>NC_090931.1:1194383317-1195008317 GCF_040938575.1 Ambystoma mexicanum
TCCAGTGTTTCCCAGTTCGGTGCCACCCTTTTTTGCAGAGCAATGTGAAAAGGTAATATAGGATCTGACTGAGGACCCTTATCCAGGATGTCTGCCAGATCATCATGTTCGAATGGCAATGGAGGCCTACTCCACCCCATGTAGTCCACTACCTTGGACATACGTTGTCTGTAAGACGCATCAGCATGCTCCCCAGCCTCTGGCCTCCCAAACAACAACTCAGTGAGGTGTCCACCCCACTGGCTGTCTGCAGGTTGTCGTAAAGGTCTCTCAACCTTGACTCCTCTGATATAAAACTCTCTGGTACATTTGGTGTACCAAATTGGAGGCCAAATGGAGCAATTGGAGGCCAAATGGAGCCTCGTTATCTGAGGGCTCATTCTATATAGAAGGGACTTAAAATAGTATTTTCTTGGTAGCGACACATAGGTTTTCTCAGGTGTAGGTGTGAGGGGTTTTTATGAACAATGGATTTGACGCTGGAAGAGCTGTCAAAACTTTTTTTATAGGCGCGACAGCATTTGGTGGGGCCCTCGGCGTCGATGGTGTAGCTGGCAATGATGGCGCAGCTGGTGTCGATGTCGAGGGTTTGACTGGCGCCGAAAGCGCCGCCGAAGGTGTTGATGGTGTCGACAACCTTGACTTATGCTTTTGGCTCGATGGATCCTTTGATGTTACGTCATCGGATCGAGGCCTTGACGGCTCCCGATGAGGATCATAAATTTGTCCCGGGCTTGAGGGCGCACAGGATTTAGGTTCATCCCTTTACTTCCCGGCTTCTTTCGAAGGCGCAATAGGAGCATGGCTTTGAGGCTTTTGTTTTTTAAATATTTTGCTCTGAAGGCCTGGAGTGGATTTTTTAGTTGGGCAAGATACCCTCTCAGGACACTTTCGGAACCCAGTCTTCGGGGTTGTCAGTGTCGACTAAGATGACAATTTCTCTCGATTTCTCAAAGTGAAGAAGTTTCGTCACAAAGTGAAAAAGCATGCTGTATTTCTCGAAGCTATAGTATTAGCAGAAAAATGGAACTGAAGCCAATGGGCGCTGTGCGTGCTATATATGCCTTCGATGACATCATCCTCGAGATGGAGGCCCTCGAGGGACATCGAGTCGAGGCGATCGACGCACAGTGCCCTCTGGCCCTCTACCGAATAAAAAAATATCAAAAGCAGCTAATGCTTGATATCATATATCAAAGAGGAGGACACAATCCATTCAAAACTATGTTAATACTATTAATCTAAATAGTACAAATAAATTGGATACATTAAATTGCCAAAGTATTGCTTATCTGTGGTCGGCGAACTCACAAAGAGAATTTGAAACCACAAATAAGGCTGGAACAATCTAGGATTGAACAATTGAAATCAGCCTGAATAATCACTATAAGCACTACTAAAAAGCGGTCACTGCGAACGTTGACCCTACTATGTCTCATACATTAATCAAGACATTAGCCAAAGCAATGAGCTAAAATGACCTTCAGGTGACAGAATTCAAAGCAATCAATTACACAGCATACTTGATTGCCCAAAAAAAAAAAAAAACAGCTTTCAATCTTTGCAGCTCAGGTCCAGAATATTGCCTCCAATGAGAATGTTTACATATCAAGCCCTACCCGCTGTCCCTAGTATCCTTCTCCTCTCTTAAAACCAAGAGTGCCCTCTAGGCCCTCCAGCCAGCAGGAAAGATCAAAGTGCCCAACCTACTTAGACATCCATGCCTACTGCATTCAAGAAAGGCTGCATTAACACCTTGAAACAGACATGTTGGCAGCAGTGAATGAGTTGTCCATGGCTTGGTCGTAAGAAAGCTGAAACACACTATAAAAACCCAGCACCTAAAAGAAAAGAAAGACACTCATGAACTATCAACATATCCATACTGCCCGCTTTCTGAATAAGACCCTGCAGAGAAAGATCACAAAACCAACTTCAAGGTAAGCTATGATTCAGTATTTGACTGTTGAAAAGAAACTCCTGAAGTGAACCTTAATGCAGAAAGCATGCACATTTGTATTGCTTTCAAGGAAAGACACCACCATGCATTCAAACATACAGTGGATGAGAAATTGGAGGACGCAGTGAGGTCGATCTCATGGAGGACGAGGAGAGGGCATGGCGTTGTAAGTGGTTTCAACCCAGCACTCCACCTAAGTCAATGCCTAGCGTGAGATGCTCAGCTGGAACCCTTAATTCTATATTTTTATGTCTAAAGTTCTTTTATTTCAGAATGATGTACCCTTATATCACGCCCCTCTCTTTGAACATCCCCCCCGGTCTCACTGAACCAAGAAATAGGTGGTTTTGCAAAGTTAAAAGATATATTTGATGGATTTGAACAAGATATATATCACACTTTTATGAATTTGAACAATATCTAGATATCAACTATTAATATTTATACACTGATCAGCGTTGGGTGATATTACAATCAACAATCTCTTTAATCAATAGGGGTATGGATGAGAAGAGTAATGTAGCATAGAAGAACAAGTTACTTCTTACCTTGTAACGTTCTTTCGACGGGATGTTCCTCCGACGTATTCCTTATCTTTGATAATACGTTTCCAGCTTGCTGGCTTCGGAATTATTTTTCTGTAGAGGGCGCTGTGGGCACCATGCATTCAAACATACAGTGGATGAGAAAGTGGAGGACGCAGTGAGGTCGATCTCATGGAGGACGAGGAGAGGGCATGGCGTTGTAAGTGGTTTCAACCCAGCACTCCACCTAAGTCAATGCCTTGTGTGAGATGCTCAGCTGGAACCCTTAATTCTATATTTTTATGTCTAAAGTTCTTTTATTTCAGAATGATGTACCCTTATATCACGCCCCTCTCTTTGAACGTCCCCCCGGTCTCACTGAACCAAGAAGTAGGTGGTTTTGCAAAGTTAAAAGATTTATTTGATGGATTTGAACAAGATATATATCACACTTTTATGAATTTGAACAATATCTAGATATCACACTATTAATATTTATACAATGATCAGCGTTGGGTGATATTACAATCAACAATCTCTTTAATCAATAGGGGTATGGATGAGAAGAGTAATGTAGCATAGAAGAACAAGTTACTTCTTACCTTGTAACGTTCTTTCGACGGGATGTTCCTCCAACGTATTCCTTATCTTTGATAATACGTTTCCAGCTTGCTGGCCTCTGAATTTTTTTCTGTAGAGGGTGCTGTGCGTCGTCGTCCGCCGAGTCGATGTCCCTCGACGGCCACCGTATCGGCGCCGACGTCACCATGCCCATAAATAGCCACGCGCTGCGTCCGTTGCTCAGTTCCGTTTTGTAGCATAAGAAAAGTCATGCCTGAATTGGTTATTGAACTTGAAGGAGCGTAAGCTGCAAACACAAGGGAAGTATCACTGCGGGGATGGATGGGAGGGGCGATAAGGAATACGTCGGAGGAACATCCCATCGAAAGAACGTTACAAGGTAAGAAGTAACTTTTTCTTCGAAGGGATTGTGTCCTCCGACGTATTCCTTATCTTTGATAGACTCCCATAGCAGTGGCATGTAATTGGAGGTGGGAGTGAGAATGTTATGTATCCCTTTAGGGATGGACCGAATGTAATACGGCCTTGCCAAATCTGGTCTCTTGACTAGTGGAGGAATCCAGATTGTAAAATTTTGTGAATGTATGTGCGGACGACCATGTGGCAGCCGCACATACCGGTACCCCTCTTTGAAGAGCCGAAGAGGCTGCGATACCCCTGGTTGAATGAGCCCTGAGATTTTGGGGTGGCTCTTTCCCTGCCAGTTTGTAACATTCCAGAATGGCCAGAATAATCCAGCTGGAGATGGTTTGTTTTGTTATGGGTAGTTCCAACTTGTGACCTGAGTATCCTACAAACAGTTGGTCTGCTTCACTGATCCTAGCCATTCTGCTGATGTAAAAGCTGAGAGCTCGCCTTGGGTCCAGCCTATGTAGCCTTTCTTCCTCTTTCCCCGGATGGGCAGGAGGGTAGAAAGAAGGTAAGGTAATTTTCTGAATAATATGAAATTCAGAAACCACCTTTGGGTGCCCGCTTTCTGAATAAGACCCTGCAGAGAAAAATCACAAAACCAACTTCAAGGTAAGCTATGATTCAGTATTTGACTGTTGAAAAGAAACTCCTAAAGTGAACCTTAATGCAGAAAGCATGCACATTTGTATTGCTTTCAAGGAAAGACACCACCATGCATTCAAATATACAGTGGATGAGAAATTGGAGGACGCAGTGAGGTCGATATCATGGAGGACGAGGAGAGGGCATCTGCGAGAGAAGATTCTCTTTGAGTGGAAGACGGATTGGAGGACAGATGGACATATCTAGAAGGTCTGGGAACCATATTCTCCTGGCCCAATCCGGGGCAATTAGGATCATGGTTTTCCGGAATCTTCTCAACCTCCTGATCATTTGAGGAATAACAGGGACTGGTGGGAACGCGTAAAGGAGTGGAAACTCCCAGTCCACTACGAACATGTCTCCTAGAGCTCCTCTCGGGGGAAATTCCCTTGAACAGAACAGATTGCACTTCCTGTTGGTGCTTGTGGCGAACAGATCCACCTGAGGGGTTCCCCAAAGGGCAAAGATCTCTTGAAGGACTTCCTGAGCTAGCTCCCACTCGCGGGAGACTGTGCTCTGCCTGCTCAGAGCGTCCGCTGTCAAGTTCTTCTCTCCGGCTAGGTGGACTGCCGATAGAGAGATTCCTTCTTGGATTGCCCAAAACCAGAGCTGCATCGCCTCTCTGCACAGTGGTAGTGATCCTACGCCTCCTCTTTTGTTGAGGTAGTGCATGGCCACCGTGTTGTCCGTCATTATCAGGACAATTCTCCCCTGTACTGATGGCAGGAAAGCTTTCAGCGCTAGTCTGATCGTTCTCAGCTCCAATAGATTGATGTGTAGTCTGGACTCCGATGGAGACCAACGACCGCTGATGGTCAAGTCGTTGAGTCGTTGACATGGGCTCCCCACCCGGTGAGTGAGGCGTCTGTGACTACTGTTATCTCCGGCCATGGTTGCCAAAACAGTTCTCCTTTGAAGATGTTCTCTGGATAGGCCCACCATTGAAGGTCGTGGGCTACCTTGTCCGGAATCCAGCGGAGATCTGTCATTCTCCCTGAGAATTGCGACCACTGACTTCTCAGTGCCCACTGAAGAGATCTCATTCTCAGGCACAAGGAAGATGGAGGATGCCATGAGGCCTTGCAACCTCAAAAAGTTGAAGGCTGGGAGACCTTGGGCATTTTGAAACTTGGTGACCATCTGTAGAATATCTTGAGCCCTCACCTCTGGTGGCGAGGCTTTTCCCAGGGAAGTGTCCAGGACCGCTCCAATGAACTTGAGTCTCTGTGATGGTATCATCTGTGACTTCTTTAAATTGAGGGAGAAGCCCAGTTTGTGAAGTGGCGGACATAATCTAGCTGGGCCTGGGCTTGTTCCGAAGATACAGCCCTGATCAGCCAATCGTCCAGGTAGGGGTAGACGTGGATCCCTTCCCTCCTTAGACTCGCCGCCACTACCGACATCAGCTTGGTGAAGACCCTCGGGGCGGAGGTCAGCCCAAATGGCAGAACTCGAAATTGATAATGTGAGTCGCCAATTGCGAACCTCAGGTATTTCCTGTGTTTGACATGGATTGGCACATGAAAATAAGCATCCTGAAGGTCCAGAGATACCAGCCAGTCCTGGAGCTGGAGGGCCTGAAGGATCTGAGAGAGAATTAACATCTTGAACTTGTCCTTCCTGAGGAACTTGTTCAATTCTCGTAAATCCAGGATGGGTCTCAGTCCTCCGTCCTTGTTTGGTATGAGAAAGTAGGGGGAGTACCAGCCCTTGTTCCTGTCCGCTACAGGTACCGGTTCTATATCACCTTTCTCTAGCTGGTCTAAAATTTCCTGCAAGAGGAGCGGATCTGGAACTTTTAGAGAGCTGTTCCCCAGTGGATGACTCTGAGGGATGTGTAGAAAGGGTAGGCAGTAACCTTGGGCAACTGTCTCCAATGCCCAAGCATCTGACGTTATAGCCTGCCATTCCGTCAGATGGTGAGTTAACCTGCCCCTACAGGTGTATTGTGTGGAAAGGCCTAAGAGTGGTTTGGGGCGGCTGATGCAGATGCCGAGGGTCAAGAGGCACCTGCTGCTGCTGCGGCCTTAGTACCTTTGACCCGTCCACCTCGGGTGGATCTCCTTTGGCCTCTTTGAGCCGGCTGTCCTCTGCCTTTACCGAATGAGGAATAATAGCGAAAGGACTTTCCTCTCCCAGAGGTTCCTGAGGGGCGAAAAGGAGTTTGGCGGATAGCAGCTCCTAAAGAGTTTGCTGCTGCTTTAGAAGTATGTAACTTTTCCAGACTGTCATCAGCCTTTTTTCTGAATAGTGAAGAGCCGTCAAAGGGCATATTCAAAAGTCTTGCCTGTACATCTGGAGCAAAGCCAAACTTTCGCAACCACGCATGCCTCCGGATTGTTGTACTTGCTGCCATGGCCCTGCTGATACTGTCAGCGGAATCGATGCCAGTTTGAAGTGATTCGCACATGGCATCTTTGCCATCTTTAATAATGTTAAGGAAGGCTTCATTTTCCTCTCCTTCGGGTATGTAGTCAGCGGCTGATGAAGCACACTCCCACAGTGTGTGACTGAACCTGGCGAGCGTACAGGTGGCGTTGATGGACTTCAACGCCATACTACAAGCAGAGAAGACTTTCTTCGCCATAGAATCATACCTCTTGTCATCTCTATCCTGTGGGACAGTAGGGTAAGCGGTCCTACTGCTAGATGAAGTTGCCGCTTGAACCACCAGGCTCTCTGGAGTCAGGTGTTTTGATAAGTATTCAGGGTCAGCAGCCGCTACCCTATACTTGGCTGACAATCTTTTATTGACCGCAGGGATAACTTCAGGAGTTTCCCAATTAGATGAAATTTTCCTTTGTAAGGCTGCATGGAAGGGGACCACAGGGTCCTCCTGTGGACCTTTGTCTAATATGTCTGTTAGGTCATCCTGTTGAAAAACAGGCGAAGGCGCAGACCAACCCATAAATTCAATAATTCTTGCCATAACGGTTCTATAGGGTGTTTCGGCATGTTCCCCAGTGTCTGGCTTAACAAATTCCACTTCCGGGGAAGTGTCCAGCCCACTTGCCTCATGTAGTAACTCCTGTAGGTCCTTCAACCTTCTTTCCTCAGAGGTGAAATCCTCTGAAATAGGCAGTGTGGTCCTCTGTAACCCAAATGTTTCCTGGTCAGAATCTTCCCCCTCTTCATAAATTGAAGATAGTCCAGGGTACTCTGACCTCTGAAATGGTGTAAAACCCATCTCTAAGGCAGAAGGAGCCAAACTCGTCATTATTGGGCGTGAAAACGTCGATGTCATCGACGCCGATGTGACTGGCTTCGAAGGCGCCGAGAACGGCGTCGCGAAAACTGGAAGAGGTCTCGAAGAACTCGAGAGGATCGGGAACCTACTCGAGGACATCAACGACTGTCTCGGCGTCGAGCCGGAGGCCCTTGGAATCACCGATAGCTGTGGAGTAGCCTTGGTCTTTTCTTTCATCTGCGCCGATGTCGGCGTCGACGATGGCGTCGAGTCGATTGACCGATGCGTCGAGGAACCCTTCGACAACGGCGTTGATGGCGCCGATCCATGCGTCGAAGGAATCTTCAACGACGGCGTCGAAGATTGTGCCTTCTTACCCGATGGCTCGTGGCGCTTTCGGGTGGAATGTTTCGCCTGGTGCTGCGACTCGCGGCGTTTTGATTTTTTGGGTTTTTCACCCGGGGTATTACCCTCAGCTGTCTTCGAGGGTGTCGAGGCCGCTTTCGCGAAGACGCTAAACATTTTCTTTCTGAATTCCTCCCACTCAGCCTGAGAGCTGTGTTTTGTGGGACAGGAGACCCTTTCAGGGGAAACAGAAGACGACGAGGAAGGGGATCTTCAACGTCTCTTTTTTGAGTGTCTTGATCTCGACGAATGGTGGGAGCTACTTCGAGATCTAGAATGGGAATGTTTTCGACGGCGAGGAGACGAATGCCTTGACTCAGCCGAAGAAACCTTCGAGGAGGTTTTGACTGACTTACCTCTCTCGAGCTTCCCCTTGCGCTCCTTCAAGGCTTTCGCCGTCATGGACATGCAGTCCTCACATTCCGAACAATGGTGCTCAGCTCCCACGCACCACTAGCAGATCCTGTGTGGATCCCTTATCGACAATTTTCTACCGCAGTCTCGACATTTCTTGAAGCCGGATCGCGGCGTTGTTGGTTTTGAAGAAGATGCCATCGAGAACGAGTAGGTATTTATTCGAATAGATATAGGGTTATCCTGACTGAACTGAGCAACGAAGTTCCGAGGCCCCACGAAGCACGGAAAAACGGAACTGAGCAACGGACGCAGCGGTGGCTATTTATGTGCATGGTGACGTCTGCACCGATACTGGGGCCGTCGAGGGACATCGACTCGGCAGACGTCGACGCGCAGCGCCCTCTACAGAAAGAAATTCCGAGGCCAGCAAGCTGGAAACGTATTATCTAAGATAAGGAATACGTCAGAGGACACAATCCCTTCAAATAAAACTTTGTATGGGTTCAGTGAAATGCAATGATAGGAAATTAATGCAGCACAGAAATAATACTTTTGTGTGTTGAATCAAATGAAATGTCATCGCTCTTCTCCCTGATACTACTCAATCCCCCCTAATATGCAATATAGAAATGGAAGGAGAGAAAACAGGTTTCAGGAATATACAATAAACAACTGCCGTTTCAATCCCAATTACCCCCAGCAAGCTTAGAGAAACAGGAATGATTTTAAACAGGTCAAATGCTTTTGAATATGGCTTGTAATGAATGGGAAAAATGCTAAAAATGGATTTAATTCTCTTATTCGGATTCAAAACTAGTGGGAGCCGCTTTGGATAGTTCCAGGTAGACACTAGCAATGATGGTTGGCAAACTAGCAGATAGGAAACTGAATTCAGAGGTTGAATGCAAAAAATAGCTATTTTACATGTGTTGAAATTGAGCCAAATGCGGATTTGCAGCAAACCTTTCAGCACGCGAGAAATGCAATTTCAGAAAAACTATCGTTTGCAAGCTGAGGCTGTTAGCTTCAATTTGACACTTAAATTTTGTTTCTAGCATGTACGGTTCAGAAGTTTATTAGAGGTCGATTTTTCTCAAAACCAGTCAAGATTTTCAAATGAATATTACGAATATTACCAACAAGGATTTCTTAACACTAAGGGACGCTATGAAGATGCAAGATACCCAACGGACAGCCACCAGAACAGTGGCGCCTCCGCTCTGACTTTTGCCCGCTGAGACACTTGTCCTTCTTCAGCAAAAATATTACCGCAAAGATGATATTATCACTACAATTAACAAAGGACTATATGGATGAGGGAAAGATTCAGAAAAGCAAAAGAGATTCTACAATGCAGTTCTGGATATGATAGAATGGTTTTGGATTGGATTACTTAAGGATAAGAGATTGGCTATGGACAATTCTATGCTAAATACTCACAACTATGGTTTTGGAATAGGCCCGTAAGGATCTGGTCAAAGGTTTTGGACTGGAATTCTGCTAGCCCACCAGACAGGATTCAGGCACCCGGTTCTGCAGTCAGCACGGCACTCTGGTCTCTGCACGGCACTCTGGACTGGATCTGATGGGTCGGTTCTGGAGTTTACAGCCATCTAGTTTCAGCTCTGCTCTACTAGTTTGGATCTCTGGGTTCTGGCAAGAGTTCTTGGCAAGAAGCAGAAAACAGCACAGCCAGGCTGTTCAATTTTGATGTGCCCCTTGGAAGTCTGGGGTTAAAATCAGGTTGCAAAATTTTAAAGGCCAAGCTGAGAAGGGTTCAGCTTTGGAATTGGGCCTTCTGCTTTCAGAGTTCTGGAGTCTTGGATCTGGGTTCTCCTGCAGAGCGCTTCGCCAGTAGATCAGTTGATGGGTGAGTGTGTGTGTGTCGTAGGTCCTAAAACAGTCCCTATTTATGTGTTTCCCCAAGGGGTGGGTAGGCTGATTATACTAAGCCCACCCTCTAGGGATCCGATTGGTCAAAGGATTCCCTCTCTCCTGATTTGAGAAAGAAATCTAGTGTCATGGTGATGCTGTGATTTACAATCCAGGGAAGAACCTCCCCTTTGTTCCTACACAGAAAACCTATTTTCATATAAAGCATATTTAAAACATCACCAATTTGCTAATAGTACATATTCACATCACATATTTAATAAAGAACGTCTCTGTCCGAGTCCCATCTTCTTGAAAGTTTTGGTTCAAAACTGACAGTTTTTCGCGCTTTTGGTTTGTTACCCAGTGTCAGATCTGTACACATTTTTCCACATACATGCGCAAGTCATCTGGGCATGGTCCTGTAAACTTCCATATTCCTAGCATGATCACAATTGCTACAATATCAACATTTTCGTAGTCCAGTCTCTGAATATCGCACAGGGTTCAGAGTAGTTTCATATTGTAAGCAGCCTTTTTATATTAACAACCTATAAAACACAGATTTTTCCAAATTGTTCACAATTTTCTATAAGTCTTTTTCCAAAAAGATATTTCCTTGAAATTTCAGATACACATATCAGTCTAGCTCCGCCTCCAAGGTTTCGCTGGGCCAGATCAAACTGAGCCTCTCTTTCTTAGCAGTGGGTTTCTGTTGACGCCCGAATTTGCATTTCCTTTCAGTCAAAGGAGCCTTTAGTCTCCACTCAGAGCAACAGGCCAAAATTTCCTCCCACTTCCCTTAACAACTCACTGCCAGTTCCTGAGCAGAGAGCAGGGGGAGGATTCCTTTGTTTGGGGAGAAGCTATCGAATGTCTTTGAAGTCCAGTGTAGCTGCCATTAATTCACTTTAAAACACTGTTTAAAAATGGGCATTTCTAAGATACTATTTACATTTTCTACGAATATCCACACAAACCTCTTCATTCCAGTCTTTTTAAAACATAGAAATTGAATTGTAGCAACCCATATTGCTTTTAATGGCAAGTCTCTTCTTTTGTACAATTTGATTTAAGACACAAGTTTTAAACTGACAGTATAAGTAATGAGAGTTCCTGACACAGGCGAGCGGCGGTACTGCGATCATTTCTGACATATTTTTTCCATGCACCTTTTGAATGTGGATTTTTTATGAGGAAAGGTATTTCTCCTGACATTGTGCTTATGGGGATTCCTTAAATAAGGTGATGGTGAACACCCCACAAGGGTGTTGGATCCTCTCTGCTGTTTGAGAATCATTATTTTGCAAATTTAACAGCTAAGGAAAAACGGATTTTAGGCACTTCTGGGTTTTCCTTGGGATGTAGCACTGCCTTTTCAAGCAGTTCTCTTTTACTCTGTGGGCAGCCCAATGCCAGGTTTTGGTAGTGTGTTCTCCTGTTTTACCACTGACATAGGCAAAATGGATTGGCGGCATATTTTTCAGGTTTTCCTGCGCACTTCTCAAAGATTTTTAGTGCGCATAAGGCTTTCCAGCGGCCATTCTGTTGTTTTTGATGAAAGCAATACACAGTGATGTTGTAGGGCATAGACTAGTGGGTCAGAACATCCTACAGCTTGATAAGCACCACACATGCAAGAGGACATGAATCGCACTTCTGAAAAAAGTACAGTACAGTTCACCAAATTCATAAAGATGAGCTATTAATTTCCTGGGTATCCTTTTCTTGCTCAAAAGATGCACAGGCCAAACTCCATTAATACATTAGGTCAAAGTATATGTACTTGACACAAATATATTCATAATTATAGAGCACCGTTTTGCATGGAAACCCTTTAGGACTGACAGGGATGTAGTTTTAAAAAGAAGAATTAAATTTCTACCAATAACAAAGGGGTACATATGTATGTGGGATAGCAGTATCCATGACAATGCTGTCCCCAGCTGGAAAATAGTACTGAAGAATCCCTGTACCTCTTCCAAATTAACGTATGGCATTTGCACACATGTCCCGTTTGTGAAGTGGTAGGCAGAATTACATTCAGTACTCTTTGGGAACACTTCACACAATTAAGACTACATGTGTAAGCACAATCTCAACTTTGGTATAGGTCTGTACTACACAGTTTTGTGGTAGCAGGGCTGAGCAGCCAGGCTTATCTCAAGAGGGATGTGAGCAGTAAAAGGGATTACACAAAGGACTTGCAATCACAGTGGATCAAACAGACACTTACTCAAGGTTTCTGGGAAAAACAATATTAATTTATTTACACAGTTAGTTAGAAAACATTCCACTAGCAATAAGCAGCTCAATATCACACTATAATACACTCCAGTACCAAACCAATAAGTTTCTGAACAAGGTAGGCTCCATTAGAAGTGGGAGCAAAATGGCACTTCAGTAACTTTAAATGGGAGTAAAAGACACAAGTTATAAGAATTAAACACACATACTTTCTTTGGCAGGGCAAATAGTTTCAGTTCTGGTAGTAAACAGTTAAGTCTTTGCACGAAAAAGAGTTATATGTCGGATTAGGAGTGAACAAGACTCCAAAGTTGGGAAAGTTTCACAAACTTTCGCCACGGCATAGAGGATTTCTCAACCGTGTTTGCATAGTACCTTTGTAATGAAGAACAGCTGTAGCTGAGGCAATTGTTCCTGGCAGTTCCTGCAGATCTCGCTGTTCCTGGGCCTCAGTCATGGGGACAAGAGGGAGGATGTTGGGAGGTTCCTGCACTGCACGGGGACGGATCCACAAGCTTAATAAAACTTCGGTTTAAGGTGTGATTGCCTTAAAGTCCACAAACTGGTATCCTTCTCACTGGCTATCCAGTTTTCAACAGCACTCTGAAGAAAATTCAACCAGTATGGAGATGGTTTCCAGATGGCTTGCGAGTTGGTTGTTCTCACCAGCTCAAGGGAAGAAGTCGACCTTGAAGGGGCTTCTTTGTCGAGGGAGTTTCAGGCTATCCAGACCTGCAGCAGGGCTTGGCTTCACTGGGCAAACCAACGGTCCAGAATTTGCAGCAGTCGTCTTCCTTCAGCTCATCTTCGGTTCTTTCGTTCCAGTGGTCGACTCTGCCTTCCATGTCCCAGAGACCTGATTTTAAACAGTTTGCTCCCATTAATTCCAGCCTAGCTGCCACTCACCAAGCAGGGTGGCTGTCCTTGCCGGACAGTCAGCCAGCCAATCAGGCCAGAGTGCATTCAGGTCTCCTAGGAGACTAAGCACAGGGAGTTTTGGGCACCTCCCTCACATCCTGTCCACCCCAGACACTGAGGCGCCAGAGGGGGTCTTCAGGAGTGAAGCCCGCCAAACGCAAACAAACAAAGGGACCAAACCTAGTTTGGCACGCAGAGACAAAGGGGGTCATTACGACCCAGGCGCTAAGTATGCCAACTTTACCACCATGGTGTAAACTACATTTACACCATGGTGGATGGCGGATTTACCGCCCCATTCCAAGGTGAGTGGGGCGGTAAATCTCCATTTCCCATTTTCCTTTCCCCATTCCCATTTTGGCCCCATAGGGCATAATGGGAGTGGGGAAGGCGCTAATTACGCCACCGTAAATTATGGTGGCGTAATTAGCATCATGGCGGGTTAGCGCCATGGATTTTAACGGCTGCTAAAAGCAGCCGTTAAAATTGGAATCAGGCGTTAAGGGTTAACGACGGCGTTAACCCTTAACGCCTGGGTCGTAATGAGGCCCAACACTAGAAGGACCTTTCCAAAAAGTTTATCAGAAACTGTTTTACAGAGGGGGCTCAGATGCCATCTTGAAAAACATGGGTCCGGTGGATTTGAGCTACCAGAGCGTTTAAACGGGTCGCGGTCGGCAACATCATGGTAATACCACTGCCACCAGCCATTCTGAGAGGAAAGGGTAGCATTTGAGTGCTACATGAGCGTTTTAGGCTTAGGCAATATTCCCTCCAGCACACTGCTGTAAGGCATTGTGTGCTGGGTCTAGCAATGTAATAAATACTAGCAAAGTCAATTTAACTTTACATTTACTGGGAGACAGTAGTCAGTCCAAGAGAGGGTATTTAAACCTTAGGAAGTCTGAAAGACATCCCTGTGCCACTGCACTGAGGGTGCTGTGTGACACAAAAGAAAAGATGATGCCTATGGAGTTGTCTAAAACTCCATATCCAAAGAAACAAACACAGAAAACACATTGAAAATGAAAAGTTCAAAGTCCCAAAATATAGCATATAGTTAGAGGGAATTAGCACTTTGGTGAGAATTCTCCCTAACATGAATGAATACGTAATGCTCTTTTCAATGGGTGAAAATATTCCCCCCTATGCCATGATTTGGCAAGAGTGCCCAAGGGAAGGGCATTTGAGATGTCGACATTCAGAAGTGACTTACATTTTTTGTTTACACCTGTAAACGGGATGCATTAAATCCCTTTGTGAATGAGCCACAACGCTTTTAATTATGAAATTATATTTTGATCAAAAAATCGTTCCATAGCTAAGTCCCTGTTTAAAAAACATACTTTGCATGAACTACGTTTTAATATGAAAACCATGCATCAGAGTTATTAATCGAAAACCTGTACCTACTTCACAATAAAGTGTAAGCTTGTCATCCGGTAAAAGTCCATTAGCATCATCAGATAAAATATCCTGCCGGATGAATTTTTTAAAGCCCCAGTCCTTGCCTGCCACAAATCGGTATGTTCTTATGCTTTCTGCATAAAACAAGAAACACACATCAAAAATGAGCAAAGAGATTATAAAACGTTTCCACATATATATTTAGAATCCTTTACTGTAATATTTCTTATGGTGCTTCATTTTAATTTTGTTTTAACAAGATTAATAAACGGTGTGAATTGTGCATGGGGTGTAGATATATTATTATACAACACAAACGAGTAATCTCCTAATTAAAGAGATGTTGCCCCTTATTTGCTTAACAGCATTCAAAAAAATACTGCCTCAGGATGTAATTTGTCAAGTCCTTCACTTAGTTTAGATCTCGTTATCCATTTACTTAAAGTCACATGCTTTGTGCAAATCAGCACCCACAATATCCATTATAGATTACTATGCTCATTTGTACAGAGGAAAGGTGTATAGCAAAGCTTTATCAATTTAATATCCATTTTGAAGGGGCCTCCAGATGCTAGACGTTCTTTGTTAGACCCGTTATTGACCTTTTTACAATATCACATCATGTGGCAAAGGATTGCCTAAAGGCCGCACAGTACTAGCAGTAAGACTTACACATTTGCTGCATGAGTCGCACTTTGTATTACTTGACCATCTTTTGAGGATTCTCAAGATGAATTCACATTCAGGGATAGGGTTTCCTCAAATTCCCTCTTATTTTGCCCTCTGTGGGTTCAGATCTTATTGCTCATATAGCTGCCTGTGAACACAGGACATTTCTGTGCTCATTTGTGATTGGTTTTATTTATGTCGTGCATATTCTCCTCAAGTGATAGAGAAACCAAGTTAAATGTACTGCATCTGGGCGTCGTTCTTACATTAATAGCAATGTTACAGGAAAGGGGTAGGTAGGGTGTTTACTGGAACAGGTAATATTGTCGGAAAGACAGATACAAATCTTGTGTTCTGAGGTCAATAGGGGGTGAGTTCCATAAGCGGGCCCTAGAACTGAAAAGCATCTATCTGATCTTTGAGCAAAGTCGTAGATGGGTACTATTAGAAGGTGTTGATTGGAGGAGTGTAAAGATCGTTAAGGACAATAGATGTGCGATTTATGTCTTGACATAAATAGGAGCAAGCCCATGAAAGTGTTAAAAACAAGACACAGAATATTGAAAATTATTCTGAAGGGCTTGCCGATGGTAAGAAACAGATGAGAATTTGGGCAAGTGAAACAGAAGTCTCATTGCAGCATTTTGGGCCCTTTGTAGTCGTGCGGGTTGCTATCCCGCAATTCTTGTCAGAATAGCATTACAGTAGTCACGTTTGTAGTTTATTCGTGAACTGATCACTACGAGTTGCTCTGCCTCAGGCATAAAAGCGAATTGGTCATAGGAGTCCGAGGCTATAATAAATAGATTTAACAATTTCCCCTGCGTGGTAGTCACAATCCAGGTTTGATTGCCGGGCGCAACCTAGGTTAATTACCTGGTGGGTGAAGGATGTAGGTAGGTTAAAAAAAGCAAGGGGCAGGAGGATAGCTTGACTGGATTACGCAGGATATTCTTAGGGTTGAATAAGATGACCACTGTCTTGAAGGGATTCAGTAGAAATTTGTTAGATTCCATCCACAGAATAACCTGTGAGGAAACAGATGATTTTTTCACATGCAGGTAGATCTGTTAATCATTCACTTCTGCATGATAATGTAAATCAAACTTTAATTAGAAACTCTTAAGTAGTTGAATGCAAATATTTATTAAAAAGTAGCGGGAATAGGGAGGAGCCCTGCAGGACCCCACAGACCACGGAAATTGAACTGGAATAGTGTGGTCCAATCCTGACCCTTTGGGTTCTATCAGATAAAAATGAGTTGAAGCATTTTAGGAAATTATGAGACACATGAGTGACCTGTATAAGTGTGGATTGTAGGATTTTGGAGTCAACAGTGTCGAAAGCTGCCGAGTGGTCAAGCATAATCAGCATGGTAAGATGACCCTCATCAGCCGATTTCAAAATATTGTCCCAGACGGTAACAAGAACTGTTTCTATTATATGCTTCGGCATGAAGTAAAACTTCAAAGGGTCTACAAGTTGGTGTTCTTCCACACATTTCTGCAGCTGCAAAGTAACTGCTTTTTCAATATTTTTTCTTCGCAAGAGAGGCCTGCAATGGGACGCTAGTTCTGCAATATATTATGATCTAATGAAGGTTTTTTCAACAAGGATGTAAGAGTTGAGTCTTTCAGCTCCTTGGGACGGATTCTTGAGTGATAGAGGAAGTGGCAAAGCAAGTATTAAAAGTGCCTAAAGCAGTGACCTGACGCTGAGCAAGATATTCTGGGAAGTCATCGCATTTATAGTTGCTAGGTTTCAATGTCATCATTAATTATATTTCCTCAAGGCAAACTAGTGAGAAGTCACATGTTATTTTTATGTATTTATTTATTTATTGATATACAGGAGGAACAATGCTATTTTGATCACAAAATAACATACAATAGGTAGGAAATCAGATTTGGCGGGGAAACAGTGAGCTTCTTTCAATGGTGTGATTTTGAGGGACAAGAAAATGGAGGGGAGAAAATGGAAATGTCACAAGGGACAAGACATAAGTGGACATACATCAAGGATAGAAGAAAGGTCAGGTGACCTGGGGTTTCTTCAAATGAGAGGAATTGAGAAGTGACTGATGAAATATCAATATTGTTTCTAATAGTGCAAACCTTATTCAGAAAAAAAAATGAAAGTTGTTTGCCAGTTGAAGGGTAGGGGGCAAGTTTGAGGAGAGGCATGGTGGATTACCCATGGCACCTTGCCAGGCCCGCCTAGCTCCTCCACCCCATAGGCAGCACACCATGCAATACCTATCAGAAACCACCTCCTCCACACTACTTTCTGACCACAGTGGTACCTAACCGCATGACAGTCATGTTTACCCCACAGGTTAGCCAACAAGAGCCCTTACACAAGAGCTCACACCCTCAACAACGTTACCACGTATAACACACACAGTAAGGAGCCATATTAATCAGCACTTCTTTTCTAGACCACACATAGGCCGGTACCCAATCCCGCAACAACTAATGCAAACTATCTCCCTCTATCTTCTCCTCTTCTTCCTTGGTGCCGCATTCCAATTTGACATGGCGTTTTACACATTTTCAACAATCTTACTTAAACTCTCAAATGTAAATTACCTTACTGATAATGCATTGTTCAAATTCTTGTTCACTCACAACTATCACCATGACACTCATGCTATATTTTCATTCCTTATGTCATGCGGTTTCTTGTCACCATCACCACATCTCATCTATGCACCAATATGTCACAAATGCAACACTGTACAACACCGGACAATTCACCTTGGTTTTTCACTACTCGAATGTTCACAAACTATTATGAATACTTTTGTACATTATGTAAACTCACCACGGCCTTGAAAAAGACCCATGTCGGGTTGAAACACGTGTTGGATTTAAGTGTGTATAAATCACTGTTATTTCATAGAAACAAGTGACAAGACTCCTCATTTATTGTTTGACAATTTAAGCCAAGTCATAACCAATATTACCAGTATTCCAGCGCCCAGGTGAACAGGGTTCTTACCAAAAACCCACATAAGACTCAGTAGGGCATTTTCAGCAGAATTGTTGCAGCAGTAATTGTGCAGCATTTATTGCACTGAAAATGAACGGAAAATCAACAACTTTCTGCCAAACACGTAGTTGGGCAGGACAGTAATGCGGAAGTAAATCTATTAAAGCCACAGTTTCACAGCACCGCCCAACTCGTGATAAGGCCTAGGTCTTTATTTGTTTACCACAATTTTTCTTTTTTATGATAGTCCTCGTTAAGGAGCCAAAGGGAGGCAGAGTAACATTTGTTTGGATGTTTTTTAAATTGTCTAGATTTAAGAGGAGCCATATGTTGCAAACTTTAACAAAGCTTGATCGTGTTTGACAGTAGTCCTCACCTGTTGTGTTGGACATAAAGGGAATTAAGACTGAGAAAAGATCCATAATACCATGTGAGAAATGGCAAGTGGAACGGCCAGGTTTAATAATAATTTGGCATTTATATAGCGCTACGAACCCTTAGGTATCTGAGCGCTGCTTATTATTACCCACGGTGTGTGGTGCTCATTTATCGACCTCGGAAGGATGAAACGCTGAGTTTGGCGCTGCCGGGATTCGAACCTGCGTTCGCAGGCTCTGCACTGATGTCAAAGCGAGCGCTCTACTCGCTGTGCCACTTGACCGGCTTGGCACCTGTGGGAAGGTTGTGTTGGATCCTTACAAGATTACCAGACCAAGAGATTGGTATAGAATTAAGATTCCAAAATAATGTTCATTTGCATGAAGTCTCCAACAAATGCATAGCAAAGCTGATCCAATTTAGTTCTATGTCCAATTGAGCATGCAATCTCTTTAGCTCCATTTACCATTGTCTCTGGTCATGCTCAGTAATACATTCTCTGTGTAATTTCTCATGGGATAAGATCTATGGTCCTATATAAACTGAAAGTATTTAATTGATTTAGCAACTCCCATTGTGCCAAGACTCAAGTACAACAGAAGTTGCGAAGATGCTTCCCGCCTACTGCACTTCCCCAATTCCATTTGCTCCTTCCTGCAGGGGGTCACCCCTAGAACCTCCTACGTCTGCATCTAGCAACTCAATTTAAATTGTGTCGTCCCTAGAAGTAGCTCCTCCCAGTGCATGAAGGAGCCTTCCCCAAACACCTTGGCAACAGCCTTCCATTTGGCTGTGCAAAGACCACTTGTTTGTGCCCAGCACTCTCGGTTATCTCCTCATAATAATAATTTAATAATTTAGCATTTATATAGCGCTACGAACCCTCAGGTATCTCAGCGCTGCTTATTATTACCCACAGTGTGTGGTGCTCATTTATCGACCTCGTAAGGATGAAAGGCTGAGTTTGACCCTGCCGGGATTCGGACCTGTGTCAGCGCTCTACTCGTTGTGCCATTGGACCATCTCCAGAGGGTGTTACCTCTAGAGGTAACACCCTCTGGAGAGTGGGTGGACCACAGACTTCTGTAAGGAAGGAATGGTATCAACAGTAAAATAGACACAAGTGACCACAGTTCAAGGGTGTTTTTGAACTTTCACAAGGGTGTGATAAATGCCTGCCTAAACCTAAATCTACAGATGTGAGCAAGCTATGACCATTAAATAATAATTCGGGCCGTTGGCCTCCCTTCATCACATTTTCAGCATGGGTTAAGGTGGGTCACTCGAGCAAAGCACACACTTTGGCACCTGATACCTTCAGGTTTCTCACATACCCTTCCCCAATGCAATGTAGCTGCATCTGTGTCACAGGGGAACTGAGAGAGGAAATCCATGTTCCCTTGGTCTTTACCTCTTCGGTGTTGCATAGGGAAAAAAAGTAGGGTTGCAGGTCTAAGAACCATTGCATGACTCGAGGGTTAGAGTCTTTTCGTTGGCTGATCCAAACTAGTGGAGAATGGTCTGTGAGAAGTGTGAACTTTCTTCCTAGGAGGTAGTTTCTGAGATGGATAATGGCCCATTTGATGGCAAGGGCCTGTAATTCCAGCACAGAGTAATTTATTTCACGTGGGAAAAGTTTGCGACTCGTAAACAAGATGGGATGTTCCAATCCATCGCAAATTTGTGATAAGGCTGCTCCTAGCCCTGTAAGGGAGCATCTGTCTGCAATACAAATTCTTTTGAGAAATCTACTACCTTTAGGATTGGGCACTGGCACAGGGTTTGTTTTAGGTTGGTATAACATATATCTTCCTCGTCAGTCCAATGAATTTTCAGGGGTTCAGCATTTTTTTAGTTTATCTGTCAGCCTAGCTGTCCTGTCCGAGAAGTTTGGGATAAATCTACGGTAATAACCGATTAACCCTAAAAATGCTCTGAGATATTATATTTCGTTTTAGGTGTAAGGGTATCTGATACAGCTTTCACTTCTCACATTGAGGTTGCACACTACCAGTCCCCACAAAGAAGTCGATGTATTTCATGGTTGATTGGGCTATTCTGCATTTGGATGGATTGGCAGTTAGACCAGCTTCTCTAATAGTAACGAGATGGAAAATGTGGTCTTGCCAAATTTTACTATAAATGACAATATTGTCAATATAAGCTCCACAGAAATCAGAGTAGGGCTGTAATATTTTGTCCATAAGCCGTTGGAAAGTGGCCAGAGCCATGTGCAAGCCAAAAGGGAGGACTTAGAACTGAAACAGTCGTAGTGTTGTCGAGAAAGCTGTCCTTACCTTATCAGGTCTCTACACTGGGACCTGCCAATACCCTTTTAAGCCTAGGGTTGATAGAAAGGTGGCGTTTCCGAGTTTATCAATAAGGTCATCGATGCGTGGCATGGTATAAGCATTGAAGTCGGAAATGGCAATAACTTGGCGGAAATCTATGCAAAACCTCCAGGAATGGTCGGGTTTGGTGACCAACATGATAGGGGAGGACCATGGCCTTGAAGATGATTCGATAATGTTCGATCTTAACATTTCATTCTCATCCTCAACCACCATCTGTTTGCGGGCTTCTGGGAGTCTATATGGTTCCAGATAAACCACTTTTCCCTCTAATGTAGGGGCCTTTCACTCTTCCTGGTTTCTCCGAGAATACATTGGGGAATGAGATAATTACATATTTTAAATTGTCTTGTTGTGGACTAGATAGCTGTTGAGGAATTAAATCAAAGTTGTCTACCACTTCTGGCACCAAAAAGGATAGTATAGTGGCATTGGTGGCAGACATGTTTTCCTTCCACACTTTTAAGAGATTAACATGATATAGATGTACCTTCTGTTTCCTGTCAGGTTGTGCCACCTTATAAGTACAGGTTCCTGCTTGTTCCAGTATTTCATATGGCCCATGCGACTTAGAAACAAGCTTGTTTTCCGAGGTAGGCAAGTGAACCAATACTTTTTGTCCTACAGAAAACAATCTTAAGCCCACCTTTTCGTCATAGGTGGATTTGTGCTAGATTTGGGCCTTTTCCATATGAGTATAGACTAGATTTGAAAAAAGTCTCATGTGCTCTCGCAGTCTGGTCTGGTAACTGTCTGCGAAAAAGGAATGGGTGCCTCTTTACCGTGACCCAATCAGTCATAGGCCCGCCGAGCGAACAGGGAAATGGGTTCGCTGAGCAGACCCAGATATCACTAATTTTGTGGGACGTACATTTCAGTGTTTTGCAAAAATGTTACTGGTCCGATTTCCACCGAACACACAAATGCAGGCTTTATGGCCCCCACGCCTGGCACAAATTTGTGAAAATCCGTCCAGCCGTTCGACATATAGCCGTGCGCAAAGTTGTTACCCATTCAATCTACGGGGAAAAAAAAGTTGGGACCCCACGCCCCTCCCTATAACTCCCCCCCAACCCCCACGCATGAAACCTCGCCTAACAATATATTTTCTGCAAAGTTAGTTATGGTCAAGTTGCTCCTCTCATAGGAAGAGCTGACTGAATGGAGAAATAATTTCTGTTGCGCCTACAGCCCAAACCGCCGGACAGATTTTCACCAAATTTGCGGTAGGAGCAGTGGCTCAGTCCCGAAAGCGTGCTTTTGTAAATTTGGGGAAAATCCGTCCAGTAGTTTTTTATAAAAGGACCAAAAAGTAGGTTTAAAAAAAAGTGTGATATCTATGTCCGCTCCACAGACACACTTCCCTGTTCGCTCCGCGGATAGGACACCGATTGGATAATCGGCTTGCGTCATGTCCGCGGACACACAATGTGTTCGCTGATTGGTTGGAGTGAAGCGTGAGGTGTGTCAGATTTTGACAATGCCCGCCATCTTGGATTCGCGGCCGGTGTCCGCGGACATCGCAGTAAAAACATTTAAAAACACAACATTGCACTTGTCAAATTTATCAAATAATCTCTGGGTAGGTGAGGTGTGATGAGGATGGGATGCAATATGGCTGCAAGAAGCAAAAGAAAACAGGTGTTTTCTGCCACGAAACACCGCAAACGGTCCGGATGTTCGTGAACACCTCAGCATTACAGGGTGGGTGAACAGCAGTTCTTGGATGGCTTATAACTTTGGCGCCACTTAATGAAACTGCATGACATTTTGTAATTATATTCCTGTCCTGGTGCCGAATGTGTTTGCACAGTTTGGTGGGATTCTGTTAAGAGGGGGCAAAATTAGAGGGGGGGTCAAAATGATGTAAAGGTTTATAAATGAGGTGCCATTTGACAAATCTACACTTAATTTGGCAAACTGATAATAGATTTAGATACACATGTTTTTGTGAAGTATGGTGGGATTTTGTCAAGAGGGGGCAGAATTAGAGGCGGGGTCCCAAAATATTGTAAAAGCTTATAAATGTGGTGCCATTTGACAAATCTACACAAAGGTTTGCAAAAAGATTCTAGATCTAGATACAAATCTTTTCGGAAAGTCTGAATGAATTTTGTCAAGTGGTGGCTAGGTTATATGACGATTGTAGGTGCATACATTTGACACTTTAGAAAAAATAAAACATGGGTGGATTTTCAGCAAACTTGTGTAAGGAGCATTGAGAAGGACCTGAAAGCATGGTTTTGCAAATGTGCCTGTGTTTTATTTTTTGACAGGCGTCGTAATGGAGGTACAAAAATAGTGATATACCTTTGGTGACTGAGGTCTAGCCTGTGGCCATGGGCAGTGGCCAGATTGTGCGGGTCATGGAATAAGGTCACGATCCGGACAATCCGGCTACTGGCCATGACCACGAGGGACAAAACATGGGGTTAAATTGGCCATGTCGACCTGGGACTGGCTTTGTGCTAAAGTTATTCGAAATTGGGATAGATTTGAAAAGGAAGAAAAATGTGCTTGTGGTAATATGGTCATAGAGTTCTCTTTTTGCCTTCTGCAGGCTGCCATGGAAAGCGAAGAGGGGCCTGTATGGAACCCTCTATTCCCTTTCCATGGTGGCCATCTTGGAAAAAGATTTTTCTTCCTACACCGGAACGCCGGAGGTGTCCCGGTGTAGGAAGAAAAATCCTTTTTTAGCACCCCGGATTCCCGCTTTGGGAACCTAGGGTGCTAAAAGCCTTCATCCCCATTACAGGGGCTGGAATGGAGGGATAATTGTCAAGAGACCTCGTTATCCACCCTCACTTCGCTTTGCTGATAACTTGGGCTGCCGGGCCGGTATCCACCATTCCAGTCCCTGGAACGGAGGATGAACGCCACAATATTCCCATTAGCATAACACAAAATGCAAATGGAAATGTTGGAAAATCTTATTGAGTTTATGTACTTTACTGAGAAATATAAAGTAGATGGAGCCTATACGTTTTTTTCAGTTCTATTTTTTAACTGTGAAAGGGACATTTATTTTATTGTTTTTGGATGTATTTTCTTTTTTGGCAGGAGAGCTAAGAACGAAAAGTGGAGAGGGAAATGAGGGAAGAGGCACCAAACACTAATTGGAGGGGTAGGTGGACAGGGGAAAATGTTGTGCGTGTGTTATTTCTAAGGAAGGGGGCAGTGTTTCTCATGCTCCTTGATTACAGCAGTGGTGGTGGCTCTTGGGGAGGAGGGGTGGCATTAGCTGATGCCTTTTTAAGATAAATAGCAGTTTTGCTAAAAGTATGTAGTGTGTACTAGATTGTTAGTGGATAATGAGTAGGAATAGGTGTTGGAGCTGTGCAATGGAAATTCTGAAGTTGAAAGTTCCTAGATCAGTAGAAAATGCAGTTCAGAACTGCCCGCGAAGCACGGATCTTATTGTGAAGTGCGGACGGGTTCTTGGACACGTCATCATGCCACGCGTCAGCGTATGGTCAGGTGGCACTGTCCGCAAGGTCCGCAATGAAGTCAGATGTTCGTAGACGTCTACGGATGCAAAACTAGTTGAAATAGTTGCAAAGAGTGTATGGAAGTGTTAAAAATGATTCTAGAAGGTGGGAAAGGCAGGGTTTTAAGGTGACACTTTGTAAATTGCACACAAATATTGCTTTATTGGGTAAGTATGATATTAGTAAGTTGTAGGAAAATAGCATGCACTGCTAAATACCCATGAAATTCACTGAAAAAACTTTGTTAAAAGGGACGTTATGGTTAAATTGGACTAATAAAAACCTATGAAATTAAATGAAAAACCTTTGTTAAAGGGACGTTATGGTTACAAGTAAAACCAGAAAACCCCAGAAATTCGCCAGCTATGGTAAGCTAAGAAACCATAACTCGCGCCACCACCGTGCACTGCTAAGACTAACACCCAGGACATCAAAGGTTTTATTACTGTGGAGAGCCTCAAAATCATCTGGGAACAAATGTGGGACAAATCCCAATTGTGCCAAACTAAACAATCATCCTGGCAATCACACATGGGCATTGTAGAGCAATGCTTATACAATGCTGAAGTTATATGCAGACAAATTCACAATCTATTCTCATGTAGACAAAAACATGTCTTACAATGGTTAACTCATTTTCTATCTGTAGAGAGCTGAAGGAATATCTGGAGAGCGCAGGTATAGGGAAAATAAGAATCTCATCCTACCCTCATACATATAAACCTCATTCAACTCCATGCTAGAAAATGTAACTGTAAATTGCACCAAGCTTTGCTCAGAGAAGCAACAATTATAGTGGAAGTGGCTGCCAAAAGTATGCAATAATTCCAGAACAAAAAAGGGAGGACACATTTGAGGGAATATGATGGGTCACCTTCAAGGAGGTTAACAGAGGTTAATTGATATTTTACGTTTAACGACTCAAAAGAGTGACAGTAACATAATACAACACAATTGCAATGGATGTGCAGGACCTGGAACTGAAACATAAAAGATTCTACTCTCGATTAACATGTAGGAAGCTACTCCTTATCAGAGGTCAGTTCAACATGACCGCTGCAAACAGAAGGTTCACTCCTTTGCATAAAAAACAATATCAATATGACTGGAAAGCTGTGGGCTCATTCTTTGAAGGCAAACCCATGGAAATCACACATTAGTTGGCTTAGAGAAGAAGCCAAGACTATACACTTAGGAGAGGAAGCCACATTTCAATTTCTTTTTAAGTGCTGTATATATCCTGTAGTTCCCATTAGCTCTCAAAAAGCATTTTGAGTATCTACACTAGAAGACAATAATAAAATTGAGCGATCAACCGAGAGACAGCCCTGACTTTAATATCAATTATAAAAATAATATAGGAGTTGGTGTTATGACCTCCGTTTGCCAACCTTGGATTTGCTTCCTGAGTTAACAGTCATGACTATGTTCAAAATGGTACTGCCCTTAGTAACCTCCTAATACGGCAGAAGGCCTTTCAGTTCATGCAGCAATGTTATGCATTCCAGCTGAGACAGCAGGTGTCACATCGCAATGTTTCAGAAATACCTTAGGTGAGACGTGTTCCATTCTGTGTCCGTAGTTTCCTTTAACTTGTTTCCTTTCTGATTCCTCAAGTGTCTGCAGCCCTTCTTCCTCCTCTAACCTGGAACTTGTTCCAAGCTGCCCTATCCTTCTCCGCTTGTGCCTTGGTGTCCTATTTGTTGCCCCCCCTGCTTACTGGAAGTCCTGCTCTTAAATCCTACTTGCGTTCGCTGGCTGCATTCTCCTCAGTGGTGACCAACTTGTTCTCTCCTGCTCCTGTCCGCAACTACACTTAAGAGATTGCCAGCCTGGTTGCAACTCTTCCTGAATCCGCTTCTGAACGGGCGTCCTGCTGGTCGTGTTTGGAATTGTCCGTCTTCCTCTGATGTAACGCTCACTTTGTATCCACAGGGACGCTACCCGACTTGGCTGGATCACTTCTGAGTTGGATTCACCTTCCCTGGGAACTCGCTCTGCCGTGGATCTATTCTGGAAGACAGGAGTGCTGTTTTAGCCACAATCACCTTCTCTCGGGGATCCGCCTCCCAAGTGTCCCGCTAGCGATCCCCTTAGAGTCTTCCTCACCTTGTATTTCATTCAGAAGGGATGATGAAGGCGTCGAGCTGATGGAGAGGGCGGTGCTTGAGAAAGTAAGAGAATGCGCGGAGCTATGAGCATCTTTTGAATCGGGCTAACCTGTGCTATTCTTCCCTTGCAGGTCGCCGAGAAGTTCCTGTAAGAAGTGCGGCCAGATGGAAGTGGAATGTAGAGTGGAAGGTGCCTGGACCGTTGTCGAAATCCAAGAGAGCTTCGGTAGGTAAGCATGGGTCTGAAAGGCGTTGGAATCGGAAGACAAACGCTTACTAATTTGTCCTCTTCTTCTCCCTAGGATGTTGCTTGCTGGTGAGGATGGGCTCCAGAGAAGACTCTGGAGCGATTCAGGAGCTGGATTGCTGAACAGGTAAGAAGTAATGATGGTGTTCTTCTTCTTCTTCCCTTATAGATGCAGGCCTGGAATGCTGCGAGCAGGTCTCAGTGAACGTCACGCTGCGAGTGCAGAACAACGCAAAGCACGTGCTTCAGCTCGGGCGTGGCCCCTCCAGGGTGGACCACACTCTAGATGCTAGACTGCATGGTTCAGTTCCGAACTGAACCTTGTGGGGGCAGCCATGTTGATCCATTCCCCAGTGGGAACTCCATCTGCCATATGAGCCTGGCGCCAAAGGCACCAGGACTGGCTCCAGGACAGCCGATGGGGGCATGATTGGGCCCTTGGGGCCTTGCAGGAACACTGTGGCGAGGGCCAGAGACCCCTAGTCCCAAGGCCAGGGGCTATGGTCGTGACAGCACTCCTCCCTAAGGCCCCTCTCAAGGTGGTTCATCTGTCCGGTCCCGGCTTGGTAGGGTACTCCTGATGGAAGCGTCATATCAGACGTGGTGCGTGAATGTAATCACTGGGCTCCCATGTTCTGTCCTGCGGACCATATCCTTTCCAGTCTACTAGATAGTACATTTTTGTTCTAACATACGTTGCATCTAGAATGTCCTTTACTTCAAATTCTGGCTCTCCGTGGATTATCACAGGTCCTGGTGGGGTAGTTACTCGAGTCCCTGGCTGAACTGGTTTCAAAAAGGACACATGAAACACCAGGTGTATCCGCATGTTGGCTGGCAACGTTAGTTTTAGTGCTGCTGGGTTTATGATGGGCTCGATGGGAAACGGCCCTAAGAATCGTGGGCGGAATGTCCGGGTTCCCTTTAGAGGCACGTGCTTGGATGCCAGCCACACCCTGTCCCCTATTTGGTAGTCAGGGGCCTTTTCGCGATGCAGGTCCGCGTATTTCTTCTGCCGAACCTTGGCTTGGCGCAAATGTTAAATGGCTCTTGTGAAAGCCTGCAAAATGGTCACATGTAGGGTCTTGATGGCTGGCATTTCCAGAGTCGTAGGAATGTCCAGTTCTGAGGTGCGTGGGTGTCTGCCATACACAGTAAAAAATGGAGTCTGCCCAGTACTGCTGTGTAGTGAATTGTTATATGCATACTCAGAGATCCACAATAAGTCTTTCCAATCCCCTTTCACTTGTTGAAGCATGCAGCGCAAGTATTGTTCGAGCGTCTGGTTCGTCCTCTCAGTTTGACCATCCATTCGAGTGGGATGGCTAGTGGATAGTCGAATGTCTATTTGGGCCATCGAGCAACATTTCCTCCAGAAGTTGGACACAAATTGGGTACCCCGATACGAGATCAAGACTGATGGGAACCCATGTAGCCGTACCACGTGTTCTAGGAAGGTTTTAGCCAGACTGGATGCGTTTGGTAGTCCTTTAAACGGAAAGAAATGAGCCATCTTGGAGAACAGGTCTACGATCACTAGGATGGTGTTCTAACCTTGACAAGAGGGTAGGTCGGTGATGAAGTCAAGAGACAACGTGTGCCACGGAGCCGGCGGGATGTCCAGTGGTTGCAGGAGCCCAGCTGGTCTTTGTTTTGATGATTTATTTTGAGCACAGATACCACAGGAGGTGATGGATTGAATGACGTCTGTGCGCCACGTTGACTACCAGTAACTTCGTTTCACCTTGGCCAGGGTTTTAGAAATTTCCGGGTGGCCTTCCATGAGGGAGTCATGATACTCCGAGATAACCTGTTCTTGAAGCTCTTTTACAGGCACGAATAGCCGCTCCCGGTAGTAAGGTAAGTGTTCTCCTCACGAATTCCATTCATGTAGTTGTTCCTGAGTCAATACTTGTCGGATTTCTTGCAGCAACTCGTCTTGAGTCATGGTGGTTGTAATGCTTAAGAGTCTATCAGCCAGAATGATGGCCACGGGATCAGGAGGTGTATACACCAGCTTGTCGGTGTCCATGTGTGAAAGGGCATCAGCTTTGCCATTTTTGACTCCAGGCCAGTACATGATCACATAGTCGTACTCCGCGAAGAAAAGGGCCCAGCGTAGTTGTCGAGAGGATTGAGCCTTCGCACTCTTCAGGTATTGTAGATTTCGGTGGTCAGTTATCACAGTGATAGTGTGCCTGGCTCCCAACAGATAATGTCGCCAGGCCTTGAAGGCCGCTTTTATGGCCAGAAGCTCTTTATCAGTGATGGCATAATTGAGTTCAGGTGGTGAGAATTTACGTGACCAGAAGGCCACAGGATGTACTTGGCCGGTGTGTGGGTCCCTTTGCGATAGTACAGAACTCATAGCCATGCTGGAAGCGTCTGTCTCCACCGCATACGGAAGGTCTGGGTGCGGATGTCGTATGATTTGAGCGGTAGTGAATTTCGCCTTGAGTTCTTGAAAGGCTTTTTCAGCCTCTTCTGTCCATTGGAATGTCTTGTTGCACTTCCTTAACAGCGAAGTGATCGGGTGTACTATTTGCGAGAATCCTGGGATGAATCAGCGGTAAAAGTTTGCAAAATCTAGCATGCTCTGGAATCCCTTGAATGAACTTGGGGCTGGCCAATTGAGGATGGCATCGACCTTGTGCATATCCATTCGTATTCCTTTTGGAGTGAGGATAAAACCCAGGAACTCTACTTCTGTAACGTGGAATGAACATTTCTCAAGTTTGGCATAGAGATGATGTTGACGGAGCTTGGTAAGGATGGACCGTACATGCTTAACATGATCTGTCTCTGAGGCCGAATATACCAGGATATCGTCTATGTAGACGAAGGCGCAGACGTCAATCAGCTCTCTCAGGACGTCATTCATGAAATATTGGAATGCGGCCGGGGCATTGCACAGGCCAAACGGCATTACTTGATAGTCATATAAGCCATATTTGGTATGGAACGCTGTTTTCCACTCGTCCCCTTTTTTAATGCGCACAAGGTGGTAGGCCCCTCTAAGGTTAAATTCGTGTAGATTTTGGCATCTTTGACTTGGTCTAGCAATTCCGGGATCAGGGGTAGGGGGTAGCGGTTCTTGATGGTGACTTGGTTCAGTGCGCGGTAGTCGATGCAGGTCCTCAATTCTCCTTCCTTCTTCGGCACGCTGCAGATGACTTTGAGGGGCGGATGAAACCGTTGGCCAGATATTGTTTCAGATATGACTTCAAATGTTGGTCCTCGGGTTCAGTGAGTGCGTAGATACGGCCACAAGGAATTTGGGCACCAGGTATCAGATCGATTTAGCAATCATAGGGTCTGTGGGACGGCAAAGTATTTGCTTGTTCTTTTTGGAACACATCTTGAAAGTCCTGGTATTGAGGTGGTAAAGTAGCAACCACACCTAAGACACTTATCGCCCCTTCCTGAATGGATGAGATGGCATGCTTACTCTTACTTCCTTTGGGATAGCAGGTATGTGTGTAGTCATGGGAGAAGACCAACTCTCGGGCACACCAGTTGATCCATGGATTATGTGCGACCAGCCACGGCATCCCTAGGATTAGACAGAACTGCTGTGCTTTGAGGAGGTCAAAAGTGATTGATTCTCGATGACCATCCTGACATAAGAGGGTGAGTTCAGTGGTACATTCGGACACGGGACCGGAGGCGATTTCGGTGCCATCTACAGTGGTTACAGTCTCTGTAGTGGGCTTAGAGCAGATTGGGAGCCCCATATTTGCTGCAAGATTCTGGTCCATGTAATTCCCCATGGCTCCGTTATCAATGTAAGCTTCTAATGAATGCATATTTTATGGCTGTTGATGAGTGATCAGGATCATGGGTAAAGCAAAATGGGAGTAATTGGATTTCTTCGCTCACAATTGGACCCCTACAATTGCCGGGCTTGGTAGTTTTCCGACTCCTCACTTGGTTGCTCCTCGTCTGTGGCTCCTATGGTTCTTCTTGGTGGTTTCACTAGGCACTCCTTGAGGAAATGGCCTGCCTTTCTGCAATACAGGTATAACTGCTGTTCCCTCCTTTTGTCCTGTTCTGCTTTGGTTAGAGGGGGCCTAACTCCTCCTAGTTGCATTGGTTCTATGGAACTATCTGTTCCCCGCTGAGCATGATCTTTGGGGCGCACAAACATGGGGCGTGCATCCGGTTTACTCCGATCTGTTCTCCAATCTTGCAACTGATGGTCTAGTTGAACAACCAGATTAATGAACTCGGCACAGTCCTTGGGTGGATCCACTACTTGGGCCAGTACATCCTTTAACTTCCCTCGCAAGCCCCGGTGGAACAAGGTGGTTCTTTTGTCCTCTGGCCATTCTGCTTCAACCACAAGCCTATTAAAGGTGGCTATGTATGTCAACAGATCGTGGTTTCCTTGGCGGAGGGACAAGAGTTTGTTGTCCAAGGCCTGTCCATGAGAATGACGGGCGAAAAGCTTTTCCAGCTCCCGTTGAAAGCCCCCAGAGTCATGTAACAGCGGATCATCAGGCTAATGAACGGTACCAACCAGTCTGCTGCACTGCCACTCAAGTAGGACAACACAAAGGCCACCCATGACTGGTCATTGGGAAATGCCCCAGGTCTGCACAAGAAGTGGAGGCGACACTGATTCATAAAGGTTGCGTATCTTCGTGGATCTCCGAGAAACGCTCCGTGGAGCTAGTGGAACTGCCCCGGGAAGGGTGATCTGCACCGGATTGCTCGTGGGGGTTGGCATTGATGGGCTAATTCCGGGCAACGGGGCTTGTCTGGCCTGTGAAGGAGTTGTCTGCCGAGATCATCATTTCGTTCTTTGGCCACAATTAGTTCTCTCTGCAAGGCGTTGGTGTCTTGTCGGGCTGAATGTACCTCTGCGCGTAACTGCCCCAACAACTGAGCCAAGTGGTCGGTTTCCGAGGTTTCCATACTGGGCGTCGGGTGGATTATTATGTTTAGGCTTTGCGCTCTAACGCTCACCTTGTATCCACAGGGACGCCACCCGACTTGGCTGGATCACGTTTGAGTTGGATTCACCTCCCCCGGGAACTCGCTCTGCCCTGGATCTATTCTGGAAGACAGGAGTGCTGTTTTAGCCACAATCACCTTCTCTCGGGGCCCGCCTCCCAAGTGCCCCCTAGCAATCCCCCTTAGAGTCTTCCTCACCTTGTATTTCGTTAAGGTGCGCTCTCTGTCCTGCCATTCCGTGCAGGGGCGCGTCGTGGCTGGGCGCCTTACAGCCAAGTTAATTCACTTGCGTGGACCCGGGAGTCCAGTCCTGCTGCGACTCTGCTCTTGAGGTAAGTCTTTAGTTCTTAAAGAGTGCGCTTCCGTAATTGTAGTTGCCCTGCTAATCTTCTCCTTCTCTCGTAGGTGCAGAAGGGATGATGAAGGCGTCGAACTGATGGAGAGGGCGGTGCTAGTGAAGGTAAGTGAATGCGCGGAGCGCGGCGCTATGAGCGTCTTTTGAATCGAGCTAACCTGTGCTTTTCTTCCCTTGCAGGTCGCCAAGAAGTTCCTGGAAAAAGTGCAGCCAGATGGAAGTGGAACATAGAGTAGAAGGTGTCCGGACCGTTGTCGAATTCCAAGATAGCTTTGGTAGGTAAGCGTGAGTCTGAAAGGCATTGGAATCGGAAGACGAACGCTTACTAATTTGTCCTCTTCTTTTCTTCTCCCTAGGATGTTGCTTGCTGGTGAGGACGGGCTCCAGGGAAGACTACCGAGCAATTGAGGAGCTGGATTGCTGAACAGGTAAGAAGGAATAATGGTGGTCTTCTTCTTCTTCCCTTATAGATGCAGGCCTGGAATGCTGCGAGCAGGTCTTAGTGAACGTCGCGCTGCGAGTGCAGAACAAAGCGAAGCGCATGCTTCAGCTCGGGCATGGCTTAAATAGTCTGCCGGTATCCCAGGTGCCTCCAGGGCGGACCACGCCCTAGATGCTAGACTGCATGGTTCAGTTCCGAGCTGAACCTTGTGGGGGCAGCCATGTTGATCCATTCCTCAATGGGAACTCCATCTGTCATATGAGCCTGGCGCCAAAGATGCCAGGACTGGCTCCAGGACAGCCGATGGGGGCATGATTGGGCCCTTGGGGCCTTGCAGGAACACTGTGGCGAGGTCCAGAGACCCCGAGTCCCAAAGCCAGGGGCTATGGTCGTGACATCTGACCTATGCAGCCTCATCATCTGTCATCTCTCGGAGGCCCATCCCAACAAGAGGCCTGAAATACATTTGTTGTTTTTCCCTTGAGTGTTTTCCTCTCAATCGGCTGCTTCTCTCTCAGATTACCTTTGGGCTTGGTACAAGGTTCTGGCTACAAGGTGGCTTCAGGTAGAGATCAACCATTTTTCTTCTTTTCCAAGACACTAAAAAATCACAATGTAAAAAAGGTCACTGACACCTGGCCCTGATGGTCATAACCCAATATTTTTGATGGCATTCTCCCCAACAATGCTAATGCTACTATGTGGGGGGTTAATTTATTTTTAAGTGACAGAGATGACTCCAGCCTCCATGTGGTAAAAGGAAAATCTTCTGTATTTCAAAATAGGGAAAACATCAGTTGCATGGTCCACTAGTTAATACAGTATGGACAGGAAAGTGTTCACCAGGGTCTTGGTCAGCCAACTGGAAACTCTAATGCCAACACTAATGCAACACGATCAGACAGGCTTCCTCCCAAAACAAAAAATATCCATTTATTGAACAGAGCTAGAAATGAAAAAGACAATATCCTGTCATAATGGGGAAACAACTTTTGGGAGAGTGGACAAGGCATGTTTGGGCGTGACCCCGACCATGATGGAACTCTGGAAGCGATTTAAGATGTTTGTCTTCGCCTATGTAGTCCCATCATCTAGATGACTCATGAGTTGCCAGCTATCATGCCCATCTTCACTGTCAGTAATTCTCACGTTCCTTTCTCTTGTCTGCAGTTTCTATGGAACCATTTGAGGGCAGGATGAGGTGGACTGATAACATCAGGAATGTCCCATTTGGAGCCAAAGGAAACAAATTGTGGATGCTTGTGGGTGATGTTCTCACACATCTCACAAACCATCAAACATAACCTTCATTTATTCAAAGCAATGGGAATGTACCCTAATCTCAATGTACCCTTATTTGTCAAAGTAAATAACCAAAAATGAGAATGTCTTAAATGAACAACTCCCATGCCTGCACATCGTCAGCTTGAAGCCACATTCCCATTCAAATGAGCCAAAGGGAGTAGTAGTTAAGTTGGAGTGTGCAGCTCCAAAACAGTATAGGAAATATAAAAGGTAAAGAGTAAATTATCCCAGACTGAATAACAATATCACAAATGACATTTGTCTCTGGCAAAGACACACAATAACATGGATGGATAGAACAGACAAGTTCAAAATGAACACCATTCCTCAACTAACTTATGTATTTCAAGCACTGACCATTAAAATAACCAAACCAGATGCGTTTGCGAATACAAAGCAAATTTAAAAATATTATGTGGAATAACAAGCCACTGAAGGTTTCCAGGAAATTCCATCAGGGACCTAAAACAGGGTGGTTGCATGTTAAATGTGGTTCATACTGCTATGCTATCCAACTCTAACCTTTATATGAATGGTGTATGTGGGCCTCAGCAAACAATGGTGGAAATGTGGCCAACTGGTAGGGGTCAGCTGCCTATATGAAGTACTTAGGCTTAGAAAAGAAAAGACTGATCACATGATATCGGAATCTCGTAAGGAGAGAAATTCTTAAAACCTGCATCGAGCTGGCATCAAAAATGGGATTCGCTAACTTTCCCTTGTCCTACACACCTGTGCATGGTAAAGTCAGAATTTTCAGCAGTGATTGTGGGAAGAATTTGCAGAAACAAAGGGTCAGGTATTGAACCCATAAAACTGACCACTTTGAGAATGGGATCTTATGGTTGTTAAAGAGGCTTAAGAGGTCAATTGGACAGGGGGATTCAGGGATGCTTTGCTATCTACACTGGGTGCTACCCCTCCACCCACACCCCCCAATCTGGCCAGGATTTGACTGTTCATTAAAACACTTGAAAGGACAAGAGCTTTCATCTTTCTGCTGCATAAGATTCCACAGTAAGATGAAAAACACTTCACATGGAAATATTTGGGTGATTATGAAAAGACCGTTTATAGCCACGTGTGGAATAGGAAGTGGAAAATGGCATTGAGAAGAGAACACAAAATACCAGTCGGTGTCCAAAACAAGATGTACAGATGGTATTTGACACATTCAAACCTCAACAAAATTGATAAGAAAAAGTGAGGAAGGTTTTGGAGAGGATGCAGTAGTGAAGGAACTTTGATACATGTGTGGTGGATGTGTCAAATTAATGGTATCTTGGGCTGATGTTCAGAATAAATCAACTTGTTAGTAGTTATGTATTGGACTCTTGGTTGTGTACCTAAAGGACTCCGATTCCTGGAAAACTTGCAGTGTGTTCCTGTGTCACACATCTTTAATGGGAATTAACATTTGTAGCTAAAATGAAAATAGCACAGTGTGGAAAACCAGAAGGTGTCTCACCCACTAGTCCCCATGGATCTGTCATCTAGGTGGCCAGGACACGGCCATCGCTTTTGGATCCAGTTCCTGGGGGTGGACCAGTGCAGGAGGATAACCTGGGTGAGGGGTCTTCGGGGAATGAATCGGCCAAAATGTTTCAGAAGTCTGAATGGGAGATTTGGCCGGATTTCAGCCGTTCGAAAATACTGAACGGCCGAAAAGTTCAACCAAATCCCTCATTCGTTGGCAGGGGTTTCTGCGGTGTCCCCCGCAACCTTGCTCACTATATTGTGAGTGGAGTTGCGGGGGAGTCCCCCGCAGCATGTCCCGATAAGAAACAAAAAAAATTAACAAAAAAGGGAAAGGACCCTGCAGCGCTGGTTCCCGATCACAGAAGTGAAAGGGAACAGGCGACGCAGGGACACAGCGAGTCGGCAGCAAGGTAAGTAGGGGGGTGGGTGTGTTGTGGGGGTGTGGGTGGGGGCCAAGTCAGAAATGTTCTGGGGAGAAAAGACTGAATGTTATTTTGGAAAAATAATCCTCAGTCTTTTCTACCTCGAACATTTCTATCTCTGGCTTTCAACCCTGATTCTCGGGGAGTGGGTCACCAGATGGCGAGATGCAAAATCCCCTTCCTTGTAACACCTTTACCACATCCTACCAGGTAGGATATTCAGGAACAAACCCCCCAACCCTTTACAACACAAACCCTTTGTTCACAGACAATCCGCTATAAGAGAAAACAGACTAACACCCGATCAGTATACCCGACGTGTTCCAATACAAGTGTCAGGCAAGGTAAGGCAATTACTGACCATCACACACACCTGACTTCCATTACATTGCCCCATACAGATAAAAGGGGGAGCACAAGAGCACACTCTGAGCGAGGCAAAGCACACGAGGAAACAGCAGGTCCAAGATGGCAGTTTAATGAGAGAAGACAGTTGGCAAAACAGAAGGGGGCTGCAAGGAGTGATGTTCCCTTGACCTTCTCGACATGGAACCGTTACTTTTACGAGAACTTGAGAACAGAAAGCGTAAGACCAGGAAACCAGTATGAATAATCCTTCCTTGTGTGTCAGAGATACCCGGGGCCCTCCTGCATCAATAATCAAGGTGGGGAGAATCACCAGCCGCCGTGGTTCCAACTTTGGCTCCAAGAACAAAGCAGCGTCAGTGAAATCAACACACTTGGTGAGTTGGGGAGACCGATACAAGACTGGTCTGTGTTGAAGCCCAGGTTGCAAGCAGCAACATTGTATGGCGATCTCTCAAATGGACATTGTTAAAAACGCATGTGATAACAGGCGCATGTGAAGTTGAATTGCTGATGAGTGATTGAACTTTAAAGCAAGTTACAATACCTTTGACAGAGCGGTGCGGCACCACATGGGTGTTCATCCGAAGGTCTCTGTAAGGTAGCTGAGAAGTGATAAAAGTAGATTAAAGTTGGTCCAAGCCCGACGGAGGGAGGTCAATTGAAAGAGCATGGATAAATGTGAATCAAAGTGGTCCTGCAATGGGTCAAGTAAAATCCTGCGCACAGTCGAAAGTCTTTGATTTCTATAAAGTAGAGAACGTTTTGAAAAGTACATGGATTTGGTCCAAGCCCGACAGAGGGAGATTAATTAAAAACTTTGTGTTAAAGGGATCTGAGCCCGACGGAGGGGGGCCTGTGGTGAATCAAAAATCACCCAAGAAGTTGTATATGTGAAATCCTGAGGAGAAAGGAACTTTTGAATGTTTGTTTGTCACATCAGGCCCCCTTAAATAAGAGACTTTAAATGGCAAAGAGCCTTTGACACAGAAGGCCCTGATACTGAGATTTGAACTGCATCCTTGTACTAGATGAGTCAGAGACTGTGCTAAGCTCGAGTGTGGCACCTTGTCCCGTGCATAACATTGTTTCCCACACTATTTTGTATTTAGAAGTAAGTATTGACAATAAGTTTATTAGTATAGGCCCTTTTATTTTGACAGACTTGACTATGACTGCGTTATTATTATTTGATGGTCGTAGCTTGCTCCTATCTTTAGATTTAGGATTAGATAGGCATTTTTCAAACCCAACTGAAGTTCAATAAACACCCTTGAACTGTGATCACTTGTGTCTGTCTTACTCTTTGATACCATACCTTCCTTATATACTGTTTCAGGAATGGGATGCAACTCAATTGAGGCAAATTGGGAACCCTAAATTCCAGGAATGTAGTCATAGAGCCTCCGATCCCTCCATTGCAACGCAATAATCCATAGGATTTCATATCTGTTGCAGCAGAGAGGGACTATCCCCCAGGGAAAAGAGGAATTATTCCCACAGACTTAGTCTTAATGCCCCCTCCTGGGTGTTATATAACATTGGCTTGAAAATCTGGCCTGGCCTGGAAGTCTGGATGTCTAAGCGGGCATCATAGATCCCAACCTCACGGGAGACAAAGTTTATCCTACAGAACCATGGCAAAATTCCATTTCAAGTACATTGTGGGGACAAAATTGCAGAGGGAATTCTTGAAAGGGCTCTATTTCCCCATTTTATAGAGTGAACCAGAAGAAACAGAGAGCTACCCAAGGATTTGGGGAAGCTGATGAACATTCTACCACTGAGGCAAAAGGGGAAGAAGAACCTACCATCCTTTCCGACCTAGCCTTCACCCAGCAAAATGATCCAGCACTTGCACAGGCTTTCTTGCAGGTAATTCCTGAAGGGGAAGGATTAGAGAATGGAAGTCCTTTTTTCTTCCTAAATCAAGGATTACTGTACAGAAAGGAGACCTCCACAGAAGGTCTAATTAAAATTCAGTAATCCCCAAAACCCATCGTAAAATCATGCTCGAGACAGCACAATCTCATTTGACAGGGGAACACTTAGGACAATCTAAGACCCAGGCGCATATTAGCAGGAAGTTTTACTGGCCAGGTATCCATGCTTATATAAAGAACTACATTCAAACATGTGAAATATGTGAGAAAACCAAAACGTATATTTCCTTGCTGCCCCTCAGAGCCCTTTACCAATAATAGAAATCCCTTTCTCCCTGATTGAGATGGAAAACTTTGGGCTGTTGGAAAGCTCTAGACTGGGTAACAAATATGTCCTCGTAATCATTGATTACGCTACCAGATACCCAGAAACATTTGCCATGTGGAACAACACAACCAAACAGATTTTAAAACATATATTACTATATTTTAACAGGGTTGGTTTTCCCAAGGAAATTCTAACGGATCAGGGATCCAATTTTATGAGCAAACTCATGGGTGAAGTCAAGAAATTGTTCCATATTACCACCTTAAGAACCTCAGTTTACCAGCCTAAACAGACGGATTGGTAGAAAGATTTAACAAAACACCAGGTTAGTGGACGTAGTGTCTAAACTATGATTATCTGGGCTAGGTAGGTTAGCTTTTTTATTAGCAATCTTGCTTTGGAGTGAGGAGATTTTATTTTGTAGGGCGTTCTGAATACCTGTTCACCAGGGTTTGTCCTTAAGGCATCCGTCTATCTGAGGGATGGGAGCTTCCATTTCCCTTAGAATGGTAAAAAGTTCCTTAGAACTTGAACTGGCATTGGTAATACTCTCATTTTAGGATTCTTGTTTCGTCCTTATTATTTCCGTTTTGTAGAAGGCGGCTAGGTTGGTTAGGTTTGTTTTATTTTCCTCGGATGGATTGAGTTGATTCAAGCTTTCTTTTTTCCGTTTTCAAGGTGTTTAGGTGGGGGGTGAACCATGTATTTAGATGTGCTTTGGGTTTGATCTTCTGCATCTTAAGTGGAGCAATAGCATCTAACGCTTTTGTCATGGTAGCATTGAAGGCGTCTACTAGATTATCTGGATTCTCTGAATTTGGCAGTAAGTTAAGAGTAGGCAAGATGAGGGGAATAGGCTTATCTGCGGAAATAATCTTTTTGTTCCTTGTAGGGATGGCTGGTGCAATTGGGCTGATTTTCGACTTATCAGTGTTGGCTGGCAAGGTAAATGATATCAGGAAGTGATCAGTCCAGGATTGAGGTGTTATAGATGTGATAGATGCATTAAAGTTGTAGTCTGCTACTCAGTCAAGGGTTCTCCCTTTGTCGTGGGGAGCTTGCTTCACTCTTTGTGTAAACCCCACTTCTGTAAGTGCATTGGATATAGCTGGAGTGTGGTGATCATTAGGATCGTTGAATCCCAGATTAAAGTCTCCTAGTATGAGAATTTGTGAGAACAATTTGGTATTCTCTGAGAGAATTACTGAGAGGTCTTCTTCAAATGACCCAATAGGTCCTGGTAGTCAATAAATTAAATATATGGTTAAGGTGTCAGTGTTGGATATTGGTATTTTAGCTGTATGTAGTTTGCATGAGGTAATGGCAGGAGAGGGGGCGATTCTCATGGAAAGGTCAGATTTTGCGATAAGAGCAATGCCTCTGGCACTGGAATCAGCTCTGTAAGAATTTAATTATTAACATCAATGAACTTCTGGCTGTTTTGCACAATTTACTTTTTAATAGTTTGAGTATACTGAAAATGTCATGCCCCTCTGACACAGTTTTGAATGTCTGCTTATAGCTACTCTTTTCATCCCATCTTCTCATTTGCAAAGAAACCGTTCTGCTTTTGTGACCTTTAATTGTTTGACTTCAGATGAACAAGTTACTTAGCCCTCGTAACGCGCTTTCGATTGGATGTTCCTCCCACGTATTCCTCATCTTATGATAATATATCTCTCCAGCTTCGCTGCTTCAGAATTATATATTTTTTTTCGACAGAGGGTGCTGTATGCAGTGTTGTTGCGTCAATGTCCCTCGAGGGCCTCCGTTAGCCGCCAACGTCATCATCAGCATAAATAGCGGATACAGTGCCCGTTGGCTTCAGTTCTGTTTTTCTTTTCCCCTTTGCAGAGGAATTACAAGGCGATCCCAAGACCGTAGAGTGTAATAACACGTAAATTGTACTGCGGGGTAGGCTGGGAGGGTCGATGAGGAATACGTGGGAGAAACATCCAATCGAAATAACGTTAGCATGGGTAAGTAACTTGTTCTTCGAATGGATCGTGTCCTCCAATGGATAGACTCCCAAAGCAGTAAAAATTTGGAGGTGAGAGTACCAATTAATTTAGATTTAATCATGGACCGAATGGAGGACAGCTTTTGCAAAAAGTCCTCCCTGACTGGAGGAAAAATCGAGGCAGTAATGTTTTACAAATGTATGGATATACGACCAAGTGGCCGCTGAACAAATATTTATTGGGACACCCCTTTGAAGACGTAGTGATGCCCCTTGTGGAATGAGCCCTTAGGCCTTCCGGCAGGCCCTTACCCGATAGTCTTTAGCACTCACCAATAGCCAGGATAATCCATCTGGATATTGTTTGTTTGGTGATTGCAAGGCCCAATTTGGGACCAGTATATCCAATAAAAAGTTGATCAACCTAGGCGAAATGCAGCCATTCTTGAAATATAGAAACTTAGAGCACTTTTTGGGTCTAGTCTATGCAGTCTCTCCTCTTCTTTACCTGAATGAGGAGGTAGATAGAATGTTGGCAAGGTGATTTTTTGTGACAAATGGAAGTCAGAGACTACCTTCAGTAAAAAAGAAGGTTTTACCCTAAGAATGACCTTGTCCTTATAGAAAGTGGTATGAGGAGGTTTGCAAGAAAGAGCCTGCAACTTGCTTACCCTGCTGGCTGATGTTATTGTGATAAGCAAAACGGTCTTTAATGTCAAGAGCCTTAAGGGGCATGAATGTTAAGGCTTAAATGGGATGCATGTCAAAACCTTTAACACAAGATTGAGGTCACAAACAGGAGGTTATACATAAGTAAGTAAGAGGATAAGCTGGGGCACACCAAGTATTTGTTAAACAATTCAAATTGTACAAGTCCAGCACTGCTGGTTTCAAACATGTAGAGGTACAAGGGAGGAAAAAAGGCCTTGGCACAAAACCCAGTTATACACACAAAGAGAAGAAAAGGATCCAAGTAGGAATTCTCCCGTCCTCTGCACACTATCCAAATCCACTAAAAAGGTGGTAAATTGTACTTGTGAGGAACTCTCAAAGTAATATATAAAGTCTGACAAAGTGTTAGTTACATGTGACAATTCAATAGGTATTCTGTAAACCCAGTTTGTCTAAAACAATGGTGTTTTAATCAGGAGAAAAACAAATGTAACAATAAGCAAAAACACGTCGCACAGGTTCAATATAAATAGCTTTATGCGTTTCGAGGTGCTCCTTCTTCATCAGAAGCTTATATTGAATGAACTGTTGATGGATGATGATCAAAAGAAAGGGGAAAGAGAAGAAAACAGAAGACTGTCTGTTACAAAATGCCCACATTTTATCCCAAGGATCCCAAGGATAAATTACACATCACACTGTTTAATTACAGTTCCTATACAGACAAAACATTGACATTTACATGGAGAAAAGGGGTTCCAAAATACTGTGTATTGAGATAATACCTAGACATGAACAATGGATATTGGCAACTGAACGTTAACCTGAAAACAATTATGAAGCTTGAACAACTTAATTGTGTATGGAGGACTCTAGTAGTCTGACCTTTGTGTAAAAAGAATTCAAAGAAGAGGGGATGGAAAAAACAAGGCTAACCTATAAATGTATAGAAAGTAATAACCTCACTAAAAGGGCATAAGGTAAATGGGATCAGGTTACTCATTAGAAAACACCAGACTATCTAGTGTGTTCCTCATACTACATAGATAATCAATAAGCATGCTAACTGTTAGCCTAGAAGAACCTCTCTATCTGGGATGGAAAACTGTTAACGTCAGTGAAATAGAGGGAAAAAAATCCTGGAACAAAATATCTATACTGGGAAGATGGATCGCAATATGTCTTAGAAGGTAACTCACATAAGGCTGCTCTAATTACTTGTAACAGCGACAATACCCAATTTTGGTGCCAGTAAAAATGGAGGGCTCACGGTTGTCCGTGGCTTCTCAGACTTGTAGCCGAATCTATAAATGGTGTCATGTTAGAAGGAAATAATGAACACTGCATGCCGTCTACGGATGTAAAATCTCTGAAGTAGACAAGATGGAAAATTTAGAAAGGAAAGTGTTATATTTAAGGGAACTCACCCTGTTTTGAATAGTGATCTCCCAAAGCCAGCACAGGGCTATGAGGAGTCAAAAATCGTGGATACTGGGATCCCTTGAGAGCTTGATGGCCACTACCTCACTCTTGAATGCCTAATGGAAAAGGAGTCAATTGTCACATCAAAAGGCTGGTCCTAATGACATACGGACGAGACATTTAAGCAGAGCACCATTACAAACAGATCCGTACAGTAATATACCTCTGTGGTCAGAAGATATCTGTACGTGGGAGTGGGAAGTCAGTCGAGGAATTTCTGTAATCAAGAGAAAGAATCCAAGCGTCTAGCGCGTTGCTAGGGTAACTGCTGACTGCGTTATGCACAAAACTCGTGAGTGAACTCGGTGTTCAAAGTGAAGTTTGACTGTAAAGTAAAGGAAAAGAAGGCCCTAAAGACGTAACGATGCAGATAACATCGAGGCTAGGTTGAAGACTGTAATGATGTGGATGGCTAAGATAATCTACTCAAGCATACCGGTAGGTACAGATTCGCCAGGTGGAGAATGCACTCTCATCTAGCGAGCGTCCGTGGACACAGTAACCAAGGGCTTGGGAAGCAACGTATTCAGACCTAAGTAGAGCTAAGGGCTTAGAGATAAAGAAAGAACTTGATCTCAAGGAGGGTATGAAGTCGGATATCTTAGAATGGTGCTATGTGTTGTAATATGCATCTAAATCCACACAACATCTAAGTCTATTTTGTATGAACATATAACAGTGTATATGATTAGTAAAGTCCATTCAGAAATTGTATAATCAAAAGGGATCTTAAAATATCAATCCTCTTCTGAGGAGTGCTTGAAAATGGAAAGCACTGCTAGGTTGCCCTTAATGGTTCCAATCTGGATCCCCAGATTGGCTAATTGTAACAGAAAAGACAGCACCATGGGTGTGTCACATTGAAATGAATCTACATTCTTATCCTTGCACCAGTTGCAAACTTATTTCAACGACAACAGTACAAAGATTTAGTTGCTGGCCTTCTGGCCGAAAGCAAAACTCCATTACGTCATCCGGGAGGTCCCAATCCTTGTATCTCAGCCTTTCAGAAACCATGCATGAAGGCTGAGTGTCTTGACCTCTGGACGGAGAACTCAACCTTCCTCTTGTGAGAGTAGCTCCTCTCTTTGTGGAAGACGTATTGTAGGGCAGGTGGACATGCCAGAAGGTCCGGGTACCAGGTCCTCCTGGCCCAATCTGGGGCAATCAGGTTCATGCGTTTCCCGAACTTTCTCAACCTACTGATCATATTATAATTAATTATAATTGGTTATTTAGAACGCGCTTAATACCCAGAGCTTTCTAAGCGCTGACCCGGGAAACAAACCTGTGTTACTCCATGTCGTCTTGCTTCCAAGATGAGCGTGTTGCCCCTGAGCTATCCTCCCGAGACAATGAGGAATGACGGGGACTAGAGGAAATGCATACAGGGGAGGAAATTCCCAGTCCACCAATGACGCGTCTCCTAGAGGTCCTCTTGGGGGAAATTCCCTGGAGCAGTACTGTACGCACTTCCGGTTGACACTGGTTGCGAACAGATCCACTTGAGGGGTTCCCAAAAGGGTGAAGATCTCTTGAAGGACTTCCTGAGCTAGTTTCCACTTGTGGGAGACTGTGCCGTGCCTGCTCAGAGCATCCGCCGCCGTGTTCTGCTCTCTGGCTAGGTGAACCGCCGACAGAAAGATTCCATCTTGTATTGCCCAGAACCAGAGCTGCATTACCTCTCTGCACAGTGGTAGTGACCCTACACCTCTCTTGTTGAGGTGGTACATGGTCACTGTATTGTCCGTCATTATAAGGACATTCTTTCCCTGTACATAGGGCCGGAAGACCTTCAGTGCTAGTCTTATTGCTCTCAGATCCAAAAGGTTGATGTGTAGTTTGGACTCCGATGGAGACCAATGACTGCTGATTGTCAGTTTGTTGGTGTGGGCTCCCCACCCCATGAGTGAGGCATCCATCACTACCATTATCTCCGGCCATGGTTGTCAAAAAGATTCTCAGTTGAGAATATTTTCTTTGCAAGCCCACCACAGAAGATGCTGAGCAAATTTGCTCGGAACTTGCAGTTGGTCCGACATATTGCCTGAGAATTGGGACCACTGTGTCCTGAGAGCCCATTGAAGGGATCTCATTCTCAAGCGGGCCTCTGGCACCAGGAAAATGCAGGATGCCATGAGACCGAGCAACCTCAGAAAATCGAAGGCTGGGAGATACTGAGCATTCTGGAATTGTGTTACCATCTGCAGAATGTGTTGAGCTCTACCCTTGGGGCGAGGCTTTCCCTTACGAAGTGTCCAGGATTGCTCCAATGAACTGGAGTCTTTGGGATGGTATCATATGGGACTTCTTGTAATTGAGGGAGAAGCCCAGTTTGTGAAGGGAGTGGCAGGTTACACTGAGATGTTCCCGAGCTTGTTCGGGTGAATGAGCCCTGATCAGCTAATCGTCTAGGTAGGGGTAGACGTGAATCCCCCCTCTACTGAGACTTACTGCCACCAACTTGGTGAAAACCCTCGGGCGGAGGTCAGCCCGAATGGCAGAAACTGGCCAACCGCGAACCTTAGATACTTTCTGTGCTTGAGATGGATTGTCACATGAAAGTAAGCATCCTGAAGGTCTAATAATACTAACCAGTCCTGGAGTTGGAGGGGCTGAAGCATCTGAGAAAGGGTAACCATCTTGAACTTGTCCTTCCTGAGGAACTTGTTCAAGTTTCTTAAGTCCAAGATGGGTCTCAATCCTCCACCCTTCTTGGGAATCAGAAAACTAGGGGAATACTAACCCTTGTACCTTTCCGCTACAGGTACATGTTGTATTGCACCTTTCTCTAGCAGGGTTAAAATTTCCGGCAGAAGGATTGGATCCGGAGTTGTATCCTGGTGGATGATCCGGAGGCCTTTTTTGAAAAGGAAGGCAGTAACTTTGGGCTCCTGTTAACATTAATGGAGGAAGAATGGAACGGGAATTGAGAAACATAAAAATGTTTTTAATTGCTTGTTTTTTTTTTTTTTCCATTGCTGCTTAACTGAAGCCTGTACATTTGGTATTGTTCGCCCCTTGAGCTTTTACTTCTCGTGGTACAGAAGAGTGAGAACCGCTGTACATTGTTGCCTGTCAGTCTGTACATTAGACCAAACTGTATTTGCACTGTCCGTATGAAAACAAGTAACAAAATGTTAATACACAATTGAATGCCCCGCCATTCATCCAGATACTGAGAAATTCTGCCTCCCACCGGGGTCTTGTGGGTCAAGGCCTCAGAGTGTCTTAGGGGCAGTTGCAGCAGTGGCTGAAGGTAAGGTTGCCGCTGCTGGGGCTGATTTAGCGCCCCTTCCTGATCCACCACGAGGGAATCTTCTCTGCCACTTTTGTCTGGCTTGTCCTCTTCCTCTTCCAATTGAGGAATAGAAATGAAAGGACTTACCCCTCCAGGAAGATGAGCCCAAATAGGGTTGTTGAGGGTCTAATGGCGGTGCTAAGGGATTTAGCCACCGTCTTCGAGGCCTGCAGCTTCTCCACACTCTCATCTGCCTTGCTGCCAAACAACCTCGAGCCATCAAAGGGCATGTTTAGCGGTCTTGCCTGCACGTCTGGTGCAAACCCTGACTTCTGCAACCACGCAAATCTGTGTAATAGCGTGCTAGCAGACGTGGATCTGCTGATGCTGTCAGCAGTATCCAAACCTGACTGGAGACATTCAATCATTGCCTCTTTACCAACTGTAATGATCGCCATGAAGCCGTCTCTTTCTTTACCTTCCGGGATGTGTTCAGCTGCCATAGCAACACAGTCCCACAGAGTAAACGAGAATCTAGACAGTGTGCAAGTCACATTAGTAGATTTTAAGGCCATTCTGCCTGCAGTGAAAACTTTACGTGGCCAAGCATCTACCCTCTTGTCATCCCAAAGGGATGGAAAAATAAGCCTACTGTCTGGTTGACGTAGCTGCCTGAACTACCAAGCTTTCAGGAGTGGGATGCCTGTTAAGGTATTCCGGGTCACTGCTGGAAGGCCTGTACTTTCTTGCAAAGTTTTTGTTAATTGCAGCCACAGCTTCCGGGGGTCTCCCAATTAGCAGAGACCTTTTTTTGCAGGGCCATGTGGAATGGTAAAATCAGGTCTTTCTGAAGACTCTGGTCCAAGAGGTCATGTCATCTTGTTTGTATGATGGAGTAGGCCTACTCCATCCCATAAACTCAACAACTTTACTCATGAGCTTTCTGTAGGACGAATCAGCATGCTCAGAGGAGTCGGACCTGCCAAATTCTAGTTCTGGCAAGGTATTCAAGCCACTAGCTGACTGGAGATTTGTGAGAAATGAGCTCTTCTGGCACATTGAGGTGCCAAATTGCAGACCAACTGGACAACTTCTGGTTGGATTGGGAACTTTCTCGATGCGATGCCGGCTTTGAGCTCGGCTTCAAAATTTTAGCCTTCGACTTCCCTTTGTCATCCGAATTCGGAGCAACCGGGGCATGGCTCTTTTGCATTTCTTTCGAGCGGGGTCGAGGCAGCCTTCTCAAAAATGTGCAACATCTCTGTACGAAATGCGTCCCACTTAGTCGGGGAATAGGACTTTGTCGGGAATCTGATTACCCCCGTGGAGGAATCACTCAAGGTAGAAGGAGACCTATAGCGTCTCTTCTTTGACTTCTAAGAGGAAGAATACAAAGATGCCTTGATCGACTCATCAATCGGGACCTTTTTGCCTTTTCGTGCCAGGAAGAGTCTCACGACTCACCCGACTTTTTCTAACTCTTCGAAGGTAACTTTGATGCTAACCTCTACACTCCCTGAGAGCTTTCTCCGAAATGGCCTGACAGGATTCACAGTCAACGGTACGGTGTCCAGACCCCAGTCACCACAGGCATAAGTGCTGAGGATCAGTAATCGACATTTTCGACATGCTGTTCTGGTATTTTTTTAAACCTGACTTTGGCGTCGATGTCGTTGAAGATGATGACATTTTCTCATGAAAATCCCACTGAAACGCGTTGTTAATTACTTGAAGCGTAACTCTGAAAAACGGAACGGCTGCCAACGGGAGCTGCATGCGCTATTTATGCTGATGATGACGTTGGGGGTCGACGGAGGCCCTTGAGGGACATCGACGCGACAACACGGCATACATAAATGAATTCCGATGCAGCAAAGCTGGAGAGATATATTATCATAAGATGAGTAATACGTGGGAGGACACGATCCATTCAAAATGCCATTTTTGCAGAGTTTTTTCTCTCTCTTCCCCGTCATCTTACATGAGTTAGGGTGTGTTTAAAAGCTTTGTCCGACATTTTGGATTTCATCAGTGAGTGTTTGTTTGTAAATCCTACCACATGGAGATGTTACATAGTGTAGCTGTAGAATGAATGCCAATGAAACAGGGGTTTCCAGTATGTTACTGTTGTCACTTTCGAGTTAAGGAGCGACTTGTGACAGTATGTAATACTTGATTGTGACATCTATGTTCGATCAGAAACGTGTGGTCTTTGTGGAAATGCTTTTCCAGTTCCATGAACTTGACATGCACGTCTGATAGTCGCTTCTGCAGGAATATGGAAGAGAATTTTAAATGGCCAGTTGATGATTGGGGAAATATAAAGAAATGTTCTAGTAGATTCCTTAGCACATTCCTCAAAATTTCCAATTAACATTGAGATGGAACAAAAAAAATAAAACATGAATGAATGGTGCCCAGTGCCAGTAAGCAATGTCACTGGTGAATACCACAGAACACAAATAATATGCAAAGAGGTTTCAACATCGTTTTTACCCACTAACCAGGTGAAGGGTTTGGAGCAATGCCTATTTGGGCAGAGAACCAACTCAAAAAGTGGAGATTCTAAGATCACAGTGGGAAGAAGGAAGGATAAAGGAAGTACTGTGAAGGGCCTAGTGTAAAGGACTTACGGGGTGACTGAGTTGTTGGCGGTATTAATGCCACCAAACAGAAATAGTGTTACTGCATATTATAAAGCCTACAGTAACTTAAAGGAAGTTGTGCCATGTTGGGGGTCACGCAGCAGTGTCATGGCAGTGTGAAGAACGCAGGCCCTGCTTGCTCTCAGCATGCTCCTTCTGAGTGCTGATGCAGGATCCATGTTTTTCCTCCAATGTCGCAGGTTTTACAATTGGCTCCAATTTGCATTAAATGTCAGAGTGTGTGCACTTGGCGTGTACTGTTTCTCAAGTACTACACTGTGCATAGAACCACAAATGGAGCCCAAAATGTTCATTAAGTCACCCACTTGCATCAGAAGCAGATTAACTATTTCATGGGGTTGATTTTCCCAGGATGTATTCACCTGGGAAGTGATATTGATCCTTCAACACAATGTTGGATCCTCGTTTCCTAGTGTTTTAAGGCACAACTCTCGCTGTCATACCTGAAGGTACTTCCCTAATCAGACTTTTGCTGGTCCCCAGAGTCCGTTGCATAATATTATTATAAAGTGCTCTTTATCCGTTGCAAATCTATTTCACCCACGGTGTACATCAATTTATATTCAACCTACCCATCTCCTTTGTTTCTTTCCCTTTAGAATTAAAAAGTGAAAATTTGAATTTTGCTTTGACTTCATTTTTTGGACAGCTGAGTAGGAGTAAATACACTGACAGGAAGTCTTTGCTTTCATCATCAAATCCCTTTGGGTTTATTTTCAGGCACCTGAAAAATTAACATACAGAAACAACTATGTCCACATTGTAATCCACAACAACTGCAAAACAATTATCTTACATGCTATAAAAAGTGCCCAGTTAAAGAAGAGCTATTGTGCCTAATTGTTTAAAGCACTGAGGAAAACATCATCAGCACGTTGATGAATGGTAAAGGGCAGTACAGAAATATATAAATGAGCACCCAAATTGACTCACGTGGGCAGACAATTTAGAATCAATCAATCTGTGTAATTCGACAACAACTGTTACATAGTGACAAGAACAGACGGATTACTGAAAGCATGAGGCTCCACCCTGTTGGAAAGAAAGCATAGGGAGATACTGTATAACTGCACTAGAAGTAATACAGTGTGACCATGTTCATTTGCAGACAGGAACAGCCACAATAATTGTCCAGTAATTAATATATTCGTGTTACTTTGTAAATGTTGCTGCTCAATTTGAGTGCTCCTTAGATTGCTAACGTACATATTTACATATGGTCTATTGGCATTCACCGAAGTGCTGCTGATGATTACTTCAAGATTGCAAAAGGAATATATACATAATACTACTTTAATAGTGCATGTTTGCATTAGAATATCTGTGTGCCCAGTACTTTATGTTTTTTAGATGAATGATGCAATATGGAGCCATATATATTTGTACCAATATCGTGTGCACACTTTTTTATGAACAGCGATAGAAGGACATTTGGTTCACAGAATGAGATCAAATAACAATGCAAAAGAACAGATAACGAAAGTCCCAGCAATTCCTCACCACTTAATTTTGTCGTTTGGCCCAGATGTAAATGATGAACTTCTGATGAAGTCGCCCATTTCGTCTCTGCAAAAGCTGAAGTTGCTTATAGTCCATACATATGATACCTTCATTACTTTAACCTATTGACGTAAATAAAAAAATAAATAATCTACCACTAATGTGAACATAGAAGGGAATGACCTATTGTACAACACTGGTAGGCTGTGTACAAAGGACATTACATTTCAGCATCATTACATCCCCAAATCCTCAATTGTCTTTGAAGGTTTATGGAATAAAAACAACAAGCTAGAGGATGCCACAACCATGTGTGCAGCTCCCATTTTTTGTTTTACAGCTGCTTCGAATGCGTTCACATTTGCACGTGTCCGGTATTCTATGCAGCAAGGAGAATATAAGAAGCTTAGCGTATGGTAACCACATAAAAATAATGCATTGTTTAGCTTGCTATAACAAAAGTCTAGCACTCTGTTAGCAAGGTGTTACAATAGATAAAAGTATCCGAAACTTCGAAAATCAAATAATTCTACCTGTGTGCAGCACCAGTTCTCAGCCACGGGTCCAGTGAACATCTTTGTAGGTGAGGAATGTGTGAGCACCGTTGAAAAATGCCTTACTGAAAAGTCATAGCCCCAACGTAAACTTCAGATTTCTGCCTAAAAAAGTAATCAATTGCATTGCTCCATATATACTTTTGTGCATGTTAAAAATACATGTAATACATTTTAAGACAAAGCTGTGATTCTTCAATGCCAAATGACTTGAATATGTTCAATGTTGTTATAACAATAAGCATAAAGGCTCCTACAGCATCATATGTTACTGACATACATGACCTTGACGACCTCCACATATCTCAAAGGAGACACAGCTCTATTCATACTTTCAACCTTTCTGCAGCCTCCCAGACCATCAACCACACCATTATACAAAACATCCTATCCCACAGGATGAAACTCTCAGGAATCGCCCTAGACTGGTTCACCTCCTTCTTCACTAACAGAACCCACTTTTTCTTCATGCCCCAGTTCTGACCTACCCTGGTTCAAGTATGGGGACCCACAAGGTTCCTCCCTGTCTTCACTTCTATTCAACCTATATGTAGACTTCCTTCAACAGACCATTAGCAGACACAACATCCAATTACACCAATACACAGATGCCATGCAAATATACTTCCAAATTGCACCCCTTTTACAACTCCACACCCTAAAACATTGTCTCTCCACCATCACCACCTGCAGGGCCACCCATTTCCCATTTCCTCAAGCTCAACCATTAAATAACAGAATACCTCCTCATCTGCCCCCTGCCCCTCTCATGGACAAAATATTGACAAAATACTGACCTCACCCCCTGGATCAAAGAACCTTCCTAAGGACAACCCACACCTGTCCCTCCCCACACCTCTCAAACCCATTTGCTTCATCATCGACCCCCACCTTTTCTCCACACACCACATTGCTGTCACCAAAACCTGCAATCCACAAATACACCTCCTATGAAAAATCAGACAAATCCTTCCACCGGACTACTTTGGCACTGCAGTCCAAGCTGTTTCTGTCCAAGCTGGACTACAGTATTCCTCTCCTCACTGGACTCCCCAAAAGTACCCTTGCTCGCCCTGCAAGCCATACAACATGCAGCAGCCAGACTCATCTGCAACCTATCCAAAAACGTACCACCACAGCTCCACTGGCTCCCCGTGCACCAGATAATTGCCTTCAAAAGATAATACATTGGGCCTCATCACGACCTCGGCGGTAACCCTTAAATCCGGCGGTAGCGCTATTACCGCCGGATTTAAGGGTCAGCCGAATTAGGGCTTTGGTGGATTTTGCCCCAGCTCTGAGCTGGTGTGAAATCTGCTGAGAATTCGCGCTATGACCGCCGGCGGGAAATCCGCCGGCGGTAAGAGCGTGAAAATTCCCCATTGAGCCCAATGGGGAATGGGGCATTCCCCAATGGGCTCAATGGGGAATGGGGACTTCCAAGTCCACCCAACTCGTGATTCCGCGCTATTAGCGCCGGGGGCTATGGCGGTCGCGCTAATAGCCCCCGCGCTAATAGCGTTACGGTTACCGCCCAAGTCGTGATGAGGCCCACTATATTCAAAGCAATCCACCTCAAAAAACGATCTTACCTTCACAACAAATGAAACCCCATCACCCACACAAACACCAGCTTCTACACATTCCACTCTGCAAGCTAACTTGCACAAAAAAACAAGCACCTACCCAGTGAACAGCCAGAGCATTGAACACCCTACCATTTCACATGAGCACTGCACTCTCCAGCACCACTTTACGAAAGTGTCACAAAACATACCTAATTTGCCACATCTAATCCAACTCCTCCAACTCAAATTCTACCACTTGTCTATCCAATTCGTACTGTCCTATCCTGAAAACATTTTCTAACTTCTGATTCCCCCCACCTTAGAACCTGGGTAGGAACATTGCTGAACAAAAATTCAAATACAATTCAATAAAATATTTAAAATTAGATGTCCATTAAGTACCTGTTAATGGATTTAAAAGAACAGTTCAACAATGGTGAAACACTATTCACCAACCCAAATACCCGGTCCCATCTCTATTTTTTCAACATTCTCACCCTCTCACAAGACATAGGCCTCTGAATTCCTGCTCTTATACGCCTCTTTTTTCAGGCAACCAAATCAACAACAAAACTAAAAGGGAACAGGAAATTGCTGCAAGCTATTTAGCTCCTGTTTGTAGGTTGAAGTGCCTGGTTCACTTGACAACAGCTACAAGCAGCTATTTTGACAGTGCATGCTAACTCGCAGCATACACACACATTCATTCTGAGTTTTTTGGAAGGTCTATAAAAGAAGATTATATTACACCTAGAACCTATTTCAAGCATACTAATTCACATAATACGGACTTAACGTTCTAGAGTGCGTCTCATGCTTGAGGCAGATTTGTGGCCCCAGGTAAAGGCACATTGTCCCTCAGAGTAGCTCATGCTTACTTCACACAGATAAACTTAACACTGCAACTCTGTCCTCATCATATCTAGAAGTCAGACCTACAGTGCCTACATTTGGAATACAATGGAAATTTATTTCCTCAATTGTACATCAACTACAACGGCTACGCAGGGCATTACAGGGGGGTTTCAATTGTATATCTATGCATATAAAAGTGAAAATGTGTTTGTTTGTAGCAGGATGTGTAGCAAAGCATGGTTCCTTATACAATTCCACACTGGTTCACCAATTCGTACCAGATTTTGCATAGTTGCCTTTTAGGACCCTCCCGATATTAATGGATACATGACATTTGGACACCCCATCCCTTTCCCTGGATTTCAGGAAAAATCAAAATTGCTTTGTGTATTTGTGACAAAGCGTTGTTCCTTATAAAATTCCACACTGTTTCACAAATCTGCACCAAATGTTGCATAGTTACTGGTTAGGACCCAACAGACAATACTAGCTACATGCACTTGGACACCCCACCCCTTTCCCCGTGTTTCTGCACCTTCACACATGAGACGGTTGCCTGAAATCGGCAAAACATCAATGTGGTCATAGAAGGACCAGTCTCGACATGAGGAACAAATCTCAAGGTCCAGGCCTTAGGATGCACCGTTTCCAAGATATTTGCACCACAACGCACCACAACAAACTGCACCATGCCAGGTTGAGATGACACTTGGGGAGAGGGCACAGAAGGTCACAGTATGCAGCAGCACACCAACTCTTTCCCCAACTCCTGCTCCTGGGTATGTCAGCCAGCCACACACGCCCTTTCTCAGTTTACTGCAGGTTGCAAAGCACATAAAGTGATAAACGTATCAGAACAGCGGCCTACAGGGTCGGTGTTATCACTCGTTCAGAGAACAGGTACTTCTGCTAGAGCCTTATGAAGAAAATGTGTAGGAAATAAACAATCCTCAACTTGTTTGAAAAGCTTGAAATTTAGAGGCACGCCTGGTCATCCAAAGAAACTTCCTGCATTACTGACACAATACCTAAATTGCATAAAAACAGACAAGGTGGATGCTCTTTCTCAAGGCAAGCAACACATATTTACCGCCATATATTTCTTGCCAGGCTCCGCGGTCCTTGATGGTGCTTGTACTCCCAAGGTGTGCTCATGAAAAGTGTCTCACTCTGCTAGTGGATCTGCAGTTATGGCCCAGGAGTGGTCTGCAGATATTTTACATATCATTCACTCATAACAAACTTTTCCTGAGGCGCATTTTTCCCAGATTTCTTTTTAGAATGCTTGTACCAGGCACTTTCACTCATTCCATCTGATGGACATTTACTTTTGGGGGACAGTATACCTCTTCACATGCAGAGATTGTTGCAGGGCACTAGATTAGGTTCCTGTGATAGGAAATGGGGAGCTCTAGGGGATGTAGAAACCCACGTTCATTACCATGTAATGCAATAAGTAACCTCAGGCAGTAAATGTAGAGACATTGGGGTCGATTCATGGAGCAAACGTGCGCCGAAAATCCCAGCGCAAGCAGGCGCAAGGTGGCGCAAGCGTGATAAACCCAGCGCACGCGCACGCGTGCGATTCAAGGAAGACGCTGCGCGTGTTTCCCGCTGTCCGTGCGCCAAATCCTGCCAGGGCGCACGCAGGCACACACGCGCACAGCAAAAGCGCACATAGCGCGGCGCACACAACCAAAGTGGGGGGAACAGTGGGCGTAACATACGGAATGGGGAATAACGCATAAAAAAGAAGGCGTAACTGGGGGGAACTACCGGAACGCCCACACGCACGCGAACAACCCGTATTCATGGATTCGAATACGGGAAACCTGCGCCCAGCAAAAGACGCACACAGGCGTCAACGGATCCGCCACACGAAGGCAGGCGGAAGCGTCCCCGCACACAGTATAAAAGTGCGTGCAAACAACAAACACGTATATACAGCTACGATGAATGCCCCATTTGTCGCAGCACTGATCGTGGGACACCGCAGGAGGAGGAGAATAGCCAGGGCATGCATTTTCGCACCACAGACAAGCCTTTTTGGGATGCCTGACGACCAGGTCTATGGCAGGTATAGGTTTCCACCCCATATCATCCTAGACCTGGTCAGGGAGTGGGAAGATGACCTTACATCCCCCATCCTTTGCTCCCAAGCATTGAGCCCCTTGGAGAAGGTGCTCAATGTCCTGCATTTCTTGGCCACTGGGTCATTTCAGCGACTACTGCCATAGTGGGGGGGGGTCTCAGAGGCCACGCAGTCACGCTGCCTACACCAGGTACTGGCAATCATGACAGCGTGCCCCTCAGTCCGCAGGCACATATACATGCCCAGAACACCCACAGAAAGGCAGGCCGTTGTCCTGGATTTTTACAGGGTGGCACACTTCCCCAAAGTGCTTGGTGCCATAGATTGCACCCATGTGGCCCTACGTCCACCTGGGGCCACTGAGCACATCTACCGAAACCGCTAGCACTGGCATTCCATCAATGTACAGGTGGTATGCGATGCAAAGGGAATCATCACCTCTGTCTATGCAAACTACCCTGGCTCCACCCATTACAGTTTCATATACAGAATGTCTGCCCTGAGCCGGCCCTGGAAGCTGGGCAGCATGGCGACACCTGGCTCCTAGGTGAGTACAAATGCCCTTGCACATGCATGCATATCACACACACACAAATACACAAACCCCAATAATCACAACCATTTACACCTCCCCAGGGGACAGTGCCTACCCTCTGAGCAACCACATGATGACGCCAATCCGGAAACCCACCACACCACCCCAGGTAAGATACAACGCCGCCCATATTGCAACCAGGGCCATAGTGGAGCGCACATTCGGAGTGCTCAAGTCACGTTTCCGCTCCCTTGACCGCTCTGGCGGGCAGCTACTCTATGCACCCCCAGTAGTGTGCAGGATCATTGTGGCAGCATGTGTCCTGCACAATGTTGCAACACGGCAGGGCGTACCGGTGGACATGGTGGTGCCCCCACATCCCCAACCACAGGCACAGGCGCTGCCCATGGGAGGGGATAGGACAAGTGGCGAGGAAGCCCGGACCCAGCTTGTGGCCACGTTTTTCACCTAAACTCCCACCCCTGCGGCGTGCACACAGGCCTGGCACATACCAGGTGACAATCGATGATGACAAAGAGACAGTCAACTGTCACAACCCTACCACCCTGAGACAGACCACATTGTCTGCATCCCTAGCTACTTAAACACAAGCTATCCTGTGTGACCAAAAGGCACACATATGACATGACATGATATGGCATTTGTAACATGCCTATACACAAGTGTTTCAAGTTGCGACGAGGCAGGGAGGGGGGAACAAGGGAAGACAGACAACGATACTACTAGGCCAGGTGTCATTTAGACTGCGCAAGTGCAGGGGTAGGGAGAAGGGAAAAGTGCAAGGGGAAGTGGAGGGGGGAGTGCAGTACAGGGTAAGTAGACTAAAAACAAATAAATAGGCCAGCTGGTGACAACTGCAAAGGTAAGTGCAGACAAGTGCTGGGAAGGGGGGGCTGTAGGGATAGAGAGACAGTCCCGCAGTGCAGGGGTTGCCAGGGAGGCAGTGCAAATGGAGAGTGGCGGGGCTAGGGACCGAGGTCGGTGAGAGTGGCCCAGTTGCAGATCCAGTGCAGTTCCAGTGAAGAATTTAGCAAGGGAGAGGGAGAGAGAAAGCAGAAGCAAAGAGGAAGGTCTTGAGGTTCTTCCGGAACCGGAGATGGTTCTCCTCAAGTTCCAGTGAGGCAGGAAGTCTGTTCCAGAGGGAGGCCCCTGCCGCGGAGAGAGATCTACCTCCAGCTAGTTGCTTTGAGAAGCGGATGACCCTGACATGCAAGGTGTGAATCACACACACCTGCAAAACAGGCCATGACCATCACTATTATGTCACTCAAACCCTCCCAAACCACAACATGACATGGCAAGCAATAGCCATACACCAACACAGTACCAATAAGGTACACATTGCCATGTCAAAAATGTTACAGTGGCATCAGACAATGATGCCTGACATGGAATCAGATGAAATGACTGACCAACAACCTCCCACCCAAAATAAGTCATTCCCAAATGCATTACAAAAGTTGTAGACGTAACATAACAATGAATGCCTGTCTACATGCACATTGTGCATTGCAAAATCAACACTGCATCTTCTATGTGCTGTGTCCAACTCCTGCAACACACTGCTCAGCGCACAGCACAGTGAACAGCTAGTGTGTGTGATGCACACCCTGAGCATCACATCTAAGCGACAAACCACATCAAAAAGCAAATTAGGCATGTACAGGATCCATAATTGGTCACAGAACATGTGCTGCAGGGATACAGTGGGCACCAGAAGGCAAACAGAGTGTACACGTGGATATCCATGGGTGGTTGTACATGTAGTGCATCATAGTGCAAGTGTGTGGGTCAGTAAGGACATGCACTCAACATATGCACGTGCAATCAAGTGACCATCAGTCTCCTCTACACATCACATGTGAACATTCACCATGTGTACACCCCAGAATGTCAAACCACAACTATCCCCTCACACCTGAAAGGTAAACACATCACATGAACAGGCATTGATCAGCAGAACACAACATGTACATAGGATACCACAATGACAATGTCAGGGTTCCCATCACACTGCAGGGCAAGGCAACTATCAACAACAAAACACCCCCCCCCACAAATGACCATGACCGACTGAACAACTGCACCTGGGTCATGGAGCCTTCAACCCTCAATTTCACCTGGCCACAGGATCACCCTTCCCCTTCGTCACCATCTCCCACCTTGTGTGTAAAAAGGTGCCTGCACCCTCAGAGTCCACCCTCATTTGCAAAATCACAAAATCCAAGCCAGAAAAACGAACCAGAACACCCTCCAGTAGATGACTTGATTTAGCAGTACCTCACAAAGGCCAAGTACTACCACAATGATGTAACAACCAAGGTAGCACAGTAAAACAATGTCACAACAGGATGTGAACCATGTGTGGTACATAACATAGAATGATGCACCATGAACGGATGTGTACTGTCACAGGTCCCGTGTACAGGCGCAGGAGTGGCACGAAACAACCACCCAAACCATGGCACGGGTGCCTGCAAGGTCAAACTCACACAGGCCTCTGAGACCCTGGTGGGGAAGGAGGGTCAGGGATATGCAGTCGGGACAGGTGTTGGCACACTGGATAACTGGAATGAGTGGCAGGAGAGGGGAGGAGGAATGACACATGAAAGTAGGGAATGTACGAAAATGTACTACCTGCATTAACACATACACAATCTGAACAAACTTGGACATCATTGTCATGGCCTTCTGTAGTCCAGGCTTATGAGTGGCACAATCCAACCACCCACTCCATGGTTTTGGCGCCTGCAAGTTTGGGGTTTACACAGGCATCCGCAACCCCAGCGGGGAAAGAGAGTTAGGGAATGTTGCTTTGATAGGTACGGGAAGCAGGAACACCGGGTAGAGGGTACAGGGTTTAAAATTGGATAGGACTCCGGTGATTAGGGGAAAACAAACATACCAAACTGAATTACACATTCATCCATGCATTAGTGCACCCCCCAGCAAGCCTATGCAGAGCAGTTTGAAAGAAAAACAACAAGACACTTAGCTCTGGTTTTGAGTGCTGGCCTCCTGCCTGCGCACTCTCAGATCCGGTTACAGGAGCACTTTAATGGTGCAAAGAGAGCCACAGTTAATAATCTGTCCATGCCCATAACACAATAACACACCACCAAACATGCCCCATAGCAACAAACTACTCTACAAACAGACAATCTGGTGTAGATGCTTCGTACCCATATGTAACATTACCCCTGTGATGGGTCATACACAGTCAATGCAGTAAGTCAGCTGCCGGTGGGTGCGTGGCAAATGGAACACCAATGTGTCACAATTCACACAACATGCAATGTTCCCTGGGTAAGCAGACAGACCCATATAGCAAGGCATGACTTCAGAACAAGTTGTGTTCCAACATGATCGAAACAAAGTAAGGCAGTGCATGTTTCAAAATGTACATGGAAATGAAATGCACTGCACCCGAGTATGTCCCTTGCTGTATGTCCCTGTGAGCTGCCCCTTTCCATGTCTCGGAAGGCTACATGGTTGATACAAGTGCCTCGATGGACCTTGGTGTACCGGAGGATATGTGCCACTGCCCCTGCAGGTGCCCCAGACAACCTTACAATCAACAGCCATCAGTCCACCAACACATCTGAGCTGCATTGTGTGCTTCAACACCAATATTTGTCCAAGCTCACCCTCAGTGCTGTTACTAAGCCTGCATGTGCAACTCGCTAAGCCTGCATGTGCAACTCGCCTGGTGCAAGCTTTGCTGTGTTGTGGCCCCCCTGTGCTGCACACCTTGCCTGGAGTTCCTTGGAACATGTCAGCAGTTCTAGGATGTAGGTCTGCAATCCCTGTGCCTCTGCTTGTGCACACATGTGCCATGTCTGCTGGCAAAGGTGGTCTGGAGGCTCATCCCCCTGCAGAAAGGGCATGAAACACATGATTAATGCGTTAAAGTCATCTGTGTGTGTCTCTTCAGGCATCTCATTACTGGACCATGTCAGAGACTTACATCAGAAATCACACCATCAGTCCGTCTTTCACATCCAAAGTGTGGAACACACTATCTACGGCATGAATTACAACAAGCACGTGTACAGTAAAGATAAGAAACATACTACACAATGCATAGCAATGAATGTACACATTAATCATGAAGCACCGCATCTAGCAAAAGCTGAACAGTGGACAATAACACCGCAATTATCCCCACTAGGGGTGTCAACACAAGTTACACAGCACCAGACATGCCACAGATATGACAGTCCAAAGCCCTTGTGTAATAGGCTGTCACACCGAACCATCCTTGCGGATAAGGGAGGCAGGAGTGGCATATGTGAGTCAAGGAACCCAAGCAGCAAACACATACACAAGACAAGCCTGAAGGGCCCAGCTGGAACAGACAGTGGATGCCTTCAAAAGCCACAAAGCACCGTACCTTCACATGAAAGCACAATAGACAAGCAATTTTAAACTATATTAACTAATTACACTAACTATGAAAAACCTACATTACCTAATTAAACTAACTATCAAACAGAAACTTAACTAACTAAACTAAACGAAAAATCAAAAATGGCCACATATGACCCGGGGGGGAGGGGAGGCACACAGGAGGGGGGAGGTACAGGGTGCTGCTCAACACCCACATGCGATGATGCTGAGCCAAAAAAAGAAACCTCCATGGGCTCAACGCCTGCACAGCCCGACCTATGTGGGAGATAGATGGTCATCTGAGTCTGGATCATCCTGGAAAGGAGGACGTGGCACAGTAGCCTGGCCACGCCTAGCCGCAGCTTGCCCCTCGTCGGCAGCAAGTCTGCCGGACGGGTGAGCCTGGTTCTGTGTGGCGATGTGACGTAGGTCTGCATGCAGAACCTCACGTGATACACGTGCTTCCTCTTGCAAGGTAGCACGTGTAACACGGAGTTCCTCCTGCAAGGCCTGGCTGGACAACCGCTGCACCTCCCGGAAAGCCTGTAGCTCAGCCGAGATGGTACGCTCAAGCTGTGCAAACCTCTCCTCTGCCCGCTGCCTCTGGGACATCATAAGGACACCCAGAGTGGATTTGAGGGAAGCATACTCCTCCCTCAGGGCATCCATGTGCGCCTCTGCGTGAGCAGCAATTGCTTGACGCAGAGACGACATTTCAGCCTGGCGTGCCCTGTCTGAGGCCGCTATTCCCAGCCTGAGCGAGCGGGCTGTGGACCGTGCCGCCTGCTGCTGGAGAAGCACCTGCCTAGCAGGGGGGGAGCACAGATCGGGCCACACGCTCCATGCTCTCAGCGATGTTCTCCATTGCTGGCCCCTGCCGTTCTGAATTGGCAGTCATGTCTTGCTCCCACTCAGTATACTGCGGTTGCATGCGGCGACTGCGTTGCTGGGCTTGACCCCTGCGGGACCCAAGGAGCGGGTGTCCTCGCTGTGTTGGCACCGCCCGCGGCTGCACGACTACATGCCCCCGTCAACGTGATGTCCCAGGCACATCAGTGACTGGTGTGGAGGGTGACCCTGCGTCCAGATCCACCACGGGCGGAGGAACCAAGACTGTCTGATCCCTCAGTGCAGGTGTCGCGGACAGAGGAGTGTCCACATCAGAATCACTCACCCCTGACACATGGACTTGATGTTCATCCAACTCAACATGGACGTCAGAGTCGTCATCAAGGCTGGACTCATAGGCAGCCAGAGACAAGATGGACTGTAGCACTTGGGGGTTTTCGTGGCCTACCACCCCACGACACCCACTTGTGCCGGGTTGATGTAGTGGTAACAGCCCTGTGTCTGGCATGACAACACCATCCTCTGCCTCCATTGCGTCATCACCTGAAAAATAGAGAGAAAAAAGGTCACTACACATGTCAGAAGCACACATCACACACACACACCGACAACAAACGCATCAGGCAGACATGTGACACACAACATATAACCTGGCATGCATGCTGGGTCAACTTTGAATTGCTTCTGTGATCAGACCTGTTGAAAGGTGGCAGTTTCCATGGAAGTGGGTCTATGCAGTGCAGAAAATGTGTACGCCACTCACTACCTACATGTACAAGGACTCCATGGTGTGTGTCAGGAAATGTGAAGGCAGTGCAAGGTCAAATTCAGGCATCACGTGCATTGTGCATTCAATGTGTACCATATCTAGAAGCCAAGCACCCCTCCACCCAAGTACAAAAGCAGGGATGCCTAGCATGGTATCAAAAGGCTGACCATAGACCTGTGTATTGACAGGCAGTGTTGACTGGCATCAACAGCTTAATGTGATTCAAGTGACAACACTGCAAATGATGATGGGACAGTAAGCAGGACACATGATGAAAACTCTGGAGGCCGCCCACGTGTGAAGAAGACACTACAACAGTTGGACAGAGTCATTGGCCATTAAACAGGCTGAGGCCTGTGAGCCACACAGATTGTCAGACCCTAAACATGTGTGCAATGCAGTACTGACCCACAGTTGACATGGGAAGGCTGATGAGATGCCATGCAATGTATGTCACCCAGGACTTGTATTACAGTGATCATCCAGTCAAGGACACATAGGGGCATGCGTGCAATGCACATGGAGCATGAATGGGCACTCATGTCCCTGTGGGACATCTGACCTATGCACAGTACAAGTGAGATACCCTGCATCAAGTACTAAGGCTGTACCACACAGCATATGTCTGGCAGATTGTACGCTGGAAGTTAGCATCTACACAGGACGCATGAACAGGAAAGTACACATTGGCAAGATTGAAGCAGACCAGTGCAAAGGTGGAACTGGGGTGCAGAGTGGCGGAGGAGGGGCAAGGGAGCATGCCTACATGGAGTCCCCGCATACAGGCAGAGGAGACATGCACGTCAGTCATGCAATGACATTGTGCCTGGGCTGAGAGGAAGGTCACCCCACGCCACATGCAGAAGGGCCAGTGAGCTGGAACATGGACTGGAGGGGCATACTTGTAACCAGCATGTCAGTAGGGTACAATAGTGGTGATGCGGACAGTCCCCGTATGCTCCACATGTCCACCATCCAGCAGAGCAGACATGCATCACGGAAGCATTGCATTACTTACACATCAGAACCATATACACGTCACATGTAGTGGCAATCATGCACAACACATCCCACTAGTGAAACACACAAGTCCTCAACAAACACGCATCAACACTCACTGGACTGGGCATCAAAGTCCAACATCTCTCCCACTCCTTCGACCAATTCAGGTGGTATGAACTCCGCAACGAGTGCCTCATGCGGAGTGAGCTCTTCCTCCTCTGGTGCAGGCCCCCCGCCAGTCACCAGAGTCAAGTTGTAATTAGAGGCACGCTTAGCCTTAGTGCTGCGTTTGATGTCATTCGAATGCTTTTTGCACTCTTGCGCCGTGCGCACCGCATGGCCGAATGAACTGACATGTTCCGCAACATGCTTCCAGTGGGTGTCACGTTGGGCAGCCGTAGTCTGACTATTGGCACCCACTAGCATGTCACGGCTGTGGCCCTGCACGTAGCCCACGAGGAAGTCCAGTTCCTGCTTGCAGAAAGGCTTCTTCCTCGACGTGCAGGAGGTTGTGGCTGTGTGTGGGGTCCCAGCCTTTGCTGCAGGTGCAACTTTCCTCCTCTTGGACTGTGGCGCAGACCCTGGCTGGCTAATGCCGCCCTGACCAGTATGGCCAGTGGGTTCGGTGAATTGAGCCAAGGGAGTGGCAGGTGGAAGGACGGCCAAAGGCCTGACTTGTGTCAGTGGCATCTGGGTGCCCTCTAATGGACCCTGCGCAGCAACATCAGCTGTGGCAGGGTCATTGACCGCAACGGTCCTGGTTTGCAGACTCACAACCGGGGTGTTGTTGGGTGCATCTGCCCCTGCACTTGCCAACACCCGGCTGTTCGGGGCAGCAGATGACATAACTGCCCCAAGGACACGTGTCTTGGTCTGAGCAGCCCTGCCTGCCCCTATGGTTTCCCTCCTGGCGTGTTGGAAATCTACCAAGGGCTCCTCAAGTGCCAACGCAACCTGCGCTGGCAGACCCTGAGCCTGGGTGGCGGTGTCCACAGCAGCACCTGCATCTACCACTACCCTTGGGCCCGTGGCAGTCGATGGAACGGACTGGCGGGTCACACTGGCGCCAGTGCCAGATGCAGAAGCTGCATCCCCCGGAACAACAGGGGTGGTGGCATGACTGCACTGACACATGGCACAACATTATGCTCAAGTGGCGCACCCCTGCCTCTTCCCCCTCTGTGGCCGCCCTGGACACCCTGGAGTCCGCCTACTCCCTGGTCACCACAGCCACGTCCCTGACCACGCCCTCCATGAGGAGTACGCCCACCTGAGGCGCCCCTCACCTTTGGTGTCCTCCCAACCATGGAACAGATGTAGTAGTGCCGGCACAGATGGAGTAGTGCCAATGGGAGGTGTACACCACAATTGACCTGGGCAATTGGGGTGAAGGGGGTGGGAAGCAAGATGTTAACAGCCCCCCTGCACCTGCAAGGCTGTATGTGACCCCGTTGATGTAGTGACGGGTCACACAACGCTCAGGCACCCCAAAACTGCAGTAAAACCGTGCATGCAACCCTGCAGCCTACGTGCGTGGAATCAACCTCCCGCAGTATGCGGTTGCACCCAGTAACACGCATAACGCGTACGCGTGGGACACGCAGGCTACTATGACATCCAAAATGGGTGCGATACACAGGGGCACCCGCAGTGGAAAAAATAGCGTGTGCGACTCACCGTCTGACTAGCACGATGCAGAAAAACACGCGTAGCCAATACCCCCGCCAAAAGAAGAGATACGTCCTTGATAGCTGAGAAGTTGTGATGGCGCGCGAAACAACAGGAAGCAGCAACACACGTCGGTCTCCACGAAAGCACGTACAGCGAACTGCTGCCCCCGCTCACTTTTAACCCGCGCTGAGGGAAACGCCCGCGCAAGTCACGTCACTTACGCGCATGGGCCCTTTCCTCGGATTACACGCATTCCCACGCAGACGTGCAGTTTTTCACGTGCGCCGAAACGCCCATGCACACCTGCACGCGTCATGTCACAGAGGCACTTGCGCTTGAAGGGCCTTCTGTCCAATGAAATTGCGTATGCGTGCAGATGCGCTTACGCGCTAAGGGCCTTTCCTCGAATTACACGCTGACGTGCAGAATTTTCACGTGCCAAATCACTCCGTATCAAGCTGGCCACGCGTAAGCACACGGAAGACCACGCTCATGCCCAAAAGGCCAAATTACTGCCCCCCAGAGCCCTGAGTAGCCTCCCACGAGCCATCTGCTGCTGCCTGCCTGCCTGCCTGCCTGCTGCCACCGTGCCCTGCCATTTGGTGCCTGCACATCAGCCATCTGCAGGGGTCCAGTTGCTGTGTCCACCCCTGCTGGAACAGAAGACTCCCGACTGGGATACCATCGCTCCACAGCCCAGCCCCAGGACCCAGTTGCCCACCCACACCTGCCTCGGGGGTCGCCATGTCGGGGCAAACACCATCCGAGACCACTGGCGACCCCCAGCCAGAGGGGCAGAGGGCCACCAGCTTCAGTCAGAAGGAAGTTGGTGTCCTGGTGGAGCATGTCCTGGGGCATTATGATGCCCTCTTCAGATCATCACGCGCCGACAAGGATGGACGGGACAGGATCTGGATGGACATCGTGACTGCCATCAACGCTGAGGGGGTGGCAGTCCGCGACTTCCAACATATCAAGAAGCGCTGGGAGGACTTCAGGTCCAGTACCCTCAACAAGGCCCGGCGCCTCTTGAAGGCAGCGGATGCTAAGGGGCGCCGGGGCCACTTGTCAGAAGATCAGATGAGGGTTCTGGAATGCATATCCCCAGCGCTCCATGTCCAGGTCCTTGAGAGGCAGACCCGTCTGGAGTCGAGCGGTAAGTGGTCAGGCATTGCTGTGTGAGACAGGGCATGTTGTAGTGTGCTTGTTGTCTGATACTTGCCTGTATGTGTGACATAGGCCATGTATGCGTGTGTGTGTGCAGGGACATCATGGTCATACATGTGAGACCAGTAATGTGTGAAGCACACAGTTGGTGTATGTGTTTAAATGCTACATGGGGAGCCCTATGCGGAATGGACACATGAGAGCATGCCAGTCTCTGTTCATGGACATGGGTGGGGGTGAGGGATGGGTGATGATGCCATGTACATGTATGGTTTCCATGTCTGTGTGTCTGACCTGCGTGTCTGTGACTTGTGAATGCCATGGATGCATGACACATGTCTGTGTCAATGTTCAGATCCACTGATGCAGCCTAGCGATCCTTGCATCCACTGTGTCTGGGGTGTACGAGTCCAGATGGATGAAAGTACGGTGAAGTGTGTGAATGTGATAGGCATGACCCATGATGCATGTGAGTTCAAAAACAACATTGTATGTTTCAAGAGTCCCTTGGACATGTTTGCTTATGTCCATAGCATGCGCCATGCCTGTTACTGCATGTGTTTTGCCTGCACTGACCCATGTGTTGTGGAGTGACATGATGGAAGTGATCTTTGACAGTGCCACTCATCTGCTATTGCTTCCTGTCTAGGGGACCATTGTACAGTACCCTGATGCTTGTGTTCTATGTCTCCCTCTACGCAGCGCAAAGTGAAGAAGAGGGCGGAGACGGTGCTGTGGAGCAAAGTGGCGGGGATGCCCCCACGGCTGCAGCGGAAGGGGTGGGTGAGCCCCCACAGGGGCTTGCAATGGCGGAAGACGGTGTGGAGCCATCCAGGTTGGTGGTTTCCACAGAGGAGGAGGAGGCCGCTACTGAGCCGCACATGGGGCCTCGTGGGGGCATCCCTGCTTGTGCAAGTGGTGCAGTCCAGGGGCAGGGGCAGGAGGCAGCACAGGTCGCCGTGGAGGTGCCTGTGCATGTCACTGTCCCTGACACTGTGACTGCACCACCATGCACCAGCAGGGATGCCCCATCCCAGGCTCGTCCGCAGGTAGGGGGGATGTCCATGTCATCTGACACTCCCCTCCACCTGCAGACGAGGGGACCTCTGGCTGTATGGAGAAGGTCCTGATTGGTGTTGCGTTGCGCACGGGTGTAATTCGTGATGAGGTGCGTGCTTCCCGGGGGGAGCACACACGTCATCACGAAGAGCACCGTGCCAATGTGGCCCAGTTGGGAGTGGTCGTGGTCGGGGGTCTCGTACATGTGTCGGGCACTTTGGCAACCCTCTCCTCCTCTGTGGAGGCTATGCGCCAGTCGTTCTCCATGGCGTCTTCTGGCCCAGATACCACCAGGGCCCCTGTGGACCTGCCCCGACCAATGCAGCCAACTCGGTGGGGATCCCATCCCTGCCACAGTCGGGAGTCGGAGGTCCAGCAGGGGTGGACACACCAGCAACTGGACCCCAGCAGATGGAGGATGTGACGGCATCATCGGGCAGGGCATGTGCACGACGGCGTCGGTGGATTCCATCAGCCTGGATGCCGTTGTGCTGGCACAGGCAGTTGCGTCGGAGGCAGCAGCAGGCTCGATGTGGGAGGCATCATAGCTCGGGGCCATCAACATCAGGGGTGCAGGTATCAGCCGGAGGGCAGGAGAACCCTGGAATGGGAGTGGCTTCCGTGTGGGAGCGGTTGGGCCAGCAGATAGGTGCGGAGCGGCAGCCGGCAGAGGAGGAACGGCTCACAAATGGTCAGGGCGGAGAACTCTATGCGGAGGGCGCTGAGGCGGGCTGAGTGCCTCGAGGGTCTTCGCAGGGAGTTGGAACTGGACACTGCTTTATCCCTGCGAGACCTCGGGGCCAGGGAACATGCCCACCTCGAAGCCATTGAACAGGAGTTCGATGATGCCCTGGCCCATGACAACATCCAGTGAGCCATTGGACTAGCCCGCTGCCCTTGTAAATAGTTATGTAGTTAGTGTTAGGTTTCCTTAGCTTTTTTCTTGATTTTGGACCTTTTGGACAATGGCCAACATTTTTGTATATAGTTTTTTTATTACGTAGTATTTTTAGATTAGGTTTAATTTCTTCAGTTGGGATCATGGACCCTGGATTGTTTATCTGTATATAGTTGACTGTTGGATTATGTTTTTTTTTTGGATTTACCCATGGAGCAATGGTTTTTGGTTTTGTTTTTCCCTTGGATGTACTTTTTTGAACTGTGACTTTGGACACCTTTCCTTTGGATTATGATTAGTGGTTTTTCATTATTTTACGGACATTCTGCTTTTTTGATTTTAATTCCCATTGTCGTTTGTTTATTTTTAATCCCATTTATGTTGCTTTTAATACATTTTTTTCATCAAACTTCAATGTGTAGTATCATATCATTGGTTTCATGCATGTCATGATATGGGTTTTGACATTCACTTACACCCATTGTGTGTATGTGAGGGACATGTTTTCATTTACATACTTGCAATTGGGGTTGTATCATGTAATTGGCAATTCTGAGTGGGTGGATGCAATACTTGGGTGGGTGTTTGGCATGTGGAAGCTGCCCATAAGGGCCAGGGATCTAGATTGTGATGACGTGTTGGCTGGGGGACATGTGTCAGGGCCTGCTGGCAGGTGCCTCGCAATGCTGGGGGTGGGGGTGCAGAGGGACATGAGTGGGACATGAGTGGGGGCCTGCTGGCAGGTGCCTCGCAATGCTGGGGGGTGGGGGTGCAGGGGGACATGTTTGGGACATGAGTGGGGGCCTGCTGATAGGTGCCTCGCAATGCTGGGGGGTGAGGGGGTGGGGGTGCAGGGGGACATGAGTGGGACATGAGTGGGGGCCTGCTGGCAGGTGCCTCGCAATGCTGGGGGGTGGGGGTGCAGGGGGACATGATTGGGACATGAGTGGGGGCCTGCTGGCAGGTGCCTCGCAATGCTGGGGGGTGTGGGTGCAGGGGGACATGTGTGGGGGCGTGGTGGAGGGTGCCCCTGACTGGTGGGGGGTGGGGGTGCAGGAAGGCAGGAGTGGGGGCCTGGTGGAGGGTGCCCCACAGTGCTGGGGGGTGGGGGTGCTGGGAGACATGTGTGGGGGCCTGGTGGAGGGTGCTCTGCACTGCTGGGGGGTGGGGGTGCTGGGAGACATGTGTGGGACATGAGGGGGGGCCTGCTGGCAGGTGCCCCACAGTGCTGGGGGATGGGGGTGTAGGGAGACAGGAGTGGGGGCCTGGTGGAGGGTACCCTGCACTGCTGGGGGGTGGGGGTGCTGGGAGACATGTGTGGGGGCCTGGTGGAGGGTGCCCCTGACTGGTAGGGGGTGGGGGTGCTGGGAGACATGTGTGGGGGCCTGGTGGAGGGTGCCCCTGACTGGTGGGGGGTGGGGGTGCAGGGAGACAGGAGTGGGGGCCTGGTGGAGGGTGCCCTGCACTGCTGGAGGGTGGGGGTGCTGGGAGACATGTGTGGGGGCCTGGTGGAGGGTGCCCCGCACTGCTGGGGGGTGGGGGTGCTGGGAGACATGTGTGGGGGCCTGGTGGAGGGTGCCCCTGACTGGTGGGGGGTGGGGGTGCAGGGAGACAGGAGTGGGGGTCTGGTGGAGGGTGCCCTGCACTGCTGGGGGGTGGGGGTGCTGGGAGACATGTGTGGGGGCCTGGTGGAGGGTGCCCCTGACTGGTGGGGGGTAGGGGTGCAGGGAGACAGGAGTGGGGGCCTGGTGGAGGGTGCCCTGCACTGCTGGGGGGTGGGGGTGCTGGGAGACATGCATTGTTGATCAGTAGTGCAAGGTGACATGTGGCTTGGCTGGGGGGCATGCCCATGGTGGATGGGCTGCCTGCGGGACATGAGCAGGGGTGCAGGGTAGTCCCCCGTGGTGTGGGCTGCCTGCAGGGGCCGTGGAGGTTGTAGAGCGAACACCGGGGAGGACCCACATGGCCAATTCACGTGTAGTACTCCCCGGAACCCCTGAAATACACGTACCCTGCTGAAATCGCGTGTGAGACTTCCCGCGCACCCCGAAATACACATACCCAGGACATTCACATGTGAGACTTCCCACGCACCCCTGAAATACACGTACCCTGCTGAATTTGCTTGTGAAACTTCCCGCCCACCCCAGGAATACACGTACCCAGGACATTCGCGTGTGGAACTTCCTGCGCACCCCTGAAATACACGTACCCTGCTGAATTCACGTGTGAAACTTCCCGCGCACCCCAAAATACACGTACACAGGACATTCGCGTGTGGAACTTCCTGCGCACCCCTGAAATACACGTACCCTGATGGAATCGCGTGTGGAACTTCCCGCGCACCCCTGAAATCCACGTACCCTGCTGAATTTGCGTGTGTAACTTCCCGCGCACCCCGAAATACACGTACACAGGATATTCACATGTGGAACTTCCCGCGCACCCCTGAAATACACGTACCCAGCTGAAATCACGTGTGAAACTTCCTGCGCACCCCAGTAATACACATACCCCGCTCGCACGGGGCCAATCACGTGTGGAACTTCCCGCGCACCCCTGAAATACACGTACCCTGATGGAATCGCGTGTGAAACTTCCCGCGCACCCCTGAAATACACGTACTCTGCAGAATTCGCATGTGGAACTTCCCACGCACCCCTGAAATACACATACCCTGCTGAATTTGCGTGTGAAACTTCCCGCGCATCCCAGTAATACACGTACCCCCTCGCACAGGGCCAATCGCATGTGGAACTTTCCGCGAACCCCTGAAATACACGTACCCTGCTGAATTCGCGTGTGAAACTTCCCGCGCACCCCTGAAATACACGTACCCTGCTGAATTTGCGTGTGGAACTTCCCACGCACCCCTGAAATACACATACTCTGCTGAATTCGCGTGTGAAACTTCCCGCGCATCCCAGTAATACACGTACCCCCTCACACGGGGCCAATCACGTGTGGAACTTTCTGCGAACCCCTGAAATACACGTACCCTGCTGAATTCGCGTGTGAAACTTCCCGCGCACCCCAGTAATACACGTACCCCGCTCGCACAGGGCCAATCGCATGTGAAATTCCTGCGCACCCCAGTAATACACATACCCAGCTGAAATCATGTGAGAAACTTCCTGCGCACCCCAGTGATACACGTACCCCGCTTGCCGTGCTGCTACAGGGTTAGCGCAGCCCTTTGTGCTGGATTGGGGATTTTGATGGCTTTTCCATGCTCAAGGGGTGTTCTTGGGGGCGTAACTGGTGCTGCTGCAGGGTCGCTGCGCCACTGTGTGCCACGGCTGGTTTTGGTGGCTGGAATCCATGAATACGCTGTGCGCGGAAATGTATTTTAGCGCATACGGCTGGCGCAGGGATTCGCACGCGCACAATGTGCACCAGCCGCGTGCGCCACTTGTGCGCTGAATTCTATGAATTACCCCAATTATGTTTCCATACAGCTGTGCAGAAATGAACAGGGAAACTGGAAAAGCATGCCCAGCCCAATAATGTGGCTACCGAGCACAGAAACGTTGGGTTTTTATAGGATTTTACACAATGAAATGTATACAGAAGAATCAGTATGATACATTTAGTTGGTTGCATTAGCAATTAATTTTCTAACAGAGCAACCTTGCAGTGCATGGCTTCACAGCACCATTTCAGTCCTGTACAATTCTCCTCGGTCCACATACCACACATCTAGTGGATCTTTTAACTTTGAATAATAGGATCTTTCAATTAAATATAAGACCTGATCATATATCTAGTGCCTACATGACTCTCATACTGGTAATGAGGTAGCTAGGCATGCCTTCATGTGATGATGTGTGGCGTGTCACTAGGTGTATCGGCACACCGGACTGAGCCTTATACCATTTCCACATTGTTTTATCAACTCTCTCATTCCTGCCAGACAATACAATCTTTCACTGTGCCATCTTACTAAACATGGCTGTGATCACCACACCACAGCTCAGCTAAGGCTGAGGTTCTGTTGAAAAAGTCACTAATATAATAGAGTGATAATACCTCATCATTCACTGAATAGTCAACATCCCCAAAGTTGTGGATCTATCTTTCAGAGTGAAAATGTGTGGTTGCTTCCAAGGATATATTTCTTTGCACTAATGGGATTAATACAAGGCTGAGATGCAGCAAAGTACCCACTGTTTCCACCAGCAAATTCCAGATAGGCCTATTTGTTTGAACTGTGGCCTGTCAGGATTACTGCAGGTGCTTTTTCCACATTGAGAGGGAGAGCTTGGAAGGGATGAGCGGAGCAGCACGAGGTGGGGAGTGAGACGGGCATGGGCAAATGTGGGGTTACCTATGGGGGAGATGGCAGAGACAGGGAGGAAAGGGTGGGCACACAGAACAAAATGAGCAGGGCCAAACGGGAGACCAGGGGGTAGGGGGTGCTCTCTGCCTGAGAGAAGGGTGGGGTGTCCCCACATAATAGTAGTGTGGGGTGCGGGGGAACAGGACTTCATTCCCTGTAGTGCCAAAACCAGGACCAGGAAAATGGGTCTCTGCAGCAAATTTTCATGGAACGAGATGGATTTAAGACAATTATATGATAATTTGATAGTTGGACCAGTTTTAACTCTAGGGGAGACAAACATGGGACTATGGCAAGTAGCTTGTCCAATGCCTCTCTGTGGTTATGGGTATGTCTCATGGATTAAAACTCTATTGACGTAGCATGTGAAGAGTTTCTCTAATATGTAAAAATGTGGTGTTAATCACTCCTTTGGTCAAATGCCAAGTCAGTTAAGGAGGCAACATTCTCTAGCTCTTCAGGAACGTTCTCAACCTGTGTCGGTTTGCATCACGGAAACCTTTGATTCCCTATTCTGTCTCTATTTGTTCTCTTACCTCTTTAGGGTCCGGGAATAAGGTTTTCTCAAGAACACCTCGGGCCACCTTCTCTCCCTCTTTTACAGTATACAGGTTATTCCCATTCTTATGGATGACCCTGATATCTCAGCGCAGGTCCAGGTCAATGGCCCTGTCACAATATCTGACCCATATTTCCATGACAAACCTGATTTGGATGCTAATCTAATATAGATACCTTGTAATGGTGCCAAGGTGAGTCCTGTAGGGATTAGGCGCCTCACGCCTGTGGTATTAGAATCTCATCAGCACAGCGAGTTGAGTGCTCGTTCTGACATCTGTGCACAGCCTGGTGATGCAGGTTTGAATCCCGGCAGGGCCAACTCAGCCTTTCTTCCTTCTAAGGTCAATAAATTGAGTACCATGCAGTGGGATAATAATGTTAACTGTTATTTCAGTGCTTAGATACCTGCGGTTTTGTAGCGCTATGTAAAACTAGATATTATTATTATGGATTTAGCTGTAACTACTGTAGGGGCTTTGGAATTAGGACTCAATTTAATGAATAGTATGGGTCCCCAGCTTTTATCAGTTGGAATATATGCCACTTCTAACACCATATATGGCATACCATATATGGAAGAAGGATGCTGATGGTGTGGTGCTCTCTGCTCGTTGATTACTACATTGTTGCTACTATCAATGTTGCCCATATTGTCTGTGGCTACTTTTAAGGAAGGAATAAATATTTTAATCAGACAATCTCATAAAATATTCTGGCAACTGATGAATCTGCTCCACAAGCAGCTGGCTGATTGCAGGATGATTGACAGGATTCCGAATGAATACAAAAGTGTTATCTTTGCGCCAAACAAGATGAGGAGGAGTTTCAAGCAAATAGTTAAAGATCAAGGCCTGTAGATTGTAGCAACAAAAAAAAGGTGATGGCTGGAAGGGTTTGAATTAATCATAACCACGGGCACAACTCCGGGCAACCCTCCAGACCATCGTTGTTCAGCCTGTCAAGCCATTACAGATGGTGAAAAACCATATGCAAATCAGGCTTGGTCCTAACCCCAAACTGCTATGTCACATCCCTTCTGCACGAGACCACAAGCATCCCCAGACATTTTTCAGCCTGTTGGGCGTCATCAGTGAGGAGTAGATTGGACCTCTAGGCCCGGCAGACTCGGGACCCACGTCTGGGCATACCGTCCCACTCGGGGTGACTTTAGCAAAACAAAAAGGTTGTGAATGTCATCACTCGACAGCACCAGCTGTACTTTCAATGAGATGTTCAGGTAGCAAGCGAATCTGCTCACAAATTTCCCTTATCAGCCAATTTATCACAGGTCGATTCCTGGGATCCCTCAGAAATGCATGAGTATTGGTTTGTTTTCCAACAAGATAAGGATGCTCTTCAATCAAGAAAAACAAGACTGTTCTGAGCAGTTTGTGCACATCTTCATCAGATATGACCATCTGTACTTTCTGTACTATACTCCGGTAACTGGAGGATTTGCTCAATTGTGGCTGTGAGCAGTCTTCTCATGATTGGACCATTTTTAGGATCTTGCAAGAACACGTTAATGTCAACAGTTCTCCCAACCAGCACCGGATATGCATGAATAATGAAGAGGAAAACAGCAAGAATTATCTGATAAGTGTTGCCATTAGGCACTAGCATGGGTGCCGCCAAAGAGAAACTCAGTGAGAAAGGAAATCGGGCAACTGATCCCTTTTCCAGTCATCGAAGATGAACTCAAGATTTTGCATTTTTCTTCTTCTTCTGGCTCCCAATGCTTCACAGTCCAATGTTTTAGCAAACTGCTGTGGCTCAAGAACATTAGCTTTTTCACTCTTTGCTTTTGCAGCTACAAAGAGTGTCTTGAAAGAACCACAGTTCAATGTACTTGTTATCTGTCTACTGGACAGACTCAGCATCGTTCTTCCTCATCATCGATCTAGTCTGCACATGGTGAACTTCTTCTCTGTGGCTTGCTTCCGAATGGGGTGGGGGTGTAGGGGTCTCTCCAGAGTAAACTTTCACATCTCCCAGGTGAAACCAAGCACATCTCCCTAGGACCTTTACTGCCAATGGAGTGACAACTTCCACTACGAAAGGACTGTTAAATCTGGGCTAGTGCCATTTGCGGGTAAAGTTCCTGATGAAAACTTGATCTCCGGGAAACAGTTTTGTCAGTAATAGTTCCTTAGTTCCAGTTGCTGTATGGTCTTCATCTGTGTTCTGAGGCCGACACCCGTCTGGTTGACTTGGTCTGAAATGAGAGATACCTGTTGTCATACATGTTAAGTAGGCATGTAGCTCATCTCCTAACAATTATCCTGCTGTCTGGGCATCACTTCTAGTCCTCGATGGAGGAGTGAGAGGTGTTCTCATTTGCCTCCCCGTCAATAGTTCATGGGGCATGAGGTGATGTTCAGAGCCTGGTTGATTCCTCAGTGCATATAATGCAAGAGGCAGGCAATGCAACCATCCCTTTTTCAACGTTAGCTTTAGCATGGCTATCCATGAGCAGACCTTAGAGTCTCTCACATATCCCACTTGCTTGCGGGTGATGAGCAGAAGAAAATGTATGTTTTATGCTGAGCAGTAAGCTAATTTGCTCAAACACTTCATTCACAAAATGTGGGCTGTTATCTGATCCCAACACCTCACATATTGCCCATCTAGGAAATAATTCTTGAACTAACATTTTCACAGCACAAGTGGCGCCCGGGTTTGTGCATGGACCGTCCTCGATCCACCTAGAAAAGGTGCACACCATCACTATCAGAAATATATATCCATTACAAAGTTGCAGCAAGTTAACATAATCAATTGTAAATGTTGAAAATGGACCATTCATGTTCACAGCATGTGTCCAGCAGTAAACGTTTGACATACAATGCAATTTACTACATAAAAAGCAATGTGTTCTAACAAATTCAGTACAAACCAGTCCTCCGCAATAGTTGCTGCAAGGCTTTCCCTAGTGACATGCGCAGGGTGGTGTAGTTGTTCCAACGCCACCCTTAATAAGGTTACAGGCATCACCGGTTTACCAGTGCTTTCCTGTCGCCACTGTGCCTCGGAAGCGGATAAAGAACACCTGATCTGTGTCCAAAGGTCTTTCTCATCCTGTGGGGCTCTACCTTGAACTTCCATCAATTGTGTATTCGATTAATTGTTAAAGCTTTCATTTACAATCATCATCACGACCATTCTCTCATTCACTTCAGGCTTGGTTTCCACGTGAAATAAAGTCTACTCTCTTAGTGTGCGCTGCGCACTTGACTCGATGGCTAGTGGGAGTTGTAGTGCCTAAATAAGTCTGTCCAATAAAGCAGTGTGTTGCACTGGAGTGCCATCCGCTCAGAGGTAGCCCCTCCTTTTCCAACATGCTAATGCTGCATGCACTGTTGACATCACATAGGCGGAGTCCCTATACATGGTTACTTCCTGGTCTGCGTGTTTCTCGAATGTGACAATCAGCGTCACTAATTCTGCAGCCTGTGCTGAAAAGTGAGACGGTAGTCTTGCACTTGCCATTACTTAAAATTCCCCATTAGCCTTTTAGCTTACCACAGCGGCACCTGAATGTCTTTTCCCATCAGTTTGATCAATTGTCATGATGCCTACCCCTGGGCATCCGGATCAAGCCCATCAGCCCCGGGAGCAGGCATCCAGACATTTACAAAAACCCCAGCAGCCCCAGCTAGGGGCTGTCTGTGTTCAGTCCTGGCGCCATAGGCACCAGGCTCATAATAAAAATCAGTCCTGGCGCCAGGCTCATAGACATTACTTACCTCATGCAGACCATGCTGCAAATAAATCCAAGCCAACGTGAGGCCTGGATGGGACTATTTTACTACAGGGACTATTTTTTACTCGGGTGTGGTCCTGGGCAACTTCTTTCCTGGGACTACTTTGGAGGCTATTTAAACCACGCCCGGAGAGCAGCACATGCTTCGTGTTATTCTGCATCCAGCAGCGTGACTCTCACCGTGCCTGCAGCCAGCATCCAGTCTTTTGCCACGCCCGCCTCGAATCCGGAGCTCCTAGAATAAAGAGGAAGAAAAGGACAAGGTTAGAAAACAAACTTATTTCAAATTCCTCACCTAATTCCGGATCCATTTCATCTCCCGACCTGGAAAGTACATCAGTCTTGCACGCATCGCTTCGCCAGCTCCAGCACGGCGCCATACTCACCAGTTCTCACAGCATCTTTCGATCCGGCACTGTCTCCATCATTTCTTCACCGTACTCCGGCACCTAGGGGCACAAGAATAACAAGGTGAGCCAAGAGAATCAACAAATACCTCTTACCACCATAGACTTACCTGATTTACCACCGGCGGTATTATTCTCCATATCTTCATATGCTGCATCTGTAGAGAGGGAGAAAAACAACACGTTAACGCATGCAATAGTTACCGGACAGCGCTGGGTAACACAGACTCTTACCTGAACGCCAGCAGCAGCTACGAGACCTTCTTCTCACAAACTCAGTTGCAACTTAAGGAAGGAAGGGGACAAGAGTGAACATCAGGCACATTGAACTCTTTGAACATGATACTTACCAATCCCGCCTGGGACTTCAGAGTCAATGCTTACTGGAACTCTCCCAACGCCTTCAAACCAGTGAAGTAACTGGTATCTACGCGCCCCTGCAAGACATGCAGGATGGAGAGCTCATCTTTTACAAACATAAGGTGAGGTTACTAAGGGGATATCAGAGATGATTAGTGGGGGAGAGCGAGAACAGTTGGGAGGCCATCACTAAAACCCACAGGTGGCTAATCCCTGTCTCCACTTGCAGGAAAATACTTCTTCGGGTCCAGCAGACAAGACTAGGAGGGCCAGCCCAGACAGTCATCTCTGCACTACGCATCACGTTGACGGAGACCGCAGCTGTCCGGGTCCGAACGACACCCCTGTGGGGTCCAGGTGGGCTTAACATCGATCTTTGAAGAACGATCAATAAAGAGAATCTCCCCAGCTGCCAAAGCATTTTCTCTCAGGATGTCATCATAGAATTCCTCGTATTTTGACCAATCATGTACATGCTCATCTTCTGCCAGTGGTTCAGCTACAAACGTATCAGGGTTCACTGTATCACATCTTACTATTGTAATAGCTGGATTCGATAGAACTACCTCATAAGCAGAAGCTCTTTGAGATGTCAGTGTGCCTTTAGGTTTCTCTAGAAGAGCAAATAATATATGCTCAACAAACTATGTCATGGAACACCCCATTACTATGCTGGCAGATTTATGAATAGCGAATGCGGCGGCTGCCAACGATTTCTCACAAGGGAAGTGATCCCTCATTACTGGGTCCAGAATCCCACTGTGATATGCTAGAGGTTTGTACCCAAACGTAATTCTCTGTGTAAGTCTCTGCGTGAGTACTGCCATCATAACTGTTCCATTTGTGTGTGAGAATAAAAGGAATTCCTCAGAGTAATTAGGAATCTCTAAGACTGGAGCTGTGCAAATTGCATATAACCCTTCCTCCATTTCCTCACTCCATACAATTTTTTCCTGGCTTTGTTGTGCCTTTTTCAGAGCTTGCAATAATGGCCTTGTGTATGAACTATAATCAAATACCCATGCTCTCACATAATTGCACAGTCCCAGAAATTGCCTCATGTGCTTTATCCTGTGTGGTTTCGCTGTTTTTCAAAATTGCCTCAGCCCTTTCAGGTGTAACTTTCTTTCCTTCAGGCGAAATTAACTGACCTATGTATAACACCTCTTCTTGGCAATACTGCAATTTTTCTTTGCCCACTTTATATCCTTTCTCAACTAAAATAATCATTAGCTGAAGTGAGTCACGTCTGCACTCTTCCTCTGATATTCTATAAGACCAAAATATCATCTACATATTTGTATTTATTGGATTAATTGCAAAACAACACTCAGCAAATCAATATTGCTTAAGTCCATCTGCAGGACTCTGTTAAAGATTGATGGTGACTCACAGTACCCTTGGGGTAATCTTGTGCTTTTCAGTTTAGTCTGACGAAACATAAATGACGTCAGATCTTGAGAATTTTTATGCAATGGGATTGAGAAAACGCATTTTTCAAGACAATCACTGTGAAATATTGTGCTTCTGGGGGAATACTACACGGAATCGCCGCTGGGTTAGGAACTAAAGGAAACTCAGCTTCCACAATCTGGTTCATTGCACGCATATCTTAAATTAAATACCATGACCCTCCCTTAGATTTCTTGATAGGGTACATTGCAGTATTGCATGGGGACTCCGACGTCACTAAAATGCCTTGATACATCATGACGGATATTGTCTTAAAAATACCCTCGTCTGCCTCTCGAGACATGGGATACTGTCGTGCTCAAGGTCAAATTGCTCCTGGCTTCAGTTTAATCTTAACTTCTCCAACCCCTTTTAATAGGCCTACGTCATAAAGGCCCATATTCCACAAAGAAACTGGCACCTTCGCCATGTCTTCAACAAAAAATGTGGGATGATGTCGCACTATCATCATCCTCTGTGGAACCTCGCATATTTCTGCTATAACCCAATATGTAATGCTCATCTCAAATAATAGCTCGTCATCAGATGGGTCATCCTTAAATATGTCCTCATCAGTGACATCAGTTAATCTGTAACCCTCTCTGATAGTAATTATTGTACTCCATGATCTGCCATCATCGTAAAAACCTATGATCATGGCAAGACCCCTTGTACTACAGCTGCTTGTAACTCCAAGGGAAAAATCCATCCCTCCTCTTCATCCAAGGGAATTTCGGTCCTAAAGAGGAATTCATCAGGTATTCTCATAGTCTTACCCACTAAACTAGGCAGCCTTGTTAACGAAATGAGTACCCCATAACTAAAAACCTCTGGTTCTAAAGGTACTTCTTATATGGCTACTTGCCCTGTAAATGAATTCATTTATATTTAAATAATGTTCTCCTGGTGTGGAACACACTATGCCTTCATCAGTAAAAGAAATTGGCATGGTTAATATTGTCATTAAATCTCAACCCAGTATATTAACTGGTGTCTGTTTTCAATAGAATGGGACAGATACATCCATCTTTCTATTCTTTTCCTCTTTTACGCCTGACATTCATTCTACTCTCTCAACTTGCCTGTCTGCTATTAAATCCTGGATGGCCTCCCATTTTCTCACTTTGAATGTTGGAAAGACTGAAGTCTTATTCTTTCCCGCTAATACTCTCTTACCACAGTCTCCTCCCCCTTTTATTTCTTTTCCTCTCTCCAGTCTATCCATCTCTTCTACTGCCCGTAATCTTGGTCTCTATTTCGAGTCTAACCTTTCCTTTGCTCATCCTATCTCTCTCACACCCCGTGCCCGTCAATTTCATCTCTACAACATTCGCAGAGTACGCTCTTTTCTCACTTTCCACGCCTCATAACTTCTTATCTTGTCGTTAATCTTTTCTCTACTGTTTTGTCACCTTCTTTGGTCTTCCTCACTCAAGTCTTGCCCCTCTTAAATCTATCACTCATCTATTCATTCACTTTGTCTCCTTTCATATCGTGACTCAATCGCTGCATCTCTTACCTCACTTCGTTGGTTGTCTTTCTACTCTCAGCTTAAATACAATTTTCTTTGCCTAGTCTTTAAATCTCTCTATGGACTTGCCCCTGACTATCTAGCATCTCTTATTTCATCCTACTCTCCTTCTCGTTCTCTCCATTCCTCTGAACTTGTTAGACTGACTGTTCCCCATCCTCCTTGCGCTCAATCCCCCTTTCGTTCTTTCCAGCTCCTCGCCCCTCTTCACTGGAACATGCTCCCTCTGTCTCTTCGCTCTATTACACCGTACTCCTTGTTCTGTTCCTCCTTAAAAACTCACCTGCTTCAATACCCTGATTGATCGTTACCGGCTGTAACTGAACCATGATTTGCACCACTGTTTTTATGTACCATTGATCTCCTATGTAAAGCACTTTGGATAAAGGCACTAGATAAAGAACAATACAAATACAAAATACAAATACAAAATATCACATTCTGCTATAGAGGAGTAAAAGGAACTCTGCCTTTAGCTCCTGTGAAACCCTGAGCATTCATGGCATAACCTGATAATAAAAATGTTCCCTCCCGTATACATGAGCAAGTTGCACCCATGTCTACCAAAAAAAAAAAGGATTTGCCTCCTATTGTGACGTCAAGCCTTGGTTCCTCTTGAGGATTTGGCGTTACTGATAGTACTGAACACATTCAAGCCACCCAGTGAGCTGTCCTATTGTGGGTACATACTTATTCCTGTGCCCGTCAAAGGACTCCCACCCTCGATAAGGACACCCCCTACACTAGGAGTTAATAATTGTCCCGTGTTTGCGCTCTGCTGTATCTGCATGGGTGCATGTTGTGACTGCCCTTGTGGCAGATTCAATGGTGCTTGCTGTGGTTGCAAAGCCTGTTGTATTCTCGGTGCTTGTGTTTGATACGTTTTATCTTGAGCAAACCGTCCCTACTTTGTGGGCTAGATGCAGGTGGATAAGCACCCCCCTCCCCTTGAGAACTGCCCATTCTGCACATACCCTTGCCTCCCACATGTTTGTGCTATGTGCCCTGACATTCCACATTTCCAACATACAGAAGGGAGTCTTCTGACTTGTCCTCCCTGCATGCCCTGGTCATTATTCTGCATAGGCTGAAAGCCACCTTAGTTACTCTGGAAGTTTCAATGATTTTTCTGAAAGCCTACTCTTCCGCAGAAGTTCCCCTAGCTCATGGTATGACTCCATTCCCTTCTTGATCGAACTGCCTTTGGTTGTTCACCTGCAGCATACCTGCTGCTGGGATGCTGACCCTTCTCCACTAGTTAACATTGCCCCTTCTATAGCATACTTCAATAACTTTTTCTGTACTAACTTCTTACCATCGTCCCTCTTCAGATTTTTCTCCTGCAACAATCAGCAATGATGTGCTATGGTCAGCTGTATTTCTGGCCATGGTTTTGCTTCCATACCGGCCGGTTTGAGTGGTCTCTGTACCTTGTCTGGTAGCCCTTGACATAACATATGATAGAACACATGTATAGATTTTCCCCACGGCTTGCGTGTTTCCAAGCTCCATTACTCTTGGAAATTCTGAATGTAAACAAGCGGATACTCCCCTTCCTGCATCTTACGTGCCATTATAGCGCCCAAATCCGACATATCAGGATATTGTGCTCGAAGCGCTTTCCAGGCTGCTGTACTACAATTATTAAACTGGGCTCCATCATGAGCTGTGTTCTGGGAAGTGACCTGTGTATCCTGCTCTCGACCAAATGTCATTAGCTCTCTCCCCAAGTATAGCTGCTAGAAGACCCTTAATGTCCCCTATTGCTAGCGTATTGCCGCCTGTCATTTTCTCTAATTCATAGATCCATTTTCCAGCACCCGGCGTCAAACTCTGGGTTTCACACTTTAGATTATCCTTATCCATTTGGGGCCATGGTATATAATGTGGTCTGGCTCCTCCTTTTTCTAACAACGTGAACTGCGAGATCCCAAAATCGGACTCATCTCCCATCGTCTGCCTATCCATAGCAGGGACGATAGCCCCACACAGTCTTCTTTCCTGCAGTGCCCTTGGCCTGCTCACATAAGGAGTTGAGTCCCCCCTCACTATGGGATCGCCCTTTAGGTCGATCTGGCCGCGCCAGGGGCTCTGCCGTCCTCGGTTTAGGTAGGTCCAGATCTGACCATCTAACTTCCCTGTCTGTCAGAGAACACCCCTCAGGACCACATGCATCAGTGGCCTCTTCTCCACAAAAGGTTTCTCTGTCTTCGTCTGACATATCTTGTCCCCAACCAGTGTGGCTTCCCTCTTTCTCATCTCTGTTTAACGTTAGTTTGTCCAAAGACAAGGCTCTGTGTTCAAGGCTAAACAAACCTTCCTCTTTGCCTCGTGTCTGAGCACCTTCAAATCGATCGTTTTTTCCTTTATTTTTTTATTCACTTTTGGTCCTCATTTCATGATAAACCTTATCGATTTTTTTCTCCAATGCTTCTTATATCAAAATCATTCTCTGAATCTGCCCTAGATGGTCCTGGCATTGGTTTGTGTGCCGGGAAGAATTCTTCTATTTCCTCCCATGCTACTATTGGATTCGGTTCCATTAACTCTTTCTCAATACGATCAATGTCACATGCCCTCTGCCTTCTCTTTCGTTCCAGCTCCTCATCAAACTCTCTTTGTTTCTTTACTTCCTGACCCTTTCCTTTCTTTTCACCTCTCTAGCTTATCTAGCTTATCTCGTTCTTCAATTGCTCTTTGCCTTTTATCATAATTTTGCTGCTTTTCTGCTCTCTCCTCCTTTCTCAACTGTTCATCTTCATACAGTTGTTCTCGTCTTTGTCTACTCTTTCTTTTAGCTTCATCTTGCTTCAATCGTTTCTCTCGTTCCTTGTCATTTGTATCTTGCTTGCCCAGATCTTCCTTCTGTCTTACTTGCTCAATGCTCTTTCCATCAAGTTTGAGCATTATTTGACCGCCCATCCATTTGTTCTGTATGAGAGCTACCTTGTCAGCTTTATCTTTCTCTCCTTTCCATCACTTTATTTCTCTCTCTATATCTAGGGACATACCTGGTCGATCACTTTGCTCCTTGTCCCGTGGGTCTTAGGGATCACATCTTTTTCTGGAGTCTTTTCTAGACTCCTGTCGCTGCTACATGCAGGCGACTTATATGTTGGGTTGCTATACCCTGTTGCTGTTTTAAGCTCTCGTAAAGGATATAATACTTCATCCTATGGACTATCCCCATTTACTTCAGGCGCAGTAGAGGGAGCAGAAGGCTAAACACCCACCTCTTTACACTGGTTAAGCATCCAGTCTTCAGGAGGCGGGTCTTCCCGTTCCTCCTAGTACATCTTCCAAAGCTCTAAGCTGCCTAACCTCTTTACTAACTTTTTTCCCCCTGTATGCTGCATGCAAGTATGTCGTCATGTGTTGCAAAACTGCTTTAGACAGTGATCCCACTTGTGGTCATGACATGAACATCTTATCTGCCGTGCCCTTAACCCATTCTGCACTGTACTGCTTGAGCTTGGTTCGTGTTTTGCCAACTGTCTGCACAAGTGTATAAAAGAAGTAATATCCTTCATCATGACTTAGTCACAATCGGCTGTCACTACTTACCGTTATTTTACACAAATAAATGCTTTCCAGAAAAATAATACAGTATGAGCGTGCACCAATCGTCGCAGCTCCAAGCCTCTATGTCACGTTTTGCTTCAATCTACCTATTCAATGAACATTATCGGTCAACTAATAAATAAATAATTCAATTTCAACTCTCAAGGTTCTCTATCCTAGTCTATTTCTTCCTTTTTTCAATATTTCATTTCTTTATCACATACATCATATATAGTATACAGACAGACAGACTGACAGACTGGCCGGCCCACATATACTTTCGTCAACTAGCCTCCTGACTATTTCTGCCCCTAATAATGACTCTGATCAGAGTATGAACTGTCCTCTTTAACAATCCTTGATCGTTTGTAGCCTGGTACGTCCAGTTGGATTATATGACAAATTCCTTCTAAACGTCCTTGACGTAGGATTCTGGGCTTATCATATAGATCGCTCCACGTCTATATACCTTACTATGATGCTCTTCGTCTTAAAGCAAAAAATAAAATACCCCAACCAACCCTCTGTTACTCTTTCCCCATTATCACTCTGCCCCACTCAGTGCTCATTCAGTTTGTCACCTCACTCAGCTTACTCACCATTCGCTTTTTCGACTTCCGAACCTCGGGATCCCCTCCTGCTCAACCAGCCTCTCAAGCCTTCGGTCCGCTAAGCTTCCTGTAGAAGTCGGGAGGGGATTCTGCTTGAAAACAAGGGACCTGTTTCACCTACACTTGCAAGGTTTTTTAACTAATGGCCGCTATCCATAGGGAGCTTCACGTTCCTCCAGCTAAATGGCAGATGACATCCTATATTTCCGGGACCCCAAAGCTTACTACGTCGATGGATTTTTAACCATCATCTCTCTGCTACCACATGAACCCATGTACCTAACACAAGCCCTTTAAGACGAGGTAACAATAATTTGAGATAGTTGGGGATGCCGAATATACTCAAACACCAATAATCAAACTGACTCAGGAAGTTGGCAAAGAGCATCTGTTTTAAATTGGCAAAGTGCGACTGTTTTAATATCAATTATCTAAAACAGGGAGCATAAAAAACATCAACAAACACACTTGATCTTCTCACTCAATGCATTTCATAAAAAACATAGCTTATATACTAAAAACGTGTCATGATTGACGTCAATCTCTGTTGCAAACTACAAAAACCTACTTTGGAAAGTGATAGGCTTACAGGGAACCTCTAGGTATACATTCCATACTTGTCAGGGAAAGTGATAGGGTCTCTATCATCAGGTAGGGAAACTAAGCCTTCCCCTAGTGCAGGTCACTACGAACATCTTCAAATACACAACGTCCGATTGGTTATACAAACTATAGGGCTCTCTATACTATGTGTCCCTCTATTATTGGTTGGCACCTTTGTACCCCTCTTTAATATTCCACCTATGCAAGTAGCACGCAGGCTAACATCCAGGTGCTGGTGGGCTGGTCGTAACCATAGCTTCCCAGCAAATAGCCTGTCATCTATCATCACTCATGCTGTCTGCCAGTCAATTAGCCCTTTGAACATTGGCCTTTGAAATGTTCTTTGTTGCTGAGAATAAGAGGGAGTATAGGCATACTCTGTCTCTTGGTTTCAATATAGCTCGTCCAAGTGTCTACTTTTATCCAGCCACGTGACTGCAGACAATGTTTTAGTCTTTCTGCATTTAAAATACTATACCCTGCCTGATTCATGGAATTATGTGCGCCGAAAACGAAGATGTGCGCTACTTTCTGGCCGAAAATCCCTGTTTAAAGTATGGGGATTTTCAGCCAGAAAGTTGCGCAAATCTGCGTTTTCAGCACACATTATTCCATGAATCAAGTTGTAAATGTTGAACCTCTGACGTCTTCAATGTTCTCACTCCTCATCTAAGATAGGAGTTTTATTCTTTTCACATGTTCTGTAACTACTGCATGGACATTCAGGTTCACGGTGGCCTTGAATTCCTAGGGCTGGGCCAACCAAGCCTCTCTTTGATTCACCTCTGAATGTCGATTGCTTTTCCAACTGCGACACACTGAAAGCCTTTCTTTTCACTGGCTCTAGCGCTGCTAAAATGCATTGTGAAATCACCATTCAGCAAGCCTTATCAAATAAAATGTCCTCACTCCAAACAAAAATAGCCAAAAAGAAAGCCTCCCTTATACAACCATCTAAGACCAACAACTCCACTATAGACCTTGCCCCAAAGGCTCAGGACCCAGCTATATGGTTTTCGTTCTCTAAAACCTCTATTCTTGAGGTGGAGAAAGTTATCCTCTCTCTTAAGCTGTCAAACTTCCAGGGCAATTCTTGCCCTGCCAGCTTACAAAAGATGCTGCTAGGGACCCCTCCCCGTTTATTGCCAAACTTGTCAACTCATCATTCACATCCGGCACGGTGCCCACCAAAACAATCATGGGTACTACCACTGCTCAAAAAGCAAACGCTAGACCCTCTTATACCCACGAACTACCGTCCCATTACGACAGTCCCCTTCCTGCTTAAAATCTTGGACAAGATTGCATATAATCAAATCCAAAGTTTTCAGGAACAAAATAAACTCTTAGGAGAGCGCCAATCAGGATTCCGTCCCCAACATGGCACAGAGACTGCCCTCATAGACCTAAAGGCACAAATAGATGAACTAAGAGATAAGGGAGAAATGGCTGCTGCTGGACCTCTCGGCGGCATTCGACCTTGTGGACCATGGGGTACTTTGCAGCCATTTAGACTCTGCCGCACATTTCTCCAGAGAGGCCATAACTTGGATTGAATCCTTTCTTAGTGACAGGACCATGAGGGTGTTCTCCCCATCGGCAGCGGCTGACCCAATCCCCATCCGGTGCGCAGTTCCTCAGGGCTTGTGTGTCTCCCCGACTCTTTACAACATATTCACTAAGCCCCTTTTTGATGATCTGGACCATCTCGGTATCACCTACACTAACTATGCAGATGATACCCAGATTCTCCTCCCACTTTCCGGGGATTAAAACAAGGATTTGGCCTTGGTGAACAGGGTGTATATCATCGTCCAGGTATGAATGGCTACCCACGGTCTATGCCCGAACGATGATAAAACAGCGTTGATCATCCTAGGTTCGCACTCCAACATCAAAAAACTTAGCCAGACTATACCTCATTTGAAATTGATGGGAATATCATCGAGGTATCTAAAGACGTGAAGACACTCGGCTTCTATCTGGATGCTACCCTCTCCTTCGACAAGCAGGTGAAGTCATTGGCCTCAGCCACCGCCTACACATGCAAACTTATTAGAGCAGGCAAGCACTTTCTTTCTGACAACTGCCTTATCCTAGCGAGAGCACTAATCCTCTCGAGGCTCGACTATTGTAATGCCCTCTACATTGGAGCAAATAAATCCATCACCCACCGAATTCAAATTCTCCAAAACAATGCCCTACGAGTTGCCCTCGGTGTGCCTAAAAGGCCGCATATTTCAAAGATCAGGCGTCAAAACAACTGGCTGTCCACCCAAAACAAAATCCACTTAAAAGTTGCATCCTTGGTTCACAAAGCCCTGAACAATGCCACACCGAGCTTTCTCTGTAATAAACTCACAAAAAAGAAACCACACGCGCTCTGCCAGAACCTCAACTGCCAATAGCCTCATCATTCCAAGATTCAGACTATCTAGGGCGGTGGGCAGCAGCTTCCAGGTTCAAGCGGCACAATTATGGAACTCACTGCCTAACCCTCTACGTGAGGAGCAGCCCTTTCCGAAATTCAGAACTAACTACATTAATCTGCTGAGGTCTGCCAATGACTAGCCCATTGGCGCCCACTTATCCTCTCACATCCCTAGCATGTACACATCACTATCCTCTTCTCCTCTGATCCTATGGACCCTCTCACTCTGCCCACCTGGCCGATGAGCTAACGTCCATCTAATACCTATATATACATACTGTCTTTATCTGTATTTTGTATTCATTTTGCATGTACCTTATGTGTAAGTGCAATTGCCGCCTACCTGCGATTGATTGTATTCTGTATTTTTGTACATTGTATGCAACCCATGACCCAACCCTGTAATTTAAGCTTAGCATTTTCTGTACTGCTGCGCCCGGAACCTTCGGTTCTGGTGCGCATTATAAGTGAATAAAACAAACAAACAAACAAACAAACCCATAGTCCATACATTCCTATGCATATACATTGCCGCAATCTATTCACTACATAGCTAGCCTTTATGAATACTTTGTCCACTTGCGTTACTGTATCTGTACAATTGTAACATGACTTGATATCTTCTTCATTATTTCTGTAGCATGAGCATCTTCATCTCAAGGCCGAAATGTTGATCATCTTTAATACATCCTCCTTTGGAGCCTATAGAATGTCTATACGTTTCAGCCTCTTCTTCTGAGTGCATCAGCTCTGCTCTGTATGACATCACCAGGCTTCTTCCTTGCTTGTTTTTTCCACTTCCTCCGGGATTTCATTCAAATGGCCATCATATTGTCGTGAATGCATGTATGGCTTCCACAATTGGAACCTTACTTCCAAGATTCTTTTCGGTATAGGTATTTTTACTGGTACTGCAAGTGTCTCACACTCTGACTCCCAACATATAGGCAGCATGGGGGAGGAGCTTTGGGTGGGGGTACCTGGCTCCACCTCTACAGCATGCTATAGTTTCAATGAACTTTTCACACATTCAATACTGTAAACATGATGTCACAAAATACACATATTGGTAAGAGTTTATTACTAAGGTGCCCATCAGTCGTGTGCAATAATCCAAATAAATCGTCCCGCTGTTCAAATCGAACCTATCACTATAATAACCAACTAAGTTCAGGAGAATGACTCCCTTCTGCTGAATGCCTGGTCTTGGCCCAGATGCTTTTTGGATTTTAAGGTTCTATTTAGCAGATCATACATAAATCGTTTCTTGTAACTTGGGGAATTCATTTCTGTAACTCCCTCAGGGGATTGTCCATTTCTCCTTTCCCCTTTCTTAGGTGGTTTCTTGGTCCTAGTAAGATTCCTTCCGTCAATCTTATAGGACTCAAAGTTCTCTTGTATATTACCCTTCTTTTTCTTTTACTTTCTTTATTGTTTTAAAATTAACAAGTACCCCACAGGGTATATAGCATTCCCACAATGCCCCCCACTCACCCTGTAGACTCACAACATTACATCTTTTCATTCAAGTCACATAGGTGTCACAATGAAAGATGCTTGGGGTACCCAGTATGGCTGTAGACGTGGTCCATCCGCGTGTAGTTGGGCTTTCATATGGTTCCTTCCTTTCTCATCGTCCCGGGGTGGACTCAGGGGATTGTGTCACTTGAACCCTGTCCAGTTGGTATTGTCTAAATGGGGGCCAATAGTCAAATGGGTGGCTGGTTATTGGGAGTGATGAAGCGTACATGGTTTCTTGTCATTCACATAGATTGATGCACTCCAGCCACCTCGCGAATGATGGAGGGTTAGGCTTCCCCCATAGTCTAGCCACAAGGTGTATGGCTATGGCTGAGGCCATACCTAGTAGTTTCTTTTCTGTACGGGTCCCACCTTCAATCAGGGCTAGCAACCAAAGTTCTGGGGGAAAATCTGTGCCTGGGTTAACATTTCTGACATTGCCTCCTCTATATTCCCCGAGTAGGTTCTAATGCAGGGGCAGCTCCAGCACATGTGATGGAAGTCTGCAGGTTTGGAGCCACATCATTTACAGGTGAATGTGCTCTCGGGAAAGAATCAACTTAGTTTGAGGTAGTAGTATACTTGGTGTATGTATTTGTAGTCTGTCGGGTTTGGATGCAGATGGACTTTCACAGATCTTCACTCAGTGATTTCCCCAACGATGACTCCCATGCAGGTTTGTATGCATGTCCCTGCACCTTTCTACCGCTTCTCACTAATTTATAGATAGTAAACACAAGTTTCCTAGTGGACGTGGGGTTGATCATGTAGCTTTGTGCCAGGTGGGGGGGGTGGTGCGACCAGAAAAATCAGGCCATTTGTTCTTGAGGGTGCCCCGGAATCTATAATAGTGGAGTAGGGTTACAGCATAGTGCTCGCCTCTAGATCTTAACTCGTCCCACAGTATGAAACGCCCATCCTGTACCTGGTCCCCTAGCGTCTGTACCCGCAGAGCATGAAACCATTCTCTAAAGACATTCTTGTGTGAGCGGGACTCCTATTATGTCTTAAACTGGTAATTCCGGTACAAAGTGGAGAGTGGTTTGCAGTGGTTGGTTTATCCGTTCCCAGGCATTGTACGTTGTCACTATGGGCTGGATCTCGTCCTTCGGGGCTGTGCCTCTGTTACCTCAGATCATGCCCATCAGGGCCACAGGGCTGCTGATAGCTTTTGCCAGCAGGGAATGTGGGGAGTCGAAACTCGGAGGGTTCTATCCGGAAATGTATTGTACCTGGGATGCCAGGTAGTACAGGTACATATGTAGGTACTCCAGACCTCCTAGTTCATAGGGCCGGGCAAGGGTGTTGTAGGCTATCCAAGGTTGCTTACCTGCCCCACTAGTCGTGTCATCATTCTCTTTATGCGGGTCCAATAGCAAGCAGGGGGCCATATTGGTACATTATTGTATATGTAAAGGAGTTTGCAGAGTAACACCATTTTTGCAAGAGCGATGCGGGCTGCCTGGGAGATGGGGAGCAGTTTTTGTTCTAGGGTTTCTAACTGTGTAATTTAGTCATCTTTATATACATTGTTCCTTGTGGTAGAGACTATTATGCCCAAGTATCGTACTCCCTGCAGGCACCAGCGTAACTAGTCGCCCACGTCAGCCTTTTGTGCTGTAGGAGTTAAGGGGAGGACCTCAGATTTTTCCCAGTTGATCCTGAGCCCGGATAGTTCACCAAATATGACCACTTCTTGCATCAATGGAAGTAGGTTTTGGCGGGGGTGTTTGACGTAGAGAGGAATATCATCAACATATAAAGATATGGTGGAGAGGTGTGACCGGATGTGGATCCCTCGTTGTGCGTGCAGCTCTCGAATAGGACAGGCTAGTGGTTCCATTGCAAGCATAAATAAAACAGGGGAGAAGGGACAGCCCTGGCTAGTGCTGCGTGTGGGGTATATATATGCGGAGGTCATGCGATTTTTATATATATACGCTCTGGGGGCGGTGTACAATAGTTTAACCCATGTAATATATGTGAGACCAAAACCAGATCGCCGAAGTACCTCAAAAAGAAAAGGCCATTCGACAGAATCGAATGCCTTTTCAGCATCCAGGGCCGCTACTACCATAGGCACCTCAGGGTTAACATTATGCATAAGGATGAACAGGCGTCTTAGGTTGTTCTGAGTGGACCATCCGGTGATTAATCCAGCTTGGTCTGGTAAAACCAGGACTGGCATGTGTGGGAGTATGCGGTCTGTCAGAATATTTGCAAGGATTTTATTGTCAGTGTTGATGGGTGACAACAGCCTGTAAGATGCTAGTTGGTGGGGCTTCTTTCCAGGTTTTAAGAGGACAGTAACTAGAGCAGACCTGGTCAACTCTGGTAGAGTGCCACTAGACAAAGCGCTGTCGTACATAGGTAACAGGTGGGGGATCATTAAGTCTGCATATGCCTTTTAGAATTCAGCGGTTATTCCATCCAGGCCAGGTGCCTTTCCGTTGGGTAAGGATTTTATAGCTTTGCGTATGTCTTCCTTTGTGATAGGATCATTGAGAGCACTCCCTTGGTCCTGATCTAGCCAACCCAGGGTGATTTCATCTAAGTATCGTATTAAAGCATCATGCCCCGGGTGAGACACGACGTGTACAGCCAGTCGTAGAACTCCCGAAATACATCATTGATCCCCTGTAGATCCCTTATGAAGGCACCATTCTGGTCCTCAACCTCTACTATCCTGGCAGTTGGGCGTTCCTTCTTGATGGCCCTGGCTAGAGTCTTAGTTGGCCTATCTCTGTCCATGTATCTTGCTGCTAGAATTGGGTCCCCAATTAACCGCTTCTCGTTTTTAGCCAAGCCTAGGAGTATCCAGAATGCTCTGTATTTTCTCCCCCTCACGTATGATGTCCTCCAGCACTCTCATGGACTTTCGTATTGCTTTTAGTACCCCACCCTTCTTTGATATATAACACCCCCTTATATAGACTTTAAAGGCTTCCCAGATTGAGCATTGATCGGGGACTGACCCTACGTTGGCTTGAAGGTATGTGCATATATTCTGTTCTATTTCCTATCTGGACGCCACATCCCCAAGGGCGGTGGCTCTGAATTGACAGCGGAACAGGTTGTGGGAGCACACAGGGGCCACCAACTGGACCAGTACTGGTGAATGGTCAGAGAGGGTCTGGGGGAGAATAGTCGCTGCAGTGATAGCCCTAAGGATAGGCATTGTGGCCATCACATAATCAATCCTGGATGAACTACTGTGTACCCCGGAGAAGAATGTGTATTCCCTATCATTAGGTTGAAAATTACACTATACGTCGTGCAAATCATGGGATTGGGAGATGGAGGACCATGCCTTAGCTGCTTGTGGGAGGGTCAGTTGTGTTGTTACGGATCTGTCCAGATCCAGTATGAGGGCTAGATTAAAGCCGCTGGCCCATATTGTCTTATACCCCGTGAATTTATTAATATGTTTAGCACATTGGTGGAAGAACTCAGGGAGAGTCAGTGTTGGGTGCGTACATGTTTATGAGTAGGAGCTTGATGCCATGTATTTCACCCGGAGGACTCTTATCTATGGATACCCCATCCCGTTACTCTAGGCAGGGGGGTACCTCGGGACAGGTGCATCTATTGTAGGCACAGTATATTCACTCCGTGGTTTCTGCTGTAGTTGGCTATCAATTGTGCTTTCTTCTGATTGGTCAACCCCCTTACATTGCAGGACAATATAGATAGAGCCGCCCCGGGTTTACCGCTCTTTGTGGGTGATGCCATACAGCTGGTAAGGGCTTAATTGTGAATACCTTGATTTGTATAATATGGACGTGTGTTGCGACATTTGTGTTGGTCGAGTCTGGAGCACTATCGTGAGTCGTGAGGGACATCGAGGGCCTAACTTTGGCCCTATCAACCAATAACATTCCCACCCACCCTCTTCCACGCCAGAAACAAACCTACCAGCACCCGTACCCTCCCCAAACATCTAACTTTGAACATTAGAAACAACTCAACAATCCGCAGTGTCTGCAGGTAGTTAGGCACTAGGGGCGGCTTATTCGCTCCAGGTGGCTACGGCCAGGGATGTAGCACCTGTGTCCCGCCTCGTTCCCAGGAGCAGTCATTGTACCTTAGTCTGGACCTTGTGGTATGTGGTCAAATTGCTATATCCGATCATGGGTGGTGTGGGGAGCGGTCCGGCGACCCCCCTGGGTCTTGTAGGCACCCCACAAAATGTTCTGCTGCTTCCGGTGAGGTAAAGACGATGGTGGACCCATTATGTTAAACACAGAGTTTGGCTGGGTAGAGCATGGCGTACTTAATTCCCTTTTTTCGCAGGACGTTCTTGAAATTTTGGAACATTTTACGTTGGTCCTGGACATTCGGGCTGAAGTCCGGGAATAGTCGTATGATGGCAGACCCCCACCGCAGCTCTCTCTTTCCCTGGCAGCCAGGAGGATGCCATCTCGGTTTCTGTAGGAAAATATTTGGGCAATGATCGGGCATTCAGGGGCGCCTGGAGGCAGTTTGGCAGCCAGCAAACAGTGTGCCTGCTCCACCATGAACATCGTGGAGAGCAGGGGGTTGTCAAGGATGTCCCCCAATAGAGTCTCAGTAATGTTTTCCATGTTGTCAATCGGGGTGGCCTCCAGCACACCCGGTATACAGATGTTGTTCCGCCTGGACCGCCCTTCCCAGTCCTCGTTCTTGGCAAGCACTTTTTTTTTACAGTTTGTTGTATTTCAGCCATTTCATGTTGCAGGGTGGCAACTTTATCCTCCCTGTCCCCTATCTGCTGCTCGGCCTCTGTCATTCGTCTGCATAATTTGTCTATTTGTATGCCCGATACATCCACCTTGCAGGTTAGTGCATCAATTTTCACCCCTAGGATGTCCGTGCTGTTTTTTAATGCCATCATTGTTTGATTTAGGGCCGCAACATCTATCTGCGCCTGCACTTGGCTTTGGCTTGGGTCTCGTGATTGATGAAGCGGGTCTGCCCACGCAAATTGGTCCATTCTAGCTTGTTTCTTGCGGTTGCCTATGTCCATGTTGTCTATTGAGTACTGCGCTTCGGAGGGGGTCACTCCTGTGGTACCAGATCTGCGCTATGAGTGAGATGTTTCCCACCATAACAGGCGGCATGTGGTGGTCGCTTCCCGCCAAAGGACTCCTGCTCACCCCAGCCGCAGCCACCTGTCGGGCCGGTTATATGAGCTGTGATTGTGTCTAGCACCTGATTTGTTGCCCCCCAGTCTGGGCCAGTTGGTGCCTTCCCAACATGTAGGGGGGAATTACGCTTAATGATTCGCTCTCATGGTGGGGTGTATTGTCTTATACTCCCAGGAGCCAGACTTAGCCTCCGTCTGGGGTCAACTGCACTCCCGGTCCAGGTAGCAGGGTGGGTGGGGGGTGTCCCAGGGCAGGAGTGCAGCCCTGTATTGTAAGGTCTGTGGCCGAGGTTAGAGGTTGCCCAGATCAAGCAGTGAGAATTATTGTTTACTGTGCCTAAAGGGACCTCTTTCCTCCTCTGCGTGCAGGTTGTTTATATGAGCTCCCCCCTCTTCTCCCAACACTGAGGCAGAAAAGCTGAGGTCTCACCTAATCAGCCGGGGCCCTATTAGTGCGCTGAGGCCCCTGCGTTCATAGGGTGCCAGCGCTGCGTTCATAGGGTGCCAGCGCTGATGTCTCGTGTGGCGAGAGGGAGGTGTGTGTTGCAGCCCCCTAGGGCCCGTATTAGAGCGCATGGTCTCTCACTTTTGCTGGCACTTTCCAAAGGCCCAGATGGTTCTGCAGGCTCCAGCGGTCACGCTGTGGCGAGAGACGATCAGTGGAGGTGCCAAGCCCCGCTGTGGGCGTGCCGAAGGATGGGGGGAGTAATCACAGTGTTATCTCCCCACTGTGGTGATGTGTTGTTGAGAAGGTGTGGCAGGCGGGCTGGCGGATGGAGGTGTTAGGATCCCTCCTGAATGCAGTTTGTGCCACTCCATCCACCTGCGTATCTGACCTGATTATTTCAGGGATCCTGTTAGTGTTGGGGATGACGCTGTGTATGCTTCCCCCCTCTGGGTGTAACAACCTGCGGCTCACCTGTGTTGGTAGCATTGCTGGAGCCTCACGGTATCTGCCGGCCGTGCCAGTCACCCATGGGGGAGGTCTGTCCTCACAGGCCGCAGTGCTGCCGGGAGTTGTAATCTGCACCGGGGGGTGGGGGGTCCCAGCTAGGATCTCGCCCTGCTCTTCTGTGTCGCAGGATGTGGCAGGACTCCGGAGTGGCTGCCGACAGGCCGATGTGCCCCACAAGGGTCCCCTGTGCTGGTGTCCAAGGGCCGTTTCTGGGTGAGCACTGCCTTTGCGGTCAGTCCGTGGCTAACGTGCGGTCTCTGCCAGCCAGGCGATGTAGACAGGAGGCGGTGCAGGGGGAGACGACAGGGATCTGAGGGGCAATAAGCGGATCACAGTCTCCTGCAGTACGAGGTATGATCTTTCGTTGAAACAAGTCGTGGTGGTGCAGGTTCACGGGCCCAGACCGCAATCTCCTTCTCGGCAAGGAGGGCCTTCCCCTCCCCCACCTCACTCCACGAGGGCATGCCATGGCAGGTAGCGGGCAGGGTTCTCTCTGGCCCCACCGATAACTCGGTCAGGACCTGCGACGGTGTCAAAAGATGCCCCAGTTTCAGTTCTGCTCATATACTGGCTCTGGGGACTGGACGGGAAACCAGTGCAAGGATTTTTCTGCCAGGATGTGAATGCCGAAGCCGGAGCTTCTCAGGCAGCACCATCTTGAAATTCGTGCAAGAGTGCCCCCTATTTTCCTTCTCTTTTGATTGGTGATTAATTCTCAAATACTCATCATTCACCTCTTCCCAAAGCGTTCTTCTATATGTACAATTTATCCTTGTGAGCCCACTTGGTATTGGTTCCCAAATGTCTCTCTCTGGAATCTCATTTAGTTTATTTCTTGGGTATTGGGTAAACGTTCCCTTTTCCCACTGTAATAGAGTTCTATTTCTCTCACTCTCCGTGATTTTTATATTTCTCAGAATCCAGTTGACACAGTTCTGACTTATCAACTTGTTTCTCACTCGTCTCACATTTGTACTGGGATGAGTTTCTCTCCATTTATAATAACTCCCTCTCTGTGTTCCGGTAGACTTGTTCCCCTTACTACCTCATGCACTGTGGGGTAACATCTCACGTACCTGTAGGTGGTTTCCTTCTACCTCTGCTTCTTGGCTGCTCTGTGATTCACTCTCTGCTTCATATGCTGTCAGCTCTGGTGCCGCGTCAGATCTGTTTGGGAGTTGCTTTCTCCCAATGGTGGTGCCAGCATCGTTGCACTGGCTGGTTGCCCACCAAGGTTCTTCCGTGGTCACACCACCACCAAGCTCTCTACTCGAGGAACCTTGGATTTCTCGGCTTCTCGCACGCCGGCCTCCCAGAGTTTTTCTCAGCGTCTCTCGCCCCGTCGTTTCTGAGCTGTTTTGAGTTACGCGGTCGCCGCACTTCATGCCAGATCTGCTTCCTTCAGCTGTATTATGCACAGGGGGCTTCCCCTTTCTCTCTCAGCATTCTGTTCACCCTCTCTCTCTCATGAGCTGTCTCTTATGAACCTCTTTGGCATGGTTAGCAACAGTCCCAGTGCTTCCAAGTCCCCATTCTCGTGGAGTCCTATAGGTCTCCATGGGAATAGGGACTTACCAAATCCCCCGCCTAGCTTCCTGCACTGCCACGTCTTGTAATGTCCCGGTGGCACCAGGAAGTCAGGCGGCGGATTCAGTGTTTCGAGGTTGGCGGCAACAGGCCGGCAGCACCAGCGGGTTACGGCTGACCTCGTAATGAGGCCCATTATGTGTCTCTTTATAGAAATGTATTAAAGATTGAAAAGTTTAGAATTCTTACACCGAGAAAGGTAGTGTATTCATACGTCCATTTTAAGCAAATGTATATATTTTTGGAAAGGTTTAACCAAACAGAGTGTCAGGTCTTAGGCCTATATTCATAGAGCAACTCTTACGAAAAACCAACAGCAAATGTTTCCCCACAGATGACATCCAGAGGGACATGTTACTTTTAACATATAGAAGCAGATATTGCCCTTCAAATATGGGCATTGATCCATTAAAAAAGCAAGACTATTGCATGCTCTAGTATAGCACTGTTGATGCACAACACCACACCACCACCTAAGGAGGAATGGAGCTATGGGAGACATTACCTGCTAATCGAATAACAACCACAGGTCACATTAAAAGACAACGCCTGAATATCAGGGCCCTCATTAGGAGTTTCGTAGTATTCTGCCAGTGATTTCAGCATGCGGTAACAAATATCGAAATACGCGTTTCTGCAACATTAGGAGTTTCCTGCCGTTATGGCAATACAAACACGCAGTATTTAATATGTACTACATATAGAATTCCCAAATACAGCATGGGATGCATTTTAAAACGTACTTCCATCTCCGTTTGCAGGATTGAAATATACATTAGCAGATCATGCCGCTACTGTACCGTATGAAGCAATGCACCGAATGGTCATTATTAACACGTGTGTGAATCATATGGTAACGGGGAAGAGAAGGCAGGGATCTGGGATGCCCCCTGGTTGTCCTTCTTTCCCCAGCAAGTCTTTGACTTTCAAGATGAACAGTAAGTAGAAAACAGTTTTCCATGGAGTGGCTGGCTGTTACTTTTTCACCACCACCCCCACTTTGCAGGAAGTAGTTTGAAATTGTAGGAATTATATTCCCTTGGTGCACTGCATTAAAAAAAAATATTACTGTTCAGAATTAATTTTAGCACTTATATTGACTAGGAAATATTTATAAGGTTGCAACTGTTTGCTAAAATTTGCCAGACAGGTAACAAACAAAATATCAGCCATGGAACACTTCAGGATCGTCTTACATGGACATGGTCCAATGGCAAAACCTGGGTGCATCAGTCTTATATTAAATACGTGTGGAGCATTTTCAAGCAGCTCAGGTTCCCTCTGGATGTCTCCAGCATGGCGTAATCCAATTTCAAGGAATGACTATAGAATTTAATTTATTTACTTTTGTTTGACACTAGGTCATAAAAGTCACAAAAAAGTTTACAACACAACACGAAAAATAAAGGAGTTTGTAAAACTTGGCCCCTCTAAGTGTACCTGACCTAAAATCAAGAAACAGAGAGCAGGCAAAGAGGGGATTAACAATGTCGAGATAACATTCATAACCAAATTCATATTTGCTCTTTAGGTAATGTGGGCCCAATGTAAGCTTAAAACCGGCTTGCTCCATGTTCTTCCTAGCATTTGCTAAAAACAATATCTTCACTCGACGTCACGAGACGTGGCCTGGTGATGCCTTCCGGGCTCTCCAAAAGGCCACTCTCACCCAGTTCAGCCAAGGAGTTCTTCACGTGTACAACGCAGGGTAGACTCCTACCTCCTTCCAGGCACAACAGGTTAACAAACTCGTCACAATATTCACTTAAACCTGCTGGGTTATACCATAACCTCAGCCAGAAAAATACTGGTTTTTGTTGGAGCCATGTACCTTATTGGGCATACATCTACTTCCATATGGATCAGTGCATTGGGCGCCCCCCCTGGAAAGGAGGGAATACCCTTAAAACATGTATTCTCAATCATCCCCATTCCACCACTGTTTACACTTGCCGCCATAATTCAGACCCATAAAGGGCCATATGGCATGTCTTTTGTACATTTCAATCGCTGGCTTAATCATTCGTCTGTGTGAAAACACAACTCCTATGTGGGAGTACTCAAAAAACTATAGAACACTCCTTTCTTTTTCATACATCCATAGCTTCTCATCCACAGCTCTACACTACATTTAATTGAGTGCATAAGAAATGACAATACATGAATACAATACATTCATAAAAACATTTAACTGTTGTGTTGGGTTTAGTAGATGACGCAATGCTGTTACTCACGCTCCGTTAACACACTTTTTTCTGGGCTCTTATAATGAACCCATTATATACATTGAGGTCTTTCGTACATAGTCGTCATACATGAAAAACTCTTTACATGCTATCGCACATCAAATGCTAGTGTACAGTTGCCCTCCTGCGACAACGCATCAGCTCCACAGATCCCAGTGTGGTGTTCATGTGCTCACCTTCAAAAGCAGTGGTTGCTTAATTGCTATCATTATACAATGTCCATTTTAAACTTGTCGATGCATCTGTGTTTCGGCCCACTTATCTACACGGTTTCTCTTGCATAGTGCACGAGAGCCATGTTCATTCTCGTCGGGCCTTCTTCAACACTCCCCCCAAAACCAATTCAAACCTTCCTCTGTTCATTAAAAGATGTGTTTCTTGTTTAAGAACAACATCCCCTTTTCCGCAGCAAGAAAACCTTCAAAAAGTACAATTTGGATGTGCGTGTTAGGGACTCTACTTCAATAACCAATACAAACACCTCAGTGATCCAATCACCAGGTGCAGGAGTGTCACTTAGTTTGGCCCTTTCAATGGCACCACTACTGGAACATACCCCTTTCAGTATAACGTCAATGTTTTCTCAAAAACATACAGTTCTTTGCACATGAAAACCGGGGTGGTCTGAAAGTAAAACCTCTTTCAATTACCACATTGGAAAATAACCATTATAGCCTCTTGTGTTGAGGAAAACAACCCTCTGGAACAGCCTCCCTGAAACATGAGGAGAACCATCTTTAGTTCCGGAAGCTCCTTAAAACCCTCCTCTTTGCTTCTGCTTTCTCTCCCCCTCTCCCCTGCTGAAGTCGCGCTGTACTGTTACTGCAGGGTCACCTGGCCACCCGTCTGATTTTTGGGCCAATGCCCTTCCAGTTGCATGCCTGCACTGCCTCCCTGGCAAACCCTGCACCTGAGGACTGTGTCTGTATCCCCACAGTCCCCACCTGCACTTGTTTCTGCTCTCACCTTGCACTTGCCACCAGCTGGCCGTTCTTTTATTTATCTTGTTATTTATTATCCTATGTACAGCACTTTCCCTCCACCCACCCGCCTGCCTGCACTTTCCTTTCCCCCCCTTCCCCTGCACTTGCTCGATCTGAATGACACCTGGCCTAGTAGGATCGGTGTCTGTCTTCCCTCTGTTCTCCCTCCCTTGCCTCGTGCCTTGAAACACTTGTGTATAGGCGCGTTATAAATGCCATATCATATCACCATGGCACTTAAAGCATTCACTTACATTTAAGGATGCCTGGTGCACAATCACTCTCTGAATATCGTTGTCTCCCTACAGGCTTCTCTCACATCGCCAGCGTCTTTGTGAGGCTCACTGCACAGTACTAATCTCCCTGTATATGATATAAATAGATATGCTTACTCTATTAGCCCAAACTGACTCTGGTCTCGGCTCTCCCTGCCAAAACCCAAAAAAGGCCTCTTTCCTGCAGATCGCTTACCTATCGTGCAGAAAGAACAAGTTACTCTCTTACCGGGTAACGTTCTTTCGATGGTATAGTCTGACGACGTATTCCATATCTATGACAGTAATCACCACAGCTGTGCTGCTTCGGAAAATCTTTTGGCATCTGCGTCCTGCGTCAATGATGTCGATATGCCGCCCTCAAGGACCTCCTCCGACGGTCGAAGTCACTGGATGTTATAAGTAGGACGCACAACGCCCGTAGCCTCAGTTGTAGTTTTTTCCCAGAACGTGCGGCACCAGTCTTCTGCGAGTCTGACCACACAAAGCCTTGCGGAAACGTAAGCTGCAATCGCATAAGAAATTCTGTAGTGGGGAAGGCAGGGAGGGATTGATATGGAATACGTCGTCGGACCATCCCATCGAAAGAACGTTACCAGGTAAGAGAGTAACTTGTTCTTCGAGGGGATTGGGTCCTCTGACGTATTTCATATCTATGACAGACTCCCAAAGCAGTACCAATGCAAGGAGGAGGGAAAAGAATGTAGAAAACAGAAATTTAGAATGCCCAATCAAATTGCGGAGTAAAGGACCGCCTTGCCAAAGGCCAGACCCTGCCCCCGGATGGAATCGAGGGAGTAGTGACGTACAAAAGTATGTACCGAAACCCAGGTGGCTGCATCACAGATGTTACGAATAGGAACACCCCTTTGTAGGGCAGTAGAGGCAGCCATACCCCTAGTAGAATCGGCCCGTAAGCCGACCGGTGGGTCCTTACCCGCCAAGTGGTAACACTCAGAGATAGCCAAAATAATCCAGTGAGACAAAGTCTGTTTCGTCACAGCTTGTCCCAAACGCTTTCCAGCGTAACCAATGAAGAGTTGATCGTCCACTCTGACCTGGGACATGCGTGAAATATAAAATCTTAACGCTCTCCTAGGATCAAGCCTATGGAGCCTCTACTCTTCCTTACCAGGATGTGGAGGAGGATGAAACGCCGGAAGAACAACCTTCTGGCCTAAATGAAATTCCGACACCACCTTCGGAAGAAAGGAAGGACGAACTCTAAGGACAAATTATGAAACACAGTGAAGGGTGGCTTAACTGAAAGTGCCTGTAACTCACTCACTCTGCGAGCAGAAGTGACCGCAACCAAAAGTACAGTTTTAAGAGTTAACAGTCTCAAAGGGCATGAATGCAAGGGCTCAAACGGAGCACCCATCAGAAACTTGAGAACAAGGTTCAAATCCCAACCGGGCACCTGGGAAGGTGACGGAGGGAACACATTAGTGAGCCCTTTCAGAAACTGAGAAATTAAAGGAATTTTAAAATAGGAACACTCTTCAGCCGAGCGCTTAAATATGGACAGTGCCCCAGGTAACCTTTAACGGTACACACTTGCAGGCCCCTGTGGACCAAGGAAAGCAAAAAAGACAGAACTACAGGAATGTCACATGAAAAAGGATCCACATTCTTCACCCCGCACCAGTCGCAGAATTTACGCCAACAGCAACGGTGCAGGGACTTAGTTGCTTGCCGTCTGGCCGAGAGCAACACCTCCATCACGTCTTCAGGGAGGTCCCAATCCTTATACCTCAACCTTTCAGAAACCAAGCGTGAAGGTTGAGGGATCTGACCTCTGGATGGAGAACCTGACCCCCCTCCCGTGAGAGCAGATCGTCTCATAGGGAAGATGACGTGGAGGGCAGATGACAAGTCGAGAAGGTCCGGGGACCACATCCTCCGGGCCCACGCCGGAGCAATGAGGATCATCTGGGAACCGAACCTCTGTAACCTTCGGAGTACTTGCGGGATGACGGGGACTGGAGGAAACGTGTACAGTAGTGGGAATGACTACTCCACCACAAATGCGTCTCCTAAGGCTCCTTTTTGAGGAAATTCCCACGAGAAGAACCTCTTGCACTTCTGGTTGACACTGGAGGCGAAGAGATCCACTTGAGGGGTCCCCCAAAGGGCGAAGATCTCCAGGAGAATCTCCTGAGCCAAGTCTCATTCATAAGAGTTCGTGCTCTGCCTGCTCAGAGCGTCTGCCGTCCCGTTTTTGTCTCTGGCCAGATGAACTGCCGAGATCGAAACTTCCTGCTGGCTTGCCCAGAACCAGAGCTGCATCGCCTCCCTGCACAGAGGAAGTGATCCTGCCCCCACCTTTTGTTGAGGTAGTGCATGGCCACCGTGTTGTCCATCAGGATCAGAACATTCTTCCCTCGCGCAGTCGGCAGAAAAGCCTTCAGGGCTAGCCTGACGGCCCTCAGCTCCAACAGATTGATATGGAGTCTGGACTCCGACGGAGACCAACGACCGCTGACTGTCAACTCGTTGGCATGAGCTCCCCATTACGTGACGGATGCGTCCGTCACGATCGTCACCTCCGGCCAGGGTAGCCAAAATGGAGCCCCCTTCATCAGATTGTCTTCACCAAAGGGTGAGTAATAACGAAAGGAACCTCGCCTCCATTGCTGTCCCCTAGGATGAAAAGGAGGAGGTTGTCGAACTGCAGCGCCCAACGACTTTGCTGCAGCTTTTGAGGTCTGCAACCTCTCAAGGCTCTCGTCAGCCTTGCTGCCAAAAACATGTTCCCCGTCAAAGGGCATGTTGAGGAGCCGGGCCTGCACATCTGGAGCAAACCCCGACTTCTGCAACCACGCAAACCTGCGTATCACGGTGCCCACCGCCATGGAGCGGTTGATGCAATCTGCCATGTCCAAACCCGACTGAACGGCCTCACACATGGCATCCTTGCCATCCTGAACCATGGGAAGGAAACCATCCCGTTCGTCCCCTTCGGGAATATGTTCAGCCGCTAAGGAAACACAGTTCCACAGAGTGTGTGTGAAACATGACAAGGCACATACAGAGTTGGCCACCTGAAGCGCCATACCCCCTGAAGAAAACACTTTCTTCGCCCAGCCGTCAAAACGCTTGTCGTCCCTATCAGGAGGGATGGTAGGATACAACACCTGCTTTGCCGGGACCGTAGCCGTCTGCACCACCAAACTCTCCAGAGTGGGGTGCTTGGACAAGTAGCAGGGGTCGCTACTGGCTGGGCAGTATTTTTGCGGCAAAGACTTGCCCACTGCCGGGGGACTCTCCGGAGCAGTCCAAGCCGCCGCCACCCTCCTCTGTAGAGCCATATGAAACGGCAGTACCAGGTCAGTTGGTGGACCAAGGTCGAGGATATCCATAAGGTCATCCTGAAGAAACTCCCCCGGGGGAGCAGACCATCCCAACTACTCAGTGACCCTCGACATAAGGCACCGGTACAAGGAGTCGGCATGAGTGCCAGGCTCAGGCCTACAAAACTCTACCTCCGGAGAGGTGTCCAGCCCACTAGCATCATGCAGAGACTGCCTCAGGTCCTCAAATTGGCTATGGCCCGAGAGAATCTCGTCTGGCACCGTATTAGAAACCATGCCATCATCAGAGCCCTCATCCACCTCTGAAACAAACTCAAGATGGCGGTAAGAAGGCACAGAATTTGAACCAAAGCCATGCTTGACCTTAGCCAGAGCCTTTCTAGGGGGATCCCCCGAGCTTCGCGGTACCCCCGTCGACACAGCCTCGAAAGGCATCAAGGGCATCGAGTGAATCGGCATTGACGCTGAACGCGGCGCCAACAGCATTGGTGGCATTGACACAGGCCTCAAGGCCGGAGCCCCGAGCGTATCCTTCGACAGCCTGGGCACCGATGGTGCCGACGACTTCTTTGGGAGGCGGGGCCTCGAAAGAGTCCGTCGACGACCTCGGCGCCACCGGCGTCAACGTCTTCCTCAAAGAAATCACAGGTCCACACGGTCTCAAGTGTGTCGAGGAACGGAACCTGGACCGGTCAGGACGAGAACGATTCCCTTTGTCCGAGCGGGACCTCTCCCGCGAATCGTGCCGACCACACAAGCCCGAAGGCATGCAAGCGGTGTCTCTCGACCGATCATGACCGACCCCACTCGGAGGCGCAGACGGACCGGTGCCCTGCGATTCGAGAATCGCTAACATTTTCTTCCCGAAGGAAGCCCATTCCTCCAGCGTCGCCTGCTTGGTAGGGTAAGCGACCCGCCGACGGGCAGAGACCTCGGAAGAGGTCGGGGAAGGAGACCGATGACGGCGCTTCCGGGAGTGCCTCGAAGAGGCAGAGGAGTGGCGGGACCGACTCCGGGACCGAGACCCACTGGACTTCCGACGACGACGCGGAGAGTCACCACTCAAATTGTCCGTCGAAAGCCCCGCAGACCTCGACTTCCGTGGCTTAGACACCTTACCTACTTATAACATCTTCTTGCGCTCCCGCAAGGCTTTAGAGGTGAGCGACTGGCAGTCGACACAGTAATCTGTGTCATGGGCCTCCCTGAGGCACCAGAGGCAGGCGTCGAGCGAGTCCGTAACCGACATCTTGGACCCACAGTCCCTGCACTTCTTAAATCCTGGACGCGGGGTGGAAGATGAGGTAGACATCTTCACGAAGAAGAAACTTCACAAAACGAACAGGTTCAAAGAACCGAGAAACAACAGAAAACTCCAAAGAGTCGATGCACGCCGAGATTCCCGTAGCAAACACGTTCACGGAAAAAACGGAACTGAGGCTACGGGCGTCGTGCATCCTACTTATAACATCAAGTGACGTCGGCCGTCGGAGGAGGTCCTCGAGGGCGGCGTATCGACGCAGGACGCAGAAAGATTTTCCGAAGCAGCACAGCTGTGGTGATTTTTGTCATAAATATGGAATACGTCGGAGGACCCAATCCCCTCGAAATATGTTTTTTCTCGCTTCAGCTGCGAGGACATGCAGCATAGCTCTGCCACGCTCCAGTTGCTTCTCACTGTTAAGCACAGCCTGGCAGCATCTGCCCTTCATTTATGACTGATCAGAGGACTAGTGCCTATAGTGTGTCCCATTAAGGCACTCTGTGACACGCACGTAAGGTAATGTTAGCCCAATAAAGGTGGGCTGCTGCGGTGCATGCACCAGTTGCAGCAGGGGACCTGTTTAGACACACACCAGTGTCCGTGTCCCCCTTTACTGCTCTAGGGCCTGAACTGGACCAGGCACACTACATTGGCGACAAGGAAGGTGATTCTGCATGTGTGCCAGGAGCTCATTCCTGCTCGCCGGCCCGCTCCAGCAGCCTTGCGTCCGCCCCACCTCCTCTACCTTGCGGCCCGGGCCGCTGCGGGTGACAAATGCCGGAAGAACACTGAGCGGAGGGGCTCATTATCCTGCATCGGTCTTCGCAGAGGGAGATAAAATATAAAATGAAGTACAAGTGTACGCTGGATGGCAGTGCCCACATGTTGGAACGTGTGCAGGGCTTCAGGCTCATTCCCTGACGTGCTTTTCTTCTGAGGGACAGTCCCTCCTCCAGCACCACGTGCTGCTACCACAGCTTAGGTTGCAGTTCTGTAAAGGATTGCTTGTGCGCCCAAGCAGGCTGCCACCACACTGGAGGTTGGCAATAAACAGGGTCTCAGAGGGTTGCAGATCCTGAGGTGAGTGGGTGGCCCGGGTGTCCACAACATTTTTGAGACTCTGCAGCCCACTGACAATTCATTTTCTGCTGCCAAAGCAGCTCTGCTGGAATATATTGAGCCCATGGGGAACGTGGACTATGAGAGAACCCTCATGCAGACTGCTGTACAGGAGGGGGACTCTCCATGCTTTTCACAGCAGATTACGCCAGATACTGCACGAGCCCTTAATCACGCTAGTGCGCATCCTGGGGCTGGGAAGGTCCCACGAGATGGCGGTTGCCCGGACAAACAAAATGTGTTCGGCGATGAAGACCGTTAAGGTGGAGGACGCCTACGCAGTAGGGTGGAGGCAGTTTGACAGGCACCAGCAGTGGAGCAGGAATGAAGAAAAAGTGGGGGAGACGGCCCCATCCCTCAACTGCGGTTATGTCCTGCCCCATCTCAAAGACTGCCCAGCGAAAGGCCACATGTGCGGATGCTGTGGCATAGCAAACTATTTTGCGTGTGTCTGCAAGGCGCTGGTGCGGTCGACACACTCAAGGGAGCAGGCATCCACAAGGTAAGTGACACAGAGGTCACAACGCAAGGTTGCCCAAGTGGAACAACCGACGGTGGAGGACAACAAACATGAGGAACATGAAGAGGATGAGGAGGGTGTGTTCTTCATCTCAAGCATGACCACGGCAGCCCACATGCGTGGTCCGTATTTGCGACTGTTAAGGTTTTCAAAGGCATGGTACACTCCAGACCAGGACTCTTTCTACTGGCCAGGGATGCAGCACAAAATTAAAACACTTATTTTATTACGAATTCAGTTTAAGAAGGCACCCAACCCGTCTCACAGCCCCCTTTACAAATACCCCAGGACGCAATTGACCATGAACCAGGCCGGTGTGTAATATTACAATATTTATTTTTAAATTCCAATGAAATCACCCACATTTAATACAGGGCAGTGTAAGTGACTTCAATCCAGAAATCCAACTAAGTCAATGCCTAGTCTGGGATGCCGAATGGAAGCCCTTATTTATATATTTTTATGTCAAGTTCTTAAATCTGGATGATGAACCCTTATATAACATCCCTCTCTTTGAATCCCCCTGACCTCACTGAGCCAAGAAGTAGGTTTGTTTTGCAAATTAAAAGAATTATTTGAAGAATTAAACAATATATATATCACACTTTTATGAACAAATCAATATTTGATAGCACACTTAAGAATATAATAGTGATCAACAATGGGTAATATTACAATAGCACACTCTCTTTAATCAATGCGGAGTTGGTATAGAAAGGATAAGGTAGCAGAGAATACTTTGTATGGTTTCAAGGAAATGCAAGATATGAAAGAATGCAACACAGGATAAACTTGATATGATTTCAATCACAAGATAATATGATCACTTTTCCCTTGCGATAACTCACTCCCCCCCTTATGCAATAGGAAGAAATGCAAATGAGGACACCCAGGTTTCAAGAATACAATTAATAATGCAGTTCCATTCCAGTTCCCCCCAGCACGCTTAGAGAAACATGTCTGATTTCAAACAGGTAAAAAATACTTTGAATGTGGTTGCACTGAATGTGAAAAATATGCTAAAATGTTTTTAATTCACTAAAGGAGATTCAGGATAAGTGATAGCTACTTTGGATTAGTTCAGGTCAACACTAGCAATGATACATGAATGATTATCAGATTGAAAATGAATTTCAGCAGTGGACATCAAGAAGCAGCTATTTTTACAAGTGGTGAAATGGAGCTAAATTGCAATTCGCTGCACTTTTTCCACGTGCGGAAATCGCAACTACGGAAAAACTACAGGGAGTTGGAATGTGCTGAGCTGAGGATCTTAGCTTTAAAATGACAGTTACATTTCGCTTCTAGGACGTGCGGTTCAAAAGATTTGTGAAGACAGATTTTCAGAAATGGAGTCAAGATTTCAGAATGACAGATGACGCTTTTACAGATTTGAAATCACAGGATGACACAAAATTCTAAATGCAGTTCTGAATAGGTTGAAATGGATGGGATAAGATCACTTTAGACTCAGATTGGTTCTGTACAGTTCTTAGACTGGATACTCACTCTTAGTTTTGGAATAGTATGGACCTCGTCACAGACTGCACTCTTGCCACAGGGTGGTCTCAGGCACTGGTTCTGATCAAAGCACGGCACAGCGGTCTGGTCTGGCCTCTTGGACTGGATCAAGCAGGTTCTGGAAACAGCGCTGCTTTTTGGGTCTGGAACTGGTTCTGGCACAGGGTTCTAGCCAGTCGCAAACAGCACGGCAAGGCTGTTGAATAGTTTGGTTAGGTTGCTGGATTCTGAGGCCTGCTGAGAAGAGTTCAGCTTGTGGATTAGGCCTCTGCTTCTCCAAGGTTCTGGAGTTTGGGTTCTAAAGTTTTGGTTCTGGAGTCTGCCTGGAACCTGGAGTCTCAGGAGTCTGGAGTCTTTGTCTGGATATGGTCGGGCAGAGTGCTGCGCCAGAATCTATGAGTAGTGGAAAGATGAGTGTCCCTATCTGGGTCTTAGTGGTTATTTTTATGTGTTTCCAAAGGGAGTGTAGAGGCTGACTTTCTATGCCCAACCCACTAAGGATTTGATAGGTTAGAGGATTCCGTTGGGACCTGACTGGAGAATGGAGTAGTGAGTCAGAATGAGTCATAAGGTGTCATGTTCATGGCTGAAGCTGAAATCCCTACCCTCTGCTTTTACTTAGAAATCAATTTTTCATAACCAAACATGCTTCCCAGATACACAAGTTGTTGAGAATACATGTACGCATCCCAGATTAATTAAGACAGGTCTCTGTTCAACCCTGATCTTTCTAAGAGCTTGGGTTCAGAAATGGTAGGTTTCGCAATATTGGTTTTGCACCAAATCTTATACAGAGGTACACACCCTCTCTGAGCATATTACTGTAAGTTTTCAATTTTCTAGTATAAACACAGTGTGTACAATATTAATAAATTCCGGGGTTTGGTGTCAGAACATCGTATGGATTTCAGCTTAGTCTCAAACTGTGAGTGAATTTTTCATTTTAAGAATCTCAAGGTTTGACATTTCTGTCCCCTTGGCATAATTTGTTATAAGCAATTTTATAAAACATACATTTGCTCTCAATTGAATTCACCCAGTGGTTTGTCTCCACCCCTAGAATCTGGCTTGACTCAGAGGTCACATGTCTTGTTTCTCCCAGAGCAGTGTTGTTCAGGCACACCCAAAATCAGCATATTCTATTCAGTCCCAAAGCCCCCATTGTTCCTTCCTCCAGGCTGCAGGGAAAATCTCCTCCCTCTTAATCAACAGGACCCTGTGATATCCTGCCTTCTGGTGGTAAGACCAAGTGTGAAGGCTTCCCAGGGACAGAAGGCCTCTTGAACTTTTAATTAAATCAGACTACCTTCTAATCAATTGCAACTTAGTTCCTTGTGAAAAAAATATAACATTATACACTGAAAATAAGCAACATATCTTTAATCAAGTCTTTTTCCACATTAAATTAATGTGTGGCACTCTATATGGCATTTTGATAGACTTCTCTGCTTTGGCATATTTAGCTTCTGCAAGACAGCTCTACTGGCAGGATTAGGAATCGCCAGCACCTGTCAGTGGCGAGCACCGGTATTGCACTAATTTTTGACAGCTGTCTTTAAATAAAATGTCTTGAACATGGGATTTTGTCCTAATAACATATGATTCTTGCTGATGTTGTACTGATGAGAATTCTTGCAGTAGAGTAATGTAGAACACCCAACAAGATGTTGTATCCTATTGGTGGTTTTGTGAGCCATGATTTTAGCAATTTTAACAATCAAGAAAATGAATTCCCAAACAGCTCTGGGTTGCTCAATCAGTATTGCTATTTCCAAGTTGTTTCAGGCTACTGTGTGGGTATCCCAATGGTGGCTTTAGGCAGTGATCTCCTGTGCTCACTGACATGGTAAATGTGGGTGGCAGCCTATTTTTCTGATTTTTACTGCGCATTTTTGGATGATCTCTGGCGAACAGCATGCTTTCCAGTGGCCATTCTGATGTTTCTGCTACCAGCAATTCACAGTACTGTTGTGGGGCTTGGATGCATGGGTGAAAACATCCCACAAGCCCCCCTCTGGCGATGGCGTTGATTGTCAATCAATTGAACTCGCAAGACTGGGATGTTAACCTCATCTTCTTCTGATTCCGCAGATGGCAAAGTTCAGCATCTTTTCCTCCATCAGGGTGGATCTATCGGTTCTCCTCAGTGGTCCTGATGGGAGTATTGAGTGATACCCCGGGCCCCTCGTATCTTTTGCTCCCGGTCCCCGGGTCGTCCTCCTTGGTCAGTCTCCATGGTTTATCTCTCCTAGGGTGACAAAGCAAAGCGGCAGAAACATATTCGTAGACATTTCCCCACCACTATTAATGTAGTGGGGTGGGCATATACATTTTATAAATCAGGAGACATTTGCATTCTTATTATGATATTTTATAACCTATATGTGGAATATTTTAGGGTTGGAAATTTAATAATCTGGAGCGGCCCCCTCTGGTGTTCCAGAGGACTGCTCCAGTTGCTGCAGAGTGTGCCTGGGATGGCAACACTTTAGCTGATTAATATGGACCCAGTTGTCTTCCCCTTCCGCCAAACTGCCTTTGGGGATGCGGATTTTGTAGGCGACTGGTGAGATCTTGTCTACAATTTCAAAAGGTCCCTTCCAGGTAGGCAGAAACTTCTGCTGTTTGGTCTGGTTCCTTTGGAAATTGTACAGATATACCCAGTCTCCTACATTGTATTCCTTTCTGGTGGTCTTCAGGTCATAGTGGGTCTTCATGCTATCAGCTGATCTCTCTAGATTTTGCTGAGCATAGGCAAAAGCATGTTGAAGGTGTTTTCTTAAATGTTCAACATACTCATGAGTTGTGGAGGCACTGTTCAATGTCTGCTCTTGGGTCCTGTAGAGCAGATGCTGGGGAAGCACCATCCTGTGTCCAGTCATCAGCTCAAACGGTGACATTTTAGTTGCAGATGAAGGGGTAAATCTGATGGCCATTAGGACAAGAGGTAATCGGATATCCCAACTTGGCCCAGAATCTGCCACAAACCTTTTCAAGATGCTCACAATGATTTTGTTGTAACGTTCTACTGCACCAGAAGAAGCTGGGCGGTAAGCAATGTGTAGCTTCCTTTTAACCCCCAGTATCTCCCACATCTTTGTCATGACTTCTCTGGTGAAATGGCTACCTCTGTGTGACTCAATCCTTTGGGGTAGTCCAAAACGTGAAAAGATGTGATTGATCATCAGGGCAGCTGCTGTTTCTGCCTTGCAGTTTGGGGCCGGGAGGCATTCCACCCATTTGGTAAATAAGCATGTCACTGTCAACATGTACTTATTCCCCCTAGAGGAGCGAATCATGGGCCCTATGTAGCCGACTTGCAAATCTGACCATGGCAGTGTCATCGCCATCTTTTGGAGAGGCGCACGACGTGTGAGGGATGTTGGCTGAAATTGTGCACACACAAGACACCCCTTCAAGTATTGGTCGAGGTCCTGCCCCATGTGTGGCCACTATGCAACCTCTCTTAAGATCTCAAGTGTTGTATGAAACCCCCTATGACCGGCGGTGGCCGCATCATGGGCGTGACTTAACATCAGGCTTCGGAATGAGGTAGGAACCACCCAATGATCATGGCCAGCTTGGGATTTCCTTACCAACAACCAGTCTTGGATTTGGAACATTTTTTGGACATTTCATCAACACTGTGAGGTCCTGTTCCCAATGTAATCGGTATCCATCAGGGGAAAGTTCTCAGGGTCCTCAATGTGTTGGTAAAACTTACCAATTATTGGATCCCCGTTCTGAGCTGTAATCAAATCAGCATCTGGGGTCTCCTTACTCCATTGTGCAGTTGAAAGATCATTGTTAGCATTTGTCTGGGACCTAGTGATAGCAGTGACCTGGATTTCCCCCAACAGGGACTCAATTTCTATTAGATCCCCTTGGATGGCCCCGGTTTTGGCCAGCTGATCAGCTAAGTCATTTCCAGTTTTATCTGGTCCCTCCATTTTGGAATGACCCTTGATCTTTTTCCAGTAGAGGGTCATCCCATTCGAGGTGACCAGATCATCAATATTTTGAATTAACTTCCCATGTTTCAAGGGCTTGTTATTAGCACATAGCATGCATCTGGTTTTCCAATTAACCAGGTGCTCTACGAACCCGCTCCGTACATAATCCGAATCTGTGATTATGACCAGTTTGAGTTTGTGGAGTTAATGATGGACAGCAGTGAGGATGGCTTGATGCACAACCATCAACTCTGCCACCTGACTACTTCGGGGACCAATCTTGTACCTAGCAGAGGGTTCTGGGGACAAATTCACCCATGCATTCCCTACGCAGGACAAAAGTTCTTTTTCCCCGTTGTTGTCAACATGGTAAGAGGATCTATCCACATAAACAGTGGGCATTCCCTCACACTTGTCCTCTTCAAAGACTTTGTGGGGGGAATTGAGGTATGCCTCCATGTTGTCCTTGATTTTTAGACTTTCGTCCTCGAGACAGTTTTCTCTGGCACAATCATGCAAGTCAGCCAGACCTTGCGCGAGTGGACTCTTCTTGTTTTGGCCATATCTGACCTCCACAGGAAAGCCTTGCATTGACAGAATCCAGGAAGTAATTGGGGAATTACTCACATTTCCAGCCCGGATTCTGTCACTTTGGAGATATTGCAGAGGCTGGTGTGGAGTCTCCACTATGATGTGTTCCCCAGGGATGAACGGGCGGTAATTATTTAATGCCCACACCGTTGCCAGGAGTGCCTTCTCGCAATCGTTGAATTTTTCCTCCACAGAGGATAAAGTTTTACTTGCATAGGAGATTACTTTATTGACCTTGTCATGCTTTTGATATAATACTGCAGTCAAGCATGTATTAGAGAACCCGGTCTCAAAGAAAAACTCCTTGTTTCTGACAGGGTAAGCTAGGCAAGGCGCTTGTGAGAGGCTTCGTTTGAGCTGTCTTACTGCCTTGGATTGTTCTGGACCCCATTCCCACTTGACCCCCCTCTTCAAGAGATGAATCAGGGGTCTAGTGATCTCTGCGTAGCCCTCAATGAACTTTCTGCTGTAATTAGTCAGTCCAAGGAGGCTCCTTAGTTCCCGCAGAGTTGTGGGGTCTTTCAGTTTCTGAAGTGCTTCCACTTTCTTTTCCTGGGGACAGAGACCCGGAGGAGTAATCTCATGCCCCAAGAAATTAACACGGGTTCTGCACCACTGTGCTTTCTGAAAGAAAAGTTTTGCTCCGGCAGCCCTCAACTGTGTCAGAACATAACGGATCTCCGCTATGTGTTCCTCCACAGTTGAGCTTTTGATGAGGACATCATCTACATAAGCCAGGTTACCCCTCGCACACAGGTCAGGCATGGCCTTGTGTTGGAAAATGTTGAATTCATTGCCGGAGTTGAGGTATCCGAAGGGAGTCCGGGTCCATGTGTACTGCTGGCCCCCAAAGGTAAAAGCCAGCTTGTATTGGTCCTCTATACTGACAGGCACAGTCCAGTATCCATTGGTCAGGTCTATTGCAGTGAATACCTGTGACCCCTGGATCTGGGCCAGCCCTTGGTCAATGTAGGGAAGAGGCCATCGGGAAGTATGGACCCGTTTGTTGAGCTCCCTAAGGTCGGTGCAGAGTCTCCACTGGCCGTTTGGCTTCAATATTCCCAGCACCGGATTATTGAAGGTTCTGTGTACTGGAGAGATTATCCCCCGGGACTCAAGGTTCTTAATTATTTCAATTAGGGACTTCATTGATGCGAGAGGCAAGCAATATTGCTTCACAAACACTGGAGTCATGCCAGGGTCCGTGGGAATTGTTGTTGTGTGGATGTCGGTGCGACCACAGTCTATGAGTCCACCGCAAAGAGATCTTGAAAATCCAAGAAAACTTGTTTCAACTTTTGCTTCTGCTCCAGAGTCACACAGGCATCAGCTAGGTTGACTCTCTCTTCAACCATCTGCCTGAAACCTGGAAAGACTTCTGGTTTCGCTATCTCAGCGGCCTCCTCCACTGGGTGGAGAAGTCCCTGGTCAGAGTGCTGATTTGGACTGGTGGCTTCAGGTGGGAAAGGCAGCCCTCATGGACCTGGAAAATCACCTCATCCCCTCTGAAGTCACAAGTCACATCTTCCTTACCATAAGGGCAAGAAGTGTACACCAGGAAGTTCCCCCCATGCCGGGTAAAGATCCTGTCTGGTGTTGTATGGTCGTCACTGTCAACACAGTCCTTGGGGATTGGTCCTAACAGTTCATTTCCTAGATCAATGGAAACATGTTGGTCATCAACCGCCATTCCAATAATGGTGCCTGTGGCTAGAGTAATACTCTTTATCCACCTCTATTGGAATAGTGTAATGTTCTATGTTGACTAATGTTGTTGGGTTTACCCCCAACCCTTGCTGTTGGTGAGAAGCATTTAGATGAATATAAGCATCAGGGTTTTTCAATTTTTGTCCTCTTTTAACTTTCACTCCCAGAGAGAATTTTCGGGTCCTTTCTGGGATGGTGACTTCCTCTCCAATCTGAATTTCAACTTCATAAGGCAGCAGTTGAGCTCACCTAAATGCTTTCTCTTGGTCATCAAAGCCCATGGGATTATCCACTAATCAGGACCAGGCTTTGAACTTTATTAGGTCCAAACTAATGGCAAAGCGATTGAGAATATCACTGCATAAGTAAAAGGCGGCAGGGACGTCTCGCACGACCCAACAATTATGTACTATGCTCTTGTTGCCAATGGAGATTTTGAGCATACACCTGCTTGGCAAGAGATGTTTGGAATAGGGCGTTTCCAGATCCATTTCCCATTTGTCTATCAGTTTGAATGTGGGAATGGCTGGATCTTCTGGGAGTTGGCGTAACATGGCTTCGCTGATGAAGCTCTTACCGTTGTTCACACACACGCGGGCGAGAACAGAGTCCTTCCCATCATGTAACTGAACAGGGGTGAACAATTGCTCTCCAATTTGTTGAATATCTGCCATGCTCTGAGCTGATTTCACTTCTTTCTGGACTATTGGAGTGGGAATGTCTGATTGTGGATTGGTAAAGATTTTCAGTGTGTTTCTTTCCAGTGTGGAATACCACCTTAGACTGGAAGGAAGGTTGCTTTTCAGAAATAGAGAGGTCCCCCATCACCAGTCTGTTGTCCTACTGCTATTACTTTCACGTCTGGAATTTGGTTGTTCTGGAAGTGAAATTCTACTTGGTAAGACTTGTGCCGTTTTGCCGTTTAAACTAACATGGTTGACACTCTGTTTTAATTTTATTGGTCGGCTAGTCTGGGTCCAGAGGACCTTGTTTACGCAATCTATTAGGGGTGACAACCTTCTCAGGAGGTCATTCCCTAGTAAACAAGGGGTGCCCTCTGGAGTCACTACTGTGACCGGGTGTTTCACCTTGTGTCACCCAATTTTAATGTCCAAATCCGCAGTCCCCTCGATGGGAATTTCCTTCCCGTCAAAGTTATGAAGTTGTCCAGGAAGAGAGTTGAGAGGAATTTGATAATTCTCCCCGCTTCTTGAATTTAGTTCATCAAAAGGGTAGCTTGGGATCCAGTGTCCACCAGTGCCAAAATTGTACCCTGCCCCTGTACTTGTACCGGGGCATAGTATCTTCCCTCCTTCTCTGCAAGGGGGCACAGATAATGCACATTTTTGGACAACTGGTGGGCTAATTTTCTGGTTTTGGACATTGAAAGAGAAGAGATTTGAGCAGAGTTCTGTGGAGAGTCATGGGAATCTGCAAGAAAAAGTTGGCAACTGGAGATAGGAGAAGTTTTGAGTTGCCCTGGTTCTGGGCCGCCCCCCCCCTTTTTGGAGGCAGTCACGAGAATGGGTTTGAACCAGGGGATTTTGATGCTGTTGGTTCTGGGATGAGATGATGAGCGGCGCTAGCTCAGTCCCCACATCTACCCAGTCTGGATGTGAATCCCTTGGGACCCATTTTTCTTTGGGAGGAGTTCCCCCATCTCTGAAGGAGAAGATCCTTTTCCCAGGATCCTCTGAGGATCCCTCTCCCTCAAATTGGAAGATCTGTACCTCCTACTCAAAGTGGGTCTGTTTGGGTCTTTTGTTTCTCCTACCTCCTCTCTGCTCCTTGGGTGGCAGACCTTCAGGGGTAGGAGATTTTGTTTCCGGTTCCTGGGTTTCCAGGGGCTGTTCACAAGTGCGGAAGGAAGCTTCCTCTGAGGCTTTACACCCCCTTCCCCTTGTGTCTCCTCCCTGGGAACCGGTGGGTTATCGGGGTGCTGTCCCGTCATTGTTGTGGAGCACCAGGTCCAGAGTTTGGGGCATTCTGCGCTGGCATGCCCATCTGAGGGTTCTGCTGAGCCCTTAGCGGCACCCCAGCTCCTGTGCCATATTTTGGACCTGGCACTCTAACTGTGAAACCCGCTCAGGCTGGTACGGGGTTCTGTTTTCTCGCCTGGGCTGATCCCGGGAAGGATAGCTATCCCTTCTCTGGTAGTACCCCGGGTTCGGAAGATTTCGATACCCCTTCACCCTTGGCGTCCCCTCTCCCGGATTAGGTGGTCTGGGCTCAGGGCAGTTGGGAAAGAAGGATGGATGATTTTGGGGTTGGAAATTGGGTGGATACCTGGGGAAAAAGTTCTGCCCAGGGTTTGGGGAATTTCTGCCCTCCTGGGGGAAGTTAGGAGGGAAGTTCCCTGGGTTAGGTGCTTGGCTGGATCCCCCCCTTGGGCTGGAGGGGTCCACACATAACCCAGGATGGGTTGGTTTCCCTTGTAGCGGGGACTTACATAGTCAGGGGAGTGAGGACCCCATTTGTGGGACTACATCCTTGGCTCCCTGTCTGTGACTGTCCCGAGGGCCTTCTGGGCTTGGAATTATTCTGTGCAGGCAAGTTTTTAGGCCCCCCCATCTCCACATCCAAAATGGGGACAACCTTTACCTCTGCCACCTTAGCAGCAGCAGGGGTGCTGGTCGGTTTGGGGTTTTTCTGAGCATTACTTTTATTTTCTATGGGCTTCTGCACCTCATAGATTCGGGTGGCTTGTTCATTGACCCAGTCTAGTGACCTTTTCTCATGAACATCTCTCACTAGCTAGGTCATGATATATTTGGGTAAGGCATGGAAAAAAGTGTTAACAAATTCTTTGCTATCAGTGCGCACCCTTTTGGTAGTCTGTGCAAAGGCACGCTTCAGCTCCTGCACAAATTCTTGTGGGGCCTGATCCTCCCCACATTGCAAATTATAGGCTGCCTTGCGAGCCTCTTGGGGATTTCGGTGAACAGAAAAGTGTTTCAAGATGGCCGCCTTATAGGTGGACCATCTTTAATGGTTTTGGTCCTCCAGCCCCGCAAATAAACTGAAGTATTCTGGGGAGAATGTCCATTTTACGTACTGAATGTAGCTACTGCTGTCTTTCAAATGGAAAGTCTCCATCATTTGCTCAAAGAGCTCCAAGTATTCCCAAACAGAATACTTGGAGTTATTATGGTAAGGAGTGATGACGCGCCTTATTGTTTTGATCTGTTTTAAGGGTTCCTTATGGAAGGCCCTTTTTGCCTTATTGGCCTTCTTGGTTCGGGTAACCCTGGTCCATTCATCCTCTGACTCAGAGGTACTGCTCCCAGAGGTTCCCGTCTGCTCTTCCAGGTTTTCACGGATTCTGCGAGCCTGGGAATGGCTGGCAGAATGTGGGGACCTGGTCTCCTGTGCCCTGTGACGCTCAGGGGAGTCATCAGATTCCTCCTTGGTGCCTGGATGTGATGGGTACCCCCCCACTGACCTAACTGGGCAGAGGTTTTCAAAATGCCCTTAGAGGGCCTACTCTCCCGAGGTTCCCCACTAAATTGCACTGTACTTGGGTGCCCATACCCGGATGCCCGCCCATCCATTTCTGGGGGGTACTGGCCTATGAGCCCCATATTTCTGACTGTATAGTAATCTGCCATCCCCGTGGCCCTGGGGTCATGTGCGCCAGGGCACCTGGGGGTGGCAGAGTTCAGGGACTGGGAGAGATGGAGGCCTCTGGGACTAGGGCTCCTGAAGTTATGCTCAGGTGTTTCCCTTTGCCAGAGAACCTCATCTCTATCAGCCCCTGCTCCCTGTTGCCCTGCCAGAGCCTGTGCTTTCAGTTCCTCAATCAAGGCCTTACTAGACTCTATCAGTCTCTCCTGCATGGCTACCTGTTGCTGGAGCCTATTATTGTGCTGGCAGAGAGCTTCATTCTCTCTATGTGCTTCCTGGTTAGTCTTGGAGCACTGGGCCAGTCTTTGCTGCAGGAGGGTTACCTCCTGAGTCCCATACCTACTGGCCTGCTCCTTTCTCGCCAGAGCATCTACCACCCTCCTGGTGTGCTCTAACAAGTTCTGATACTCTTTTTGGAGGTCACCCAGTCCCTGGTGGGCCAGGTGATTTTCTTCCATTTTCTTTTTAAGTGGCAGACTTCCTGGCCTAAGGTATCCCTTTCCTGAGTAAGAGCTTGCATCTGTGCCGCCAGGTCGTCCCTCTGCCTTTGAAGGGCACCAGCTTTCTGGCGCTCTTCATCAAACTCTGCCTGGGTATCCAGGTCTTTCAAAATCAATGTATTGCTCTCCTCTTTTTCTTTATCCAATTGGCTTTGCAGGGTGGCTACCTGCTTTGTGCATGCCCTGTTGAAATCTATCTGTTGCTCGAGCTTTTTCTGGCTCTGAATTAGGGAGTCCGAATCTTCTTGATGCTCCTTCTGCAAGGCCAGAATTCTGGTATCAGGGTCTGCCCTTTCCTGGTATAGGATACCCATGTCCTCTTTTATTTTAATGATATACTGTCTACTATCATTTTCTGACTCCTGGCTACTGTGCAGCCTCTGCTCAGAAGAGTGCAGGTCAGATTGGGCCTTCTCTAATGCCATCAGCTGCCTACTTGCCAGATCTTGGCCTTCAGCACATTTGTCCTGTATGGCTTCCATATATAAATATAAATATGCCGCTATCCTGACAATCTTGTCGTGCTCATCTTTGGCCTTAGGGGCCATGTATAGTTCACTCAGGGCCACGTGTAAGAGGCCCTGATCTCTCCAGATATCTAACCCAGTTGCAGTGACCTGTTGCGTGATTGCCTGCAACCACACATCCTGGTCCTGCTCAGTCCATTCACCTCTCACAAACAACTTATGCAAAAGGTGCTCCCTAACTATATTGATATCTACCAATGACGTCATTCTGATTTCCTTCCTGACTTACAGAAGTTTATTATTTAGCAAAACAGACCATTTCACTTTTGAGGGGTGCTTTTACAGCATAACACAGTGTGGTGATCCAACAGGATTTATGTATCCTGTCAGCACACTGTATTAAGCTGCACAAGTGGTAGTTCTAATCCAGAAGTCCTGGCTACAAGCCCCCACTCTGTAAGTGACTTCAATCCAGCAATCCAACTAAGTCAATGCCTAGTCTGGGATGACCAATGGAAGCCCTTATTTATATATTTTTATGTCAAGTTCTTAAATCTGGATGATGAACCCGTATATAACGCCCCTCTCTTTGAATCCCCCTGACCTCACTGAGCCAAGAAGTAGGTTTGTTTTGCAAATTAAAATATTTATTTGACGAATTAAACAATATATATAGCACACTTTTATGAATACATCAATATTTGATAGCACACTTATGAATATAATAGTGATCAACAATGGGTAATATTACAAAAGCCCACTCTCTTTAATCAATGGGGAGTTGGTATAGAAAGGATAAGGTAGCAGAGAATACTTTGTATGGTTTCAAGGAAATGCAAGATATGAAAGAATGCAACACAGGGTGAACTTGATATGATTTCAATCACAAGATAATATGATCACTTTTCCCTTGTGACAACTCACTCCCCCCCTTATGCAATATGAAGAAATGGAAATGAGGACACACAGGTTTCAAGAATACAATTAATAATGCAGTTCCATTCCAGTTCCCCCCAGCACGCTTAAAGAAACAAGTATGATTTCAAACAGGCAAAAAATACTTTGAATGTGGTTGCACAGAATGTGGAAAATATGCTAAAATGTTTTTAATTCACTAAAGGAAATTCAGGATAAGTGATATCCTGAACAATGCCCCAGCCCTAAGCAACACAAATGTGCGCTTATTCATGTTCAGAGGGAAGCACCCAGTGCCCCTGGAAGGAGTGTTTGTGGCCCGCGTCCATCATGAGGATGCGTCCATCATGAGGATGCGTCCATTGGAGCCTGCTTCCTTGTCACCAGGGTGAGCAAAGTGACCCTGTTGGCATGCGCCGCCGCTGAGGCCATGCGCATTCACATTTGGGATGTACTTGGAGGACGTCCAGACCCTGCTCACCAGGTATGCAAGTGTCTTCAACGGGATCGGAAAGCTGGTGGGTGTTCCTGTGTGGTTGCACTTTTGACAACACGGTCCAGCCTGTCACGCTGAAACATCAGAGGGTGCAATTCCATCTGAGAGAATGCGAAGAACAGGAATTGGACAATCTGGTCAGTTTGGACATCATCGAGAAGATAGATGGACCAACCCCATGGGTTTCTCCCATTGTTGTTGTGAGGAAACCCAAACAACCCAAATCTATATGCATCTGTGTGGACATGCGCATCCTGAATAGAGCGATCCGATTGGGAGAGACGTCATGCCCACCCTGGATGACATCCCGAATCACGCCACATCACCACGTTCACTACGCACCGCACAAAAGCCTGTACAGATATAAGCGCCTGAGCATCAGAATATAATGAAAGGGGTTATAAATATTAGTGACAACATTATGGTTTAACACAGAGTCCGAACAAGTTCATCTGGAGAAACTCGAGAATGTCCTGAAGCGCCTCCAACACCTAGGTCTCACCCTACAAAGGGACAAGTGTGCACTCATGCAGAGGAAGATCGAATTCTTCAGTTTCGTGTTCCAGGAGGGTGGCATCTCCCCAGAACCGGCAAAGGTAAAGGACATACGGAAGGCCTGTGCCCTGGTGAATGTGTCGGAGGTGCATAGCTTCCTTGGGATGGCCATGTCTTGTGGCAGGTTTATACAGAATCTGGGTTTGGGAGCTGTGCTTATGCAGTCAGATGAGAGTGGATCGGATCGACCAGTGGCATTCGCCAGCAGAGCGCTTTCTGCGACCAAACAGAGATGTACACAAATTGAAAGGGAGGCTCTGGCGGTGCTGTGGGGATGCAGATGTACTTCTATGGTAAACCCGTGAAAGTCATTACCGACCACAAGCCCCTGCTGCCGATCATGACAGGCTCTTCCTCCAAGCCGCCGGCAAGGACTGAAAAGTGACTGCTCGCTCTACAGGAGTACAACATTAAACTGACATTCTGCACCGGAAACACTGATGCACCAGACTACCTGTCACGCAACCCGAGTCGTGGGAACGAGAGTACGGAGAAGGTGGGAACAGAGGAATACCTGCACAGTTTAGTGGAATCAGGGACCCCCGTTTCCATGTCGATTGATGACATTAGAAAGGTCTTGGTCAAAGAAGAGTGTTTCAAGATAATCCAGGCCACTGGACCAAAGGGTGAGTGGCGAACAGTCCTCGAAAGGCTTGACAAACACACAATAGAGGCGAGAAAGGCGCTAGAGCAGATGTGGAGAGTTCATGGAAGATGGCCTATTGTTAAGAGGCTCGAAGATGATGGTACATGGCAGCCTCGTCGGCAGGTCATTGGAGCTGGGGCACAAAGGGTCCCAGGGCGTGGCCAAGGGCATCTCCTTAGGAAGGTGTGGTTTCCGGGCCTAGAGGATCAGGTGTGAGAATGCATCCGCAGCTGTGTGTGGTGCCAGGTGGCACTGCCACACCAAAGAGAGCACTGCATTGAATTGATGGAGGAGCTGTGTGCCATGGGGCACGATACACATGGATTTGCGTCGACCTCCCGGGACATTAATTTCATGGTCCTTGTCGAGCAAGGGTTGAGGTACCCTGAGGTTGTGTTTGCCCGCTCCACATTCCTAGAGGATGTGATACCGGCGGTGGAGAATGCTTTTACCACGCATGAACTTCCAGTGCAAATATGCTCCAACAATGGGCCCCCGTTTCAAAGTTGAGAGTTTGTGGAATGCCTGCGAGACTGTGGCATCACACACCGAAAGATCATGCGGCTGTGGCCAAGGGCAAATGGGGAGGCCGAGAGACTGATGCGGACACTGAACAAAGTCTTCAGGATAGCTCATGCACAAGGGGAGTGCGAGAAGCGCATCCTGTATCAGTTCTTGGCAGAATATCGTGCAACCCCCCACTGTTCCACAGGTGTATCCCAAGCTGAGGTGCTATTCCAATGGTGCCCTCGAGGACTTCTGCCAGATTACACACCACAAACACCCAGAGTCATTGATGATGATGCAGTATCCAAGGGAAGAAGAGCCAATGCGAGGGAGAATGATCGGCAGAGACTGAGGAGTGAATGCTTGGAGATATGTGACAGGGTGCTGGTGAGAACCAGGAACGTGAGAGGGAAGTTGTCTTTGCCCCACAAGTCGATCCCCCTCAAAGTGATGGATACTAGGGGATCGAAGGCGACCGCATCGGATGGCAGTAAGATGGTGACCAGGAACTCCTGCTTCTTCGGGAAGATGGGACAGTCACCGGAATCGAGCTATGAATGACGAGGAAGGCCTGAGTATCTACCAAGGGGGCCCAAGCCTGGACAGCAAGAGGGAAGGAACCAGCCAGGAAGGGTCAGCATCCAGTAGTGGGGAAGACGGTCCAATGGACCAAGGAGGAGGTGTGGACTCTGCAGAAGACGATCCTGGTGGGGAGAGGCGCTATCCTGTACGAGAGCCCTGCAGGCAGCCCAGCTACCTGCGTGACTTTGAAGTAGCTCTCCCCCGACATCCGATGGCACCCATTGGTGCAGCCATCCAGATGGTACCGTTGAACTTGGTTACTTATGTTTCATGGTTGTGCTGTGCAATAGGTACATGTGCTCCATTTGTTGGTTGCTTGTTTAAAGGTATGAAAAAGGAGGAGTATAGTGTGCCCCTTTAAGGGACGGTGTGATGTGCACGTCATGTGATGTTAGCCCAATAAAGGTGGGCCCCTGTGATGTATGCGCCAGTTGGAGCGGGGGACTCGTTTAGACACACAAGGGTGTCTGTGTCCTCATTTACTGCTCTTGGGCCGGACCTGGACCAGGCCCACTAGAGTGCAGTTGTTGATTTGGAAATGTGCACATTTACGGCAGCCATCTTGGATCTCCCTACACTCAAGACAGAGGTAAGTGCAGGCCGGTAGCTAAAACTGTCATGGTAGAGAAGGCATAGCAGTGTCAGCCGAGTTGGTGCAGTAAGTTCTGACCAGGCAGATCAGCTGCATGGTGAAAGCAGGGGCGTGATTACATGCCTGTGTCCTGCTCTTGGGAAAAGACTTACCAGATACTTGGCAGGTGTTCCAGGGGCTGAAGCTAGTGATTGTGTGCTTTGGACTGTATATTTAGGAAATGTGTTCACTTTCTCGACCTCAGACATACTGTGCTAAGGCCATACTTGTTTGGGATGTGCTGGGGATACTGCAGTGCCCTGGCTTGAATTACCAATATAAAGAGTATCCATTGAGTGAGAATGGTTACTTGGTTGCTAGGCAGTGGTGCTGACAGGACACCTGGTGGTCTAAAATCATGAGCACTTTGATGAGGAAGAAACATGTGGAAATGCAGAGAGGAAACAAAGACAGACATCTGTTTTCAAGAAGCCCAGCACATGAAGAAAAAAACAGGAGCTTAAGAACTCACATCAGGATAGAAGAAACATGGGGATGGCATGTTTCAAATGGAAGGTACAGTGATTGTCAAGCAGGCATTGCAAGAACAGTAGGAGAAGAGGAATAGGAAGAAGGTATACCTTCTCAACATTTTCCTAAGAAGGGCCCACCTTTGATATATATCAGGGATAAAGCGAAAATAGAGTTGGGAGACCCCAAGAATACCGTGAAGATGTAAAATTCCTGTCCAAGCTCTAACCACTCATAGAGCAGCAATCACTTCCAGAGTCGATAGGAGAGGGTTCAAATCTGTCTAATCTGGCAGGCAGGTCTTCCATGGTGGCAGATGAAGCAGCGATCCTAGACCCAGGGGACAGAGAGGTGGATATGGCTTAAAGAGGTTGTGATCAAGGGCCCATCTCACCTTGAGGGTTAATATGTATGGTTCACACAATTTAGGAACTGTCCTGGGAGGAAAGAAGCGGCTGAATAAAGCAATTAAAGATGGGAAGGACTGTGCTCTGATCTTGGGAAAAAGTCAGAAACAGGTGGAAATGTTCCCTTTTTTTCTTAGGCACATCCTGCTTCGCCAGAGGAACTGGTACACCATCTCAGGGTCCTTCTTACAAAACGAAGATCCCTGGGCCTACAACACAGAGGAGTCTGCATGCCTGTGTGGGTGCCATCTAGAGCACTGCGATTGGCTCCCAGGTGGACATGTGACAGACTGCCTACCTTATTCAGATTACCCTTAGGAATCCAGCTCAGGCTTTCTTCAGCCAAGGGACAAAATCAGCAAAGGGCATGTCCCTGTTGAAGCCTGTTGGGGCAGGAAAGGGCTTAGGGCCAGAGGCCTTGCTTGAACCTTGACCTTGTGAGCTCACCCTTTACCAGGTTCCTGCTTCCACACATAGGGTTCCTTCCACCCATTGATTATACATTCACTGTAGCGCTTTTGTTACCTCACAGGACCAAGGAACATTGCTGTTTTTGAACCCATTAACTGTCTTTTTGTCACCTTCGCACAGCCCAAACCTAGCCCAAATCAGAACTTACACATACTTCTTCTTCTAAGCCAGCCTCTGTCTCTTGGGCTGCACCCTTTCTTCTTTGTCTTTACCTGCCTATGTCTTCTACCCTTCATCATGCATCTTAACTTTGCTCCATTCCTCTTTCTACTCAATCTTCTGCTTCCATTCTCTCATAGCCTTCAGGCTAAACTTGGTGTAACCTCTGCATCACTCTCGAGCCTCCCCATCTTTCTCCTCCCCCCCTCATATAAGACACTCCTGTGCTCTGAGAATCTCCAACCACATCTATCCCCTTCACCTACTGCACAACAACTGCACCTCTCCCCTGCCTCCTATTACTCTTTCACTTGGCCTCTGGAATGCACAATCCCTCTGCAACAAGTCTTCCGACAACAAGCAGCTCTCCACACTGATTGCTACCTTCTACCACCCTCCCTGACCTGTCGGAAAGGATGGTGGTGAGGGGTTCCTGATCAACAAGGCCCTCAACACTTCCCCACTAGCCCATCTGGAATCAACTCTTCCTCTTTTGAATATTCCATTATTGAACTCCTCCCTCATCAGGGCTGGACAAGCCTAAAGAGAACTCTAGAGATTTCCTTGTAGGCCTCTGCACCCTAGTTCTCTTTTGTGTGGTAACATATTTTATTTCCAAACATTCTCCAAGGAAAGGGATTGGCTTGCTGAAAATGTGTAATATGGGATAACTTTGAATATTATTAACAGGGCCTCTTTTGGTTCCGAGTCCACCCCTGTCCATAATACCCTTCTGACTGTTCTGGTTCTCTATCGACCACCTGGTCCGCTCAACTCATTCTGTGAGCCGCCCTTTTCCTTAAGTAGTTTCCTACTGATATCCCATTTGTCATGCTGGTGAACTTTAACCTCTCCAAGCAGTCTGTAGCCACCTGCCTTGAACTTAACACCCTCCTCTCTAACTTTACCTTACTTTATTATATTTATATTGCGCACCAATTGGCGGAGGCATACGGGTGCAGACAAACAGACAAAAACACAAATAACAAATGATCCAAGAATTTAAAGACTAAAACATAGACAAGGGACAAGAAAATAAGAACTAAATATCTAAAAACCACTGCCTCTGCTCCCTCCACCCAACCCACTCTGGTTTGAGCTCTTGACCATGTCTTTCTTTCTAATTCACACTCCATTGTTCACTTCTTTAATATCTCAGTCCCTCACCTTCTACTCCTTATCTGCCTTCATCACTGACAAAGAAGAATTCAGGCAGTACTCTTTACCTTGATGATGTGAGGACTGAGATACTCCTGATTCTTTCCCATCTTTATGCCTCTTCCATTGACAGTGCTTTCTCTGACATTCACTATGCTCTTGCGACTCCATTTGACCAACAGTATCCTGTTCGCACATTCACACCTTCCTCTCGCAGTCCTTCACCTGGATCAGCTCTGAAATTCAGACCCTCAAAGCAAACATGCGCTGTGACCTACAACGATTTACAGACACCTTTTGTACTGCTATCCTATTAAAATTCCTTTACTGGCCCAACCTCTGCCCTGAACTGCCAAATCCTCCAACTTGACAAATCTAATCTCTTCCCTTCACAATCACCCTGGCAAACTTTCATGTACCCTCCAGTCTTTGCTCAGACCTCCCAAGCCAATATCCAGTGCCTCCTCCCTTTCTGCTGACTCTGCTCACTACTTTTCCTCCAAATTCTTTAAAATTGATGACACTCTCACAGCCCTTCGCTCTCCGGCTTCCCAGCCCTCCTCCTGCCACCACATTTCCCCTACATCTTTTTCATCTTCTCTCCTGCCTCTCCTATTGAATTACCACCCATCATTTACAGTGCCACTCTATGTTGCGCTCCTATTCACCCTGTTGTTCCCCAAATAGTCAAAGACTTTGTCTAAATCACTTGCCCAAATCTTTCTAAGCTCGTTAACCTCTCTCTCTGCTGGACTCTTCCCTGCCTCCTTCAAATCTTCATGTCTTACCCCTATTGAAGTGTATATGAATCACAGACTTCCTACTGCTCCTGCAATATTCGTGACTTCAAAATAGTCAGAACCAGGAAAGGTATCAAAGAGTTGACAATTCTCTTCTCTCTAAACGACCAAAAGAACCCACTTTTATGGTTATTACAGGAAACCATATTTTATTCAATTATATATCAAGGTTACTGTATATCCAAGAAATCATTTCTCTTTTCACAATTAAAAAACAAGTAACATAACACAAATCACAAGTTCACATTTCACAGAAAAACATTTTCACTCATTAGTTCTGGGTTAGTGTGCATTCTGGCATCAATGGTATGACATGGAGTTCAAAATACTATGTCCACAGTTTTTAGAAGTTCATGTTAATTGGCCTTCCTACACAGAGTGGCATAAACAGGGGTTTGGGGAAAATAAAATAATCACACACATGACTGGCTTGTTCCTGTACAGACATCTAGACTAATGTCAGTGCGTAGCTTTTAAAGGACCTTATCCTTCATTTGTGTTTAAGACTTTTCTTCTATTTCCCCTAGATTATCTCTACGAGATGCTGACTTCCTGACACCTCTGTTGCATTTTTAGTTTGTAATGGATGAGTGTACAGATATTGCGTCAATGCACTGCGTTTCGGCCTCTTCATATGAAATGAATCACATTCAGAATTGGTCTTCTCGTTGTTTGCACTGGGCCTTCTTCAGGGCAGAAAGGATTGATTTATGATGCTCTTTAATCTTCTAACCTCAAAAATCGGTTCACAATCTACAGATTAAAACAAAAAATAAAAATAGTTTCTTGGTTGGTCAAAAAGGTTTTGTTGAATAGAGCATGGATACTAACTTGGGTCTGTCCACTAACCTTGTTCGGTGGGCACAGCAGGGACATATTTCAATTTTGACGCGTCACCTATTCACGCTGTATATCAGTGCCTGTTGATTCAAATAACATAGCATATGGATTAAGTTATTTGGCCATGTATATTATACATGGGTATCAAGAAATGTAATTAGTTCGATGTAGAAGGGAGAGGGAGGGCTGATGGTTCCTAACTTTTTCGGTTTTTTGTCTGTGTAGTAATTCACATTGTCTGATTCAAGGAACGCTTGCGAATCCTCATGTGCTTTCGCCCAGGTAGAGTTGGAAATCTTCTTTAAAAGTACTGTGAGGTCCTGTAATAACAAAGGCACATTGTCAAAACGCCCATGTATGCGGGTTCATTGCTGGATTTTATTTATTCAAGTGAGAATACTATTACAATGTAGCTTTGCTGCCTATTCTCTCATTTCTTATATAGGAATAAGAGAGACACTGCCTTGCCATGTCTATTAGTTGTGCTTGGCCATGCCTGACGTTAATGTAAAAGCATGTGTCAGCTCTTACCTTATTCACTAGTTCCACTGTGTGTTAATTAGCATGGTGATGTCGAGCGTAGCTGCGCCTCATCAACTTGCTTATGTCGCAGCAAGAACTCTTGATCCTTGATCTTTGCCGTAGGGTTCTGCAAATGTCAAGAACCCATGATTCAAAACCCACTCAATGTTTATAGGTTTCACAAATTATGCAAATTGTGTGCTCGCGGTAAAAAGGTTTGACAAAGGTCGAAAAAAGGGCTGGCTGAAACAGTATCCCTTAGTGTCAAACCACAAAACGTGAAGTCTGTGGGTACAGACTTACCGCGGTCGCTCGCTCGCATGTGATGTTTGTAACAAGTTCTTACCTTTGTTCACACAGCGCTGGTTACTACAGAGAAAAGAAGAAAACGCGGGGACGCTACTTTCTCGCGTTCGCTATTCTTATTATCAGCTTCCTGTTGTCAGCTAGTACGAATGTATGGAAGTAGAAAGGGGACTGAGTTACGTCAGATCTACTTCGATTTTGTTTACATTCACTTGCATTTAAGTTTAAAAGGGGAAAATGAGTGTGAAAAATAAACCCCGTTTTTTTTAGATCTTGCGTAGCCTTCATTTTTAATAATGTAAAAGGTGTTTATTTTGTCTAGTTCGTATTTAAGGGGCTCTTTCACATACACAAGCTTCCTGCATGATGTCAAGTACTGGATATGGTAACTTTTTGTCTTGATAAATTAAATTAAGACACTACTCCAGAGGAAGACAAAGGAGAGGCATGCATTACACAGTCATCTCTTTTGGATTATACATATGACCTTGCGGAGAGCATAAAAGACAACATAACAATGTTCATCTCTCTCTGTCTAGATGTGGGTACTGGGCATTTCCTAAAATAGGACACTACTCCAAGAAAGGCAGGCATACATAAAACAGCCATCTCTTTTAGTTAATACATATGGCATTTAAGAAATGCATGAAGGAAAACATGTCAGTGTTCATCTCTCCTTGTCTAAATGTTGTTGCTAGACACAAAATTATTTCCTATGACATACACAGTGTATTATTATCCATCATTGTTATTGTGTGTGTATAAATGCATTGTTCAGAAGTCAGTGCACTGGGTGATATACCCGAAATGTCCAAAAACACCCCATTATAATATAGTGCATATAATGCAAGATTGTTCCCATCGGTGGACAAATATACAGCCCGTCAATCTCTTCATGCGTAGTCAATAAGTATCACATGAAATTTCCTACTATATAAGAGATTACATTAGATCAACACACTACAATTGTAGTGTCTGATGTATCATACCCCCTGTTTCTTTGTATGTGGGGACCCGAGTGCTGATCTTACATTGCCTCTGGAACATTGTTCTAAATGGGATGCAGCCTTGTTTTATAAACTGTGCATGTGTCTATGTTACTGATCGGTACTTCATTAGTTGAGATATGTATACTCAAGTCCCCTTGTTCATTAAGATTAAATCGGGTTGGAGTGGCATGGTATCTGTTGACTTAGCTGTGCGCTTGGTGAATACCTCAGAAGAACAGGTTCCATTTGATGCTTGTGTTTAATCCGTTTTTTACGCTGTTTAATTTCTGGATCCATTTTTGCTCCAGTCTTCTTATGGCCAGGTCTCTGTCAACCCCGCTGTGTTTTTTTTTTGTACCGTTTGGATAATGAACCAGTTAATGCCTGTGTGTGTTTGTGTGTGTTTTTTGGTATGATAGTGCTCGACCAGAGGTTTATCTGCTACTTTGTTCATCACACATGATCGGGGTTCGCAAATACGTTGGCGCACTGCTCTTTTCATATTGCCGATATATATCAAATTACAGGGACATCTTATTCCATATAGTGCCCACGTTGTCTTGCAGTTAGTGAATTCCGTTAAAGCCCATTTGATGTTTTTTTAAGTTCAACCATTTTCATATTTGTGGTGAGGGCGCACACGGAGCATTGAACACACTTAAAATGCCCTATGACTGGAGGCAAACCCCATAGAGTTGATTGATTGTCTTTCTTATGCGTCATTTCTTCAAAGGTATGAACCAGCATCTGCTTAAGATTCTTGTTTTTTTTTTAAGACAAATCTGGGTTTTGGTGGGTTGAAGTTTGGAGTTGTCATTAGGGACCAGTGTTTCAGAATAGTTTTCTCTATGGCATTGCTCACAGGGCTGTAGGTTGTAACGCAAGTCATCTTGTCTTCTTTTGTTCTTATTTGTTTAGTTAGGCAGACTTCTTTTCGGGGGATTTTTTTCGCTGTTTTCATAGCATTTTTAATAGATTTTCGTGGATATCCTTGTTATGCCAGATGTTCCACCAGATCATTGGCGTGTTCTTCAAACTGTTGAACGGTGGAGCAGTTCCTCCTGATACGTAAGAACTGTCCATAAGGCAAGTTGGTTTTAAGATTGATGGGATGATTACTGAGTATTCTTATCGGTCGGCTTTCGAAACATAGTGGTTTCCAGTTGTCCGAGGGTGTTTTTTTCTAGATTATGAGGTCTAGTAAGGATAGTGCCTTTTTGTCTGACGTCATAGTGAAATTAAGGTATGGATCTTGTGAAGTGAGCCATATTTTGAAAGCCTCTAGTTCTTCTGCGGTTCCAGTTCAGATCGCGAAAATATCATCGATGTAGCGATGCCAGTTTCTTATGTGGCGTCTGAATGGATTCACTTTGTTATAGATGTACTTCATTTCAAAAGAGTCATCGCATACGACGAGGCTGAAACCCAGTGCGTCGACACACTATCTGTATACTCATCCATTACAAACAAAAAATCCAACAGAGGTGACAGGAAGTCAGCATCTGGCAGAGATAATCTAGGGGAAATAGAAGAAAAGCCTAAAAAAACAAACAAAGGATAAGGTCTAGATTTCTGTACAGGAACAAGCCAGTACGGTGTTTTGACTTTGTTAATAACCATGTGTGTGATTATTTTATTTTCTCCAAACCCCTGTATATGCTACTCTGTGTAGGAAGTCCAATTAACAACATGAACTTCTAAAAACGATGCACATTAGAGTATTTAGAACTCCATGGCATACCATTGATGACCGAAGACACACTAACGCAGAACTAATGAGTCAAAAGGTTTTTCTGTGAAATGTGAACTTGTCATTTGTGTTATGCTACATGTTTTTTAATTGTGAAAAGAGAAATGCTTTCTTGGATATACAGTAACCTTGATATATAAATGAAAATGTGGTTTCCTGTAATAACCATAAAAGTGGGTTCTTTTGGTCGTTTAGAGAGAAGAGAATTGTCAACTCTTTGATACCTTTCTTGGTTCTGACTATTTTGAAGTCACAAATATTGCAGGAGCAGGAGGAAGTCTGTGATTCATATACACTACAATAGATGTACCTTTTATATCATAGACCCCTTGTAAATGAAACATTTATGGGTACAACCTATTGCATACATTACCCCTATTGAAGAAACCCTTTACTCACCCAAACGCCCAAGTGAACTATAGCCTAGTTTCTCGTCTTCCCCATCATTCAAAATTCCTTGAGCGGGTAGTCTTCGTCCGGATCACTAAGCACCTTGAGGATAATGGCATTGGAGATACACTTCAATCTGGATTTCGTAATAAACACTCCACTGATACTGCACACATGCAAGTCTCCAACTTTCTCACTAATGCTCACCACTCCAACCTCTCATCTATACTCATCCTTTTGGGCCTTTCAGCCACTTTTGACACTGTTTGGCCACTGCTCTCCCCTCCTCACTCTCGAGGAAGCTTGGATTTTGCAAATCTGCTCTTGCCTGGATCACTTCCTACCTGGAAGTTTGATACTTTAGGATCTCTTCAAACTCGCAAACCTCTGATCTCACCCCTGTCACTGTCTACTTCCCCCAAGAATCAGCACTTGGATTCCTGCCCTTCACTCTCTATACCTCTCCCCTAGGAAGACTTATCTTAAGGAAGACACTCAAATGTTTGTCTCCTTTCCCTCCTTCACCCTAACCATCTTGGAACAGATTACGACAGTCTCACTGCAATTCGTTACTTAATGGCTCTACTCTGCTGAACTCTTCAAAAATGGAAGTCAGCTTTCTCCCGGCTTCCAATGCCATCCCGACCAACCCCTCTCCTATCTCCTTCCTGCCTAATCTTCTTGCTCCCTAACCCCAGGCTCGTAATCTTGGGGTCCCCTTTGATAGAGACCTACGTCTACAACTATTAAGCACTACCACTGCCTCTGCAATACATAGTAATCTCCTCTACATTCAGAAAATGATTCTTTTCTTACTAAACACTCTACAAAACTCTAATCTCTACTTTCGTGCTCAGCAAACTTGACTATTGGTCAAGCCTACTCTTTGACCTTCCTCTCTATTTCTTCATCCCTCTAGGCAAAGCCCTCACTCACACTCTCTACAATTTACCCAGATACTCCCCCAAATTCTACCTTCTCACAACATGCTTGTTGGCTCTGTATGCACCCAACCACTATATTTTTAAGTTCCTTCTCCTAGTCTACAAACCTATTAATGGTCTTGCTCCACTGTACTAGTCGGATTGAATTTCCATTACTCACCATGTAATTCCCTCCAATCCTTCTCTGCACTCAACATCACTGTTGCATACCCTTCCTGTGCCGTCTATCTCTTCCACTCTTTCTCCCTGTTCGCTATGCTCCACTGGAGAAACTCACTACTCATAACAATCAAACCACCAGCACCCGACCACCATCCCTCATCGCCCGTCCCCTTAACCTGGAGAAGCGTCTTCATCTGACGATCCCCAACAAGAAGGTAGCACATCCCACCAAGCCCATGTGAATTCATCCACAGTCTGCCCCAACTGCATCCTGTCAGGAGACTGGCCTCTGAACGGCCGAAATTCCCCCAAGCACCGTGTTTCCAGGTGAGGCGAGCTTCCTAAGATGGCCGTTGCACTATTTTTGTTTATTGGTTGCTAAGCAACCGCACCAGCTGAGCCCCAAGAGCTGCCGCACGCTCTGATTGGTCTTGGAATCCCATTTCTCCTGACCTGCACCACCAGAGGGTGCAAGCCGGCCATCCCACCCAAGGCCCTCCACATAAGGCCAGAGCCCGTCTGTGCCCATCTACGCCGCAATGTAGCTGCGAGGCGCGTCCCCCTGCTCGCTCTACCATCGACCTGATCCAGGTCCATCCACTTGACTATGGGTAAGCAAGTCGCACTCGACTGCACTAATAACTTTATAATGTTGTCGGTTTGACTGTTCTGTACGGACGCCTAACAAGGCCAAACCAACCAATCCCTTCCTCATCCGAACGCACAGTCGCTACTGCCCAATCGTCTACTTGTGCTGTGACTGCTTCAAGTTGGCCATCACGCTGCTCAATAATCTGTTTTGCTTTATGCTCTTTTGGTCCCGCACGTTTCTATGTGTGCCACACTGTTCGCTTACTGTCGGCTAAGCCCTGCCTTGCACTCCTTTCGTGCTCACCCTGAGCCTAGCATGTTGTTCACAGTACCTTGCACCATAAAACATATTAGATTACATTGTCTTAGACCATTGTGCTGCCTTTACGCCTAGACTTATCTTTGCATCCCATATACGGTTGCTTCTAGCCTAGCGTGTTGTTCACTGTACCTAGCATCATAATATTAACCCCATCAAAATCTACTCCTAGCCCACTGTGCAGTACCCGGCATCTATTTGCATACGATATTGTGCTGCTCCACATGAAGCACTACTCATCCTGCCCCGGACTCAGCTTTCATGGCCACTCTAAGATAACCCTTACTATGGCCACCCTCGTACCTCTGTTTCGCACCATATCTCCAACTAAGTTCCTACCCTCGATCCAAGACTACTCACTGACTGTTCACTCAAATACTCACCCTCACCTTCACCCCCCGGCACCTTCTGTTAACTCATCCCAGCTGAATTGACCCTCCATTTCGCCTCCCTACCCATGCCACTTGTCCCATGCCCACTCAGTCTGAGGAATGCAAGACTAGGCCCTCGCTTCCACCACAAGAAGACTCCATCTAAGTTTGTAATGCAACAGGACCCTAAAATGCCCACCAATGCACAGTCCCTTAGACACCCCACTGGAGCCCCTAACTCCATCAATAACACGCCATCTGCTGCACGCTCCACCCTTCCACCAGAAGTTCAAGTCCTTGCCAGTCCAACCACCAAAAGGTGCCCTCATCAATGCGTGCTCCCTATTAGCCTATGCTCTCAACATTGCTGACCTCATCTCCTCCAAACAATTCGACTTCCTTGCCATTACAGAAACCTGGTTATTCCCAGCAGCAGGACCCACTCTCTCACTAGCCATCCCAGAGAACTACACGATTATCAGACAACACAGAGCTTCAGCCAAATGCGGCAGTGTGGCTTTCATAGCTAAATCTCATCTGGCCCTTACAGAATTTGCTAATGCACGCCTACCATCAGCTGAACTAAGGTCGGTCAAACTTCCCCTCTCTGCCACCCATAGCTTACTACTTCATCTCGTCTACCGGCTCCTGAGCCCTACCTCCACCTTCGAGGAAGACATCACCTTCCTCCTGACCCAAAATACTAAACCTGGCTCACAAATCATCCTGTTGGGATACCCAAACCTAGGCCTCCATGACCCCAATAATGCAAATGCCACCATCCTAGAAAATACTATCACAGAACTAGTCTTCAAACTCTGCATTAATGAACCCACCCAAAATAAAGGGAGAACCCTGGATTGGCTGGCAGACCACAATTGCACCACTACAATCATTAACAATGAGCCATGTGCCTGGTGTGAACACAACTGTATCACATTCACCATTCAGGAAAATGCCCTCCCCAACACCAGCACAGACCTTGCCTCCAGTGTCCAGAAACGCCAACATAACTATAAACAATCTACTTCCATTAATCCAGCCCATTGCCAACATGCCATATAATACTGACATAGACCCATCATCGCTGGTTGAAATGTACAATACCCTAGATCAAGCCCTGAACGAAATAGCACCACTAAAACTAAGAAAGGCCAAACCCTATGCACACCTAAATAAATGGTTCACTGCATTTTTAAAATCACTCTTTAATGCCAAAAGATCCCCATAATCCATCTGGAGAAAAAACACCCTCAAAAACTTACCACGGCTGCTTCTACTTACAAAGCAGCCATTCTCAACACCAAAAGAGAGACCTACAATGTAAGAATTCAGAACGCTAAATCTGGCACAAAAGAACACTTTACAATACTAAGAGATGGAGCCGCTCGCCCCATCTACAGAAGCCTGCACCAAAGATGTAGCCTGGTGTGCCAACATCCAGAAGTCTCTCTAAGACAAAATAGCATTACTACAAGCCAAAATCGAGAGCAAAAAGAACAATCTAGCCTTGAGTGCCAACGCACATACACTATCTGACCGTCCATCCCCCGTCTGCCGCCCTTTCCACTTCTCACCAGTTACTATCAAAGAGGTGGAAAACAATCTTGGGGCTAAAACTCTCACAATGCCAAGGAGACTCCTGCCCAGCCCCTATCATTAAGGAAGGAGAAAAAGAACTAGCCCCCACTGCATTGATTAATGTCTCCTTCAAAAGCTGCTCAGTCCCTAACAACCTTAAAGAGGCTTGGGTTATGCCCCTCCTCAAAAAACTCAACCTAGCCCCTAATATTCTGACCAATTATAGACCCATAACAACAGACCCGTTTCTCCTAGAAATATTAGCTAGAGCTGCCCATCTCCAAATTCAGAAACACTTGGATGACAATAACCTTCTTGGCCTACGACAGTCCGGTTTCAGACCAAGACACAGTACTGAATCCGCACTCTTGGACTTAAAAATCCAAATTGATTAAATCAAAGACAAGGGTAAGCTTGCCAATTTCCCTTCTGTCAGATTTCTCAGCAGCGTTCAACTTGGTCGACCATCAGATCTGACCAAACATCTAACCTTAGCGGCAGCATTCTCCCCGAACGCAGCATGCTGGATCCAATCCTTCCTCTCGAACAGGACAACCAGGGTCTTTGCACTGACCGAGTACCCATGCACTGCAGAGTCCCGCAGGGTTCGCATGTCAACCATGCTTTATAACATCTTCACAAAGCTCCTCTTTGATTGCCTTGATAATCTGGGTGTCACCTACACTAATTATGTAGACGACACCCAGATCCTCATCGTGCTCACTGGCTGCTATGTTAAAGATTCTAAACTGGCCAACGACGTCTACCTTGAAATTCAGGCGTGGATGGCAGCCAATAATAAAAATAATCATAATAATAATAATAATTTAGCATTTATATAGCGCTATGAACCCTCAGTTATCTGAGCGCTGCTCATTATTACCCACAGTGTGTGGTGCTCATTTATCGAACTCGGAAGGATGAAAGGCTGAGTTTGGCCCTGCCGGGATTCAGACCTGCGTCAGCAGGCTCTGCACAGATGTCAAAGTGGGTGTGCAGTCATGATGTCGAAAATAAAAAAGTCGAATGACAAAAATGTCAAAACAAAAAGTCGAATCTATTATTTTTTTATTTATATGTATTTTTTGGGTTTGGTAAGTAAAAAAAATGGGTCAAAAAAAAAGGGGGGGTTGGGGGGAACCCCCCATTTCGAAAAAAAAAACATATTGAAAAAAGAAATTTGACTTTTTTTTTCTACATTATGACTTTCGACATTTTTGTTTTCGACAAAATGACTATAAACCGTCAAAGTGAGTGCTCTACTCGCTGTGCTATCGGACCGGCTAGCCTCTGTCTTAACGATAAGACAGAACTCTTGATCACCAGCTCACCAGCCCGACTAAATAGCTTGGACACAGGCTACAAGACCTTTAACATTGATGGGTATATAATCAAAGCTGCCAATGAGGTCAAAACGCTAGGTGTCTACCTAGATTCTACTCTCTCCCTCAAAAAACAAGGCACCACCCCAGCCTCAGCCACTGCATATACCAACAAATTGATAAATGCCTGCAAACCCTACTTATCTACCAACAGTTACCTCACGCTAGCGAGCGCCCCGATACTCTCGAAGTTGGACTACTGTAATACCCTACTGCTAGGCACCTCAGCACAGAACCTAAACAGACTTCAGGTTCTGCAGAACAACACCCTCAGATCAGCCATAAACATCCCTCGTTCCAGTGGGCGTCAGAATCACGCTACACACGTTAGTCATCACACATAAAAGCCTTGCATACACAGCTCCGAAATACTTATCTGGCAAATTCACCAGGTACCATTCCGACAGACCTACGAGATACTACTACCTCAAGATCCCAAAATACAAACTGAAAACGGCAGGAGGATCCAGTTTCCCCGTCTTAGCTGTGAAGTGCTGGAATTCCCTGCCCCCCAGCCATCAGAGCCAAACCCTCCTTCTGGAAGTTTAGTTCCAAACTAAAAGGTTGTCTCTTCTCCCAGTTTGTCTAACACCACATTCCAGACTCCACAAACATTTAGCCTACACAGTCACCTCGCGAACCCGCCACCTTTAAGCCTGACCTAACCCAAGCAGGGCTCTCCTTGTCCTATGTCCTAGAGATAATAGAGGACACTAACACCCCTGTATCATTTCGTAACCTTTACTTGGACCACCTGACCAATATGTAACCTGGTCAACTAGCCATGTCTTCTGTAACATTCCAGTGGCATTATGTAACCTTTACTTGGGCCTCTTGATCAATATGTAACCTGGTCAACAAGCCATGTCCTCTGTTCTTTTTTTTATTGTACGTACCTGTAACAATTTATGTAAGATCAAGCGCCCAGATACCTCCGGGTCTGGTGCGCTTTACAACTAACAAACTAAACTAAAGTCAACCCAAATGCCGGTCTCTTTAAAGCTTGGCTTAACTTCACTTACTTAATAAAGAGGGAGCTTCCCCAGCCCTCCTCCCTAACTGACCTCACCACTGCCTCCAGTGATGCTTAATAATGTAATTTTGCATATTTAAATAGCACTCCTCTTAAGTTTGAAGAACTTGCCCTCTTAGGTTAATGTTACCTTTATAAGTTACCTCTTTTCTTTCATTTATTCATATATATATATATTTGTTCTGTTTGTTTTGTCCCTGGTATATGTTGTCCCGTGAGGCAGACTCCCACTACTCTTATGCAGTGTATGAGCTTCCTGGGGCTTAGCCTGTGTCGTGCGCCTCCTAGCAGTCCACAGCGTGCAACAGAAGGGCGACAGGAGAAGTGTTGGTGGCTTGTGCCGCTCAGCAAGTGACCTGGAATCCCAGGTTATGCTGTGTTTATTTGCACGTCATCGGTTGTGCGCGACAATATGTGGCAGGGCGAGTGTGATGCTGGAAATGCATTGGAGGGACAGGGCATCCTTGACCTATACCTCCTTAAACTGTGTGTTCTGCTTATTTTCATGCAGGAGTCCAGTAAGGACCCTTGACAGTGCAGTTCTTCATTTTGTTCTTGGTTAACAGTACCCATGGGATACCCTTAAGGCTCCCATAGGTACAACCCTGTACACCTTTTGTATGTTTTTGGGCACATGTGTGTTGACCACAGAGCAGGGTATGGGCTGGTCGCAGCTACATGCTGAAGTGACAATGGCTCTAGGTATCATCAATTTTTGGGATACACATGCCCTGCATTTGGAATCAATGGATTCCTACAGAAAGGCAAGATGGCCACTGGTGGCCTCTTGGTTTCGTTTTCCTTGGCACCTTTTTTCTCAAAATCCTGAGAAGCCCTGGCTTTGTTCCCTTTCCCTGAATGGTTGTTGAGTGGAAGGACAATATATGGTTCTAGGGCTGCCTTCTTCCAGATTGGCTGGGACCTTCCATGGGGCTGCTTTTTGTGGGTACAGCCTTGGAATGGAGGGTAGCTGAAGAGTGAGTAGTCAATATGCATTCTGTGTTGTGAGTGTCTGGTTTTGGTTGTGTGCCAGCCCCGACTGAAACCTGAATGAATGCAATGTAGTGCACTGAGAGGCTGGGGAGAAGCCCCAATCCACATCCTTCGTTGTGGGCGTCTGGTTTCTGGTGAATAGCCTGAATGCCTTTGCGTCTGATTGGGTGCTGCCTGCATGAACTGTAACAAGAAACCTGAAGCTGAAGTCATCTTAAGCTTGCATCCTGGAGTCCAGTTCGAGGAAGAAGTCTGCGGCTGCATCTCTTCACCGAATCGGATAACTGATGTGCTGACTCAAGGACTTAACCGGAGAGTACCTGGATAGGCGGCCTCTTCCAGAGCTACGAGGAAACATTGTGCAACTGCTGATCTTCACCTGAAGTGCCCGGGAAGCCAGTCCTGTGTGCCTGCCGTCCGGAGAAGGGATCTTCTTGGATCCAGAAGAGGAATGCCTGAACATCTTGATGCCAAGAAGTTCATCTGTGTCGCCCAGTGTCCGGAGGATGTTTGTGACCGCTGTAAGTCAGGTTGCTGAGTATCGCCCGGAAGAGGGGGTACCCTGGCATAGTGCTGCTTGACACCTGGAACTGCTAAAGTTACAAATCATTAAATAATCCTTCAAGGGGCATCCCTGCCATAACATCTGTCCACTTGTCCATGCCATAGAAGGTCCAGGGTAGCTGCCTGCCCTGGAGTGTAAGCTGGTGGGTTTCCTGCCACGAAAATCTGAAGAAGACATCCTTAGTGCCCAGACTTGGTGAGGGTCTGCAGTCTAGTCCAGTGGCCCTGTCTAGGTTCCCAGAAGCCATAATGAAGTCTGTGCTGCGGCTGCAGCACCAAAGAACCAAAAGGGGGTAAACCATGAAATCCCAAAACCTGACACCGACTTCCACCACTGCACCCTTCGCAACTGAATGTTATCCAAAACCACCAAGATTCCTTCCGTCTCCAACCAGGCCTGGTCAGGGTCCACAGCAAGTTTCACCTTTGTGGGGCATCCACATCCCGAGCAATGACCCGCCAACGGAGACCACCATGAACACCGAAAGCTCTGCCTTTCTGACACTGCTTAGTTCCTTCCTTCTCCTTACCAATGACATCCCAGTGATTCCCTCTTCCAAGGGGGTGTCCATTTGTGAGGGGTCTCATCGAGTAAGGCAAAGAATCGCCACCACTTCACCTGCTAAGGCACCCAAGGTACTGTGACAAGAAAGAGCATATTCCATCCTCAGGAATCATCCAGGGCTCCCAGATTCGTCTTGGATCCTGTTCTCCTGTGGCTTCCCAGGTACTTTGCGGTAGTGGGTCCTGCAGAAAACGAAGCAGAGCATTATTGGATATATTTGGGCTGGGCTATAATATACAAGATTTGAAACTCCTTAACCTTACAGGTTGCCCAGGAGGGGGAATCCTCACACAGTATTGCCTATCTACTTTAAAGAAAGCATTCTGCCAATGTTCCTAATCTAACCAGCCTTTCTATAGTAATGTTAATGCAATTATTCAATGCTTTATGATTCCTATGCTTGTTAGTATCTGTCAGCAGTTGGCGCATTCTAAACTATCTATATTGCAGTACTACAGAGATGAGTATGTATTCATCATTATTAGGATAGTGTTACCTGGGTGCAAGTTATTTACAAAGTGTGTGGATATTCCTTTGTGGGGGCTTGGGCATTCACTGTACTCAAGAACCAGCCTGCACTACCTCCTGAGAGTCTCATCCAAACTGCTCGTCCAACGTTACCAACTGAGAGCCTTGGCTGGGGTGCTCTGTGCCTCTACCCTACCTGTATAGGGGGCAGAAATACAGATCCACCCCTCCAGTCTTTACAGCAAGGACATTAAATCCCTCTATTTTCCAAACAAAACAAATCAATATCAAACTATATACAATTGACTGTATTAGCATACAACCTCTTTTAGTCTCACGAAGGGTGCTGGGTCTTCCCTCAGTGAGTATCTTTTGTGGCCTTTGGTTGTTGTTCTCATTGGCCCGTGGTTTTCTGGCCTTGGTTCTTCTGATTACTTCTTGGATACTTCCTTCCACTTCTATCTCCCTGCTTTGCGACAAAGTCTGCTAAACGATCTGAGGACATGCTCGTGAATCCTTGTCTTTGGCTTTCTGTCCACACTTTCTAAACCAGGAGGCACTCCTTGATATCCTTTCAGCTCCTCTCAGAGCTGTTATAAGGGTTCTATTAAGGGTTCTCTTTTGTCTCCACTACCGTCCAGGCACTGTTGTATAACGGGAGGGTGAGTTTTGTCTTGTTCGCATTGTTAAGCACAATTACATGATTCCCTGGGCACAGTCTTGATTTCTTGGAATGACTTTCGATACTCATCCGTTCATTTGCTCAGGATCGTCGTGCAAGTCTACTTGATCTTCTTGCTTTGAGCCAGTATTGCAGTACTATGTTGTACATAATGTCTGCGGGTGGGGGGTGGAACACCCGTCGATATATGTGGAGTCACTCAGTAGTTTCGTAAGAACCTATAAACTTCTACTTTCCACGGGAGGGCCTGTGATTTTTGCAATCCTCAGAACTTTTTTTATCGTTTGCATGACGTGCTCACCATCGCTGTTGACTTACGGCCACCGGGGTGAGATGTGGTGATGATGGATTTGAAGTTCTTCCATGGATTGTTAAAACTCTCTCTTGTGGGATGGTAGCCATCACTTTTGTAGCAAAGACATAATATCCCTCTTTTTTAAATAAAAAAGAGTCAGTGGGAGGTGAACATCTTTTCAAGAGCTGGGATGACCGTCTCGGTTGCAGTGGATGATGCCACTTCCACCTCAGGATATCTTGAGTGATCGTCAATTGCAACTAACAAATAGATTCCTTCTTGTACTGTGCAGAAGTCTACACTAATAGTTCCCACGTGATTTCCCTTTTGGGGCAGAGCATAACGGCTCCGATCATGTAGGTGTTTTTACTGCTTGACACAGGAGACATGTTGCAATTAGCTCTTCAACTTTCCGGCCAATGTGAGGGAACCACATTATGCTCCTTATCTGGGATTTGGTGCAGTTGGATCCTTGGCTATCATCTTGCTTGAGGATGACCACTCTGTCTTGCAATGTTTCTAGGATTACTATCCTTTCACCACGAAGGAGCAGGCCTTCTTCCGAGATTGATAGTTTTAGACAAACAGTGAAGGCGCCTGTCAGACAGTCTTGGGCTGCTTTTGTGCAGTTCTGTAAGTTCTTCAGAAACTAATTCCAGTGGCCGCACAGTATTGCGCTCTTAGTGATTTCACAGCAGGTGTCTTGGAGTGTAACTTCATTGAGTTCTGTGATGTTGATGGCTCTTGGATTTGCCCGGTGTGTGAGCTGGCAGATGTGCTCCACTGCATTTGCTGGTTGAGGGTGCCTCTATAAGAAATCCGCTGAATTGTCTGCTCTGACTTGATATTCTTGGTTAAACTTGTATTGCTGTAGGTGTAACAGCCATTTCTCAATTGTCGCTGGTGGATGAAGTGCCGACTCCGTCAGTATGTGTATAAGCGGGTTGTGATGCATGAATGCTGTGAACTTCCTCCTGTATAGATAAAATGTGGAAGTGCAGGCACCCCCAGAGCACTGAAATTGCTTCTCTTACTTTGTGGGAGTATCTTTGTTCAGTTTGCGTGAGTGCTTTGGACGCGTAGGCAATGGGCTTCAATTCGCCTGTCAGGGATTTTTGAATCAGGATGGCCCGTAGGCCTACTGGGCTGGCATCGCCATATAGAGTTTGAGTGTTGGGAGTTTGGGCAGAAGGCTGTCTGTTTTTTTCATGGAATCTAGCCGTCTTTCTACAGTGAGTGCTGTAGAGAAGAGGAGGAGCCAACACATCAAAACACTGGCATACGGGGGAGCGTGCAGCGTGCCAGAGTGTTCGGTGTTCGGTGTGCAGGGCGCCTGGGACGGTCAGTAATGTTTTCTTGTAGGGCACCGCAGCCTAAGTGTGGGGGTGCTTTCTACTTTTGTGAATAAAGTTTCATACTCCTGTTGGGGATTGCATATGCCAGCTAAACGTAGATACCCACTGCAGAGTAACAAACAATCTACAAGTGGAAGCATGACAAGAGAATTTGGGAGTAAGTAATATGTCAGCCCCAATTAAATCGACAATGAAAGCAGCTCATGTGCATCATGGGGCTACTAAAATTACCAAGTAGTTTGTGCCTCAGTCAGAGATCAATAATAGCAAATGAAGCAAAGGGGATGACCAAGCGGCTAATATGGTGGGGCCACCAGACTTTGTGTATATCGACAATAATAATTAATTACTAAATTGATGCTTATCCTTCCAGGCAGGGACTCAACAAGGACCGCCAACGCAAAACCGCCTGTTGGAATGAGGTACAAATATAAATACTCAAAGTCCTTGCACAAAGTTGAGGGACTTGTCTCAGCCGCAATATCTATCTGTCACCCCCTGTTTGACGGGTTTGATTGAGGAGACAACTACTAGAGTTCAAGAAAACGGTACCTTAATTAGTGAACAGCCGGGCTCCTTTGAATGTGATGAAATAGATCTACCCAATGTAGATAACGAAGACATGCACTTTACCCTCTATATTTTATTAAAGCAGTCTATATTAACTTCTAGTTTCCGAAAAGGCACCGCCGGGGCAATCTAAATGAGCACACCTCTTGCATAATTGAAATAGGCTGACCCAAACCCTTTCCCTCACCATTTTTGTAGGCTCTTTGTTTTCCTGCCGTGAGGTGCGTCTCCTGTAGCATTGCTATCTGAATACTCTTACGCCTTAAATATGACGCCACTCTGATCCATTTGGCATAGTAATTCAGTCCTCTGACATTGCAGGACAAAACTTTTAAGTACTTCTGCCATTTAGCTTCTCTTCTCTTGTTGCTGTACAAGACCCTTCCATCTATATCTCCCGTTTTCACTGTGAGCTTTTGTCCGATAACAATATATTTAATGAAGCCATGTAATAACTAAAACAACCAAAAATAAACTGTAACTAACCACCCATCAGAACTCTTCTGTAGAGGCATAACCACCTTGGATTCCAGCTTGGCAGGAACTTGGTGGCTCAATACCAACTGGTATCTGCTGATTCTCCTGAAAAAGAAGAAGCGGCTTACTAAAAGTAGGGACCATACATACAGCCCGTTCTCCTAGTCTAACGTATCCTCAGTTTCTGAGTACTAAGGAGTAATATATTTTAACAAAATTGTCTTGTCTACTCCGGTCCCATATTCATAACGCTCACTAGTGTCTCTGTATCTAAAGCTTCACTCTTGGTGCGACTTTCTTCCTTCTGTCACAATGTCATGTGTTATTGTTCCTTTCCGTCATCGGTTTCATTTGGTTCATATCCATCCACGCATTAACCTCCTCAGGGGCGTCGAAGAACAAGGTAATTCCATTGGGTATTACTTTCATCTTTGCCAGGTACAGTAGCATATATTTTACACCCTGCCTTTGTAGCTTCTCTTTTTTGGGAAATAATTGGCGTCTCCTCCTCAGGACCTGCAGGGTATAGTATGGGTAAACTTCCAGTGTGGCTGATCCCCTCTTGATCACTCTTCCTTCTCTGGAGAAGGCGAGGATTTTTTCTTTCTTTAATAGTCAGTATCTTAGCAAAAATTGGCCTGGGTGGGACACCCGTGGGTCGGGGTGTCTTCTAGTTAGTGCTCTATGGGCCCCCTCCACCATGAACCCTTTTGATCCTGGTCCGATTTCTTGAAGAAACATGTTTTTGATATATGTGGTAGGGTCTATACCCTCTGCTTCTTCCAGGAGTCCATGGATTCTACCATTACTTCTTTGTGCCCTTCCTTATGCATCCTCCGCTTGGTCCTGCAGCACTTGCCCCCCCTTTTTTTTTAAATGTCTTTATTGATTTTTTACACACATCAAATTAGCGTCGTTGTAACATCATACAACATTTCCAAAACTTCTTGATAACCATTTTAATCCCAAACTCCCTGCCCTCCTCTCCTCCCCCAAAACCCGTTTCTGTACCTTATCACACCCGCTTGGTGTCTGTCACATGCCGACTAGACCAATCGTTCGCTCTCAGTTTGACTAAACAATGTTACTTGAAGCCTATCCACTGCTGTATATCCACTCCAGGTTCTAGTTTTTGCTCCCCTAGTGCCTTCTCCCACACTCCTGTTTCTGCTGTAGCCCATTTCCGCAAGTCTCCCCACCATCTGTTAACACACAGAGCTTTGCCGGCCTTCCATTGCATGGCTGTGCTTCGCTTGGCCAGCACGTATATTAGATCTTTAATCTTGCCCACCGCTTTCTGTTTGGTACCTCTCTTAAACAGTACCAGTATGCATGCTTCTGGGGATTGGAGATCTAGAATGACGCCCCTGTGGCCCACCTTCTTCGCAACGTGCTTCCAAAATTCTTGTCCGATGCTACATTCCCAAAACATGCGTCATAACTGCCCTTTTCTTTTTGCATTTGAGGCATGTCTGTGCGCCTGCTCCTCTAAATTTGGCAATCGCTTCTGGCATGAGATATGCTCTTTGTATGATGTGTAACTGAAGCAGCTGTAGCCTGGCATTCCTGAAGACTTTCTTGTGATATGAGACTATGTTCCCCCGTTCTTTATAAACAAAGGACATCCCCAGTTCTCTCTCCAACCCAGCTTTACATTTCAATACTCCCCTCTAGTTGCGCTCCGTCAGGACCTCGTAGAGTCTGGAGATTGCATGTCGCCCCTCAGAGATATTTATAATAGTTTCTATTTCCTCCCTCTCTATTGTGTCTTCTCTAGCTGTCGGCCACCTTCCCTTGATTGTGCTTAGTATAGCTCTGTGTATTGGAACTGGCCTTTATGGCTACGCATAGCTGCTTGCAGTTCCCTAGCAACTTGTTTTCTCCCGCCAAGTACCCTATTGTCGACATACCACAAGACTCCCAATATGCTCTCACTCCTGTCCATTGGCCCCTTTTAGCAGTCATTATTGCTGCCAGAGGTATCTTTGGCGATATTGGGTCTTTGATTCCCACTGTCCTACAAGTACATTGCCATATTTGGATTCCTAATTCCACTACGTGAGGACAAGGACTTAACTCCCGTTGGGCCACACATACCAGGTCTCTTAGGTGTAACTGTTTTATTGCCGGCTGCAGGAGTGCAGTGTCTGCTATGGGGTCATCTGCCATCCAATTTACAACATACTGTAACTGGCACACTAAGAAATACAATTCAAATTTAGGAATCCTCAGCCCACCCTGCGCGTAAGGTCTCTGCAGTATGCTGAGAGCAACTCTATACCTACCCCCCGCCATAAGAAGCTCCTGCACCCCTTGTCTAATTCAAGAAAGAATCCTTGCGGTATGTTATACGGGATGTTCCCAAAGCAGTGCATTAGTCTAGTGATTGTGCTACCGTTTTCAGAAGGGCCGTGCTACCAGCCATGGACAAGGGCAAATTGCCCCAGAATTGCATAGACTTGATCAAACTCTTTCGCTTTTATGGTATTGTGTTTGTGTTCCAGCATGGGATCATGATGTATATCTAATCCAAGATACCTAAAGGAGGTCTTTCTCCATGGCAGCGGCAGCAGTCCTGCTTCGCTCATTGTCACTAACTGTGCCATTGGAAATAAGGAGGATTTGTTCCTATTTATACATATATCAACATATCGCCTGCATACATAGATATTATATGTTTCACTCCATCAATGACTATTCCGGCATCGCTATATTCCTGCCGAAGGACCGCTGCTATGGGTTCCATTTCAATAATATACAGCATTGGGGATAATGGACAACCCTGCCTGGTGCCTTTCTGCAGCTCCCAACTATCTGAGTAAGTGGCTCCTGTTCTTACCCTCGCCATGGGTTCAGTATATATTAGTCTTACCCATTTCATGTAGTGCGGTCCAATTCCCATTTTAATCGTAGTAGCATACAGCCAGTGCACCAAAACAAATGTTTTGGCCGCATCTAATGAAGCAACCAAACAGTGTTCCTTCCTATCTATGGTTCTATTTATGACATGATGTAGCCTTATTAGGTTCCAGGAGATATTCGTCCCTGGAACATAACCCGTCTGGTCAGGATGTATGATCTTACCCATCACCTTACGTAGTCTATCAGCTAATATTGCCATGAGTATCTTACTGTCTTGGTTTAATAGAGAGAGGGGTCTTTAAGATCCGCAGTCTATTGCGCTTTTATTTGGTTTAAGGAGTGGAATGATTAGAGCTTATCTCATGTTACTTGGGAGGATCCCTATGTCATATGCCTCGTTGTATACCCTTGCTAGGATTGGCGCTAGTATACTGGCATATTCTTTAAAGTATTCCCCTGGTAAACCATCTGTTCCTGGGGTTTTGCCCGTGGGCAGGGATCTTATTGTGGTTAGCACTTCCTCTGCAGTTATAGGCTCTTCTAATATGCACCCATGTTGGTCGTCCAGGCGAGACAGAGTGACAAGATCCAGTGCATCATGTAACACTTTGCCTCTGTTCACATGGGGGTCTTTATATAACGCTCTGTAATACTCCTGAAATGCAGAATTGATCTCCAATTGTACATTTACTACTATGTTTTCTGCCATTTGAATAGAGTATATTGGTGCTATTTTATTGTTGCTTCAATACAACCAGGCTAACATTTTTCCAGGCTTGTCTCCCTATGCATGGCTTTGCGCTAGGAATTTAGCATAGTTACATTTATGCAGCTTGTCCCATTGTGTCAGGCAAGTCTGTCGCAGCTGGATCTCCTCCCCCAGGTGGTTCTCCCCACCTGGTTCTCCCCATCACTGTTCCTCCTCTCAATTTCGGTGATTTTTAATTCAGTTTCTTCTATCTCAGCGGTTATGGCTTTCTTAACTCCCCCAGCGGTAGCTATCGTCTCACCTCTGATCACTACCTTATACGTTTCACATACTGTGCCCACTTGCTTGACACTACCTTCATTGACTTCAATAAATTATATTGTGCGTTTCCTGACATGGTCTCTAAACGCATTATCTAACAGTGCTTCGCTTCTGAGTCTCCAGGTGGGTATTGGAGGTCATGGGGCAACTATCGCCCATTTGATCAAAAGAGGGGCGTGGTCTGAGAGAGTTCTAGTTAAGTAATCCGCCTCTATAAATTTAGTTATATGTTTCTCTGATGTGAACAGGTAATCTAACCTGGTGTACACCTTATTTGGGGCAGAATAGTGGGAATAATCTCTAACTCCATTGTGAAGGTGCCTCCATGTCCGTGAATTGAAACTGGGATCTTAGCTGGGGAGCCCGGTCTTTTATACTTGGAGTCTGATTTGTCTATGGTGGGGTTTAGAGTTCAGTTGAAGTCTCCAACCCATACCATGACTCCATTCCTAAACTGCCCTAGCCTCTTTTATAATGACTTAAAAAATATTGCAGCATCATGGTTGGGTGCGTAGGTATTAACTATATGCACTTCTCTATTCTCGAGCATGCCGTGTACTATGACCATCCTCCCTTCATCATCATCCTTATTATGTAGAACTTTCAGCGGGATCGATGGAGCTATCCAGAATAGGACCCCTCTTGCGTATGTCGAGTATGTAGAGCCCACGACCACCGGCCCCATTTTTCTGACAGGTTTTTCTGTTTGTGTTCATTCAGGTGCATCTTCTGCAACAAGTGCAGGAGAGCAGTGCTAGTGGACACAGAGATAGATTGGAGGTGTGGAGACAGTGGAAGAGGGGTAGGAAGAGTTGAAGATAAGGTCATGTGTGGAGCCAGAGGAGTGAGTAGGAGAGGAAGGAAGAGGGGAAAGGAGGTTGTGGCAGGTTTTTACCCATGCATCCAAGCCCTACCATAAAACTGTGCAGTACTGGCATGGAAAACATCCCCAGAGAGTGCACAGGGAAAACATGAAGAACAGGCTGCCACTCATTTTTGCCTATGTTGTGAGCACAGGAGGGCACTGCCTAAAACCACCATTGGGCTACACACACAGTAGCCTGAAACCATTGGGAATGGCAATGCGGATTGCCAAAAATCAACTCAGAACTGTGGGGAATTCATTTTCTTAATCCCAAAAATGGTTGCAATACCGGTACTCACCACTATCAGAAAGCCGGCGTTTTAAAACCACCAGACTTTTGTGTAAAACTGAACAAATGAAACAAAACCAGGCCGAGGAAAGACTTGCTAAAAGGTGGATACAATGTAAAACTATATTCTGAAATGACTTGAAGGAAGTAATTATTTAATGTATAGGTAAAAATTGTCAGTTTGATTTGAATGTAGAAAACTGGGAACAAAAAGTGACATTTAGCTGAAACCGGGCTTAATGAAACTGGATTCTGCCTGACAACTACCCCCGACAGGAGTTGAAACCTGCTCAGCCACTCTTCCCAGGCCTATCTGCTTCCTGCTGCCCCTTGCCAAAAGGAGTTGACACCTCTCTGATTAGATTAGGGGAGGGGCACCGCAGGAGGTTGCACAAAGCCTTGTCGTATTGGGGGCGTCGTAAAATAGCTTCCTCTTGGGAGAAACTGGGGGGCAGCTGTGCCTCTGTGAACAAGCTGGCTTGGGGGAAGTGGATAAACCAGTTATTCCACCATGTGATGTAGGAAGCCACACCCCTGTTGGACCAGAGCATAATTTTAAAAAGATAGATAACTCATAGTGCGGACTTGTCAGAATTATATAAGTAATATCATTATTTTTGTGATTTTTCTGTGCACGTTTTAAGAGGTGTTAGGACCCTGTGATATGTTCCTGGGGATAGTAGCGGAAAAAAGGTTGTTACTCCAAATGTATGCATGTTAAAAACCTAACACTTTATCATCTGTAACCCATATCCCTGGTGCACATTTGTGTAAAATCTGGAAAGGTTTAGAGGTCGTTATCTGGATGAAAAGTGGAGAGTTCTGTCATCAGTGGACACAACATCGTACAAAGACAGGGATCGGATGGTTTGGTGCTACAGAAAATATGTAAACTGGACCTATAATATTAGAAAAATGGTACATAGGTAAATATGTATTTGGGTCAGAAATAGATTTGTGTGCAATTTGACAAGGGGAGGTTCCTCTGACCATAAAACCTACAGCATCACTCTGACACTCCATTTCTTCCCCCCAATCAAGGGAGAGAGGAAAGCTGGGCCAATGACAAGTAGAAAGGGGCAGGCTTAGCTAGGCCCAGGCACACACCCATTTTCAAAACACATAAAAAGAGACTGCTGGGACAGGTAGAGAGATTCAATTCCATTTGCTGCGGAGCATGCTGACCGACGACTTCACATCCAGAGATCCAGACTTCAAATCCATCAATCTCCAGAACCTGTAGCAGAAATTAACTCCAGAATTTGCAGCAGAGAGGCCTGAATCCACCAGCTGAATCCTCTTCAGCAGGCCTCAAAACCAACCAAACTATTCAACAGCCTGGCGAGCTGTTTGAATTTTTGCCAAAATTTTTTGCAAGAACCTGTAGCAGTATCCAGAAAGCAGTGTTGTATCCGGAACCCGAGAGAACCACAAACCAGACCGTTGTGAGCAGATCGGGTGCTTGACAGACCCAGAGAGCAGAGCTGACCCAGAGAGCCGGGACTTCAGAACCACCCGCCGGAAGTCCCGTCCAACCTGACCAGACCGTGACGAGGCCTATTTCAAATTGATATTGTGAGTACCTAGCAGAACTTTGGAGAACCAATCTCTTAGTTAAAATAATCTAATCCAAACTATTTTAACCTAATTAGAACAGCCTCCTAGAAATCGTGTCATCTGTCATTTGTAAAGCTGCACAGCTGTCACCTGTCAATTCTGCAGCTGCAAGCTGTCACCTGTCATTTTGAGTTTGACTTTGAATCCGAAAATCTACCTTTATTAAATCGTCCGTATCTCTGGAACCGTTTGGGCTAGGAACGAAATTCCTACTCCTACACTTTGTCCGTAATCGCGAGACACGCACTCGCAAATTTTACCGCGATTTGCGATTTGGCCCGATTTCTTCATCTGTAGAAATCAGCAGCTTTTTGCTTCTCTTTGCTAAAATTCGTTTGCAATCTGCTAATCATTCATAGAGTATTGTTAAAGTGAGCCTGAACTAATATAAAGTAACCATCACCTACCCTGAACCTCTAGAGGGAATTAAAAGCAATTTTAGCACCTTTTCACTTCCTTGCAAACCACATTAAAGTAATTCGCCTATGTTTAAAACTCATCCCTGTTTTCCCTAAGCTTGCTGGGAGAACTGGAACTGTGTATTGCATTATAAAGTGTGATTTGTTGGGATTCTTGAAGACTGTGTGCTCTCCTTCCATTTCTTGTATTGCATAGGGGGGAAGTGAATTGTCAAAAGAAAAAGTGATCATATTACCTTTTGCTAAAATCATAACAAGTTATTTCTGTACTGCATTTTCTTCCACCTTGCGTTTCCTTGAAACCATCAAGCATTTTCAGCTACCTCATCCTCTATACTACTCCTAAGTAATCAAGTGTACCACTGTAACATTACCCATTGTGGATCCACATCTGTCTCAGTTTACTATCCGATATTAATTTATTATAAAAGTGTGATAGATATATATTGTTATTTTTCCCAAATACACCTTTTAAATTTGCAAAACAAACCTACTTCTTGGCTCAGTGGGGTCAGGGGGATTCTAAGAGGGGGGTGTTATACAAGGGTTGTCATCCAGAGTATTGAACTTGACCTAAAAATATATCAATAAGGGTTTCCCTCAGCATCCCAGACTAGGCATTGACTTAGCTGTAGTGTTGATTGAATATCGCTTACAAAGTGGGGGCTCGGAGCCAGGATATTCTGGGTTAGATTTACCACTTGTGCAGATTAATACAGTGTGCCAACTGACCAGATACACATATCCGGTTAGATCACCATGCTGTTTTTCACTGTGAAAGCATCCCTCAAAGGAACGCTCTAAGGAAACGGTCTGTTTTGCAAAATAAAATACAAACTCCTTTAAGTCAGGAAGGAACTCAAATTCCAGAATGACAAACTTGGTAGATATGAAAATAGCCAGAGAGCACTTCTTACATAAGCTATTTGTGAGAGGTGAGTGGACTCATCAGGACCAAACGGTCTGGTTGCAGGCAATCGCGCAACAGGTCACTGAAACAGCGTCAGATATATGGGGAGATCAGGGTCCCCTACATGTGGCCCTGAGAGAACTATATATGGCCCCTAAAGCCAAAGATGAACATAATAAGATTGCCAGGATAGCAGCATATTTGTATCTATGTATGGGAGCCATGCAGGACAAATGTGCTGAAGGCCAAGATCTGGCAAATAGGCAACAGATGGCGTTAGAAAAGGCCCAATCTGACCTGGTCTCATCTGAGCAGAGGCTGCAGAGGAGCCAGGAGTCAGAAAATGATAATAGGCAGTATATCATTAAAATAAAAGAGGACATGGATATACTGCAACAGGAAAAGACAGACCAGGATACCAGAATTCTGGCTTTGCAGAAGGAGCACCAAGACAGTTTGGACTCCTTACTGCAGAGCCAGAAAAAGCTGGAGCAACAGATCAATTTCAACAGGGCATGCACAGAGCAGGTAGCCACCCTGCAAATCCAACTAGACAGAGAGAAAGAGGAAAGCAATAAATTGATTTTGAAAGACCTGGATACCCAGGCAGAGTTTGATGAAGAACGCCAGAAAGCTGGTGCCTTTCAAAGGCAGAGGGATGACCTGGCGTCACAAATGCAGGCTCTTGGTCAGGAAAGGGATACCTTAGGCCAGGAAGTCTGCCATTTAAAAAGAAAAATTGAAGAAAATCACTTGGCCCCCCAGGGGCTGGGTGACCTCCAAAAAGAGCATCAGGGCTTGCTAGATCACACCAGGAGGGTGGAGGAGGCTCTGGCAAGAAAGGAGCAGGCCAGTAGGGATGGGACTGAGGAGGTAACCCTCCTGCAGCAGAGACTGGCCCAGTACTCCAGGACCAATCAGGAGGCACAGAGAGAAAATGAGGTTCTCTGTCAGCACAATGATAGGCTCCAGCAACAGGTAGCCATACAGGAGAGACTGAAGGAGTCTAGTAAGGCCTTAACTGAGGAACTGAAAGTGCAGGCTCTTGCATTGCAACAGGAAGCAGGGGCGGATAGAGATGAGGTTCGCTGGGAAAGAGAAACTCCTGAGCATAACCTCAGGAGCCCTAGCACCAGAGGACTTCATCTCTCCCAGTCCCTGGATTCTGCCACCCCCATGTCCCCTCACGCACATGAGCTAGGGCCACAGGGATGGCAGATTACTATCCAGCTAGAAGTATGGGGCTCATAGGCCAGTACCTCCCAGGAATGGATGGGCAGGCATCCGGGTATGGGCACCCAAGCACAGTGCAATTTAGTGGGGAACCCCAGGAGAGAACGCCCACTAAGGGCATCCTGAAAACCTCTGTCCAGTTAGGTCAGTGGGGGTGGATACCCAGCAAATCCTGGTAGCAAGGAGGAATCTGAAGACCCCTCTGAGCGTCATAGGACACAGGAGACCAGGTCCCCACATTCTGCCAGCCTTTCCCAGGCTTGCAGAATCCGGGAAAACCTGGAAGATCAGACGGGCACCTCTGGGAGCAGCGCTTCTGAGTCGGAGGATGAATGGACCAGGGTTACCCGAACCAAAAAGGCCAATAAAGGCAAAAAGGGCCTTGCTTAAGGACCCATTGAAACAAATAAAGGCAATAAGGAGTGTCATCACGCCTTATCATAAGAACGCCAAGTATTCTGTTTGGGAACACTTGGAGCTCTATGAGCAAATGATGGAGACTTTCCATTTGAAGGACAGCCAAAGCTGTATTCAATATGTAAAGTGGACTTTCTCACCAGAATACTCCAGTTTATTTGCGGGGCTGGAGGATCAAAACCATTCAAGGTGGTCCACATACAGGGCGGCCATCTTGAAACATTTTTCTGTGCACAGAAATCCTCAAGAGGCTTGCAAGGCAGCCTACAATTTGCAATGTGGGGAGGATCAGGCCCCACAAGAGTATGTGCAAGAATTAAAGCGTGCTTTTGCGCAGACCACCAGAAGAGTGCGCACGGATAGCAGAGAATTTATCAATACGTTTTTCCATGCCTTACCCAAATACATAATGACCCAGCTCGTGAGAGATTTTCATGAGAAAAGATCTTTAGACTGGGTCATTGAACAGGCCACCCGGATCTATGAGGTGCAGAAGCCCATCGAAAATAAACATAACGCGCCGAAAAACCCCAAACCCAACAGCACCCCTGCTGCTGCCAAGGTGGCAGAGGTAAAGGTTGCCCCCATTTTAGATTTGGAGATGGGGGGGCCTAAAAACCTGCCTGCACCAAATAATTCACAGCCCAGAAGGCCCTCGGGCCAGTCACAGACAGGGAGTCGAGGAGGTAGTCCCACAAATGGGGTCCCCCGCTCCCCCGACTATGTAAGTCCCCGCTACAAGGGAAACCGACCAATCCTGGGTTATGTGTGGACTCCTCCAGCCCAAAGGGGGGGATCCAGCCAAGCACCTGACCCGGGGAACTTCCCTCCTAACTTCCCCCAGGAGGGCAGAAATTCACCAAATCCTGGGCAGAACTTTTTCCCCAGGTATCCACCCAATTTCCAGCCCCAAAATCATCCATCCTTTTCCCCAATTCCCCGAGCCCAGACAACCCAATCCGGGAGAGGGGAGGCCAAGGGTGGAGGGGTACCAAAATCTTCCCAACCAGGGGTACTACCAGAGAAGGGATAGCTACCCTTCCCAGGATCAGCCTAGGGGAGAAAATAGAGCCCCGTATCAGCCTGAGCGGGTTTCACAACCTGAGCGCCAGGTTCAAAATATGGCACGGGATCTGGGTCACATACTGAGGGCTCAACAGAACCCTCAGATGAGCATGCCACCGCAGAATGCCCCAAACTCTGGACCTGGTGCTCCAGAACAATGACGGGGGCAGCACCCCGATAACCCACCGGTTCCCAGGGAGGAGGCATGAGGGGAAGGGGGGTGTAAAGCCTTGGAGGAAGCTTCCTTCCCAACTTGTAAACAGCCCCTGGAAAACCAGGAACCGGAAACAAAATCTCCTGCCCCTGAAAGCCTGCCTCCCAAGGAGCAGAGGGGGGGTAGGAGAAACAAAGGACCCAAACAGACCCACTTTTTGGAGGAGGTACAGGTCTTCCAATTTAAGGGAGAGGGATCCTCAGAAGATCCTGGGAAAAGGATCTTCTCCTTCAGAGATGGGGGAACTCCTCCCAAGGAAAAATGGGTCCCAAGGGATGCCAATTCAGACTGGGGAGATGTGGAGACTGAGCTACCGCTGCCCATCATCTCATCCCAGAACCAACAATACCAAAATCCCCTGGTTCAAACCCATCCTGATGACTGCCACCGAAAAAAAAAAGGGGGGGGGAATGGCCCAGAACTGGAACCAGGGGAACCCACAATGGCTCTGATCTCCAGTTGCCAACTTTTTCTTTCAGATTCCCAAGACTCTCCACAGAATTCTGCCCAAATCAATTCTCTCGCCATGTCCAAAACCAAACAATTAGCCCACCAGTTGTCCAAAAATGTGCATTATCTGTGCCCCCTTGAGGAGAAGGAGGGAAGATATTATGCCCCGGTACAAGTACAGGGGCAGGGTACAATTTTGGCACTGGTGGACACTGGATCCCAAGCTACCCTTCTGTCCAAAAGGGCCTTTGATGAACGAAATGCAGGAAGGGGGGAGAATTACCGTATTCCTCTCACCTCTCTTCCTGGACAACTGCAGAACTTTGACGGGAAGGAAATTCCTGTCGAGGGGACTGCAGATTTGGACATCAAAATTGGGCGACACAAGGTGAAACACCCGGTCATAGTAGTGACTCCGGAGGGCACCACTTGTTTACTAGGGAATGACCACCTGAGAAGGTTGTCACCCCTAATAGATTGCGTAAATGAGGTCTTCTGGACCCAAACAAGCCGACCAATAAAATTAAAACAGAGTGTCAAACATGTTAGCTTAAACGGCACCTGCCACATGGTTGAACAAAAATCTGACTAAGTAGAATTTCACTTCCAGAACAACCAAATTCCAGACGTGACAGTAATAGCAGTAGGACAACAGACTGGTGATGGGGGGTCCTCTCTATTTCTGAAAATCAACCTTCCTTCCAGTCTAAGGTGGTATTCCACACTGGAAGGAAACACTCTCAAATTCTTTACCAATCCACAATCAGACACTCCCACTCCTATAGTCCAGAAAGAAGTGAAATCAGCTCAGAGCCTGGCTGATATTCAGCAAATTGGAGAGCAGTTGTTCATCCCTGTTCAGTTAAATGATGGGAAGGACTCTGTTCTCGCTCGAGTGTGTGTGAACAACAGTAAGAGCTTCATCAGCGAAGCCATGTTCCGCCAACTCCCAAAAGATCCAGCCATTCCCACATTCAAACTGATAGACAAATGGGAAATGGACCTGGAAGCACCCAATTCAAAACATCTCCTGCCAAGCAGGTGTATGCTCAAAATCTCCATTGGCAACAAGAGTATAGTCCATAATTGTTGGGTCGTGCGAGCCGTCACTGCCGCCTTTTACTTAGGCAGTGACATTCTCAATCGCTTTGCCATTAGTTTGGACCTAATAAACTTCAAAGCTTGGTCCCGATTAGCGGATAATCCCATGGGCTTTGATGATCAAGAAAAAGCATTTAGGTCAGCTCAATTGCTACCTTATGCAGTTGAAATTCAGCTTAAAGAGGAAGTCACCATCCCAGAAAGGACCCGACAATTCTCCCTGGAAGTGAAAGTTAAAAGAGGACAAAAATTGAAAGACCCTGATGCTTATATTCATCTAAATGCTTCTCTCCAACAGCAAGGGTTAGGGGTAAACCCAACACCATTAGTCAACATAGAACATGACACCATTCCAATAGAGGTGGATAACAGCGACTTAAAGAGTATTACTCTAGCCGCAGGCACCATTATTAGAATGGCGGTTTATGACCGACATTTCTACATTGATTTAGGAAATGAACTGTTAGGACCGATCCCCAAGGACTGTTTTGACAGTGACAGTGGGGACAATACAACACCAGACAGGATTTTCACCCGGCATGGGGGGAACTTCCTGGTGTACACTTCTTGCCCTTATGGTAAGGAAGGATGAGGTGATTTTCCAGGTCCATGAGGGCTGCCTTTCCCACCTGAAGCCTCCAGTCCAAAATCAGCACTCTGACCAGGGACTTCTCCACCCAGCTGGAGGAGGCCGCTGAGATAGCCAAACCAGAAGTCTTTCCAGGCTTCAGGCAGATGGTGGAAGAGATAGTCAACCTAGCTGACGCCTGTGTGACTCTGGAACAGAAGCAAAAGTTGAAACAAGTGTTCTTGGATTTCCAAGATCTCTTTGCGGTAGACTCATATGACTGTGGTCGCACCGACATCCACACCACAACAATTCCCACGGACCCTGGAATGACTCCAGTGTTTGTGAAGCAATATCGTTTGCCTCTCGCATCCATGGAGTCCCTTACTGAAATAATTAAGAACCTAGAGTCCCAGGGAATAATCCGTCCAGTACACAGTACATTCAATAATCCGGTGCTGGGAATATTGAAGCAAAACGGCCAGTGGAGACTCTGCGCCGACCTTAGGGAGCTCAACAAACGGGTCCATACTTCCCGATGGCCTCTGCCCTACATTGACCAAGGGCTGGCCCAGATCCAGGGGTCACAGGTATTCACAGCAATAGACCTGACCAATGGATACTGGACCGTGCCTGTCAGTAGGGAGGACCAATACAAACTGGCTTTTACCTTTGGGGGCCAGCAGTACACATGGACCCGGACTCCCTTCGGATACCTCAACTCTGGCAATGAATTCAACATTTTTCTACATAAGGCCATGCCTGACCTGGGTGCGAGGGGTAACCTGGCTTATGTAGATGATGTCCCCATCAAAAGTTCATCTGTGGAAGAACACATAGCAGAGATGCGTTATGTTTTGACACAGTTGAGGGCCGCCGGAGCAAAACTTTCCTTCCAGAAAGCACAGTGGTGTAGAACCTGTGTTAATTTCTTGGGGCATGAGATTACTCCTCAGGGTCTCTGTCCCCAAGAAAAGAAAGTGGAAGCACTTCAGAAGCTGAAAGACCCCACAACTCTGCGGGAACTAAGGAGCCTCCTTGGCCTGACTAATTACAGCAGAAAGTTCATTGAAGGCTACGCAGAGATCACTAGACCCCTGATTCATCTCTTGAAGGGGAGGGGGTCAAGTGGGAATGGGGTCCAGAACAATCCGAGGCAGTAAGACAACTCAAAAGAAGCCTCTCACAAGCGCCTTGCCTAGCTTACCCTGTCAGAAACAAGGAGTTCTTCCTGGAGAAAGGGTTCTCTAATACGTGCTTGACGTCAGTATTATACCAAAAGCATGACAAGGTCAATAAAGTAATCTCCTATGCGAGCAAAACTTTATCCTCTGTGGAGGAAAAATTCAACGATTGTGAGAAGGCACTCCTGGCAACGGTGTGGGCATTGAACAATTACTGCCCGTTTATCCGGGGGGAACACATCATAGTGGAGACTCCACACCAGCCTCTGCAATATCTCCAAAGTGACAGAATCCGGGCCGGAAATGTGAGTAATTCCCGAATTACTTCCTGGATTCTGTCAATGCAATGCTTTCCTGTGGAGGTCAGATATGGCCAAAACAAGAAGAGTCCGCTCGCGCAAGGTCTGGCTGACTTGCACGATTGTGCCAAAGAAAACTGTCTCGAGGACGAAAGTCTAAAAATCAAGGACAACATGGAGGCATACCTCAATTCCCCACACAAAGTCTTTGAAGAAGACAAGTGTGAGGGAATGCCCACTGTCTATGTGGATGGATGTTCGTACCATGTTGACGACAACGGGGAGAAAGAACTGGTGGCCGGAGTAGGGAATGCATGGGTGAATGAGTCCCCAGAACCCTCCGCTGGATACAAAATTGGTCCCCGAAGTAGTCAGGTGGCAGAATTGATGGCTGTGCATCAGGCCATCCTCACTGCTGTCCAACATCAACTCCACGAACTGGTCATAATTACAGATTCGGATTATGTATGGAACGGGTTTGTGGAGCACCTGGTAAATTGGAAAACCAGAGGCATGTTATGTGCTAATAACAAACCCCTGAAACATGGGAAGCTAAACCAAAATATTGATGATCTGGTCACATCGAATGGGATGACCATCTACTGGAAAAAGATCAAGGGTCATTCCAAAGTAGAGGGACCAGACAAAACTGGAAATGACTTAGCTGTTCAGCTGGCCAAAACCGGGGCCATCCAAGGGGATCTAATAGAAATAGAGTCCCTGTTGGTGGTAATCCAGGTCACTGCCATCTCTAGGTCCCAGACCAATGCTCACAATGATCTTTCAACTGCACAATGGAGTAAGGAGACCCCAGATGCTGATTTAATTACAGCTCAGAAGGGGGATCCAATTATTGGTAAGTTTTACCAACACCTTGAGGGCCCTGAGAACTTTCCCCTGACGGATACCGATTACATTGGGAAAGAGGACCTAAGAGTGTTGATGAAATGTCCAAAAATGTTCCGAATCCAAGATGGTTTGCTGGTAAGGAAATCCAAAGCTGGCCACGATCAGTGGGTGGTTCCTACCTCATTCCGAAGCCTGATGTTAAGTCACGCCCATGATGCGGCCACCGCCGGTCATAGGTGGTTTCACACAACATTGGAAATCTTAAGAGAGGTTGCATACTGGCCACACATGGGGCAGGACCTCGACCAATACTTGAAGGGGTGTCTTGTGTGTGCACAATTTCAGCCATCATCCCTCACACACCGTGCGCCTCTCCAAAAGAGGGGGATGACACTGCCATGGTCAGATTTGCAAATCGACTTTGTAGGCCCTGTAATTCGCTCGTCTAGAGGAAACAAGTACATGTTGACCGTTACATGCTTGTTTACCAAGCGGGTGGAATGTCTCCCAGCCCCAAATTGCAAGGCAGAAACAGCAGCTGCCCTGATGATTAACCACATCTTTTCCCGTTTTGGTCTACCTCAAAGGATTGAGTCAGACAGGGGTAGCCACTTCACCAGTGAAGTAATGACGAAGATGTGGGAGATATTGGGGGTTAAAAGGAAGCTACACATTGCTTACAGGCCAGCTTCTTCTGGAGCAGTGGAGAGATATAACCGAACCATTGTGAGCATCTTAAAAAAGTTTGTGGCAGATTCTGGGCCAAGTTGGGATATCCGATTACCTCTGGTCCTAATGGCCATCAGATCTACCCCTTCATCTGCAACTAAAATGTCACCATTTGAGTTGATGACTGGACGCAAGATGGTGCTTCCCCAGCATTTGCTCTACAGAACCCAAGAGCAGACGTTGATAAATGCCTCCACAACTCATGAGTATGTGGAGAATTTAAGGAAACACCTTCAACATGCTTTTGCCTATGCTCAGCGGAATCTAGAAAGATCAGCCGAGAGCATGAAGACCCACTATGATTTGAAAACTAGCCGAAAGGAATATAAGGTGGGTGATCGGGTCTATCTATACAATTTCCAAAGGAACCAGGCCAAACAGCGAAAATTCTTGCCTACATGGGAGGGACCGTTTGAAATCATAGACAAGATCTCCACAGTTGCTATAAGATCTGCATCCCCAAAGGCAGTTTGGCAGAGGGGGAAGATAAGTGGGTACATATAAATCAGCTAAAGTGTTGCCATCCCAGGCACACTCTGCAACAAATGGAGGAGTCCTCTGCAATACCAGAGGGGACCGCTCCAGAGTAATTCAATTCCAACCCTAAAATATCCCACATATAGTCTCTAAAATATTATGATTTGGAAAAAAAAAGTCTTATAATTGTATCTTGTTTTGGTTAAAATAAGAACGCAAATGTTTTGACTATAAAATGTATATGCCACCCCACCATATCAATGGTGGGTGGGGAAGAAATGTCTAGGAATGTGTATTGCCGCTTTGCTTTATCATCCTAGGAGAGATGAAACCATGGAGACTGACCAAGGAGGACGACTGGGGATCGGGAGCAGAGACCCGAGGGGCCCGGGGTACCGCCCAATCCTCCCATCAGGACCAGCAAGGAGAACTGATTGATCGACTGGAGGGAGGAAAAGATGCTGAACTGTGCCTTATATGGAATTGGAAGAAGAGGAGGCGAACATCCCAGATCTTGCAAGTTCCATCAGTGAAAGGCCAGAATGGCCATCGCAAGAGGGGGGGCTTGTGGTATGTTTTTACCCATGCATCCAAGTCCTAACATAAAACTGTGCAGTACTGGCATGGAAAACATCATGATGGCCAGAACTCCCCAGAGATTGCACAGGAAAAACATGAAGAATAGGCTGCCACCCATTTTTGCCTATGTTGTGAGCACAGGAGGGCACTGCCTAAAACCACCATTGGGCTACACACACAGTAGCCTGAAACCATTGGGAATGGCAATTCCGATTGCAAAAAGCAACTCAGAACTGTGGGGAATTAATTTTCTTAATCCCAAAAATGGTTGCAATACCGGTACTCACCACTATCAGAAAGCCGGCGTTTTAAAACCACCAGACTTTTGTGTAAAACTGAACAAATGAATCAAAACCAGGCCAAGGAAAGACTTGCTAAGAGGTGGATACAATGTAAAACTATATTCTGAAATGACTTGAAGGAAGTAATTATTTAATGTATAGGTAAAAATTGTCAGTTTGATTTGAATGTAGAAAACTGGGAACAAAAAGTGACATTTAGCTGAAACCGGGCTTAATGAAACTGGATTCTACCTGACAACTACCCCCGACAGGAGTTGAAACCTGCTCAGCCACTCATCCCAGGCCTAGCTGCATCCTGCTGCCCCTTGCCAAATGGAGTTGGCACCTCTCTGATTAGATTAGGGGAGGGGCACCACAGGCGGTTGCACAAAGCCTTGTCCTGGACTCAGGCAAATGTTATATTGGGGCGTCGTAAAATAGCTTCCTCTTGGGAGAAACTGGGGGGCAGCTGTGCCTCTGTGAACAAGCTGGCTTGGGGGAAGTGGATAAACCAGTTATTCCACCATGTGATGTGGGAAGCCACACCCTGTTTGACCAGGGCATAATTTTAAAAAGATGGATAACTCATAGTGCGGACTTGTCAGAATTATATAAGTAATATCATTATTTTTGTGATTTTTCTGTGCACGTTTTAAGGGGTGTTAGGACCCTGTGGTATGTTCCTGGGGATAGTAGCGGAAAAAAGGTTGTTACTCCAAATGTATGCATGTTAAAAACCTGACACTTTATCATCTGTAACCCATATCCCTGGTGCACATTTGTGTAAAATCTGGAAAGGTTTAGAGGTCGTTATCTGGATGAAAAGGGGAGAATTCTGTCATCAGTGGACACGACATCGTACAAAGACAGGGATCGGGTGGTTTGGTGCTACAGAAAATATGTAAACTGGACCTATAATATTAGAAAAATGGTACATAGGTAAATATGTATTTGGGTCAGAAATAGATTTGTGTGCAATTTGACAAGGGGAGGTTCCTCTGACCATAAAACCTACCGCATCACTCTGACACTCCATTTCTTCCCCTCAATCAAGGGAGAGAGGAAAGCTGGGCCAATGACAATTAGAGAGGGGCAGGCTTAGCTAGGCCCAGGCACACACCCATTTTCAAAACACATAAAAAGAGACTGCTGGGACAGGTAGAGAGATTCAATTGCATTTGCTGCGGAGCATGCTGACTGACGACTTCACATCCAGAGATCCAGACTTCAAATCCATCAATCTCCAGAACCTGTAGCAGAAATTAACTCCAGAATTTGTAGCAGAGAGGCCTGAATCCACCAGCTGAATCCTCTTCAGCAGGCCTCAAAACCAACAAAACTATTCAACAGCCTGGCGAGCTATTTGAATTTTTGCCAAGAATTTTTGCAAGAACCTGTAGCAGTATCCAGAAAGCAGTGCTGTATCCGGAACCCGAGAGAACCACAAACCAGACCGTTGTGAGCAGATCCGGTGCTTGACAGACCCAGAGAGCAGAGCTGAGCCAGATAGCCGGGACTTCAGAACCACCCGCCGGAAGTCCTGTCCAACCTGACCAGACCGTGACGAGGCCTATTTCAAATTGATATTGTGAGTACCTAGCAGAACTGTGCAGAACCAATCTCTTAGTTAAAATAATCTAATCCAAACTATTTTAACCTAATTAGAACAGCCTCCTAGAAATCGTGTCATCTGTCATTTGTAAAGCTGCACAGCTCTCACCTGTCAATTCTGCAGTTGTAAGCTGTCACCTGTCATTTTGAGTTTGACTTTAAATACGAAAATCTACCTTTATTAAATTGTCCGTATCTCTGGAACCGGGCTATGAACGGAATTTTAAAGCTGTGATTTTAGGCTTTCCAACGAACCTAGAACCAACTTCCTACTCCCTACACTTTGTCCGTAATCGCGAGACACGCACTCGCAAATCTTACCGCGATTTGTGATTTGGCCCGATTTCTTCATCTGTAGAAATCAGCAGCTTTTTGCTTCTCTTTGCTAAAATTCGTTTGCAATCTGCTAATCATTCATAGAGTATTGTTAAAGTGAGCCTGAACTAATATAAAGTAGCCATCACCTACCCTGAACCTCTAGACGGAATTAAAAGCAATTTTAGCACCTTTTCACTTCCTTGCAAACCACATTAAAGTAATTTGCCTGTGTTTAAAACGCATCCCTGTTTTCCCTAAATTTGCTGGGAGAACTGGAACTGTGTATTGCATTATAAAGTGTGATTTGTTGGGATTCTTGAAGACTGTGTGCTCTCCTTCCATTTCTTGTATTGCATGGGGGGGGTGATTTGTCAAAAGAAAAAGTGATCATATTACCTTTTGCTAAAATCATAACATTTTCTTCCACCTTGCGTTTCCTTGAAACCATCAAGCATTTTCAGCTACCTCATCCTCTATACTACTCCTAAGTAATCAAGTGTACCACTGTAACATTACCCATTGTGGATCCACATCATATGTCTCAGTGTACTATCCAATATTAATTTATTATAAAAGTGTGATAGATATATATTGTTATTTTTCCCAAATAAACTTTTTAATTTGCAAAACAAACCTACTTCTTGGCTCAGTGGGGTCAGGGGGATTCTAAGAGGGGGGTGTTATACAAGGGTTGTCAACCAGAGTATTGAACTGGACCTAAAAATATATCAATAAGGGTTTCCCTCAGCATCCCAGACTAGGCATTGACTTAGCTGTAGTGTTGATTGAATATCGCTTACAAGGTAGGAGTCAAGGATGGATAAAAGGGGGGAGGAGTGATGGGGAGAAGGGAGGTAAAGATTAAAGTCACCAAGTACAGTAAGAGGAGAGGGAGAGGGAGAGATGAGAGAAAGGAGATGATCGAGGTCGTCATAGAAGGAAGAAAGAGTGCCAGGGGGTCGATAAATGATTAGAAAGGAGATGGGGTGAGGAGAGGAAAAGGATTTGTAAAGAAATTCGAAGGAAGATATGGAGGGGAGGTAGAGGAAAGGTATTTAGGATGGAAGAGGAGGCCAATACTTCAGGCACGGCCAGAAGGGCGCGAGATATGAGAAAAAGAGGAGGAAGAGGTGGTGAGGGAAGCAGGGACAGTGGTGTTGTGAGGAGGGATCCAGGTTTCAGTTAAGACATAGGAAATGAAGGTTGAGACAAAATAACATGTCTAAAACTGCTGCAGTCTTATTGCAGAGGGATCTGGTGTTCCAGAGAGCAATGTTCATGAGGCTGGAAGGTTGAACAGAGGGGTGGGGTAGAGAGGATTAGGGTAGAGAGAGAGGGTATGTGAAGAACGGGGAGAGTGGGGGACTGGATTAGGGAAGGGAATGGACATGAGGAGGAAGGGGAAGGTTGGGTGAGGGAAGGGGTGAGGGCAGAGGTGATGAGGGCAGAGCAAAAGGGCTATGGCAGAGCGCATAACAGAGGGAAAAAGAGAGGAGTGGAGATAGAGTAAAGTGGTAGAGGAGGGAAGGTGGTAGTGGAGGGAGAAGGAAGGGGGGGAGGTGTAAAAGGGAGTCAAATAGGAAGGGGCGAAGAGATTAGGAGTAGCGCTGGAGGGAGTAGCAGGGCAAGAGGGGAAGTTGAAGGTGGTAGAGAGCAGAGAGAGGGTAGGTGGGCAAGGAGAATCCTCAAAGAGAGTGTAGTAGTGGAAGACCGCTGGTTCTGTGCAGTGGGAGAAGATGGCGATACCAGGTCAGTGAGTTGGCAAGCAGGGACAGGGAGCCAGCCAGGGCAGGGGACCGAACAGCTAATGAGTTGGAAGTGGCTTTATTGTCCGGGCCAGGTATGATCAGGAGTGGTCTATAGGTGGTAGTGAAGAGGCCAGAGATCCTGTTGATGAAGAGGGCTGGAAGGAACAGAGGGGAACAGAGGATCAGTGGAGGAGGGGGGACAGTGATTTTGTGGACTGATGGCGGGCTGTAGCGGAGGCTGCAGGGACCCAGGGTCCTGGAGGCGGATTTGCCGATGGATGACCCCACCCGAGGAGTGCTAGTGGACACAGAAGACCAGAGTGCAGAGGCAACTCAAGGGGCAGGGCTGGGTACAGCCGACGTGGGGCCCAAAGTTGTATGGGTGTCCTGTGATGTTAAGGAGGACAGGAAGGCAAAGTGCAGCAAGGACTAGTAGAGGAGTCCAGGGGGCCTAGCTAGGATCAGATGATGTGGAGCCCTCCGAGGCCTCAGGTAGTCGGCGGAGTAGCTGCAAAGTCCAGACAGGATGAGGGAGGAAGAAGCGATCCCACCCAGAGCAGAAAAGTCAAAGTCTAGGTCCATGGTGGCTGGCGGGCAGAGTATGCAGTAGATACTGAGGTCTCAAGTAGGCGGCGGCTCAGCTGCGCAGCCCAGACTAGGATGGAGGAAGAAGCGACCCTTCCCGCTGCAGAGTACCTGCAGACTAGATCCGGGGTGGAGGGCGGGCAGGATCCGAGGTTGACACAGGGGACTGGGATCCCCGCCGGAGTAGGCTGGAAGCCCCTGTCAGCAAGGAGAAGAGGCGGGCGCAGGCTTTGCCGAAGAGACCAGACGGGTTGGGGAGCAAGATGGAACAGCTCCCGCCGTCACTCGCAGGCAGCCCCTGGCCGAGGAGGAGGGAGGGCTGACACTGCAGCAGACTCAGAGTGCTGAGGAACACCAAGGCTGCTCCGGTGGGCCGATCCGGGAACCGGACATGCGGGGCCAGCAATGGTGTGCAGGCGGGCAGTGGGCAGCAGACTGGGTCGACCGGGTCAGGGAGCAGGCCGTAATGGCACCCGCTGCGGAACGCTGGAAGGCCAGGCCCGATGAAGAGGGCGGGCTGGCTGGCACAGACGACAGGAGTCCACACCCAGAGCAGAGCGGGAAGACTCCGAGGACAGAGACACTCAGGTCTGCTCTGATGGGCCCATCCAGGAGCTGCAGAGGTGGGGCCCGGAGCACAAAGGAGGCCCAGGGCCAATGAGAAGGGCGGGCTGGCAGGCACAGAAGACCGAAGCCCCTTCAGACAGCAGAGTGGGAAGACTCTGAGGAATGAGAGAATCACAGGCCGCCCCGGTGGGCCGATCAAGGAGCCGCCGAGGTGGGGTCCGCAATAGGGTGCAGGCGGGCAGCAGAGATCAGAAGGTGAAGGGGAGCACTGGAAGCCAAGGCCCGATGAGGAGGGCGGGTTGGCGCAGATGACCGGAGACCTCGCTGGGAAGAGCGGGAAGAGGCCACACCAAGGAGCTGAGCCCGAAGAGATTGAAAGAAAGTCTGATTTAGGGTGAAGTTGCTACCGGAGGAGCCCCCAGACTCTAGGAGCAGGAACGCAGGTAAGTTTGAGTAGAAATTGCTATAATTATTGAATTATTTAGTTAGATTCTGCCTGAAGTGAGGAGACGCTGGTTCAGGCGACCAAGCTTCTGCGCCCCCTGGTGGTCCCCTGCCCTGGTGGCCCCCTGCCTTTCCTCTGCCATCTTCCCCTCTGCTTTCAAACAAACCACTATCATTCCTATTCACCACTATCATTCCTATTCAGAAGAAACCTTCTGCTGACCCTCTGCTCACCTCTAACATCCGTCCTATCTCATTTCTCCCATTCCTCTCTAATCTTCGAGCGCCTGGCCTACTCGCAACTCTCAACCTTTGTCACTAATCTCTCTCTCCTTCCTCCCTATCAATCTGGCTTCCGTCCTAAACACTCTCCTGAAACTGCCCTCACTTACATCCTTAACTCCCTCCTCTCCGCACGACACTCTAAGCAATCCTCTGTCCTTGTTCTTCTAGACCTCTCTGCTGCCTTCGACACTGTCGATCACCCCCTTCTTCTCAACACTCTTTTTTCCTTTGGATTCAAAGGCTCTGTTCTTAACTGGCTTTCCTCTTACCTCTCCTCCTGCTCTTTTACTGTTTCCTGGGGAGGCTGCTCCGCTCCTACCCAGCCTCTGGAATACGGAGTACCCCAAGGTTCCGTACTTGGCCCTTTCCTTTTCTCACTCTATACTTCCCTCCTTGCCCCAGTTATCTCTTAATTTGGCATCTCTCACCATTTCTACGCCGATGATACTCAGCTCTTCCCCTCCTTCTTTTCCTTCTCTACTGACCTTAACCTTAAACTCTCTTCCTGCCTTACTGCAATAAAAAAATTGGATGTCTTCTCGCTTCCTTTCCCTTAACAGTGATAAAACTGAAGTAGTTTTCTTCCCCTCCAACTCTCTTCCCCCTCCCTCTCCTGCTCCTTTCATTCATTTTCCCCCTTCTAATCTCCCCATTTCTGACCACGCTCGCAACCTAGGCATTCATTTTGACTCCTCTCTCACCTTTTCCCATCACATCTCTCTCACTTCTCATGCCTGTCGCTTCTACCTCTTTAATATTCGCAAAGTCCGCCCCTCTCTCACTTTCCATGCTACTAAACTCTTAATCTCCTCCCTTATCTTCTCTTGCCTCTTCTACTGCTCCTCCTTACTCTTTGGACTTCCTACTTCTCATCTCGCCCCCCTTAAATCTATCTACCACTCTGCCGTCCACACCCTCTGTCTCCTCTCCCCCCGTGACTTCATCTCTGCTTCCCTTTCCTCCCTTGGCTGGCTTCCCTTTCACTCCCAACTTAAATTTCAATTTCTTTGCCTAGTCTTTAAATCTCTCCACGGTCTTGCTCCCCCTTATCTCTCCTCCCTCCTCTCGTTCTACACTCCCTCCCGCTCCCTTTGCTCTGCCGACCACTTCCTTCTCACTGTTCCTCCTTCCCCTTGTGCCACTTCCCGCTTCTGCTCCTTCCATCTCCTAGCCCCCCACACTGGAACTCCTTACCTCTCTCACTCCGCTCTATTTCTACCTTTTCCTCATTCCGAACTTCCCTCAAATCTCTCCTTCTCCATTCCCGCCATGAAACCCCTCCCCCTTCCTGCTCCCCTCCCACCTTGGCTTATCTCCTTGTTCATCTCCCTCCATCCCTCCTGCTCCCCATTCACACCCTTCACCCTATCCGTTTCCCTCCTCCTCTTCCCCTCCCCTCCCTCTCAGTTCTACTGCACTACTCTCAAAATCCCCTCCAATTAATTGCTCTACTTATTTTCTTGTTGGTCTGATTCTCAATTGTAAATTGCTTCTGCTGTTACTGTTATAATGTTAATTGTCACATGTATCCTGTTGTTAAAATGTGCAGCGCTTTGGTGTAAAACACTATATAAACTAAATAAATACAAATACAAACAATGCAATCCCCACTTTATGACTTCTCAGATACGTGACAACTCACTGTCTTTTACCATAGTTATTCATGCCCCGGACGTTCCAGGACATTATTGTAACGTCACTGGCCATTGTGTGATTGATCTGCTGGGTGCTGTGGGAGCTGCCACCCAAAGTAGGGCATAGGTTTTTCCCGAGTGTGGGCTACGTACTCTCTTAACAGGCTTTCGCCCCACCCCTTATTCCCAACTCCCCATCCCCAACAATATAACCAAACTTCCTCAAACTGAAACTGTACAGCGATGCAAGGCATGCTAAGACCCTTCTGCTCCTCGAACACCTAGTCTGTAAACTAGGCTCCTGGTGCCCCACGGGTGGGTGCAATATGGCACCCCAAGAAACAGTATATGGGGTAGTAGATGGAGCTTCCTGGTTGTGCCAGTCTACTAGACTTCCATGCCTGGTCCATGGTACGCATCCGTTTCGCAACTTCTTCAGCCGCAGAGTAAAAGTATGCAATCTGAGTCAGGCCATGTACAACTGTAGCTTTTCTCAGCCGAACTCTCTTGTTGCTGGCCTCACTCTGTAAGTTATCCATTAGATGTTGATGGGTCACCCGGTCCCAGTTCCTTGTCCTGCCATTAGCGATCTTCAGATGCTGGGACCTGAGCAGTGTCCATCCAGTCATGAGCTTCTGCTGGCGTCGAAAAACAACGCTTTTCCGTTGTGGAGAACGTTCAATTTGGCCGGGTAAATTAACATGTATTTCAGGCCTGCTTTTTTGAGTCTTTCTTTATGAATTGTGCCTGTCCTTTCTGTACCTGAAAGGTGTAGTCAGGGAATATCGCCAGCTTAGCTGAGGCTCTCTGTATGTTGCCCCCATTTTTGGAAACGGCCACAATCTTCTTCCTGTTCTTGTAATTGAGGATCTTGGCAATGATGGGGCTAGTTGGGGCTCCTTATCAGTGATCGGTGAGCTCGCTCTATTGTAAACCCCCCCTCACCCCCCCGAGTCAGGTTCCCGGGGCCCTGTTCATGCAACAGTAGATTCTCTACATAGTTGGTGGGGTCTGACCCCTCCATACCCTCAGGCAGGCCCACTATCCTGATGTTATTACGTTGGGCTCTCCCTTCGGCATCTTCAGCCCTCTCCTCCAGCAGTTTGACCTGTTGTAGGATGTGCACATCCTTGGATGTTTCTGTTCTTGCTGTGGTATTTTCCTGTACCTGTTTTTCTAGTTTACCAGTGCGCTCTGACAGACCCTGCACATCTTGTCTCAATAGGCCAACGTCGATCCTGACTTCGTCTATTTTGGATCCCAGGGTGGCTTGCAATGTAGCAATGGCCTGTAATATCTGCTGTTTTCCATGATCAATAGTTGTATCGGGCCCCTTAGTTTGACCCACCTCGCTTTCTCCACTTCTGTCCTGAGCGGGGCTTCCATGCCCTTTTGCAAAGGCCTCCATGGTAGTCTGTTTCCCTTTGGTTTTGTTGTTTTTTGCTGCAACTGTACCACTGTTTGCTGTGGCCTGTCCGGCTCAATACAATGTGCTTTGTAGCGTTTCCTATCGGAGTGATGGCGTCTTTTACACTCCCCGCACCCAATTCCGGAGGTAATAGTCTCAGCGATTGTGTCCGATATCCAATTAGCCCATTGCGTAGTAGTCAGTGCAGGTTAAGGACTTTGGGGCCAACCCGTGGTGAGTCAGTCACACCTATGCTGGCAGACGGTCCTGTATCCCGTTTAAGTTTCACATGAGGTTCAGCCAGGCAGTGTTTTGGCTATTTTCCAATATCTTGAGGGATTAGCAGCATTGCATTAGGTTCTTCCTGGAATTCCTGCTGCAAGCATATTCGCTTAGTGCGGGCATTGCAGGGCCTACGTACCGTGCCTGCACTGGCCTGATTTTCCTGACCCGCTTACAATGTGTACAGGGGGAGTGACAGCTTCCTCAGGCTGGCTAAGATAAACCAGGGGTTCGTAGTGCACTCCTTTGCAATCTCACCGGTTGCTGTGAGTAGCTGTTGGCTGGCTCCTTGATTGCAATACAGGCTGAAAGAAACCCCCATGTTTGTGTTACGTTAGAGAGGCCCCTAATGGTGCAGGAGGGGGTTCTTCACCCCGCCTCCTTGTTATGCTTATGCAGCCTTTTGGAGGTGCTGGGGGATAGCGTCCATCTATCAGCTGTTCCTTAATTGCTAGGCCCGGGGCACCTTATGTATCCTGTGTCCAGTTCTTACATGCTCCAGGAGTTCAGGCAGCTCCCTCTCGCCCCCGGCTCCTTACTGCCTTGTTCGACTTTATTCAGGGACTTGCAGCTACCAGATCTGCCTCTCGAGTCTCCGGCACCCCGAACCGCAGCTCCCACCTCCAGTTCCTCAATGGTTAATGCAGGACAGCTTTCTCCACACCTGCTCCAGCACATCCCCCTTCGGAGGTAGTGCCTTGCTCCGGCTCGATCAAATCCACTGCTCGAGTACTTCAGGCCTTGGGCCGCTCTGGGGCCCGGCACATCGGCTTGCCTCTGACTTCCATCAGCAACTGGGCTCCACTTGTTTTCGACGCTCTCCTCTACAAGTCCCGGGCTGCTCTCCCTGCTCTGGGGATCGGCATCAGCTGTCCCTGACTCGCGCCATCAGCTGGGCTTCACTTTCTGTTTTACTGCGCTCCGTTCAGGTATACGCGGCTCCGTCTGTCTGCTGCTTCACTTGGTGCGTATCCCATGTAGCGCAGCTGGGCTCCTCCATTTACGCCGCTATCTATTCTGCCTTGCAGCCTCAGTGCCACCCTCGACTGTGGGCCATGCAGTCTTGCCCGGCTTTCTACCGGGCTGCCTGGAGGGCACCACGGGTTCAGCCATGGACCTCCCCAGCCGCCGCCATTTTTCTTTCTGGGCAGGCCCGATGAGAGGCATTTTCGCACAGCGGATCTTTCTTCCAGGACCCGCTGGGGTTCAATCAGTCGCCCGCTCAGATTACCAAAGTTATTATGAGCGCATTAACGCATTTTCACAGCGACTCTGCGACTTATACAGCTAATCTTTAAACGGATCCGCAGGAGCTGTTCATAGGCACGTCTGCTCTACATGGCAGTTAGCCACGTCCCCCCACTTACACCTTCTTCGTTAGTTCCTTAACAGTCACTTGGAGATCTTTTGTGGTGATCGATATTTCTTCAACTTTGTCTTCTGTCTCTCCTACTCTACTCACTAGATTTCACACATCTTGACGCAGGAGGTTTACATCACATTTAATGTCATCAATGCGGCTCTCCATTGATGATCTCAGGGCTGCAATTGCTTCTAGCACTCGAGTATCTGCTTCTTCCATCGGGGGTCCTTGGTCTCCTACTTTGGATCACTCTTCATTCTCGGAAGGGTGTTAGTTGGTCTCACCCTCCTTGGCAAACACATCAATTTTCGTTTGCTGTGACTTTTCTGAGGTTTTTCTCCTATTTCCTTCCAGCATATATCTCTTTTGTCCTTCTTAGTTCTCGTTCACCATAATAGTTTATCTATGTCCTTGTATTATGGCTGTGGTGTCAATTCCAGTACTGCAGGCCCTTTTGGGTTTACTCAGCCTGTGACACTGTTCACCTGCATCAGGGCCGTTTCCTGATGCAGACCTTCTCAAATTGCCTTTGCTTGGTGTCCGTCTGCTTTCCACCTATGCTGAATCTCTCTATCGCCCCTCAGCAATAGGGGCGATAGGGATCCCTAATTAGTCCTCTGTGCTTGCGATTCCAACTTGCCCAACTGCAATCTCATTACATCTGTGCAGGGCCAGTAGGGAGGAATCCGCTGTAGCCCAGGTGCAGTCCAGTGTTGTCCAGGTGTTTCAGTCAACACGAGGTGGGGAATAAAAGTTAAAGCGCAAATGTTCCCTAGCCCATGGGGGGTGGGAGGTTAAGTCCATCCAATTCTCACTGCCGCTCCTTTTAATGTGTGACTGCATGGTCGGGGTGGTGCGTTCCCTCCCGGTCTTGTTATGCACTCTGGTGCGGCTTCAAATGGGCCGCGGCACACCTTATCTGCCACGCAGCGCAGGCTGGCCTCGCCATCAATGCTCCTCTACTGCCGCCGCTTATCATCCGTGCAGAAAGAGTCTCCCACTTTCAGGTCAATTCCACAATATCTGGAGGTGTGGACCAACTCCCTATCCGCAGTTTTGTCTCTCTGCCCCTACATTGTAGAATGCGCGGCGTCTTCTTTCAGTTTTCAAATGGCGCCCGCCCTTTTGTTTGTGATCTGCAACAGAATCCTTTTCCCTTTTCCGCCTGTTAACATTCACAGAGCACTTTCGTTTTGATCCAGGAGCTTCACTGTCTCTCACTCAACATGTCCTATTTGTCGCTGGGGTAATTCTGCTTGATAGGATGCTATGCTCGAATAAGCTTCTCAATGTCAGATCATTATGGGAGCTTAGAGTGAACACGTCACGTTCACATCCCTGCTGGCCGCACCCCCTATTTAAGATTCTATAGATACCTGGCTGAAGGATTTGATGAGGTGGAAAAAGAGCTGTTTTGGTTAAATGGTATGGCGGACGGAGTCTTACCAGGGCCATTGCGCTAATACAGGTGTGGTTCACTTTTGAGAAAGATTTAAAAAAGAAATGCAATTAGAGTTATGATATGATTTCTCTTAAATGAGATTGTGTGATGAATATGTGTTTTTATAAGAAAACTAGTAAAGATTATATATGAATTTGTAAATGAAATGTATGAATTTAATGTATTTTTCTCTATTTTGTATATTGTAAAATGTATTGTGAAAAGTTCAATGAACTAAAACACAACAAAGAAAAAAAAAAGTTTGGTGTGCATGGCCATGCCATAACACGCCATCGTTGTGTCAGCAGACCATGCTTAATGTTCTGCAACACTTCTTGGCAACGGTCATTCTATGCCAACTTTGTGCTATTTTTCATGAGTTCACAGAGGGGTTCGGAAATTGTAGCCAGGTTGTGAATGAATTGACCGCAATAGGTTGCCATGCCCAGGAAACTCATGACTTCCGTGGGCGTCATGGGGATGACGCTTTCTTGATATATGCAACTTTGAAGGGGTCTGCAGCTGCACTCTTGCTATTTAATATGAAGCCAAAAAAAGTGAGCTCTTCCTTTAGGAATTCACACTTATCTTTGTGCAGTGTGAGGCCGGCACTGTCTATCCTCTCGGCCATAGCTGCTAGTCGTGACATGTGTTCAGCCTTTTTCGCACAGATTAAGATGTCATCACTAACATTTAACACTGCAGTGAGTCCTTGCAGCACTGTCTGTTTTGTATGTTGAAACACTTCCGCCACTGAGATGCCGAAGTTGAGGCGGTTTTATCTCAATCCTAGGTGTCACGAAGGTGGTGATGTATATCAATTCTTCATGAAATTTCAATTGCTGATACAGTCCGTTAACATCTAGCTTCGAGAATATTGCTGACCCTTTGAGGTCTGTGGTGATCTTGTCTAGGCTGGGGGTGTGATCTGCCTCTCTTGTATAATTGCTGCATTGGGGAGGCGCATGTCAATGCAGATCCTTACCTTCCCTGGTTGTTTTGGTTTGTGTGTTACTACCATTGGCGAGACCCAGGGGATGGGTCTAATTGCTTTCTCAATTATTCCTGCTTTATCAAGGTTATGAAGCTCCTTTGAAACAAGTTCATGCATGCAAAATGGTGTTCTTTGGCGTTTCACTGCTTTTGGTTCAACTGTGATGTCGATATGGAGCTTTATTGAGCCTCCCTTTAGGCACTCTATTCCTCTCAGTAGATTGGGGTGTTTGGAGGGAAGTTCTTTTATGTCATTTGTTAGTGATGTTGCAAATGAATTGTATGAGTCCCAGGTCGTCTGCAAATTCCCAACATAGAAAACATTCTAAGCCAGTCTTTACAACATATATTTTTGATTATGAAAAAGTTTCATCCCTTTTTATTTCTGTCCTGAAGCGTCCTAGTACTTGTAGGGGTTTTTTGACACCCGTATGTGTAAAGTAGTGTCTTTGATTTCTTCAGCACTGGTTTAGGCCTCATCTTTGCATATGTCAGTTGCAGCATGACGTTTACTGATGCTCCTGTGTCGACTGTGACAACCTTCGCCTGTCTTGCGATCTCTATTGTGCATCAGAGTCATTTCTGTGCCCCCTGCCCCCCATTCAAGGCTGAGATCATGTGCATTTTCCTCCTTCTTGTTGTTATTGCTCTGGTCAGTAGGTTTCATCTTCTTCCCCTAATTCCTCAGTGGGGGAGTCGTTATCCGCATCTACTTGTCTGGTTTTTGCTTGTTTCTTTTTCTGGTCGACTGTGGTTTGAGGCATCCTGGTGCCATTAGTGCTGGTTTTGATTAACCTCGCTCCATGGTCTAGTGGCTATGCTCTCTGCAAGTTTTATACATATGTCTGTTTTATGATACATTATTAATGGTTTTACATTGGTTTTTATCCAGTTCTTCCGAAATAATGCTTCTTTGTTTTTTGCACAAGAGGTGAATATTTCCTAAAGGTTCCCTTTATAACAGGATTGGTTTCATGCACATCACTCTGTTTTCACAGACTTATGAGCCCAATGCATTGTGGACCTTGTAGTTCCATGCCTTAAGAGTCACGGGACACATTATTTTGAGGTATCTTGATTGGGACCCTGTGGTTCCTAGTAAGACTATGTTTTTTGTCTTTTTCTCCTTTTTATTATTTTTCCTGCACCTCAGGGGTCACGACTTCTACTGGTCCTGAGGAAGGCGGAATGGCCTACTCTGCCGAAACGTAGTTTACTCGCACTTTCTGTTTTATTCGTGTGCGAGTATGACACCTTCTAGATTCACCCTGGTGTCACACGTAGACCCCGAGTTTAGCTAGTAGACCTTGAGTTTAGTTAACCAATTGAAAATGCCCCCAATGGAACTGAAAATTTATAATTCAGAGACATATGGTTTCTACCACTGAGTGGGGGCCTATCAACTTCAAAATTTAGATAGTGTTGACTATTCTGAGAAAAAGTTTTTTTCAAATGTTCTTTTCTAATGTGTGTATATAACTGTCTTTTGCATTGCATGAAATACTGTGTACATGAACATGGATATTTATTGGTTCTTTTTTGTACATATTGTGCTTGTTTTGGAATTTATGTTGAGCTAATAGTACTTGGCAATTGACAGACCTTGCTTATGAGTAATAACTGAAATAATAAAAAGTTTTATTGGTTCTTTTTTGTACATATTGTGCTCGTTTTGGAATTCATGTTGAGTTAATAGTGCTTGGTAATTGACAGACCTTGCTTATGAGTAATAACTGAAATAATAAAAAGTTACTTCTGTATAATGCTTAAACAGAAGTACGAAATGGTGGGTGATTTTTGTAAAATGTATCCCTATGAAAACTTAGGTGGACACAGAAAACTGTAAAACACATACCTAGGATATACTTTAGATAGCCTGTGCCATATTGTTGGTATTGAGAAGTTTATTATGAATTAGATTGATATATATGTTTAGTGAACCTGTCAGGACACCTTTTTGTTTTTTGGCCATTAGTGCTGAAGACAGACACTTTTGCATAGTGATCTGGTCATCCGCATGTGCTGCATGCCGTACCTTGTGACGGGCAGTCTTTTCTCCAGTGTTGTGGATCTCTGCCCCATCCACAATCTTTGAGGTCTGGCATACGCGATGGCCACATATGGAGACTCTTTGGAGTTCTATCCTGGCGTCTCTGCATGCTGTCATCATAGACTCTTGCAACTGTTGCAGACGGGGTAATCTTTAGTTTCTGTAGGGTGTTCCCCATGTGGGCAGCTCTCACGTGGGCAAGTTCACATTGGTGCCCATATTCCAATATGCGGTGTAGGGGTATTCCCTTCTCACTGAGGACTATTCCAGTTCCTGGTGTGGCCTTCATGTTTTAAGGTTCTGGTTTTCTTCCTTTCTTATTCTCCAGCCCTCTAGGAGTATCTTCTTTTTATTAAAAAAAAGAAAAAGATAACTGTTTTCTTGTAGGGCTTGATTGCCATTCTGAAAAATAACTTTTGTTTTTTTTCTCCTCTGGAGTGTGACACAGTAAGCCTGCCTCTTTGCCAATGTTGTGCCGTGAGACAGCCTCCCATTGCTCTGGGGCAGTATATGAGCCTCCTGGGGCTTAGCTGGTGTCGCGCGTAGCCTAGGGGTGCATGGCATGGAAAAGGAGGGAGCCGAAGGCAGGAGAAGTAATGGCGGCTCATGCCGCTCGGCCAGTGACCCAAAACCCCTAGGTCATGCCATGTTTGTTTGCACGTCACCACCCGTGCACAGTGACGTGTGGGACGGGCAATGACATAACAGTATATATCCCACTTTTTTACACCGTCATAAACTGGCTCACCACTTGTTCTCATCTTTGTGCTATTGTACAGGCACCCTTTTGTGGGAATGCCAACACCACCAGTAAATGTGTTATTGTAAGACATGTCTGATCGAAATTGACATCTCTGTTCTTCAAATAAATACAAAATAAACAAAAATGTAGGAGGCATTATACCTCCAAGCGAAAGAAAAAAAGGTTTATGTGGAGAAGGCATGCATGCCAACATTTTGCAACAGCTAGGAGGGAGATTTTGTAACAGAAATATGGAGAAGTGAATTTTCCCATTGGATTGAATGGATTTGTACAAATACTGCAACTTAAAAATGTCACCTATACCGAATACAGCACCTTTGCGCCGTACTAAAATCCCAACCTCCATTACTCTGACTAATGGGAGCCGGGGCGTCCCCTGCTTCCATTAGATGGAAGCAGGGGAAAATAAAGAGAACCGTTTAAAAAAAAAAGAAGGACCCTGCAGCACCAGTTCAGACCCACCTAAGCGGGACAGAACTTAGGCTAAAGTGATACAGTTGAGACGGCGATGTTATGGAGAATTCTCATTCTATGGCTAATTTCCCTTACCTATAGAGTCCCCCAGCAGATTGGTTGGATTTGAAGTGTTTGTTTCTTTTTACCTGCTAAGAGTGAGATTCTTTTTCCCACTCTTAGGCATTTTTGCTATGTGTGTTCTAGGCTATTTTTGTGTTTAATGCCTGTGAGATCTTTCTCAACCCCATAGGAACCATCTTTATGCACATGTGTTACACAGCACCCTCAGTGCAGTGACACAGGGGTGTCGGAGCGACCCCCAAACATAGACTCCATACCCTGGGACTGACTACTGTCTCCCAGGGCATGTAAAGTACTGGAAGGGGTTAATAGTTTTTCCCCTATGTTCATTTTCGAGGGGGTACCCTAAGGTCCCTCTCTCAAAAGTTTCTGGCTGGTGGCAGTGGTTACTACCATAAATATTCGACCGCAAATATTTCTCTATGGGATTTTCCCATTGTTCGAGGCTACCAAATTTTCTGACAGCCTCTAACATACCGCCGGTGCACTTTAATATTAACTTTGCTCCGGTATGTTTTTATTGCCAGAACTTTAATATAACTTCTTTCTCGTGTCTTTCTCTACAATCCTAACCCAGGTTGGGGATCCTTTGTTCGTCCGTTTGGTGGGCTTCTGCCCAGAAGCCCTCCTTCCGGTGCCACCGAGTCTGGGATGGGTCCATTGTGTGGGAGGGGGAGTAGGACCTCTGGACAGGGTTGTCTCCGCAACCCAGGTCACACTCCATCCTGATAGGCTGGATGGTCTCCCGTCAAGATGACCACTCTACTGTGCGAGTGACAGCTAGGCTGTATGAATGGGGATCTTTTTGCATAAAAGCAGGGTCCTGGGGACTGGAAGAGAAAGACGTTGCCACTGGAACTAAGAAGCCGAAGAGGAGAGAAGCCAAAGACATCTGCAACGACTGAACCACCGGTGTAGCCCTGCTGCAGCGTCTCACCACTTTTCTCCACACGACGAAAGATCTTCACCTGCAAGAGCCTTCTTCCTTTGAGCTGGTGGGGCCAACCAGTTTGCCAATCGCCTTCCCGGACCTGCCATGGTCGAATCTCCCGTACCCTGTACTCGGAGGCTGGATAGCCAGGCACCAGTCCACCCGGACCGCGATTTAAAGGAGCGTACCTTTTATTCGTCGGGCAGCACCGCGGCTGGTTTCATCTCTGGGTAATGCAGTAACTCGAACCTTCCTCCACGACGAGAGCCTCTCTTCCTCTGCTGGATCACCCGAACTGCAGGAACTACCAGGAACAACCGCCACCGCAGGAGCCTCTTCTTCATCTAAGATACATTGTTCCGCCAGGCCGCCCTTTCTTCGCGGTAGTGCTAAAGGTGTTTTAAATCCTTTACCTACCTGTTTGGTTGGCCGCCCCCTCTCTCTTAACATTGTCTTGTTCGAACTTTTGCAACCACCCTTTCATCTATTGTTAACCAAAGACTTGACTGCAGCTACGAGAACATTTTGCTCCTGGGCCCTTGCCCTGTACCACTAACTCTGGCACAGGCCTACTGACTCTGGTCACACTGGTTAGATCTGCCTTCTCGAGATTGATTCTCCATTCGAACTGTGTTGTGCACCCCTTTCTTATGACTACCCTTTCTTCCCACTGCATAATCATTGTGAAATGCCATTTTGCTCAGTTTTCATTTTAAGTATTGCTTATATTGATGCACTGTCCTGCTGAACTGGTTCACAACTGATGGGAAGTGTTGCTAGGGTATATGAGAACCTATTTCTGAATAACTTGTGCTTTCCCTCCCTTGTGAGGAATTGTTAGAGGATCCCTTGTGTGTAGTTGTCACTGTGCCATTTTGCTCAGTTTTCACTCTGGTTCACTTGGTCTACAATATATATAGCGAGTATGTATATTTTTCCTTGACTTAATTTAACTTGCTTGATACTTGTGATACATGTGTTTGATTAGAAGTATATAAAATAAATATATATCTACTTTTTAAACTACAAAGCTTTGGTCAGTATTTCCTTGTTCCATAGTCTACTGGGTCTAATGTGTAAACCCTGAATACTGCTCATCATCCTCTTGAGATAAGTCTGACTGCTCAGCCACATCTACCAACTGATACCAGAGGGGATTTATTGCTCTCACCTGTAGTCCTAATCTGGTGTAGTGCTCACTAAGGGAACTGCACTGGATTCTGCCCAACAGGCGGCACACACAGAAGGTAAGTGGGTAGGGGGGAGGCGGGTAGGGGGATGCGGGATACAGTGATGTATGTGATCAATGCGCTGCGCCATAATGCAAGTCTGCTTTTTGAAAGTCAACATTATGGCCGGCCCAGTGATCACATAGATCTGGTTTGAATTGGGGTTAAGAATATTTTAGGAGGGAGAAAGGAAAAAGGAAAAAAATGGCCCAATTTTCGCTGATAATAAATAAATAATAATTAAAAAAAATCGGAAGTCTCGCACCCAAATCGGGAGGGTTGGCATGCATGAGAAGGTGGGGCCTCCAAGGTAAGTACTGTGAAAAGGAAGAGTAGTTCTAGGAATTATGAAGATTACAGTAAGTAATTTCAACAATCGCACAAGAATACAGATTTTCAATTCTAATGTAATAGAAAGTCATGATTCTTTTAAAGACACAGAGGTGAAGGATTATGCTAAACTCTACTCTTAACTTTAATTGGCTGCTTTAGAGTTAACAAAATTAAGCGCAAACAGATAAAAGATCTACAATTCCCTCAAACATTTAGTGAATTTTGTAGTTTGTTCTTAACTGGTCCATGTTCCTCATGTGACTTTTATGTCCAATAACTGTCCTAATACACATATAACTTGCATTGACTTTAGTACATCTTTCACTTTCCTTTGCTGATTCACCAACTTTAACTTGTGTCCCAACTGGTTAACGCCAACAAAGTCAACTATATCCTTTTCTATCCTTCATGATCCTGATGCTTTGGGCTCTGCACTGGTCGAAACATATGTAAGACATATTGAAACAATCATAGCTTTGTGGGCAATCACATAAAATAATACATCAAATAATACATCATTGGTTAAATATTCTTTCAACTGATCGGAACCATTCGCGCCATGACATTCCATTCTCTGCGATTGAAGGGTTATATAATCCTTTGCATCTGTGTCTTTAATAGAATCATGACTTTATATTACGTTAGTATTGAAAATCTGTATTCTAGGTCAAGACCCGGAGGCTCAGATTATGCTCCCTCAAAGCTTACTCACCACCAATGTAGACACCTAGTCGATCGGCCAGAAATAAAAATTCTTAAAAATCAACGTGTTCGACCAGTCAGCTGCTTTCAGTATGTCCTCCTGTCGTGCACCTATTCTGAATGCCTTGCATGACATGGCGCCTCTGATCAAATGTGCCTCATGTTGAACTATGCCAATGCTTGCTTGCTGCATGCACCACTTTACCCATCTGGCCAATGTCACAGATGAAACTGCTGTAAATGGTTTCCTCACAGCAATCCATAGCTGCGATTCACCCACAGGTCTGAGTTCTCTGGGCATATTCTTGTATGCCTTCAAGCATCTAACCGGACATAGCTTAAATCATTCGGTGAAAGCTGAGTATTCTAAAGTGTTAATCCCTGTTTTTGTCCTTTTAGATACATAAAATATTATGCCTGTCAGAGAAAGGGTTCTGCTGTCCATCTCCAGTGTTCCAACATCCGAAAACCCTTTTTCACGAGAAGAGGCAAAACAGCATAGTCATCTTTGCCCATAAATCCTTCCTGGACAAATCTTCATTGTCCGACCATGCTTCAAAAACTTCAGCACCTCGTTAATATCCCACATTTGCAAATATTTCAGTGTTGGGGGTGTTATGATGTTTATCTCTTTAAATAACCTGCAAACTAGTGGGTGTTCACCAATCATGGTACCTTCAACCCTCTCGTGACCAGCTGAAATCGCTGAGCAATATGTATTTTTTTTTTGTCATATAGTTATTTATTAACCTTTCACAAATAGACAAACATTTCATTTACATTATTTCAAAAAATAGTAAAAAGGAATAAAAACAATTACAAATACAAAAACCAATTAGATCACATTTGATATAGAAAATTCAATAAAACCCAAATTAAATCACATTTGATTTTACAAAAAATGTATTAAAATATCAGTCAATAGAAAAAAGTAAATATTAAAAAACAATCTAATCTCACTCTAATGTCAATGATAACAAAAAGCCTATAACCGCTAAAACCAAAGAAGTTGTTCGACCTGAAGGGAAAAATTGCCAAAAAGTGCTGTGGCACTCCAAAGCCAACAAAGATGCAAATTGCTTAAAGCGTAATTCTTGTTTGCTTAGGAACACAGGGCAGAAAATTAACAAATGCTCTAATGTTTCAAGTTTGCTAAATTACAGAAACAGAGGGTTAGACCTTTAGATGCCATACTATAACCAATCAGCACATCCTAGTTAAAATCAAGTTCCATCTAAATCTGACAAATAAACATTTGACAGAATGATGGGGATAGATAGTTAGGTATGTGGCCATTACACCAGCAGGTTTAAAATCAAATCTCAAATGTTGTAGTGACTCATACAAGTGAAAGGAGTGAAGCGTTAAGGTCCAATCCTGTTGGAAGAGAATCCGCTTTACCTTTGTCAGATTATCAATTATGTCTCTAAGAGACAACCCAAAGTCACCCAAGATTCCAATTAAAAAATCTGAGAATGCGCAAATATTGTCGCCTCCTTCCTCAAAAATCATTTTTAGATCTGTGAACAAACAGGACACAATCAATGAACTCAAGATTATGTAGTAGAATGATATTTATTACCAATAGGCTTGTCTCTTGAGAGAATAAAGGCCTAACTCGAAGCTAACGGCAGCTGCTACTTGGTACTTGCAAGATTCTCCTCCATATTTTCCCTCAATCGCAGGTAAAAACGCTAATGCCCACAAAGGTGAAATCTCTATGCCATATAAATGTTTTGCCACCATTTTTCCCCCGTAGAACTTGACATAAGGCAAGAGGGACAATGTACCATATATCTGCAGGAGTTGGTTTCCAAGTGCCACCCCATGGGAAGGTTAGCCGCTCCTTAACTAGAGCTCTGTGTTGTTTGATGAAGATGGGGAATCCCAAATATATAAAATGTTCAACCCTTTTGTGAGCTTCTTGCCCCACACGCCAATTAAATATATATATTTTTTTCTTGTTAGTACAATGTACAACTTTGGTTTTATTCAAATTGATTTAGAGTTTGAGCTGTAGCAAATGCAGAGAAGGCATTAATCAAACGCTGTAGACCAATCAGAGTAGTATCAAAAATAAAAAAATCGTCAGCGTAGGCAAGCCAAACTGGCTTCAAGTTATGAACTTTAGGTGGAGCCAGTGCTGCTGAGATTAAATGCTCACCTATGTCGCACAAATAAAGGTTGAACAGGCAGGGTGCAAGCATGCAACCCTGCCTGACACCTCTGAAGGTCCCAATACTTTGGGACAGTGTTCCATCCTAATCTAACAGAACCTTCATGTTAGAGTTTGTGTAATGGGTAATTATAAGTCAATGTATCCCATCAGGGATACCCTATCTTTGCAACTTTGCCCATAGCAAACTGCGCTCCACTGCATCAAAGGCTGCATATAGGTCAATTGTAGCCCAGTAAACCAAGTCACATCTTTATTGCCATACTTGACTCAAAGTAGCATTCAACACAAACCCATTCAGCACAGTGTTGTGATTTTTATGAAAACCAGTGTGCCATTTCGGAATCCTATTTATTGTTTTTTGCCATGATTGCATTGTGAAAGCAAAAGTGAAAATACATCCAAAATTGCTAAAAAATTGCTATTGGCCGATAGTTCAATGGATCCATTGGTAGTATGTGAGCAGTGGACCATGTTCCAGGAGAGGTATGTGTATCTACTATCTTCTTAAATAAAATAGACAGAATAGAGGCCCAAGTACTAGGGTCACCTTTAAATAACAGGTTCGAGAGATTGTTCGGTCCAGGTACCTGTGATAAACTAATTTTCAAAATAACTCCGGGAATAGAGTCACGATCAACAGAAAGGGTCAAGTGGTCCTTTACAGTGTTAATTGATGTGACTGGATTATCAACATCCTCATCAATCCCAGAAAAAGCTGTACTAAGATGCATCACCCATTGTTGTAAAGATACAGAAGAAATTCTGTGTTCGGGTTGGGTGATTTCCATGTCGTTCATCAAATGCCAAAAGGACAGAGTGTCTTTGTTTCTCAAAACCTGAATCATGTTCTCTGCATCCTTTTGGATACGGAGCACACAGCCAATTTCTATGAGATTGTTGAATATTTCCAATCAGAAAATGTTTTCGATCTAAACAAAGTCTCACTGTGTATTTCAGAGTTCTAATTTCTGCACACGCTTTTTCCTATTAGCTATGTTATAGTCAAAAGAGTGCAGATGTTTCTTAATAGATTTCTTGGCACAATAATGCCTCGATAAACAACAGCTAAAAAGATCCTCCACAAAAGCCTCAAACCTCTCTGCCCGAAAGGAGCAACATTGCCAGTCTATTGAAGAAGCAATTAGACATGCTGAAGCCGTCTTAATAACCTTTTGGACAGAAACTGGATTCCAACTGATGCAATTTCAAGCTGGATTTAAGGGGCAGAGAAACGGAGGGAGATGTACAGTAGTTGACTGAGTGTGGAAGAAACACTAATGACAAATACCAATGATCACTAAAATCATTGCCAAAAATGGACAAGTAGGTGCACATATCAAACAGCCCACTGGTCACAAAGATGTAATCAGTTGTTGAGTGTAAGGTCCCATAACTCCATGTGGATTTACTTGGAACGTCTCCTTTCACACAGCCATTCAACAGCGTCAGGCCATGGCCTTTTACATTTTTTGACCAGATTTTCCCATATTATTTATTGCTCAGGGAGATTTGGGGGAGGTTAGTCACTGACTAAATAGATAGAAAACATGCATTTAAATCTCTTAGAAGAATTATCTGCCCCCCTCTATCCGTGTCAAGCCAATCATTAGCGTTAACCAAAATTGACTGTATAAAGGTCTCCAGGTTAACAAGGCCATTCTACCAATAGATGTTAAATAGCAATAGGTCCAGAGAAAGATCAAACCTCAACCTAATGTGGGTTGCTAAAATCCCAAACATTAATGTAGTAGAGTTCACAATAAAGGCAAACCTAGATGTTCGAACCATGGTGAGTAAGCCACCAAAAGGCCGACCTAAAGCTCCTTCTTTAGCAGGCTGGAAGCTGACTGTATAACCTCTAAATGCTGGACAATGCAATAACCATGTTTCTTGGAGGGATACCTTAACATTATTTTTCAAAATGTTTCCAATGTCAGGATTTGTCAACATTTGTCAATTTGCAAGCAATTCCTTCATTAGCCAATCAAACAAGATCTTGGATTTAAGATATAAAATAGCACAATCTGTTCTAAAGTGATTCATTAAATATACCCAGTCAATACCAGCAGATGTTTTTGCTTTAAGCAAGGGTATGGAGCATAACAGCCTTAAGGTGTTCGTACTGCTAAGGACAGCGTTCCTGTTTTCAGGAAGAACACTTTCCTTGGGCACTTGTAGGCTCTGGGAGTGTCCCTCCTAATGCGAATTTGAAAAACTTTGAACAGTCTCTGACCTTTATCAGACCAGACAGAAGATGCATTTGCTAATACATGGAGGAAGGGTACTCCCAGGTGCTCGCTTCCCCTAGACCCCCTAAAACCACTATAGACTCCATTAGTACATGTGGACAAGAACCTATCGTCTACGTGAGGATCATTAGCCTGAGCTATTGGAAGATTAGCAACAGGCAATGCTGGAGAGAAAGAATTTTTTTAAAAAAAAGGTACTAATGTTTCCTTCTGTCCCCCTGCTTGATAAGCATGCTAAAGAGCGGCAATAACCGGCAGTTGGTTGAATACCGGAACAGTATGGGTAATAATGTTAGACAACCCCGGTTGTAAGTTAAATCTTGAGGGGCTATTTGATGGAGCCCCCACCTCCCTACCATAGTAGTGTTTATTTTTGATTCCAGATGACTCCAGTAATTCAACGGGTTTATCCTGGAACACTTGTTCTGCAGTTAAACGAAATGCAGAGCCTACCCAAGGCAAACCTGAACCACTGGTTCTAAAATTAAGGGTTGAATGGACTGGGGCACATTACAGACAAAACAATCCAACTGTCTCCCCAGTGACACTGAATTAGACACTGGAGCTCCAGCAATATCCTTTAATGTCCACAAAGTGTGAAAGACGTTTTTAGACACGTGCCTGTTTTTTTAATGCACTACTATATTTTTTGTTTTCCTGGCTTGTTTGTGAGGAAGATTTCCCTTATTTCTGGCAGGCAAAGATTCACCAATGCCTGCCTCAGTAACAGCAGTGGTCATATTCATTGATATTAACAGGGGCTTCACATTAGAAATATTTGAAGCAACTTCATCTATCAAAGTTGTATTAACCCCCAAAGTTAAATCGACCACCACAAGTAAAGGAAGTACACAAGAAGAATGACAGTCAGAAATGTCTGTAGGGTTCATTCTGGTAAAATTAATAACCTCCTTCACTGAACTGGAAACAAACGTCCTAGCGTGGAGCTATTCATTTCCAAGTGTGAGGTTCCCTCATCGGTCAACCAGTGGACGTTTCCTGTGAAGCAGAAACCAAGTCCCTCTGGTATGCTACAATTGACTCACTCACTTGACCTTCAGGTTCAGAGGCATGCCATTAATTAGAAAGGAAGATTTTTGCTGTAGTATAACTTGACATTTTCAAATTTAAAAAGGAGAGAACAAAGGAGTCCCAAACCAAATGTGACTTGGTTTCAGTTTCTATTCCCTCATGAAGCGAAACCAATACACATAAAACGTGGTTAATCTCAGACAGACAAAGCTTGAGGACCTAATTCAGGAGTCATCATCACCATTAGAATACCTAAAAGCCGCAGAAAAACGTCTAGGTGGCGCATGTATAGGATTTAAGTTAAAAGATGAAAATGAAGAACCCGTGTCTCAAAGTGCATCCTCTTGAACATCCAGGGGTGTATTCAGCTTGTTTATTGAATCAACATCTATGCACGGCACATTGATTGCGGTTTCAATGAAGGAGTTACCGGCAGCCGGTCGCAGAGATTCTGCAGATAGTTGATGACACTTATTAATGATGGAGAAAAAGTTAGTAATTTTGCCCTGCTGCAATGGCCTTCCAATGGACTAGGTATTTTGACCAAAGAGGGCAATGGAATGTAGTCTCCTTCGTTTACATTTCTGCCCCCGAAATGCCCTCCATCGGCGACAGCTGCAATGGAAGAGTTACTGCCAGCAACATTTCTTGGTTCGAAATCAGGGGCAAATTAATAGTTGACTCCTGCGACTGAGCAATCCCACTCCTCAAATCATACATGTTTAAAACTCTGATACTGTTTGAAGGTATTTTAAAACAGTCACAACACTTCAATAGTGGGGATCAAGATCAAGCAATACTTTTTTCACCAATGGACAAGTGCATATTAAAGCTGCTTTGAGCCTGCAGAAGAAGGGCAATGACTCTATCCAATGATCCACACTGCCTCAATCCTGCAGAACAGCAAAACTGCACACTGCTCGCACACCGCGGGAGTACCGTGCTGGGTGAAAATTTTAAGGAGGACCGCCTCCAAAACAGCCAACACTGTACACAGACTCCTTCCTCAGCATAGTCCTCAGGCAAAACTGCCCACTGCTTGCACGCACGTGCATTGACTGTCCTGTATGCCTTGCCCTGTGCTGCCAACTACACCTGTTCAAACGGGATTAACGTCCTTCGCCAAGTACCAGCTAGGCCACTTCGCATAGGCATTTCTTTAATAAGCCTTCTTTGTTCCGGGCGCCCAGGATTCTCCAATGAGTCACTGAGCCTCACCTGAAAGTTCTGGAATTTTCCAGGATCTCCTGAAATCGCCCATGCTACTAGGTTCAGACTCCCCATCTGTACTAGTGGGTGAAACCCACCTGTTGGCCATCGTTTCATGTTCTCTGTCTGAAGCTGTAAAATTGGTTTGTCGTATGACATCTACACCAGGTCTGGATACCAGGGCTGTCCTTTCCATTCCGGAGTCACCATGATCAATCTTGCTTTCTGTCGCCTCACTTCTTCCAGAGCCCGAGGGATCATGGCAAAAGGGTGGGAATGCATACTCTGCGGCTGGTCCCCAGACCTGGAGAAAGGCATTGTTGCTTCTGCTTCTGGATCCAGTTTGCAGCTGTAAAACCATGTTAGTTTCCTGTTCAATCGCGATGCAAACAGGTCTGTCTGAACGGGGCCTCGACGTATCATGATTTCTTGGATCACCATATCGTTCAGCTGCCAATCGTTGGAGTCTCAGTTGTCTCGAATTCCAGTCTGCCACCTGTTTCTGAACACCCGGTAGGTGTTCTGTCACACTGATCTTCCTTTGAAGGCAGAGATGCCAAAAAGCTTTTGCGAGCTCCGCTACCATCTTGGACCTTGTCCCGCCGAGGCAATTGATATACCCGACTACAGATACGTTGTCCATTCTGAGTAATATAAAACATCTGGTTCTCTCCTGGGTCCAGCATTGCACTGCAAATGACCTTGCCAGTAATTTGAGGCAGTTCATGAAGAGAGCCAATTCTGCTTCTGACCATCTCCCTCCTATCAACAAAACGCTGCACCGGGCTCCCCAGCCTCAACGGCTGGCATCTGATACCATGATAAGGTCTGGGGTCGATCCAAATATCTCACTCCTGTTCCAGGCCTCCATGTGCTGATACCACCAAATCAGTTTCACCATCACCTCCTGTGACCTAGGTACCCTCTGTTTATATGACAGCCCATCTGAGGTGCTGTATTTTGAGGCGTTGTAAAGCTCGATAATGGAGAGGGCCTGGGAAAATGGCCTTGAGGATGCTAGATGGTGGGGTGGCTACAGAGCCACAGAGTAGGTCGTGATTCCTGTGTGCTGATTCAGATCCGCAAACGATCCTAGAAATAATGGTGTTTGGAAATAGTTGCAAAGTGTCAACGAATTCCTACAGAAGCATTAATATACTAAGTATGCAGCGGTCGAAGGTCGGTGAAATTCGCTGCAAGGAAAAGAAATTGTGAGCCGACGAAGTGGGAAGAGCTCAGGATGTAAAAGCAAACAAAATGGCGCCTCATGAACAAAGGGCCGCACAGCTTAAAAAGTCAGCTGGAAGCCAAATACTGTAACCCGCTACAAACCAGAGAATTCAGAATACGGTAAACATGAGGAAAGATGTCAGCAGTGGCAGGCAAGACCGCCGAGTGTGGGGAAGCAGGCAACGGCGTGCAGAGGAGACAGCTATGTGCCGTGAGGGGTCGCAGAGAAAGCAGAAGTCCAGATTGTAATACTTATGGAGCACAGAGACGGACACAGTGAAAGTGACCAAGTAAGCAGCAGCAGCGTGTCCAGATGATTGCAGGGCTTGGACGGTAAGCAGGAGAGCGGAAAAGAGTCATGATTGATTGGAGTTCGCCATCTGCCACATAGCCACTGATCGATGTATGGAAACGAGAGCGGCCCCTAGAATCAGCTGAAGTGCGAAGCACCCAGACGGCGGAGTATCAAAGTCGGACGAACTAACCTGATCACTCGGGAACAGATACAACGAGAGGCAACAGTGTAGCCAGCACTGTATGCAAGGAGCTGGCCTGAATGAACAACGTAGAAGAAACTGACATTGAAGCAAAGAGGAGGCATTCGGCCATAACAAAGAAGCAAAGCGGATTCACAATAAGGGCCAGCTGCTTTCTGCGGTGAAAGCCCAGACAAGCCAATTTGCATTGCAGACTCGCAGAGGGGCACGGACAAGGCGTTGTGTGCACAGGAAGAGCAGCAAGTGAATGTGGGCGCACTAAAGGAAGATAAAGCCAATATATTTCCCTAACCCACAAAGGGTGAACCATATGAGGGGATTGTGCTCCGAACTGCGTAACGCTCTGCCCGGAGACAAAGCAACAACAATTTAGCAGTAAAGCGTGTCGAAGGAATATGGCTGCCTACGGCCGACACGAGACACTGTAGTGACAGCAGATCAGCCAGTAAAGCGTGCCCAAGGAATATGGCTGCCTACGGCCGAAATGAGACACTGTAGTGACAGCAGATCAGTTACTGAATGGAGCACAGCAGGACACCACCAATCTGCATGGAGCACAGCAGGACAACAGCAATCTGCAGGCGGAAAGTAGGCTGCCAGTGATGAACACATCAATCATCGGACACCATGGAACACGCGTTGGTAGACAAGTTGCAATAAGGGGGGGTAACAATACCCTTACAGCCCCCAGACGAGGAAGGGACCTACGGCTCCTACTAGAGCGCATGTACACCCACACCCAGAGTGGACAATTCCTGTGAGCACAGGCTGCCACATGATACCAAGAAGAAGGAGGGTGGACCCATGATTTAATGGACGCAACAAATAAAGTAGCCACAATACAAACCCTTCTGGTAGCAGGCCAGCGCAGAGAGCAGGGAACGCAGCAGTGAGTGGAAGTAATGTTCTAGACAGCTCAGATTGTATGGGGTGTGCATGAGCAGTACGTATCTGTGTCTGGAGACGGAGCACAGGCCAACAGACTGGAAAGAAAAGGGAGGACTGTGCATCCACTATTAGACCTAGGAATACCCGCGGATAAGGCACACAAACAAGGGGCAAAACTACGCAGAGTATGAAGCAACACTAAACTGCCAATCACATGGACTAAAGGAGGAGAACACAGAAGTTGAGTGTGGAGAGACAGCGAAGGCGGCACCCAAAAAAAAGGAGATAATATTGACAGAACTGATTTTCCTACGGTAGTGGCACCTATCCAACACAGTGCAGCGATAGTCTGGAGGCTGCTCCGTGTACACCGGAACAGTAAGAAGAGCTGCTGAAACGCAGGACACACATGAAAGCGAACCACCGGGGCGGATGGACCAACAAATACTAGCGGCAATAGCAGAACTGAAGTCGACACTAGAATTTAAAACTGATGTAATGAGCATAGATCTGAACCTTTTGAGACAGGACGTTCGAGCACTGACAGAACGCACAGGGGCGTTGGAGAAAGAGGTGAAAGCTAATGCAACCTGCTGCAAAGAAAACTCCCAGAAGTCTCTGTGCTGCAGCAACAGGTGCAGAATTTAAAAAACACAACTGAAGAAGCGGAAGGCCGGGCACGAAGACATAATGTGTGGATAATTGGGCTCCCAGAAGGCGAAGAGGGTCAGAACCCGACTAACTGCATAGAAGACATGCTTCTGCAAGAAAAAGGAGCTGGATCACTCACCCAAGGGTTTACTGTAGAGAGAGTGCACAGAGCCCTAACAAGGAGACCGCTGCCGGGCACCCCGCACCTGCCATTAATAGCAAAGATATTGAATTATGAAGACAGGGAGAGAATCCTAGAACAATTCCGGAAAGGCGGTACAATGAACAGAGCGTCGGCATCCATCACGGCATTTCCGGATTATACCTTTTTTGGTACAAAAACAGAGGATGAGCTACGGAGCCGTAAAAAGGAGGTTGCGTGCAGCTTATATCAAATACATGCTGCTGTATCCGGTGAAGATGAGTCTTGCATAAGATCGTGCTGTTTTCTTCGAGACACCAGAAGATGTGGGCAAATGGATGGATTTGCAAAACATGCCAATCGAAAAAGAAGATCGGATGGGAGAAGGAAGTGATAAGAGAAGCTGCAATTTTTAATTAATATACCTTAATGGGACATGTGGGCCACTGCATAATGGGGTGTCAGAGACACTTCAGCGTAAAAAAAAGTATATGTTTCTTACTGTAGCTAAGGGCAGGCAGCACTAGGAATCACACTATTCACCCACATTAGGTAGTTTAGTTAGGATACTAGTAGTTTGGTATCCTTCTGCTGCACTCAGAGTACCGGCAAAAGGATGAGAAAGGGGGAGATGCGGGGTAGCCTGAGATTCAGTATGGAGCTGGGCAAAAGTTGGGAAAGGTTGGGGTGGGCAGAGGGAGGGGAGTTGGGGTAGTTAGAGGCAAATTGGCCTACAGAGACTCACCGGGAAACAGGGGTGGAGATGTAATGATAGTGTTGCGCAAGGGAGAGAACAGAGAATATGGGGAACATAGTAACCTGGAATGTGAGAGGCCTGAACAGCTATATCAAAAGGAACTGGGTTATGACATACCTGCGGAGGCAGAAAAAAGATAGAACGCTTTTGCAAGAAACCCACTTTACCAGGGGGAAACAAGACAGGATAGCACAGAAATGGAGCGCAGTGACACTGGGCTCAACATACTCGGCTTATGCTAGAGGGGTCCCATTCCACATCCTCCAGATCCATCAGGATACAGATGGCAGGATTATAATCATGAGGGTATTGGTCGAAAGTAGAGAAATATGTGTCACATGTATGAACCGAATCAAGATACTGCAGCTTACTTCAAATCTTTATATCCTAAGATTAGCCCATATAGAGATGGGTGGATACTATGGGGGGGCACTTTAATTTCACTTTGGACCCGACGATAGATAGATCAGATAACAAATACGATTATCCAAACCCTCCGGCAAAAGCTTTAAACACGCTGTTAAGTATATTCAAGCTAGCTGATATTTGGAGATCCATGCAACCCCAAGACGGCGAGTACTCACACTATAACGCCCTGAAGAACTTATACACGAGGTTAAATTATGTGTTTGTGAGGGAGGAAATAGTGGGCGAGTTTACACGGACTGAATACAAAGCTAGGATCCTGTCAGATCATGCTTCACTGGTGGCGATGTGGCAGGTTCTCCCCCCACGAGAATTCCAACATGGAGACTTAGGGTAGAGGCACTAAAAGACACAGGTTTTGAGAACACCTACGAACTGAAGAAAAAGAATATTTTGAGAATAACAGGAAGCGTCGACTTGGCTGGTACGTTGTGGGAAGCTTTTAAAGTAGTCATTAAGGGGGTGGCCATAGCTAAATTGAAAGCAATGCAAAAGGTTATAACGTGGGATTTGCAAAAGACGGAGAGGAAATTGGAAACTATAATGGCGGATGGAAATAGATCCCTAGAAGCCAAGGAAGTATCTTACCTACAGCAGGAGTGCAGGGAGCACTAGGAAAGATTAGGCAAACTAAGTTACAAGATATATATTGAGAGACAATATGCCGAAGGGGACAAACTGGGCAGATTGTTAGCTTGGCTGTACAAAAGTGGGACCACACGGCAGACAATTAGAGCTGTGAAAGGAATAGACGGAAAGCTACGAGATACTCAGGAAGAAGTAAATACATGTTTTTACGACTATTACCAGAACCTTTATAGTGAATCCGCAAGCGAAGAAGGGGTAAATATACAAGAAGCTTTGATGGAGATTAACCTTCCCAGACTAAATAAAGAGTAGAGCGACCAGCTAGAAATCCCAATCACAGTAGAAGAACTAGAAAGCGTGATAAAAGACCTACCAACTAGTAAAGCCCCAGGAGCCGATCGGCTCCCTGGAGAATTCTATAAAGAATAAAGGGCGGATATACTTCCACCTTTATTAGTCATGTTAAATGAAGCATTGGAAAAATTGCCAGGGTCCTTGCGGGAGTCATTTATCCCACTTCTAAAACCAAATAAGCCAGATATGGAGTGTGGCTCATACAGGCCCCTATTGTTATTGAACCAGGATGGGAAGATTCTTACAGCAGTCATGGCCAAAAGACTTAAAATCGGTCATAGGTAAACTCATACACCCAGATCAGACAGGATACATCCCACACAGGTACATCAGTAATAATGTATCCCTCCGATTGTACTCAGAGGGATACACAGGAGGTGGCAGTGGCGTCACTGGATGCAGTGAAAGCATTTGACTCGGTCAGATGGCCGTTGCTGCTGGCGGTCCTAAAACACAAGCCAATAGCAAGAGTCAAAACGGGATCTACGATATCAGAGGAATGGTAGTTAAGTAAGAGCACGAGACAGGGCTGCCCATGGTCGCTGATCATTATAGCACTGGAACCACTAGTTGTCTATTTCAGGCAGGAATATGGAGAGGTGGGGATAAGCACGCCGGGGGGTAGGCACCTGATCCCGCTGTATGCTGACGATATGCTTTGATACCTGCAGTACCCAGAAGGGAATTTACAATATGTCCTGGACGTGATGGAGCGATATGCGGCACTGTCGGGCATAACCATAAACCCCCAGAAGTCGAATCTGTACCCCTATGAGGGTATGTGGGCAAGTCTGTGCACATGCTGCCGGTACTATCGATTAAATGGGAAGTAACAACATTCCAATATCTCGTAGTAGATATATACCATGACCCCAAGTTAGAACATACACATAACACAGTGAAGGCGGTAAATAAGATTGAGAACAGCATGGTATACTGGTCTATACTACCACTATCCATGATGGGGCGCACAACCTTGGTGAAGATGGTGGTGCTGCAGAGACTCCTACATTATTTTGCAAATGTCCCCTTTGCGATACCTAGGAAGTTTTTTAAGAAATTGCATGGTATATGCAGGAGCTTTATATGGCATAGCAGAAGGTGTAGGGTGGCACTACAGAAACTGCAGAATCCATATGAGCAAGGAGGCATAATGTTGCCCAATTTTTAGGTATATTATTTAGCCAGTCAGATGAACAGACACCAGATTCAAGGTTGCTACGGGCGGAATGCGCCCTGTTCTTTCTCAACTAAATAATATGGTTACCCGATTCAAGCGTGACCTGCGAGAACCTATTGTTGCGCCTGTGGTGCACAATGTGGCACAGAGCATGTCGAGTGATGGGCAACGCAGCACTGTATGCCCCACAGGTACCATTAGTAGCGCTAGAAGGGGCAGATGAAGACGTCAGGCTGAGTGTGAGGTGGTGGGAAACCATGGGAGTAGCAACAATAGGGGACATACATAAGGAAGGAGGCCAATGGAATTTGAGGAGATGACAGGGAACTCAGGAGTGCACAGAGGTCAATATATAATGCATTACCGACTCCTGAGGGGCCTCATGCAGAGATGGCCAGAGACCGATGCACCCCTACAGCCAGAGGAGGTTGTAGAGACATTTTACAATGTTTCTGAAGGAGGACATGAAGTCTCACGCATATACGAACTGTTGATGCCTGGGGTTGGGGAAGATACATGACAGACAAGACAGAAATGGGAGGCGGATTTAGGGGAACCAATGTCAGATAAGATGTGGAACAGAGTGTTGGGGTACCACAAAAAGGGGTTGAGAAATGCAAGATTACAACAGATCCAGCTATACATTACCCACAGAGCATTTTTTGACCCAGAACAAATTAGCCAAGTTGAATCGAGCAAATGTACAGGCATGCCCGAAGTGTGGGGAGGTCAACTCAGATCTAGTACATATGTTCTGGGCATGTGTAGAGATGGCAAATTCTGGGGGTTGAGGGGGAGAAGCCCAAACACTGGCAAAGGCAGAGATTATCCTGGATGTGGGATCCCCTTAGGCTTGTCTGTTAGGAGGTTCCCAAGACCTAAGAGAACCCAACAGGTGAGCAAACATAAGGATTTAGCATACATACTAGCGAAACGCAGACTAGCGATGGGATGGAAAGCACGAACAAGACCAGCAGCACAAGTGTGGTGGAGAAATCGGTTGAAATGGGCCAATGCAGAATCTGTTGTGTGGCAGGAAGCGAGGTAGGAACCCAGAACAGGAGGAGGGAGGATTGAAGGCAATTGGTAGCTGATCTGGCCACCACCGAACAAAGTACTCTGGACTCGGAACAGACATTAACATGAATGACATGGTAGCGTGGAGAGGTGGTGATGGGGGAAATGACATCGAAGGAGGAGGGCGACGTAGGCCTGGAAGGGTGGGGGGATTTTGGGGAGGGATATGAGTTATATAATTGAATGTGTATGGTGTGAATTTAAGCCACAGCTGTAAGGTGGTATGTTGAAGTGTATAAAACCAATAAAATATATTTAAAAAAATAAATGAGGATGATAGACGCCCTACTATCCTGGCCAGATCCTTTATCATGTCCTTTGTCAGAATATGCTTGATTTCTTTCTTGATTTCTCTCACCAAGTCCTTTCCAGATAAACTGGAGTAGGCAACGCTGATCTTGTGCAATGGGAATCATCAGGTATGCGTCCCCGAGATCCACTCGGGCCAACCAGTCTCCCTTCTGGAGGGTGTCCCTCAATAGATGAATTCCCTCCATTTTGAAATGCCTGTAGATTAGAAATGCATTCAATACCCTTAGGTTCATGACTGGTCTTACTTTGTGTTCTCCTGGAACATATTGCTTATGAAGCATCCCGGTACCTCTGATGCAATGGCATTCTTTTGCAATAACTTTTCTATCTCTGTGTCTAATAGACCTTCGTCTTCCTTGGAAAGCCTGGGCAGTCTCGGCAGCTCTGCCTGAGCCTGCTCTATAAAGAACTCCAATCGGAATCCTTCTACAGTCTCCATTACCCAGGAGTCTCTCGTGCATGCGCAGCGCCACTCTCCCCCACACAGGCGTTTACATTTAACTGAGTGCCTTGTGCTGATAGCGATGCTCTTCCCTGTGTTATTATTTTGTTGTTTTCTGCTGCACCGCCACCCTTTGCCTCAACCTCTTCCTTTCGATGGGATGAATGGGCTGATATGACGCCTCTTGCTCCTTCCAGCCTGCCCTGTTTGTAGAGGGACTGTATGAGGAGTACCGGCTGGCCGAGCGGCCCCTGCCTCTGCCAGCCCTGTTAAAAACATTTCTTCCAAACACCCTCTTCAATGTGCCTTGTCCAAAGTTGTATAGGTGCCATATCTTTAAGGAGTAACTGTCCAAAATGTTTCCCCTTAGCTGCTGAGGCCACATCTGACAGGGCTAATTCGCCCAGTTTGGGGTCCATCTTTACCAATATCGATTGTCTTCTTTCGGTTGTTGTGGCGCTATTGGCATTTCCTAGCAGTTCAATAGAGGATCCCTGAATTTCTGAGCCCTGAATTGGAGAAATAGGCTCCCTCATTGTGTTAATAACTCCTTACCCAATGTTGGCTGACACTCAAACTTTGATCATTTATGTGCATGTGCTCCACCAAGCTACAGCGCATGAAGGTTCGAGAGTCCAGACCTCTATGCTCATGCAAAACAAATCTTGTTATTTTACGGCCTGCAATAGGTGTAATATTCTCTGCTGTTCTCTGAAAAAGACTCTGGGAAGGGATCTTACGTGAATGTACATCTGCAGTAATAGCAGCTGGGGTGTGCAGGTTATTTCCAGCTACAAGTGGCTTTTCCAAGTTAAACAGCAGGGCAGAAACTAGGGCCTCCCCCGAATCCGCCCCTGCCCAAAGATGTCCTCTTATCCATATTAACTCATACAAGTGGAGACAGGCCTGTCCGGTCATTGTTTAAATTATATGAAGGCAGGGCTACATTCTGAGTGAATAAATGTTACGTTCCGCCATGATTCCGTAGTGCACTATTAAACCTTCAAGTCAATTCAAGTCAAATGGCTGGACGAGGAAAATAAAGAAAATACAATAATCAGCAAGCTCTCAATGAATGCTCTTGCAGTCACGAAGTGTAAACCAGCCAAACTCCTATTACTGTTTGCAATAGCCTCCACACCACCACCAAACTGCCAAACTGCAGCTTCACTTTCAAAACACTTTCCACATGCAACCCTATAAGCAGGGCTTCTCCAGCTTCTCCAGCTCACCCCCTGGACCACGGGCAGTCTCTGCTGAAACACACACTGGTGCCGGCTGAACACCAGGACACCACATACTGCCCCCACTGCAGCAGCAGCAACCACAGAGCCACAGCCCAAGGTCCACGGTTATCACAAAGCCACTCCAGCCCCTGCTCTCTGTCTGGAGCATCTAGTGCCATCGTGACTCTGCTGCCCTGTTTTCAACTCTGAGCCTCCCTGCTCTGCTCTCAGGGCTTGCAATCGGTCACAATGTTCAGGCTCAGAGGAAAGAACCTCTAGGCGTCGAGGGAGTGTGCCAAGTGTCTGGCCGCACATCCAATACAGCACAGCACAGCACAGCATAAATAGAGTTTAGGCTGCTTCCGACACTGAGCAACTAGGATATGTAGCCCACTTTTACTGACACAGGATGGGAGTAGTAGTGAAAGCCACTGCAGGACCTGCCCCACTTGTCAGTTGCCTTGCAAGACTAGATGATGGGTCATTGCCCCACTGAAGCATTTGCCAGTGGTTGGTACACCATTTGAAAGTGTAGGCAGCAACATTGTCGTCCCTTAGACCCGCCTACATTAGGTGTACATAGGTTCATCCTGGTATTGGTTGATCATGCCGCCAGGTACCCCGAGGCTATACCCCTTCAGACCTTAACTGCCAAGGTGGTTGCCAGGGCTCTCCAGGGCATTTTTACCTGAGTGGGTATCCCTAAAGAGGTAGTCTCTGACAGGGTATCATTCATGTCTAGTTACATGCAAGCAATGTGGAAGGAGTGTGGTGTAACTTACAAGCTCTCTAGATCCTACAACCCCCCAGACAGATGGTCTGGTTGAGAGGTTTAAGGAAATTCTTGAAGGCATGTTGCGTGTTTTGGAAGAGCCCTTAAGGAGGAAATGGATCTCCTCCTATCATGCCTGCTGCTTACCTATAGAGAGGTGCCTCACGAGGGTGTTGGTGTCAGCCCTTTAAATTCCTGTTTGGACATCCAGTGAGGGGGGCCCTTGCCTTAGTAAGAGACGGTTTTTAAGCCACACCTCCAGGTCCTGCCAAGCAGGTAGGGGACTATGTCTAAGGCCTCAGAAGGAGCATGGCACAGATGATGGGCCAGGCATCAGCCGATATTAAAGCAATCCACAGACTGAACAAGTGCTGGCATGACTCCTGGCCAGGAGATCCTTGTGATGGAGCCCACCAAACCTCGAGATTTGGCAGATAGGTGGACTGGACCTCTCAGGATAATCTCCAAGGTGGGTGAAGCCAACTATCTGGTTGACATGGGTACCCCGGGGGTAGCCCCTCAGGTCTTCCATGATAAAAGGCTCAAGCCTTTCCAAAGAATAGAGGAAGTTGCATGTCTTCTGCTAGCTTCATGGTTACAGGAGGATGAGCGTGAGCCTCTTCCTGACTTGCTGCATAGCAACACTCAGGATGGCTCAGTGGATGGAGTGCATCTCTCTCCAGATCTGACACCAGAGCAGCAGCGGCCTTGCAGGGCTTTGCTACAGCAGTATGCCCCTCCATTCTCACTGACCCCAGGCCTCACCCCATGGGGCAGGCATGAAATTGACACTTGTGACAGTGGGCCTATTACAAGCAGATGCTAAAGGATGTCAGACACTGCAAAGAAATACATTTAGGCAGAGATCGCTAAGAGGTTGTATCTGTCAGTTTGGTCGCTTTAGGCATTTTAGTCATTACCTTACTGGGTTTTACTTCAAGGTCCAAACTGACTATAAGCCCTTAAAGTGGCCTATGCAGATGAAGGGTAAAAACCCCAAACTGCTGAGGTGGTACATTAGCCTGCAAGGGTTAGATGTCACTAGTGAGCTTAGACCAGGAAATAGTCATGATAATGCAGCTGGCCTTTCCAGAAGGTATGGTGACTGTCTGGATTAGAGTGCCAACCTTGTGGTGACAACCTTGTGGGAGCTTAGTTCACCCTAAACTCACACCGGGTGGGGGTGACTGATGCTGGAAAGGCATTGGCAGGATAGGGTCTCCTTGTTCTTGTCCTATACCTCCTTAAACTGTGTGTTCTGCTTAGTTTCTGCACAGGAGTCCAGTCTGGACCCGTGGCAGTGTAGCTCTTCATTTTGTTCTTGATGAACAATACCAATAGTATACCCTTAGGGAACCCATGGGTAGAGGTACAACCATGTACACTTAGTGTATGTTTTTGGGCACATGTGTGTTGCACACGGAGCAAGGTATGGGCGTGTGGCAGCTACATGCTGATGTGACAGTGGCTCTAGGTATCCTCCATGTTTGGGATAGCCAGGTCCAGCCATATGAATCAATGGATTCCTATACAAAGGCAAGATGGCCACTGGTGGCCTCTTGGTTTCCTTTGCCTTACCCTGTTTCCCAAAATCCTGGGCAGCCCTGGCTCTGTGGTTTTTCCTTGAATGGTTGTTGGGTGGAAGGATCATATACGGCTCTGGGGCTGCCAGACTGTCTGGAGCCTTCCCAGAGGCTGTTTGTTGTGGGTTCACCCTTGGGACGAAGCCTGCCTGAATGGAGTGAGTAGTCCATATGCATTCTGTGTTGCAAGTCTATGGTTTTGCTTGTGTGACCCAATGCCTGAGCCAGCTGTGACTGAAAATGAATGCATTGTAGTTCACTGAAAAGCTGGGGAGTGGCCCCAATCCACATCCTGTGTTGTGGGTGTCTGGTTTCTGGTTAATAGCCTGAGAGCATATGAGCCTGATTGGGTGCTGCCTGCATGAATGCACTTGTGTGTGAGATTGGCTGGCGGAGCCTGGCTCAGCCCGAGTGAATGGGGAGTGTTTAGTGTAACAGGGGGCCTCACGCTCACCTCCTTGTCAGAAGCAGTAACAAGAAACTTGGAGCTGAGTCTGAAGTCATCTTAAGCTTGCATCCTGGAGTCCAGTTGGAGGAAGAAGTCTGTGGCTGCATCTCTTCACCAAATCGGAATACTGCTGTGCTGACTCGAGGACTTAACCAGAGAGGACCTGGATAGGCAACCTCATCCCGAGCTAACGGGGAACATTGTGCAACTGCTGCTCTTCACCTGAAGTGTCCTGGAAGCCAGTCCTGTGTGCCTGCCATCCGGAGAAGGGATCTTCACGGATTCGGAAGGAGTGCATGAACCTCCTGACGCCAAGATCATCTGTGTCACCCAGGGTCCGGAGGAGTGTTTGTTACTGCTGGAAGTCAGGTTGCTGAGAATCGCCCGGAAGAGGGGGTACCCTGGCATAGTGCTGCTTGACACTGAGAAACCTGAGGTTTCTCCCAGGTTATTCCCAGGGATCCCTGACTCAGGTGGCCTGGGGAGGGCCATCACTCTTGCATCCCAACCGTGGGGGCGGGCAAGGAAGGGAGGATCACCTGGGAAGGGGATCATTGAAGACTGTGGGAGGAATGCCCTCGGGCGAGACATGGTATCCCCCCCATTCCAATGCATCCCTACCCGGCATACCCTCAGTCATTATAGGATATTATTGCCCAAAACCCATTCACCCACAAAAGTACATCTGCCCCTTCACCCTGATAAAAACTTAGATCGTTTTTTTGCCTCACCCCTAAGAAAAACAACAACTCCCACAATCCCTTCATCCACTATAAAAACCATCACGCCCACAGGTGCTTAAAAGGAGCCTGCAGAAGAAGGGAAGGTAGTTGCTCTTGGGAAGCCAGGAGGGAGGCTACAAGGCTGAGTCCAGCAGAGGATCCCGACTTGAATCCTAAGCACTCAGAGAATGGTGAACAAGACATAGCACAGATACAAGGAGGCTGCAAGGCTGAGACCAGCAGGGGATCCCTAAATTCTGACGGTCTGAAAGCCAGGAGAAAAAGGCGAGACACAGAGGGGAGCCACAGAGCAGAGTCACAGACCCTTTTCAGCCCAGGACTGACTAGTGGAGAGGCTGGTGGGGAGCAGAGCAGGAACTCCTGGCAAGGCCTGCTAGACGGAAGAGGTGTAGACAAAGTGTGGAGACTTCCAACCCCTCACCCGTAAATTGAGCTGTGCTTGTTCTCCTGTCACAAGGTCGCTGCCTGCAGGAGAGGCAGGGTCAGAAGGCTGCCTGTTTCCCTCCCAGGTCAACGACAGAGTTGGACAGGAGCAAGGCCGGCAATGGAGACCCCGGCCTGGACAAAGTAAAAAACACTCCCGGGTGAATGAAGGAGTTGCAGAGGAGCAAGGCCGGCACTGGAGGCCCTGGCCTAATTAAACAACTAAGCAAAGACAATCAGTGAGTTCTCGAATGCAAAGGAGAGAGAACCCGGTTTGTGACATTCTCACGATGAGAACGATAAATATGTTTGCACGTCTAAACACAGATGCAAGAAGAGAAAGTGTCAATGGTTTGATTGTTGCGAAGTAACAGAGTGGTCCAGAGGGAGAGACATTGCCTTATCGAAACTCTCTGCGAAATGCGAAGGGAAACTCCAAAGAAGGGGAGTTGGGAATTGAAGTCGTGTGAAGTAACAAGATCGAGTAGAAGGCTGGATGAAATCAGCTGTGATCCAAAAGTTAAAGTGAACCGAGAAATTGAAACTACTGCAAGGAAGCAGCAAAACAAGTGAAATAAATACACAGTGTCAAGAAACATACGTAGGAATTTCATCCAAGGAATCGGAGTGATCATGCATTTAGAAATGTGAATCCCTGCAGCATTGGAAATCTTTGAGGTAAAAGTTCTACACTAGCCAAGAAGGTTGGGGAAAGGATTCCCACAAGGTAAAGCGAACTTTGTTGTGTAAAAAAGCCTGCAAACTTGGAGACATTTGGGTAAATCCCAGGAAAGCTAACCCTGGGTTGTGGAACTGTTCTAACTCTGCCCTAGCAGCTGTGAAGTGTGCTAAGCTGGGGAACGGATCAGCTAAGCACCTTATAGCAAGTCTTCATGTCCCAAGGTTTATTCTAGGGGCAGGGATACTATTGCTATCCTAACTTTATTTTGACTCCCTCTTTCCTTTTTATATATACCTTTCCCTTTACACCGTTATTGTATAAGAGATAGGGCAGGCATTAGGTTTTTCTCAGTATAGGCCATTTTGATTTGAGAAAGACTCCACTAGGTTTGCGTTCTTTATTATTTTATGGTTGAGTCTACTCCCATCCTAGTTATGGGGCAAAATAGGAGTTTTTCAAACCCCAAGAATTTCAGTAAGGGTTTCTGAGCTTGTATCCTTGTGTTGTGGTCGGACTCATGGTACCATGCCTTTTTCCGAAACACCTGGAGGTGCGAATGCTACGAATCATTGAAGAATCCTTCAAGGGGCATCCCTGCCACAACATCTGCCCACTTGTGCAGGCCGGAGAAGGTCCAGGGTAGCTGCCTGCAGTGGAGTCTGTCGGTGGGTGTCCCGCCCCTAAAATCTGATGAAGACATCCTGAGTGTCCAGATTTGACGAGGGACTACATCAGACAAGAATCTACGCACTGCCTGATAGCGCATACTTCACGTGCAACTCCCAGTAAAGCATGGTAACAGTGCATGCATAGCACTCCACTACCTTATTCATTGGCATGGGACTGTGACACTAGCAGCCCATGCTCCATGCGCTACCTGAATGTGCTGATTCAATGTGCTACATTCAAGAACGATCATCATCACAGGAAGCTCTTGCCGGAGCCCTGACCACAATTCCTGATGAAGGCCGTCACATTCACAGCCATCCAGTTGTGTTGACTTTTTACACCACACATTATCTATTTTGTACAGTGGGCACCAAGTTTATGTTTCTAAGCCTACATCAATATAATCCCCTTTGAAAATTGTAGGGTGCTGTACTGATGAGATGTGTTTTGCTTTTTATGAATAGCAATTGGTACTGTTGTTTAATTATCACTATGTTTTTTGATTGGTAATGTTTTGCGTTCACTCACCTGTGACAGTTATTAACCTGTATCTAATCAAACATATGATTGTGTTTTGTTCTAAAAATCATTAAACATATCAGTCTTTTTGTTCTAACGGGTTTGCCCTGATCATTTGCTTGATAGATACAAAAGTCTTTAGTTGTATGGGCAAGAATAGGTTTTGGACACAGACAGACTTATGTTGAATTTATTGACACGGGCTATCCTTAATTTCTTTAGATAGGGAAATCCCACCTTAGCATAGGGCAAGTTAGGCCTTAATACATCCTAACATATACAATAAAGTCCTTTTTGTTAATAAAGTGAATCTCTTGTCTGTGTCTTGCTTCTTGATGCCTTCACAGCGGTTCCCACTAAAGCCAGCAGGTGGCATCTGGATGTGTGCCTCGTTAAATGCTGTTAATGGCTTTGCAAAATATTTCTAGCAATCACTTTCGCCTGTATTTGCCCGTTCCACAACACGACTTTCACAGAAGTATGCAGTAGTGCCGGAACCTCAAGTGTCCCATGGCGCACTGCAGCTACTTCCGTGGAATTACTGCCTCCTGCCAGCGCGCTCCCTCTCCCGACAGACCCGTTGCGTCCTGATCACTACCTAATGCGGATAAGCTCTGCCACGTTACGCGCGCCCGCTTCACCAAACATATAATCTATACACACTGTACATCAATCCGTCTCACACAACAGCATCAAATGATTCCAATAGTAAAAGCACTTATCTGCTGCTCGACCACCAAAGAAAGAGGAAAATTTACGGAAGTCAGAGGAAGTTAAATGTGTATAAGGACAGTGATTGGTCATAAAAGTCACATAAGGAACATGGACCAACTAAGAACAAACTACACAATTCATTAAACATTCAAGGTAATTGGACTTCTTTAATTTGTTTGTGCTTAATGTTGTTAACTTTCATTGGCTGCTTCGAGAATTAAGAGTAGAGTTAATCCGAGCCTCATGGTCTTAACATAGTTTTCTTCCTAGCCTCTTCTATATCACAGTCTTTGCTGCAGAATAATTAACTGTAAAGCTCATCCTGGATGGGGACCCATCTTCATTACATAACCATAGACAGCACTATACTTCCTTGGTGCATTTCCCCCACAGAAGTCTAATTGAGAAAACAGATAGGTCAGCAGTCGACCTTTGTTGATAACTAGTCATAAAGAAGCACGCCCGACAAAACTGTTACAGCCCGCCCGCTCCTGACGGCCTCCCATGCCATCCATACCAGGCAACACCAACAGTGGTGGCTGCCGTGGCATTTAGGGCAGTGCACATCACCATTAACTACATTTCCCAGGCGACCCGGGACTTTGCGCACGTGACTAGTGATGTGTTCTGTTCGCCGAAGCAACCTGGAAGTTGCATATGGAAATTGCCAGGCGGCGCTGCTTAACCATTGCGTTTCACCCGGCAAGCAGCTATTCTTGCAGAAGAAGGGGTAGTATTCTTGCTTCTTGATCTCTTTGATTCCACCCGGCTTCCAGACCTCCCTGGCTTCAGTTTCGTTTTGGATTTTGATTCTGCCCTGCCCTTGTCTTTTCTGACGCTCGATTCCCCTGACGGATCACCCGGCTTCCCCTGAACTCAGCTTCCCTTCCTGGGCCGCTTACTCTTCATTCCTGTTGGCGGTGACCGATCTGTTCCGTATTACGGATACTTCTCCTGTCTGCCCTAAGGACTCTTGTTTTCCAAGCCCTGGATTGCTTTTTGTTTTCTTTAGAGGCCTGGACGGAACTTGGCACAAACTTGGGCTTTCTTGGTCTTTTTTACTTTTTCTTATTTTTTTGGTCTTCAGCTCAGAGACTCCCTTTGTGGATTTATTGCCTATGGGAACTGGACTACCTGCACCATCCATAGATTATGCCCTTGTGCCATATGGGTCAGGTGTCCTTTTTGTGAATGTCAGAGCTCTCCCTGGCGCTTTCCTTTTTCAACCTCTAGACTCTCTTCCTGGCAGGAGCTTGTCAAGTAGGTACATCTCCTCCATCTTCACAACAGCAGGTAGGAGTTGGGTACTGTGAGGGAGGAGTGGCTTGGCAGTTTAAGGTTACTGAATGGGGAATATTAATGTTGTGGTATTTGTTTTTTCTCTCTTTAGCTCTGCTGGTTGCTCCTGCCTTTTCACCTGAGCCCCTATCCTGACATGTACTTGATTGCTCTCTGGGGGAAAGTCTCCCTGTGAAAGGAGACCCCCCCCTCCCCGGTTGTCATACACAACTGGGGTTACCAGAGTAGGACTAGATCCTGATAAAAACCTGTACAAATGTGTTTTATCTGGTCAATGTTGTGACTTAAGCCCCTCCTGGGCTCATGCATGTCACGTGCTGTGCATATGTGGCAAACACAATGTGATGCTTTGAATAAAAGGGGCGCACTCGGCTTCCAGTGCGCCAGTCAATGCCACCAGATGCATGTTATTTGGCGCTGCGCCAGCACCGCCTTGCAAGCTCTGGGCCTCCACTTCATGGCCCTGGCTACTGACTGCCAGCATCCCCGGCATTCCACCCAGATGACACCGCCTATCTTTGCGGCCCCCAGTGCACTACCCCGGGGCCAGGAGCGGGTACTAAACTGGGCTGTGCCCAGTCACAAAGGTGCTGTTGTCGGTCCCCTGGCAACCCAACAATCACCAGTTTCACCAAAATTGAACTATATAGTTTACCAGTTTAAGTAAAATATTTGAGATGCTAAAGGGAATTTCACTTCCAAAGAAACACTATACATTTTTACAACTCAAAGAAACACTATTTTTCATGTTCTCTTGCCTAAAAAAATAATTTCCACAATGTATTCTTTTGGCAACATTTTTGTCTCCCGATTTCTCAGATGAAATCTCCCGCCAAGGAGTGTCGGAATGTTGCCATGTATGATATCACAGCTGGATAGGTACCTTTTGACTCGAACCAACATCCTTTGGTGTCAGTGAATGCCTACATTCCAGCAAAGAATTCACCCATTAAAGCGACAGGAGCAGCTACGTTAATGGGACATGCCGTTGCCATTAGTTCTGGGCACGTTCTGCAGCATGACAGGTGGCAGGTCTGCTTCCTCAACTACAGATATACGTGCGCTCTAAAAGCACTGCTCTTAAATATAGCCCTCTGCAATGGGACCAACAGGTGCTTCCTCTAATGATTAAAAAACACCATTACTTACATTGCGCTGTATGCATCCACCCTTAACAAAGGCACACCAGCACCCTGGTGGTGGTGTGATGCAGGGCCAAAAGCTGAGAAGGCGTGGTTGCTTTCATGTGCAGTCAGAGTACAGCTACCTCACCAACTCATTGACAACAGAATTATTATGACAAAGTGGGACTGGTACCCTGGTGAATACTGTATACATCTGAGTGCAGGGTATGACCAAGACTCCCTGCCACTTTCCTTCCGAGGACGACCATTCAGGTCGTTCGTGGACCTGTATAGAGTATCCATTTTGTCTGTGCGTCCAGATGGATGATAAATAATAAATCAAGGGGCTGAACAGCTAAAAATAAATAAATAAATGGGTGGGTATGGCATCCCCGTTCGGGTACATCAATAGTGGGAGCGAATTTGGCATATTTTTGAGAAAGGCCATGCCTGATGCAGCGGAAAGAGGAACCATAGTTTACGTGGATGATGTCTTGATAAAAAATGAAGGCCTGAAAAGCCATTTTGATGAAATAAGACATGTGCTTGGCAAATTGCAGAAAGCAGGCGCCAAAGTATCTTTGCAAAAAGCACAATGGTGCGAGAAAAAAGTGAACTTTCTAGGCCATGAAGTGACTGAACATGGGCTAAATCCACAAAAGAAAAAAATAGAGGCCATACAAAAACAAAAGGACCCTAAAAATGTGAAAGAGGTAAAAAGTTTATTAGGGATGACAGGCTATAACAGAAAATTCATTGAAAATTATGCTGAAATCACTCAACCATTGACTAAACTGCTTAAACTGAATACTCCCTGGAAATGGGAAAAAGAGCAGTCTGAGGCAGTGGCTAAACTGAAAGAATGTCTGGTAAAGGCACCATGTTTAGGATATCCCATAAAAGGTAGGGATTTCTTTATAGAAATAGGTTTTTCTGAACATTGTATGTCAGCAGTGTTATCACAAAAACATGATTTGAATCACAAAACAATTGCCTATGCAAGTAAGGCCTTTTCCCAAGTTGAAATGAAATTTAATGAATGTGAAAAGGCCCTATTAACCACTGTGTGGGCGCTAGTACATTTCTGCCCCATTGTTCAGGGAGAAAAGTTGATTATTGAAACAAATCATCAACCTTTGCAGTTTTTAGAGAGTAAAAGAATTAGGTCAGGTAATATAGCGCAGTCCAGAATCACTTCATGGACGCTGGCATTACAAGGTTTTCCTGTAGAAGTGAGATATGGACAAAATAAAAAGAGCCCAATTGCTCAAGGGTTAGCTGCCTTAATTTACTGTGCAGCTGAACAAATATCAAATGAAATGGAAGTGGAACCTAATTGGCAGGAATTTGAACAATCACCACACACAGCTTTTGATGAAAAAACATGCAAGGATTTGCCAACTGTATATGTGGATGGTTGTGCTTTTCACATTGAAAATGACAGTAATAAACAATTAGTGTCAGGAATAGGAAATGTCTGGTTGAAATGTGAAGGAGTCCCCAGTGTAGGGATGAGGATTGGAGCTAGGAGCAGTCAAGTGGCGGAATTCGCAGCCATTTATAAAGCAATTACTACTGCAGTTGATAGAAAGTTCAGTGAAATTGTCCTGGTGACTGATTCTGACTATGCACGGAATAGTTTTATGGAATATTTACCTGGCTGGAAAGCAAGAGGAATGATTACATACAACAAAAAGCCACTTAAACATGGAAAAATGATACAAGCCATAGACAAATTGGTGTCAGAGAATGATCTAACAATATACTGGAGAGAAAAATGTGTGGGCATTTAAAAACACCAGGAGAGGATAAGGAGGGAAATGATAAGGCAGACCACCTGGCTAAAATTGGGGCTGTGATGGGAGAATTGCTACCTATTGATGATTTACTGGGTGAAATACAGATTGATGCAGTAACACGTTCTAAAGCACCAAAGGAGGTAGATCAACCAGTGGTGCAATGGGGCCATGACACGCCAGACCAAGATTTGATTGAGGCACAAAAGAATGATCGAATTTTGGGAATCTATTATAATCATTTGATAGATCCTGAACAAAACACTTTAACAGAAAATGATTGTATGGGAAAAGAAGAGTTGGGGGTACTATTAAAGAATAAAAAACAAATTAGATTACAAGATGGACTCATGATTAGAGAGTCCATAACAGGACAGATACAGAGGGTGGTACCCCTTTCATTCTGAGGGCTAATGCTACAACATGCACATGATGCAATAACTGCAGGCCACAGAGGTTCACAAAAAACATTGGAAATACTGAAAGATTATGCTTACTGGCCATATATGTCCCAAGATGTGGAATTATATACTAGAGGATGTCTAGTATGCACTCAATTTAAACCTGCTTCACCAATGCATAGAGCACCATTGATGAAAAGAGGCCTAACTCTCCCATGGTCAGATTTGCAAATAGACTATGTAGGCCCTTTAAAAAGGTCGAGCAGAGGACACCGTTACATTTTAAGTGTGATATGTTTGATGTCGAAGTGGATTGAGTGTATTCCTGCACCAGATTGTAGTGCGCAAACAACAGCCACATTGCTGGTGAACCATGTGTTCTCAAGTTTTGGGATGCCACAAAGAATTGAGTCAGACAGAGGAAGTCATTTCACAAGTACCCTAATGAGTAAGGTATGGCAAATACTGGGTGTGAAAAGGAAACTACATATCGCATATCGGGCAGCCTCTTCAGGTGGAGTTGATCGGAGCAATAGGTCTGTTGTGGATATTTTAAAGAAATTCTTGGCAGAAGCGGGTTCCAGCTGGGATTTACGTTTACCGTTGGTTTTGATGGCAATCATATCAACTCCTGCCAAAGCAACAGGTGCTAGCCCCCATGAGGTCTTGACGGGTAGGAAAATGGTGTTACCACAACACCTACTATACAGAACACATGAGCAGACACTTGTGAGTGCATCCACAGTTCATGGGTACATTGATGAACTGAGGAAGCATTTGCAAAATGCATTTGCTTTTGTGCAGAGAAATCTGGAAAGGGCTGCTGACAGTGCTAAAACATACTATGATAAAAGAACATCAGTGAGAGAATACAGCGTTGGGGATCAGGTGTACAACTTTCATTTTGGAAAAAGTAAACAGAAAAATTCTAAATTTCTAGCAGCCTGGCAGGGGCCATTTCAAATTATAGCTAAGGTCTCTCCTGTGGTTTATAAAATTTTGAAAAATGAAGGTGAAACGGCGATAGAGCAGTTTGTCCACGTAAATCAGATGAAGCCATGCCATCCCAGACACCAGATCAGGCGGCTTGAGCATGTAGAAACAGAAAGCCCTGGGGCTGCTGCCCACTGATGCACACAACACAACAGAAAGTCCCTTGAACACAAAAAGATAAGATAAATGGGTACAGTGAGGAGGCAGTGACAGAGAAGTTAAAAAGTTGATTATTATAATGGCACATAAACACTGTAATATATGTAAATAAATAATATCAAAAGTAAAAAAAAAAATATATAACTGAAGCTCATGGTCGGTGTGCAGAATGAAAATGCATTGAATTTAAAATGTTGTTTCATGTATGCTTATTTTCTTTTTAACCTGTGTTTTATTTCAGAAAAAAATGTTTTATTTTTGGCAAAAGGGTGGTTAGTATTGTGCTATATACTTAATCTGTTTCTTTTCTATTTTGATTTAGAAAATTAACATTATTTGATCGGAGGTTCCGGGATCATAGGCCACGGGAGACGATAGAGTCCTGGAGCCCACGTGGACGGATTCCAGGAAAGCCCCGAAGGGGGGTGAAGACCAAGGCTGCAAAGCGATCAGCATTGAAGATGACACCAACAATATGTTTAATGATGATGATATTCGGAGGGATCTTCAAGAATTCAGAAACACAGGTGGTCATTGAACCTGGACCAGCATCTGGTATCGCAGTGGAGAGGCACCAGGATTCATCATGAGTGATAGAAGGATGATTTTCCAAAATATCTACATACCATTGAATCCTGAGATTTTGATTGAAAAACATTTGAACAATACCGGAATTAAAATTGAACAGACTAAAGAGTGGCTGGAAATAAGAAAAGAGGACGCTAAGCAGTCGATAAGAGATATATTGATGCAATTGGAGAAAACATTTGTGAATTCAGCAGACATTAAGAAGAGGAGAGGAAAGAGAGGTGCGGTGATGCACGCGATATCATTGGTAATGTCTATAGTTGGAGCCATAATAGGTACCACAATATCAACAGCCAATGCTATTTCGGTAGGAACACTGAGGACTAAAGCGCAACAACTGAGTATTGACCTAGAAATAATACAAAAAACATTAGATGGGATTAGAGGGGGACTGGATGAACAAGTAAGATTCATAAATGAAACTGCAATCATTCTAAATGAACAAGCGGATGTGATGCAACGGGCAACGAAGCTGATTATTAAGCATGACAGAACTTTAAATGAAATATTGAACATAATGAGTCCTGTTGATAGACTATTAACGAATTATATGAGAGAAGTTCAAACTGCAGTTTCACAAATGATTCAAGGACATATCCCCTTGTATTTTGTTTCGCAGGATATTATTCGTCAAATGATAGAAAGATTGACCAGGAGGGAAATTGATGTGGTACAGGTAAAAATTGCATTTGAAATTGGATTATTGCTATGCATCCCATATGTAGCTCCTGAACTTATTTATCAAACTAAGTGGGTACACAACGTGGGATTTTGGCAAGAGGACACATTTATTAAGATTAAGACTCCAGAAGTGGTGGCATTTCAGTCATGGGAACCTGAAGTTTACTTAATACCAAACCTGGAAACGTGTCAAATTTAAAGAACAACATTATATGTGTCCAGGTAAACCGTTTGTTCCTGATGCCACAGATGCTATTTGTGGTTTGAAATCTGACCCAAGTATATCAGAAGGATGTGAAGTGATTACTAGCAATATGGGGAGTGAAGAACCGGCACAGGTTAAGATGGTCAGAGGTAAATGGTTGGTCAGCACCTGCTTAAAGAACATGACCGTAGTACATTTGAACCATGGAACATACGTGGTTAAACAGGTGAAATATAATGTTTTTTATTTACAGGTTCCAAAAGATACAATTGTGTCAATTGGAGGGTTAACATTGTTTCATGTAACAAACGATATTTGGGAAAGCCAAGTGGAAAATATCGATTTTTTTCAAAGGGACACTTTTCCAATAGATCCGGATGTGAAATATTTATTGAATCACAAAGAAAGACATGTTATAAAAATGAATTTGAGAAAAAACAATACTACAGTTAGTAATCTGGGGATAATAGAAGTGGAAAGATTTAATTGGGGAACCTGGGGGGAACGCTCAATAGCGGGTTTGGCTGTCCTGGTGCTAATCATGGGTGGATGGTTGATTGTGCTATCAGTAAAAATAAAAATGTTGCTGATTCTGGTAGCTACGTCAGGAAGAGAAAGATATCCCAATACACATACATTTTAAAAGAAGGACGGGGGGCAAACTTGTTTTTAGAAATTGGCTTGGATCGTAGCCAAGTTCTAAAAAAAAAGGAGGGTATATGTAGGAGTGTTTAGCGTGTTTTGGGAGCACAGAGTACAGCACCACTGCACAGGATCAATGTATAGCATGTTTTTTTTTTTTTTTGAAGTGCAGCGCGACTGCATGGGTTTGGTGCATTGCTATGACGCATTTGTTTCAAGCTATATGTTGCCAGTGTAACATGGACATATAAGTAAGGCCAGGCTATTCAGTCAAAAACGATTTTTACATATAAATGCAAATACATTTTTCACAGTTAAAAGCACACATCTGTACCTTCAAAATGCACACCATTTCTCACCTGAAATGCCTATGTTGCAAGAGACACATTTGGTAATTAACAAACTAATCTCACTAACAAGACTAATAATTATAACTCATTAATAAAAGAATGCGTCTTCACTGCAAAAAGAGGCAGACTCTGAAAATCAGTTTTAAACACACATTCAAGTTTTTTTTTTTTCTTTGCCTTCATGTGCTCTGTCCACAGTAACTGCAGGAAGCAAAGACTTTGAATAAGCAGGAAATCAGCTTGTTACAGTTGCAACTGTACAAGAAGAACCATTGTTAAAAGTAGGAGGATAGAACATGATTGATTCTGATTGGAGCACTTCACATCAAGCATCATGTTGGAGGCTGTGACTAGTGCTTTGCTGCAGAATCTGGGGGAAGAAAGGCAGAGACATCTTGACACAGCTCGAAGAAGGACGGGGTTGACAGCTGGGGAGGCCTGATTCCTAAAGCAGATTCAACTTGGTTGCAGAGACTGGCTTTTCCAGTCAACAAGTCCCAGTTCGAGTGACGGCAGATGCTTGTCCTTGCTGGGTGAACCCCTCCAGGAGGCGAACAGCCAAAGAAGTTACATGCTGAATAAGCCTGTTAATTATCTCGTTGAGGTGTGGGGCTGAGTGTGAACGAGAAAATTCAGTTAGTGTAGGAAAGGAGATTCCTGTGCTTTACTCGCGTGTTTAATGTTGCAAATTGAGTTCTTGTCTCTGCCACTCTCTTTTCAGTGTATCACAGATAATGCTGTTACTGTGCTATTTCATTTATTTCTGTAAAGAGTGAGATCGTGTTTAAATGCAACTTTTATAATACACAAAAATATCTGAAAGCAGGCGGGTGGTGTGTTTTATATTTTCCAATACAGTGCTGATGATGTGGGGAGATGTTTAGACAGTGCAATTGTCATTTTCAAGGTAGCTAAACATAAGATTTGGCTGCAGCCGTGTGCACAATGTAATTCAGTATGAGCAATTATAACTAGCTGTGTGTGTTGTAGTCTGCCGGAGGTCTATGAGTCGGCAGAAAGGGAGCCCGGGACATAGTTCACTACCGTATATAAGATAGTGAAGAATACCACATGATAGCTCGCTGCCGTAGATAAGACAGAGAGAAATTGCCCATGGTGGCACACTAAAATGTGGTGTTCCTGAAATGCAAGCCTGAGGTCCCTCTAGTGATTACACGAAAAATCTAAACAAAAATAAGGGGTTCTGGATATTGGGGCCACAAATAAAACAAAGGAATTATGCTCACCAAAATACCACCAATCACGCATACCAACCATGCATACCAACCACGCAGGTCTGTGTGCTGAAATAATGCATGTCCACTGTATTATTGTTGTACATGGCCCAATCTGAATACAAGGAGCGATTATTGCTAAATTATTTTTCGGCGGTAAGAAAATACAGCCAGGCCCCAAATCTACACAAAATACCCAACATCCCTAAGGTGCGTTGAGTCCAGAGGCTGTTGAGAGAGAGAGAGAGAGAGAGAAAGAGAGAGAGGAGAGCCTCCGTGGGCTGGCATGTCTGTGATTTGTGCTTTACACCCTGTGACCCATGGCCTACAGAGCGTAAAATCATGGTGTGTGAACATTTACCCTTTGCATGGGATGTTGTAACTTAAGGCCCTCCTGGGCTCGTGCAATGTCACGTGCTGTGCATACATGGCACACACCATGTGAGGTTTTCAATAAAAGGGGCACACGCTTCCCGTGCACCATTCAATGCCACCAGACTCCAGCTTGCTGTGTGGTATGCAGTGCCACCTCCTAGGCTGTGGGCCTCCAGTACATGGCTCTGCCCACTGACTGCCGGCCATGCCAACCCTCCCAATTTAGGCGGTAGACTCCTGATTTTCAAATTAACAATATTGCAAAACATAGCTATTTTTCACATTCTTACGCCTAAAATAATTCTAGCCCCAATGCATTCCCATGGGGAAATTCATTTCTCCCGAATTCTCTTGTGAAATCTCCCTCCCAGGTGCCTCAGAATGTTGTCAAGTATGGGAGCAGGTCCTAAACTGTGGCCAGTCACATTGATGCTGTTTCCGGTCCCCCGGCAAACCAACAATCACCAGTTTCACCAAAATCAAACTATGTTGTTTACTTTTTATTTTTAAAAATCAACAACTTTCACATAATCATCAAATTTATGTCTATGCGAAATGCGTGAGCAGTTGAGGAGCAGATGAAGACAACGGTAAACAAAGAGAAAAACAAGAAAGAAAAACGAAAAAAAAAACATTAAGCTAGGAAGGGAAGAAGAGGTGGGGGAAAAAACTGACTGTTAAATCATCATATTTCAAAATTTACCTTATAAAACCACGGTCCCAATAACCTAAAAAGAAACTAATTCCGCTGTGAGGCAACAACCGAATGGTGCATAGCAGCACTTCTTATCATTCAATTGTTTCCCTCAACTTAGCAGTTCTCAATGTTTAAACGGCTTCACTTTCCTAAATCTGCTCTAGCAACACGTCCAAAGCAGCCCTCCAGGGATATTACTTGTGATAGATGTTATTCATTAATTAGTCCGCTCCTTAGCAGAACCTGAACCACTATGTTATTCACTAGTTTAAAATATTTGAGAGGCTAAAGTATGAAAACGTAACTTCCAAGTAAACATTAATAAACTTTACAACTCAAACACTAATTTTCATGCTCTCCCGCCTACAATAATTATTTCCCCAATGCATTCCTATGGCAACGTTTTGGTCACCGATTTCTCGGACGAAATCTCCCTCCCAGGTGAATCGGGACGGTGGCATGTATGATATCCTAGCTGGATAGATACCTTTTAACTCTAACCACCATCCTTTTGTGTCAGTTAAGGCCTACAATCCGGCTAAAGAATTCACCCGGGAAAGCAACAGGAGCAGCTACGTTAATGGGAAACGTCGTTGCAATTCGTATTGGGCACGTTCTGCGGCGTGACGTCATTGGCGCACGACAGGGGGGCGGAGCGGGTCTGCTTCATCAACCACAGATATACGGCGCGCTTAACGCGCAGATACTGAATATAATCCCCTACAATGGGGCCAACAGGCGCTCCTTCTAACCGTAGTTAAAAAAACACCATTACTTACATTGCGCTGTATGCGTCCACCCTTAACAAAGGCTCCCCAACACCCTGGTGGCGGTGTGATGCAGGGCCACTGGCTGAGAAGGTGTGGCTGCTTTCCTGTGCAGTCAGAGCCCAGCTACCTCACCAACTCATTGACGACGGAATTATTGTGACAAAGTGGGACGGGTGCCCAGGTGAATACTGTATGCACCTGAAGTGCAGGCTATATGACCAAGGCTCCCTGCCACCTTACTTCCGAGGATTACCGTTCAGGCCTTTCGTGGACCTGTATAGAGTATCTGTTTTGTCCGTACGTTAAAATGGACGAGAAATCGAGGGACTCAAAAGGTAACAAAAATGAATTTGTGGGTATGGCATCAAACGTTCTGTTATGTATAGCCCTGTTGTAGGTCTGTTTTTGTTTGCATAGCTTTGTTTTCTTTACCGCCCCCTGCGGAATTTGAGATTACAGAATCATTGAAGCTCACAGCATGTTCGAGTGGCACTTTTAAAAACACAGACACTTAATAATTAAAGTCTTTTTTTTGTATCCCCTTATTATAGGTTATTCTTATTTTATCATTTAAAATGAAATTGATGTTTTAGTCTTCTCATCTGCCTTGTAGACAGGAAAATATAACCCAAAGCTATACAACCCCGATGACTATAATCCGCCTATGTTAGGGGTACTGCCATTTCCCCAAGTGTAAATAACTTTAGCATGGCTTAAGATGGTTGTAGAGTAGTTTGTTTTCGCCTTTATGTGGGAAAGGAAAGCTAACTTCCTTTAACTTTGTCTGTATTGTTGAAGTGTTTTTATTACGTGAGTTACCTTGATGAATTGAAATAATATGTATTAAGTCATATTTTAGTATTTTGTCCACTGTAATATGATACGTTTTGTAAAGTTTTTTTTTTTCTTAAACCACAAACAATAAAAAAAAAGATATTTTATGGTATTTTTAGTGGGTTACCAAAACTTTAAATAGAACAAACGGAAATGCATTGGCATCTGAACCACGATGCCATTGTTGCTTGAAGATTGAAAATAAGATTTTGAAATGGTACACAATGAAACCCTATTTTATGCTCGATTGCTTTTTATTACCTCCACATACCTCATCCTAGTACTTGTGAGGTGACCCACCTCCCTAGAGACCCCTTTTGTATTCTACATTTTTCTTCCCTTTGTCCCGCCATTCCTTGGGGGTATAGCCTCCACCAAACTCGAACGCCTATGGTAGGGTCTTACCTTTTCGCCTCTTGCTACTGCCTGGGTTAGGAGGGGCAACATACAGTGTCTAGTGGCAGTGGTTCCCTGCATGACTCGGGGGCTCTTCCAATTGAAGAGATGCCGTTTGAGGTAGACTACAGAGGTGGTGCCGCTGCCAAGCTCCAGGTGCACATTCAGTATTAAGCAGAGCATGCAGTTCAGAGTGTAGCTTAGCTTGTGGTGCATCTCCCATCAACAGAGCACCATGAAGGGTGCCTAAGTGGTATGATGGCTCCAAAGGGGACTTGCAGCTCCAGACATTGTCCGGGCTGTTGGTAACGAGGTTGTGGGAGGAGGAAAACATGAGTGAGTGTCCAATTGCACTGGTTGTCGGAGCAACAACGCTGCTCCAGTCTAGCTGGGAACAAACCTTGATATGAAAGCGGGAATCCCTTTAGTCAGGCTGAAGGGACCCTTCTTAGTTTAAAGTTCCCCAATGTGCAGGGTCGCAGTGAGTTTCAGATCTTCCATTGCACCACTATGTCCTGTTACTTAAAGTTATTGGGCTTTCATTTGGACACTGCTTCCTCCAGCTCACAGTCTCCAGATCGTCCCAAGAAAAGAATGCACTATGGAATTTCTGAGAAACAACTTCTGTAGATTTTTAAGAAGACTCGGGAGAGGAACGTTTTGTTACCAGAAGCCAGAGCAGCCAGGTTGCAGGAACATCTGTGGACACTCGCAAGGGAGTTCCTCAGACCACAGATACATGGCTGCTTGTGTGTTCCTAGTCCCATGGGCTGTCCTGCATATGAGACCACTCCTGGCTCATCTTTGCAGGTTCTGGAGGGAGAAGGATCAGCACTTTGAGGCATGGATCCTGGTAACGTTAACCCCCAAGATTGGAGCTACAGTGGCGGCTTCATCGGAGCAATCTTGGAAGGTTTTCCTTGCCACGTATACCAGCATGGTGGGTTGGGGAGCAATGGTAGGAAACCAATCTCGCCAGTTAGAATTGTTAGAATAAAGAGCATCCAATTCCTTCAAGGAATTGGTCGAGCTCTGCAGGACTTTGCCTCAGTTCTGAGGAGGAAGGCTGTGCTATTCCAGACGGACAATACCATGGAGAATTTCCTTTCCCTCAGGACTGTCCCTATCGGGAGCTTGGACAATGTGAAGGCGAACAAACTGAGCAGGGTTTTCCCATCTCGGAAGTGGGAGCTTCGGAGGAGCTATTCAGCAGTAACTGTAAGAGATGCAGGACCCCAAGTCTGGATCTATTTGCTTCTTCTCGAGAATGGGAAGAGTGTCAGGTTTTGTGTGCAGTTCCCTTGCCAAGAGCCATGAGGAGGGGGAGACAAGGGACTCCTGTATGAGTTTCCTTCACTTCCTCTTACACTGAGTGTACTCTGAAAGATCAGGGATTCGGAAGCAATGGTTCTGGAGCTGGGAGTGTCCTCTGTTTTCCTCCACCCGAGTCATCCAGCTCTGATTGGTCATGTTCAGGGCGGATGTGTTTGGAGCTGGGGGGTGAACATTGAGAGGGAAAGGCTGCAGCGATAGGGTGTGTCCCGAAGAGTAGCAGAACTCATTCAGAGGGATAAGAGGCCGCCTTCCTTGAAGACCTATGACGGGCACTAGAGGGTGATGCGTGTTTGGTTTCTTAAAAAGGGGTTTCAGTCAATACTAAGTTCAGCTCCCATTATCCTGCAGTTCCTACAGGAAGTATTTGATTTAGGACTCCCGGTCTCCACCTTAATGGAGCAGTGGACCTTAATAATGGCCCTTTGTAATTCTTATGGCTTGGGTCCAAAGCAATGTACCTTGATTAGTAGACTTCTACAGAGTTTTTAACTGTCTAGACCAGTTGTGACTTTAGAGTTTCCTCCGTGGAACCATCCTTTATTACCAAGGGCTCCTCAGTCTTCTCCCTTTGAAGCATAAGTGTCCCTTAAAATTGTTATGCTGGTGTCCATAACTATAGCAAGCAGAGTCTCCTTTCTGGTGATTCAAGATGATGCCATCTTCATCACGTCTGACCATGCCTTTCTCCTGAATGTGGTGTCTGCGTTTCATGTCCCTCAGGAGGTGGTTCTTCCAGGCTTCTTTCCTAATCCTTGGTCTACAGAGGACATTTATTTGACCCATTTTGATGTCGGGAGGGTGGTCTGATGTATTTGGAGCGTTTACAGGCTTTGAGGAAATCTGATGGTCTTTCTGCAACTATTGTGGGAGTGTGGACTAGTCATAAGCAACAGACTACTGGATTAGGAAATACATCTCGTTGGCCTACCACTGCCGGGGTGGCCTTCCCACTCAGAATACATGGTTGGTTCACAAGACCTATGGCCGCCTCCTGATCAGTGCGCATGTGCTATCCTTTCTCCTTTCATGAAATCTGCAGAACGGCCACTTGGACTTACCATAACACTTTCATACAACACTACTGCTTGAACACAGGAAGGTTGCAGGGCCTTTAGGTATAGGTGTTCTGAGTGCAGGCATCCTCTGAACACGATTTTGTCAGGACGCTGGTTGTCAATAAAGTGTGACATTGGCCCTAAGCCTTTTTAATCTTATTTCCTCACTGTAGTTCCCTTTTCTAGATTGCTCTGCTTACTCACTTGTTGGTGTTACTCAATTTCTGCCTAACTTTGTCTTTTCCCTCCCTTTTTAGTGCCATTTTGCTCTTAATTCATTTGTTGAGCTTAACCAATAAAATCTGTTGGGAGTGGTGTGGTGTATTAGTAGTGTGATTTTTCAACTGCTTTACTTTAGTGAAATGTTTTATAACTGATGTGTAAATAAATATATATTCTTTTACTCAGAAACCTTGAGTCAGTTTTTGCCTGATTCTGTCATGGTCATGAAGTCGGGGGCACATGCATGCAGGGGTCGCATGCACAGGAGACCTGGGTGGACACTGTCCCGGCGCCTTTGGCGCCAGGCTCATGAAAAAAAAGTAAACAAGAACATCCATTTAACACAAAAAAGCTTTTATTATGGACATAGCACTTCATATGCATTAACCTTGAACATTCCATCCATTAAGCAGCCCCGAGTGTATTCTTGGGTGGCCTGCTAATGGATTCACAGCTATATAAGCTGCCCTGATCCTCAAGACAGATGCTTTGCGTTATTCTGCACTTACCAGCAGCGTAACGCTCACCGTTTCATGAGGTCAGACCTGCTTACCTTTTGAAGACCCTGCTTCCTGGACATCCTGCTTCCTGCCAGCATACTTACCAACTGGGGTAAACTGTTATTACCTGTACATCTTTGTGAACCAAGCATTCATCTTTACACTTTCCGGAATGCCAAAATCTTCATCTTGGCACCGCAGCACGACACGCTCGATCGTCGACAGCAGCGCCTGCAAGGAAAAACAGAAGACAAGGTTTGACATCGAAAAAACAGTCAGTTTAAGGTCGCAGTTCGCCATACTTCGCGCTTTTCCTTTAACCATCACTTACCTGCTGTCGAACCTTGGGTAGCATCAATCTTCCATCCGGCCGCGTCTCGAGTCTCACAGCTGCATTGAGGCCGCATTTCCATCTAAGGGAAGAAAACAGAAGAGAGACATTATTGCGGGCATAAAGTGCAACATATAAAGACATTAAACAGAACAAACAGAATCACAAGAGCTAAAGTGACACCAATTATAAGGAGAAGCACAGTCGCAGCTGGACTGGACTAATCCTTATCAGGGATCAGTGAAGGAACTAGATCGCATTCAACGCGCCTCTGCCAGAAGTAGCAGGACAGAGAGCTTACCTTCCATAATTCACAGGTGAGCTTTGTGGGCCGGCGTATGCTCACAGAAACCGTACTTTAGGGTGAAGGGTTCGAGGGGTACAACAATCACAGATTGGCGCACTCACACACTCTCATTTCCACGCAGGAGCAGTATCACCGCTCACAGCTTTTCTACTGATGGAGAGGCCTGATGAGGGTGATTCAACTCCAGGGAGCCCTGCAACTGTGCCCCAACGCCTCCGCCAAGACCAGGTGAGCGTAACAGAATCATAGTAATTGCTGTCCTTTGTGTAACTATTGATACTGCTCACTTGCTCTTGAGATAAGTCTGGCTGCTCAGCCATTGCTACCACTTTTACTGTGTAGTACAGGCTTGTACCAAAGGTGAATTTGTGCTGCCACTTGTCCTAATTGTGTAGTGTTCCCAAAGGGTACTGCATATAATTCTGCCTAATTCTTCCCGATGACCCGAAGTTACTTATGTCGACTGTCGATGGGTACCTTATCTAATCTAACATCCTCTGCTACCAAGTGAACTGGATAATCTCCAAACAGCCCTTTAAGATGAGTAGCAGTACCCTCGAGATAGATGAGGATGCAGATTCATACTTGTGCATTTATAGCAAAAACTTGTCATTGCTGACGTACAACCTGCGCACGTACTAACGTCATTCTACGTGGCATCTTTAAATACCTAACATGCAACGTGATTGGTTATAGGAAGGTAACTTAATATAGGTACTATATCTGTATATAGTAACGGGGAGTGGGGATTGGATAATCAATGCCAGGTGAGGCAACTAAGCCCTCCCTTCAAATTGGCCACTATGAACGTCACTAAAAGTACGACGTCCCATTCGCTCTACTCACTATAGGACCCTAGATTACATGGTCCACTATGATTGGATTGGCATCAGCCCCACTCATACTTTTCTACCTACGTCTAGCAGCACGCAGAAAGAACTTCCAGGTGCAGAGAAGCTCGTCTGCACCCCAGCTTCCCACCAATTATGCTACAATCAATCATCAGCGCAATAGTCATGTGTCAATTACTGCTTTGTAGTTTGGCCCCGAGTCTGCTCTGTGCTCTGAGAACTTTTAAGGAATATGGGCATGGCGGGGAGCCATGCGTAGGTGTGAAGTCTCACTTTTCCAGTCTGCCTTTGTCACGTGACTGGACACAGTGGAATCGTCTTTTCTCCATGTCTTTTCGTATATTTGATTTAATTATACCAGTTCTCTGACGTCTGTAGCTTATCTTGACCTTTCTGAACGGGATCCTCTGTCTTCTTCTCCTTAATTGTATCCAGTGTCGGCCTATTCCAGCCAGATAAGACCTTGGTTTCTTGGCATGGTCATCCTTAGCTGAGTTTTGCACTGTCTTGATTCTCGATTTTCTTGCTGCAACACACTCCATTTGAGGCCTTTTGTAACCTTTTTTCAATTTTGCTCATATGCATAGTGGACTTGCATTCATACATAAAGTGCTTCTTGAGGTATATACTTGTAAACATTGGCGCTTGACGCAATTTATTAACTATTAAGCATAGCTAGCTTCACAATTTCTTTGCTTCTTGCAGTTACTTGCATCTGTACACATTTAAACTAACTAAATATCTTCATCATGTATGTGGCATAAGTTTCTTCATCTTGAAATCAAATTCTTCACCTTGGGCTCAAGATGTCACATATCCATGGTATCTACTTGGTATTTCGTCCCTTGTCAGTATTCTCAGGTCATTATATCTTCTATATGTGCATCAGTCCTATTTCTTATGACATCAACATTCATCTTCTTTCGTTATCTTCTTTGCTTCTTCAGGTATTTAATTCAAACAACCGTCATATTGTTTAGAATGTAGGTATGGCTTTTTTAATGGATGCCTTACTGTCCAGGTTTTCTTAGGTATTGGTATATCCATGGGTGCTGTCATTGTGATATCTACTGGACAGAGCCCATGTGCTGCTCTCTGCTGCTTTAACTGTTCTTCATGCGTCACATACTTTGGTGAACTCGATAGGCAATGGGAGGGCAGCAACTGGAGTGGGGGTGATACTTGACACTTCTCTTCACTTTCCTAATAGGGACAGAGGCATTAAGACCATGCCGAACTGATGTTAAACCTCATAGTCACAAAGAACACCAGTGAAATTTGGAGAATATTGAATACGGGTAGGCTCGGACCAGAACACCCTCTCAGGCGATGTTTGGGTAAGCCACTTTGCGAAGGTGTTTGAGAGACGTATGTAAGGATATTTGGCGTGTTACAGCACAGAGTACAACACTACTACACAGGTAGCAAACAGCATAGAGTACAGCACTACTGCACAAGTAGCACATTTTTTTTTTTGCATTACCACCACAAGGGTGCGGTGCATTGCTATATGGGTTACCAGATTAACAAGGAAAGACAGGCTGTTCAGTCAAAAACGATTTTAATATATAAGATGCAAATCTATTTTTACAGTTAAAAGCACACGTGCTCATTTAAAAATGCACACTATTTTCACCTGAAATGCCTATGGTGCGAGAGACACATTTGAAAATTAACAGCTAACCTATTAACCATTAACCTGACTAATAAAACCTTATTTAACATAACCCACTAATAAAATGTGTTCTCCACTGCAGAATTAGGCATACTCTGAAAGCCATTTAAATGTGTGTGCAGATTTTTTTTTCTCTGCCTGCTTCTCCGTGTTTTTGTGCACAGTAACTGCAGGAAGAAGGAAGTCAGATTTGCAACAATTGCAAATGTATAAGCGAAGCTATTGTTGAGAGTAGGAGGATGAGAGATGATGGATTTCATTGGGACACGTCATACAGAGGGCTGAGATGAAAGTTTTAGTGGGCAGTATCGGGGAAAAAGACAGGCAGACATTTTTCTGCACTACTGGGGAGAAGACCTGGCTGTGGGACTCCTGACTGAATGCAGATCCCTGCGTCCTGCTACAGTCAAGATTTGGCAGTCGAGATTGGGGAGAGCTGAAAGAAGGACCTTTCCACTGGCTGAGGCGTTCCTATCTGAAAAAGCTGAGAATTCCAGGCAATGAACCCGGTTTGAGAAGGCAAGCGTTCCTTTTTGCTGGAGTTAATCCAAGGGAGCCACATTCACAAAGAGAACAGCCAAAGAGAACAACTAAAAAGATAAGGTAATGAGAAGTGTGGGAGCTGAGTGTGTACGGTAATATGCAGTCAGTGTAGGATTCCTGTGCATGCCTTAATCAAATGCTAATGTTGCAATTTGAGTTCTGTTCTCCGCCACGCTCTTTGCAGTGTGTCATAGACAATGCTTTTACTGTACCATTTTATTTATTTCTGTAAAGAGTGAGATCGTGTTTAAATGCAACTTTTATAATACAGAAAAATATTTGAAAACAGACGGGTGGTGTATTTAATATTTACCATTACAATGCCGATGAAGTGGGGAGATTTTTAAACAGTGCAATGGTCATTTTAAGACAGATGTGTGCATGCCAGATTCAGTATGAACAGTTGTGAGTGATTGTAGCATAGCTCGTTGGAGGTACATGAGCCAACGGGAAGAGAGACTGAGCTCCCTACCGTATATAAGGTAGTGGAAATTACCACAAGATTACCATATATAGCTCTCTGTCGTAAATAAGTCAGTGAGATCGCCCATGGTGGCACACTATCACTGAAAAATGTGGCATTCCTAAAATGTAGGTCTGAGGTCTCTCTAGTGATTACACGAAAAATCTAAGCAAAGATAAGGGATTTTGGACATTGGGGCCACAAATAAAACAAGGGAATTATGCTCACCAAAATACCACCAACCGCGCCTACCACCCACGCATACCAAATATGCATGCCTGGGTGCTGAAATAATGCATGTTCACTGTATTATTGTTGTACATGGCCCAATCTGAATACAAGGAGTGATTGTTGCTAAGTTATATTTCGGCGGTAAGAAAATACCGTCAGGCCCCAAATCTCCACAAAATACCCTACATATTTATGGTGCGTTGCAGGCCGGGAAAGTGATCATAGAGTACCTACTGGGCGTGGCAAGCGTGTCTCACACTGCCATTTGCACATTAAAGGGAACCCATTTTATAATAGCAGTGTGCCACTAAAAACGAATTTCAGAATGTCACAAAGGGAAACCACATTCTCAGATCTAGTGCAATATTTAGAGGCAAAGTTATTTGCACATGGGAATTGGTCTTCGAATAGCACGTTAGAATGGAGTAACCGCATTCAGGGTGAGGTGCAGAAAGAAAAACTAGACAGTATTTTTGCAGAAGGCAGCATAATTCAGGTCTGCCTTACAAGATTATTGAATGCAGCCGATAAAAGTGCAGAGAAAGACTGTTTAATACGGCTATGCGGCAAAATATGGTTTATTTTAAACAAGTCCCTGCGAATGCAAGAGAATGATACTCAGCTAATTAACAGGTTAAAGACTGAATTAGAAGGGGCAAGTAAAAATCAGGAAATGTTGAGAGCAGAATTGGATGTATGCCAAAAAGACATGCAATTAAAATGCAGAGACTTTGATACTCAGTTATCCAAAAGCAAGAAACAATTTGAGGATAGTGAGCAAGAATTGGCACACTTAAAAGCCTTAGTGGATCACATTAGGCAGGATAAAGATGAGGTTGTTTCAGAAATGCAGATTTTACAAAAAGAACATTGTGAAAAAGAAGGTGATCTCCAGAGTGCAGAACAAGAAATGATTAAAATGATCCAAGAAAGAGACAAGAGAAATAAAGAGTTCAATGAATGCCAAATGCAAATGTGCGAAATGCAGGAGGTGATTAATAAAATGAGTGATGAAAATAATTATTTGCATGATGAAGCCAACAGACTCCTTAAAAAGTGTAAGGACTTAGAACAGCAAATGTGCATTCCCAGGTCCCAGGAGAGGCGGCAGGGTACCACATTCAATGGAGTGGAGGTGAATTCTAGCTCTGCCCAAAGAGCTAGTGCCCCAGTGACTGGGCCGGTGACTGAACTTGGTTGCAGCGCCCTTGGGGGATTTGATACTCCCATTGGGGGCAGTCACCAATCTCATACACCTGAAAACAGGATTGACTCACAAAATAGTGCAATTCCATGTATTGCAACAAGTAGCCCCATAAAAATAATGAAATCCATTAAAGCCCTGATCAAACCATTTAAAAAGGGAGGTGAATGCTGCATTGAGGATCACTTAGAAGCGGTGCATGACATTTTTAAAGCACTCCAGATACCTAAGGAACAGTACAGACAATATTTTCATTTAACTTTAGATGCCCCGACGGCCAGCATCATAAGGGGATTAAATGAACAGCAGAATATGACATGGCTGGAGTTTGAAAAAGAAATTAGGCGTCATTTTTCTCCTTTTCAGTCATTGCAGGAGGCAAAGAAAGTCGCGTACACAATTACTGCTGGACCTAATACATCCCCTCGCCAATTTTTACAAGACTTAAAAAGAGCATTCTCTCGCTTTGATGTATCTTTTGACTCAAATTCCAATGAGTTTAAAACTGCATACTTCTATGGGCTACAGAAAGACATCATATCCCAATTGGTCCGTGAATTTGACCGTGACAAGTCCCTTGAATGGATTGTACATCAAAGCACAAAGCTATATGAGGTACTCTATTGTCAGGGTAGAGAAAGTGATAAAATGAAAGATACCAGGCCTAAATCTAAAGAACCCTCAGCCACAGTAATGGAAATCAGGTCAGCCAAAATGTCCCTTGAGTCTGCTCAAAGCCAAGGTAAAAATAATGTGACACCTGAACAAAGGGGTAATCAACAAAGATCGCCATTTCCTGTACCAATGTTCCAAACACATGATCCTAGTAATAGAGAGAGCTACATCAGCCCTAGATATTTAGGGGATAGACCCCGGGTAGGATATCGGCCTGATATGGCAGGTATGAACAATAACCAGAGACAAAATCAAGATCAAAGAAATGATGGTCCCTACCAGTCATTGGGGACACAGAGTAGGTTTGATCCCAACACCATGATATATGGTAATCAGGATAGGCCCCGATATGTGGATCGATTTACTGATAATGGAAATCAACATAGGGGCCAGTACCCACAATCTGAGAGACAGGACATGAGGCAAAACGTGAACTACAGTCCACGCCAGTACAATGATTCCCCACCAGGGGACTATAATCAAAGGATGGGTGCAACCCGCTCCCCTCCACAAATGAATCAAGAGTTCAGAAACCATCCCAACCGACATCAATCACCTGAGAGGTATCAGAATAGATCCAATCAGGGGGAAAACAACCAATATCGACCTAGGCCACAGAAAGAGGATCCTAGAGAGATGGAAAGGTTCCAGTGCCTTGAGGCCCAAGTGAAAATGTTAGCTGAGCAAATAGGAAAGCTCTATACAGCGCAAAAACAACCTTCCAAAGAGGGGGCTGATGGCCATAGCAATGACCGGGGGGCTTCCGAAAAGTGATAACTGCAGTGCCAAAATGACAGATTGCTCTGATATAATTTTGCATAACAACTCTGAGATGACTAATGGATTAAAAATGAAAGTACCAGTAAATGAAATTGTGATAGAAAGTGCAAATACTTCTAAAAAAGAGGTACGGTTTAACTTAGAGCTAAATAAAACAGTAAAGATTTGCACAAATGAAAAAGAAACATTAGGAATTCCAAAAGAACAAAGCAACAGATTTAAGAAAAATGACTCATGCATGGGGAATACCAGTGAACAGGGAGTAAGTGGGGATGCCATAGCTCCTTAACTGGGCAAGCAAAACAATGACCAAACACAGACAGAAAAAGGAAATACTCACAAGGAGGGTACAAGTCAATCACCTGAAGAATTCTTTGAGCCACATATTTTTGAAGAGGCTGAAAGGGCTGGTATTACACTAAATGATCACAAATGCACAGAATTAAAAAATGACAAATTGCTGAATGATGTTGTTACACATGTTCAGTTGGAAGGTTGTAATGTGGTCTCTGATGTTACCCAGATGGATGGGCGAACAGTGGCCACACTCCAAAAAACCTCTGAACATGGAGAAATGAATAAAATATCTCGCACAGAAATGGGTAAAAAGGAGGGAAAAATGTCTTTTCATTTACCAATGTGCTTAGCCAAAAGTCAAAAAGACCTGAGAAAGGTGAGCCCTGAAATCAGTAAGAATTCACATTTCTTATGTGTATTAGAGGAAGTTGAGGACAGATATTATGCACCCATCACTGTAGAAGAAAAATGCCACACCTTCGCTATGATTGACACTGGCGCACAGGCCACAATTATGTCCAAGGAGCTGGTAAAGAGTATCAATGAAGGGAGGCCTCCACAGAGTCAAATCACAGTGAAGGCAAATCAAGGCCCAGTGCATAACTTTAATGGGGAGGAGGTGCCCATCATAGGTGTAACTGAGGTTGACATAAAAATAGGAAAGCACAGAATGAAACAAGAGGTATTGATCACATCTATTTGTGAAATTCCATTTCTGATGGGGACAGATTGCCTGAAAAGATTGTCTCCTCTCATAGATGGGGTGAATGGAGTGCTGTGGTCCTTAACCAAAAAACCATTGAGGCCTAAGAAACTAAAATCACAAAACAGCAATATAAATGAATGTCACACCGTTGCCAAAACAAATGATGCTGTGGAGGTATATCTCCAGAATAGCTGCATACCTAGTGTCACTGTTATATTAATGTGTCAAGACAAAATGCAGAGCGACAATGAAAAACTACCTGTACAAATATACTTGGACCCAAGGAAAGATTGGCAGACTGCCATAGATGAGCACACATTACGTTTCTATTTAAAAGAGAAAACATGCAAACAGAATATTGCTCCTAAAACAGATTCAGAAAAACACATTACCACTCTGGCAGAAATACACATGGAAGATGAGCAACCATGGGTTCATGTTGGTATAAATGATTATCTTAAAACAATAAAAGCCACTTTAGCACTTGAACATGAAAGGAGTTTCATTAATGAGAAATTGTTGCAAAAAATTATGGAGAGGGAAGAAATCCCGAAATTTAGGATTAAAAACCAATATGTTTCTGGGTTGGACAGTCCAGACTTTGAAAACCGAATTGCAGGCAGATGCATGCTTAAAATTAGCATTGGGCAGAAAACAATTTACCATAATGTATGGATAGTGAGTGGAGCACAAAATGAATTTTACATGGGCAATGACATCATGCACAGAATGTGTATGGTGTTAGATTTCCTTAATCAAAAAATATGGTCACGCCTAGGTGGTCCGGCACCTGAATTTGAAGACAAAAGAAGGGCTTATCATTGTGCACAACTGGTTCCTTATGCCATCGAATTACAAATAAGGAAAGATACTATTATTCCTGCATTTACAAAACAGTTTGCAATAACACTGAAATGCAAAAATGGACAGCAGATGAAAGGCTCTGATGCATTTGTATGCCTGAATGAATCCATAAAACAGCAAGGCCTGGATTATGAATACATTCCATTGGTAGACATTGGTGAGGGATCTGTAAAAATCATGGTAAATAATAAAGGTTGTCAGGATATTCATTTAGAGGAAAACTCCCCATTAGGAATGGCCATACAAAAATCACATTATACGGCAGATTTAAATAACATGGTGATTGGGAATATTCCTGAAAAATATGTAGATGCCAAGGGCGAGTTGCCAGAACACCTGGACTCTCAGCCCAAAGGAATATTTAAAATTCATTCTGTGTATCCTTATGATTCAAATGAGACAGTGTGCTGCCATCAAGAGGATTGCATAATATTTAATTTAAATGAAAATGAAACAGGAAATCAGCCCATTGAAGTGGAAGCTGATATGCCAAAATATTTAAAAGTGGCAGCTCTACAAAAAGATACAGCCACACAGTTAGAGGAAAGCGCTGAGATTCCTTTACCAGAAGAGTTTCCAGAATTTTCCAGAATGGTAGAAGAGCAGATCTCCTTAGCGGATGCATGTGACAGCGATGAGGATCGAAACAATCTGAGGGAAATATTTATGGAGTTTAAGGATGTATTTGCAAAAGATGCTTATGATTGTGGTTTAACTGATTTACATGTGGCCACACTACCAGAAGGTTGTAGCAGAAATCCAGTGTTTGTACGCCAGTATAGACTACCGCTGGCATGTTTAGAATCATTGGCAGAGATTATTAAAAATTTGGAATCACGGGGAATAATCAGGCCCATTCATAGCACATCCAATACGCCTATTTTAGGTGTGTTAAAGCCAAATGGTCAATGGCGGCTGTGTGCAGACTTAAGAGAGTTAAATAAAAGAGTACCAGTATCTAGATGGCCACTACCATTCATTGATCAGGGCCTAGCTCAGATACATGGTTCAAAGGTATTTACCACATTAGATCTCACCTCTGGATATTGGTGTGTGCCATTGGCAGAGGAGATACAACACTTATTTTCCTTTACATTTGACAGGACTCAATATGCCTGGCTTAGAGCTCCGTTCGGGTACATCAATAGTGGGAGTGAATTTGGCATATTTTTGAGAAAGGCCATGCCGGATGCAGCGGAAAGAGGGACAATAGTTTATGTGGATGATGTCCTGATAAAAAATGAAAGCCTGAAAAGCCATTTTGATGAAATAAGACATGTACTTGGCCAATTGCAGAAAGCAGGCGCCAAAGTATCTTTGCAAAAAGCACAATGGTGCAAGAAAAAAAGTGAACTTTCTAGGGCATGAAGTGACTGAACGTGGGCTAAATCCACAAAGGAAGAAAATAGAGGCCATACAAAGATTAAAAGATCCTAAAGATGTGAAAGGAGTAAAAAGTTTATTAGGGATGACAGGCTATAACAGAAAGTTCATTGAGAATTATGCAGAAATCACTCAACCATTGACTAAACTGCTTAAACTAAATACTCCCTGGAGATGGGAAAGAGAGCAGTCTGATGCAGTGGCTAGATTGAAGGAATGTCTTGTAAAGGCACCATGTTTAGCATACCCCATAAAGGACAGGGATTTCTTTATAGAAATAGGTTTTTCTGAACATTGTATGTCAGCAGTGTTATCACAAAAACACGATTTGAATCACAAAACCATTGCATATGCAAGTAAGGCATTTTCCCAAGTTGAAATGAAATTTAATGAATGTGAAAAGGCCCTATTAACCACTGTGTGGGCGCTACAACATTTCCGCCCCATTGTTCAGGGAGAAAAGGTGATTATTGAAACAAATCATCAACCTTTGCAATTTTTAGAGAGTAAAAGAATTAGATCAGGCAATCTAGCGCAATCCAGAATCACTTCATGGACGCTGGCATTACAAGGTTTTCCCGTAGAAGTGAGATATGGACAAAATAAAAAGAGCCCAATTGCTCAAGGGTTAGCTGACTTACATGACTGTGCAGCTGAACAAATACCAAATGAAATGGAAGTGGAAACTAGTTTACAGGAATTTGAACAATCACCACACAAAGCTTTTGATGAAAAAACATGCAAGGATTTGCCAACTGTATATGTGGATGGTTGTGCTTTTCACATTGAAAATGACAGTAATAAACAATTAGTGGCAGGAATAGGAAATGTCTGGTTGAAATGTGAAGGCGTTCCCAGTATAGGGATGAGGATTGGAGATAGGAGCAGTCAGGTGGCGGAATTGGCAGCCATTTATAAAGCAATTGCTACTGCAGTTGATAAAAAGTTCAGTGAAATTGTCCTGGTGACTGATTCTGACTATGCACGGAATAGCTTTGTGGAGTATTTGCCTGGTTGGAAAGCAAGAGGCATGGTTACATACAACAAAAAGCCACTTAAACATGGAAAAATGATACAAGCCATAGACAAATTGGTGTCAGAAAATAATTTAACAATATACTGGAGAAAAATTCGTGGGCATTTAAAAACACCAGGAGAGGATAAGGAGGGAAATGATAAGGCAGACCATCTGGCTAAGATTGGGGCTGTGATGGGAGAATTGCTACATATTGATTATTTAATGGGTGAAATACAAATTGATGCAGTGACACGTTCTAAAGCACCAAAGGAGATAGATCAACCGGTGGTGCAGTGGAGTCATGACACGCCAGACCAAGATTTGATTGAGGCACAAAAGAATGATCAAATTTTGGGAATCTATTATAATCATTTGATAGATCCTGAACAAAATCCTTTAACAGAAAAAGATTGTATGGGAAAAGAAGAGTTGAGGGTGTTATTAAAGAACAAAACACGAATTAGATTACAGGATGGGCTCATGATTAGAGAGTCCATAACAGGGCAAATACAGTGGGTAGTACCCCTTTCATTCAGAGGACTAATGCTACACCATGCACATGATGCCATAACTGCAGGCCATAGAGGTTCACAAAAAACATTAGAAATACTAAAAGATTATTCTTACTGGCCACATATGTCCCAAGATGTGGAATTATATACTAGAGGATGTCTAGTATGCGCCCAATTTAAACCTGCTTCACCAATGCATAGAGCACCATTGATGAAAAGAGGCCTAACTCTTCCATGGTCAGATTTGCAAATAGACTATGTAGGTCCTTTAAAAAGGTCGAGCAGGGGACACCGTTATATTTTGAGTGTGGTATGTTTGATGTCAAAGTGGATTGAGTGCATTCCTGCACCAGATTGTAGTGCGCAAACAGCAGCCACATTGCTGGTGAACCATGTGTTCTCAAGGTTTGGATTGCCACAAAGAATTGAGTCAGACAGAGGAAGTCATTTCACAAGTACTCTAATGAGTAAAGTATGGCAAATACTAGGTGTGAAAAGGAAACTACATATCGCATATCGGGCGGCGTCTTCAGGTACAGTTGAAAGAAGCAATAGGTCTGTTGTGGATATTTTAAAGAAATTTGTGGCAGAAGCAGGTTCCAGCTGGGATTTACGTTTACCATTGGTTTTGATGGCAATCAGATCGACTCCTGCCAAAGCAACAGGTGTTAGCCCTCATGAGGTCTTGACAGGTAGGAAAATGGTGTTACCACAACACCTACTATACAGAACACATGAGCAAACTCTAGTGAGTGCATCCACAGTTCATGAATATATTGATGAACTGAGGAGGCATTTGCAACATGCATTTGCTTTTGTGCAGAGAAATCTGGAAAGAGCTGCTGACAGTGCAAAGTCATATTATGATAAAAAGACATCAGCAAAGGAATACAGTGTAGGGGATCAGGTGTACAAGTTTCATTTTGGAAAAAGTAAACAGAAAAATTCTAAATTTCTAGCAGCCTGGCAGGGGCCATTTCGGATTATAGATAAGGTCTCTCCTGTAGTGTATACAATTTTGAAAAATGAAGGTGAAACAGCAATAGAGCAGTTTGTCCATGTAAATCAAATCAAACCATGCCATCCCAGACATGAGATCAGGCGGCTTGAGCATGTAGAAACAGATAAAATCCCTTGAACACAAAAAGAGAAAATAAATGGGTACAATCAGGAGGCAGTGACAAAGAAGTTAAAAAGTTGATTGTTATGATGGCACATAAACACTGTAGTATATGTAAAATATGATATAAAATAAATATAAATAAATAAATGCACGTATAATGGAAGCTCACGGTTGGTGTGCAGAGAGAAAGTGTGTTAAATATTGAATATCAGTTTGTTTTCTTTTAACTTGTGTTTAATTTCAGAAAAAAAAAAAAATGAAATATTTTTACCAAGCATGTTTTATTTTTGGCAAAAGGATGAAGTTAGTATTGTGCTATGTACTTAATCTGTTTATTTTCTATTTTGATTTAGACAATTAACATTATTTGGTCGGAGGTTCCGGGATCAGAGGCCACGGGAGACGATGGAGTCCTGGAGTCCCCTGGATGAAGACCAAAAGATGCCTGCCTCCAGGTGGAGGTGAAGTCAAAATAACCGGAATGCCAAAAGAGATGAATACTGTGGATTCAAGATTGCCAAGATGAAAGAGTACTCGAATGAACCGAATAACATCGCTGGTCGGGACATACCAAAAGAGACAAAACAAAAGTTCCGGCATATGAAGTTCCACGTATTTATTATTTTAATTATTTATTTTAATTTGTTATATTAATTATTTGTTTTAGTTAGTTGTTTTATTTCGTTGTTTTTAATTGACTTGGAAAATTTAAACTTAAAGTAATGCCACTTCCACTGAGAAGGCAAATGTGGAACATTTTATGAACTGATGGACTCAGATGAAATGTTGATTGCAAATTTTCATTGATGCACATGAATATTCATTTTGTTGGATTGCTATATTGTAAAAAAAAAAAGAACAAGTTGTTTTTAGGAATTGGCTTGGATTATAGCCAAGTTCTAAAAAAAAAAGGAGGGTGTATGTAAGGATATTTGGCGTGTTACAGCACAGAGTACAACACTACTACACAGGTAGCAAACAGCATAGAGTACAGCACTACTGCACAAGTAGCACATTTTTTTTTTTGCATTACCACCACAAGGGTGCGGTGCATTGCTATATGGGTTACCAGATTAACAAGGAAAGACAGGCTGTTCAGTCAAAAACGATTTTAATATATAAGATGCAAATCTATTTTTACAGTTAAAAGCACACGTGCTCATTTAAAAATGCACACTATTTTCACCTGAAATGCCTATGGTGCGAGAGACACATTTGAAAATTAACCGCTAACCTTTTAACCATTAACCTGACTAATAAAACCTTATTTAACATAACCCACTAATAAAATGTGTTCTCCACTGCAGAATTAGGCATACTCTGAAAGCCATTTAAATGTGTGTGCAGATTTTTTTTTCTCTGCCTGCTTCTCCGTGTTTTTGTGCACAGTAACTGCAGGAAGAAGGAAGTCAGATTTGCAACAATTGCAAATGTATAAGCGAAGCTATTGTTGAGAGTAGGAGGATGAGAGATGATGGATTTCATTGGGACACGTCATACAGAGGGCTGAGATGAAAGTTTTAGTGGGCAGTATCGGGGAAAAAGACAGGCAGACATTTTTCTGCACTACTGGGGAGAAGACCTGGCTGTGGGACTCCTGACTGAATGCAGATCCCTGCGTCCTGCTACAGTCAAGATTTGGCAGTCGAGATTGGGGAGAGCTGAAAGAAGGACCTTTCCACTGGCTGAGGCGTTCCTATCTGAAAAAGCTGAGAATTCCAGGCAATGAACCCGGTTTGAGAAGGCAAGCGTTCCTTTTTGCTGGAGTTAATCCAAGGGAGCCACATTCACAAAGAGAACAGCCAAAGAGAACAACTAAAAAGATAAGGTAATGAGAAGTGTGGGAGCTGAGTGTGTACGGTAATATGCAGTCAGTGTAGGATTCCTGTGCATGCCTTAATCAAATGCTAATGTTGCAATTTGAGTTCTGTTCTCCGCCACGCTCTTTGCAGTGTGTCATAGACAATGCTTTTACTGTACCATTTTATTTATTTCTGTAAAGAGTGAGATCGTGTTTAAATGCAACTTTTATAATACAGAAAAATATTTGAAAACAGACGGGTGGTGTATTTAATATTTACCATTACAATGCCGATGAAGTGGGGAGATTTTTAAACAGTGCAATGGTCATTTTAAGACAGATGTGTGCATGTCAGATTCAGTATGAACAGTTGTGAGTGATTGTAGCATAGCTCGTTGGAGGTACATGAGCCAACGGGAAGAGAGACTCTCTGAACATAGCTCCCTACCGTATATAAGGTAGTGGAAATTACCACAAGATTACCATATATAGCTCTCTGTCGTAAATAAGTCAGTGAGATCGCCCATGGTGGCACACTATCACTGAAAAATGTGGTATTCCTAAAATGTAGGTCTGAGGTCTCTCTAGTGATTACACGAAAAATCTAAGCAAAGATAAGGGATTTTGGACATTGGGGCCACAAATAAAACAAGGGAATTATGCTCACCAAAATACCACCAACCGCGCCTACCACCCACGCATACCAAATATGCATGCCTGGGTGCTGAAATAATGCATGTTCACTGTATTATTGTTGTACATGGCCCAATCTGAATACAAGGAGTGATTGTTGCTAAGTTATATTTCGGCGGTAAGAAAATACCGTCAGGCCCCAAATCTCCACAAAATACCCTACACCATCCATGGAGCCGGAGTCACAATCTAACTTGGGTGGTGTGCACTGGGCAGTTGAAATGTTGCATGATGATATAGAACAAGCAATTAAGGCACTAAAAAATTCACGTGCCGCTGGCCCAGACTTGATAAGTAATGTAATGCTCAAGAAGAATCAGACGGTATGGGTTTACTTTATTGAAAAGCTGTTCCTGAGCATTGCATTAGAAAAACAACTACCCGAGTCATGGTTAACAGCAATAGTGGTTTCTAGCCACAAGAAGGGCAGTTAGATTCAGTTGGCAAAATCTTTGGTTCAAACTTGCGGGTGAAGTTGGTAAAATGGGCACAGGTGCCTGGCATCCTTGATGTACGGCAAATAGGCTTCACTAAGGGTGTCGGTGCTGACGTAAACCTATTGATTCTCACAATCTTAAAATTGGAGGCCCTGAAAGCAAAAGCTAAAATTCATCTAGCGTTTATTGATCTGAAGCAGGCCTTTGATAGTTTGCTCTGGGCCAAACTAGCAGGGTGGAAATGCCCAGGAAATATTCTTGATCCAATTATGGCCCTTCAATCGAACACTTCGATCCGTGTGAGACTAAATAAAAATGGTGAACTGTCTGACACCATACCAACAGCAAAGTGTGTCAAACAGTGGTGTCACTTGGGGGCTGATTTGTTGAAAATATTCTTGGATGACTTGCAAGAACATCTCGACCTGGTGCACTGTTTTCCACCGAAAATAAATCAGGTTCCTGTAAGATGCATTGTTTATGCAGATGGCCTGGTCCTGATGGATACAACACAAATCGGCCTCCGTCTGCTCACATCTTCATATGGGTATTTGGTGAAAAATGAACTTACGATTAATACAGATAAAACAAAAATTGTCTCCATTGGTGATAGCAGTAAGAGAGAGAAAGCTTTTAGGTGGTCAGTCGGCGGCGAGCGCCTGCCTTCTGTAACCTCTATGATATTTGGGGGTTCAATTTAATAACTTGATCTGTGTACATCAATGGGCGCAAGAACTGAAATCGAAGATAGGAAAGCTTGCATTACAAGGAGCAAAGATAAACAAAGACTATGGCAAATTTTCAATATTGCCGGTACTGATGTTTTACTTGCAAAAAGTTGTTCCTGTAACAACTTTTGGTTTAGAAGCAGGCTGGAATATCAATGAGCAAATGTGGAATATATTGGAAGGACAATTTTGGCGTTATGTGCTCCATCTCCCACTATCGATGACAATACTAAAACACGAACTGTCATTAAAATCATTGAATAGAATGTTGTATGGAAATCAATTTCGGCTATGCGGAAAATGTCTTTAGATATTCCGATGCCAGCCTATGAAATTTTCATAGCTGAGTGTGTTGACAAACCTTCAAACTTATTAAATGAATGGTGGTGTAAACTATTGGCATATGCGGATGCAGCGGATATTACTAAACAAGATCTTCTAACTCGCCTGCAATATGCTAAAAAGAAATTTGAGTCTTGGGCTTGGATAGCGAATACTAATAAACGAGAAAAGATGCATTCCACACATTGCTTGGGCGCTCAACAAAAAAAACTAAATAGTCAGTCAAGTTATTTGTTGCACTGTTCATCTCGTTATTATCGGGACCAATTTTTGAGATTTCATACAAACACACTAAAAACCAAAGAAATTGTGTGACAACGAAAAGACAAATTAACAAAGGACAACCTTTGGCGCTTTTGCGGTGTGTCTGTCGAATCTCTAAAACATCTAGTAATTGAATGTAAAGAAACTCGCAAACAGCGTTCCATATACCTTGGGCAGTTTGCACCTATTGATGATGACATGTCTGAATGGTGGCTGAGAATTACTTCTGGGGACAATGTGAAACATGTCTGTGCAATTGTAAACTATATAGACACGCTTTTAAAAATTGCTCCGTGAGCTGTACATGGTATCAGGACATGTAATTCGAAGTAATGTGTGAGAGAGTTATTTGATTTATCTGATTTGTTTGTAATTTGTTTTAGGTTAAGGTGTTTTTCTTTTGGAAGTGATGAAGAAATGTTTAATGTGTTGTATGAAATTTAAACAAAGGTTTTTACATTGTGTTGAAACTGAAGTCTTTTTCAATAAAAAAAGAGGCATTCTGGCTCAGCAGTAGTAGTAGTACACAAACATGGAATACATAAGGAAGGGGAATTCAGTTTTCTCCCAAACACGATTGCCAGAACACTACTCTGCACAAGCAGCAGAATTGGTGACCTTAATTGATACACTAAACATGTCAGAAGGACAGGCAGTAAATATTTTTTCAGATTCTGCATACGTCACAGTACATTCAGGACTAGCAAAATGGGAAAGGGGAGGGTTCAGAAGAAGTGATGGCACACAGGTACAACATGCAGCACTTTTAGTAAATTATTGGAAATGCTACCACTCCCAGTAGAATTGATAATAAAGAAGTGCAAAGCTCATAAGGTGAGGGCAAGATTGTATTTCATTGGTTAACGAAAGAGCCGCAAAAGAAGGGGCATATTTGCCAGAAGGGACACGTGCTGTTCCCTGGCGAGAAGGAGAAAATACCACTTATAGCATTGATGAAAACAACTAAAGAACAAAATGAACTGCCAGAGGGCTTTAATGCAACACCAATAGTGCAGACAATATAAATACAGGGAGAAGCAATGAATGATGAAAAAGAGCTTTGGAAGAAAAGTGCGTGCTCTCAGTCTCCCAACAGATTTGATTTGTAGCAAGACGGCACCATCAAGGTGGTCATTCCAAGAAAGTTGTTGATTGTGGCCCTGGAACAGCTTCATTACCCTGCCCACGTATCGAAAGCATGTGGCTGCAGGGATAAGTGAGGATTGGTTTGTGCCAAACTTACATGAATGCATGTCTGAATTTGTGAACAATTGTATAGTTTGACAAAAGCTTTTATATGGCCACGCTTTGAGAATGATACAGGGAACAGTACCACGACCGGAAGGGCCCTTCCAGCACGTGCGTATATACTAAGTTGAATCGCAAGACAGATGTACCTCTTCTAGATACATGCCTACTGTTGTATGTCTGTTTTCATGTTGGCTTGAGACTGGTCCCTGTGCCTATAATGATGCCCGCTCAGTGGCAACATTTTTGGTGAGGGAGGTATTTACGAGGTGGGTGATCCCACACTAAATTCACTCTGACAATGGTCAGCATTTTATGAATGATTTAACTGGGGAAATAACTGCCCTTCTGGGAATACGACACAAGCTATGTACCATTTACCACCCACAAGCCAACGGTGTGGCTGAGAGAATGAATGGCTTATTGATAATTTATTTCTATTGCGCTCGTACACAAGTGTTTCAGTGCGCGACAAGGCAAGGGAAGGGAACAGGGGAGAACAAAACAGCGATCTTACTAGGACCAGTGACATTGAGAACACCAAGTGCATGGGAGAAGGGGAGGGGAAAAGTGCATGGAAGGGGGCGAAGTGGAAATGCGAAGCAGAGGAGAAACAGATAAATAACAATAAGTAAATAATAAAGGCAACAAACAGTGGTACTGCAGCCAGCAACTTACAAGTGCTAGGTTTAAGGCAGCAGACAGGGTAGGTCTAATAAGTGCAGGAATAAAAAAGGGGGATGTATGGGTACAGATGCAGACCCCTGTGCAAGGGGTGGCCCGGAGGCAGTGCGAGAGGGTGGCAGGGTGAGCAGTTACCTGGGCCCGGAGGACAGAGGGTGGCCAGGTGCACGGTGCAGATCAGCAGGGGAGAGGGGGAGCGAAGGCAGAAGAAAAGAGGAAGGTCTTGAGGTGCTTCCTGAACCAGAGAAGGTTCTCCTCAAGTTTTAGAGTGTGTAGGGGAGGACTGGTCCAGGAGACCCCTCTCGCCTGCGTTTCTTCCCCAGGTGAGGGCTATGGCTCATTGGGCGTTCCCTCGTGCCACCCGGGCCCAGGTGGTGGAGGGCTCACCCGCTGGAGACATTGCCCACACGTATCGAGTGCCCGCACGTATTGATTGCCACACAAATTTAGCTAGGCCCGAAAACCATTTTTTGCCCGGTAAAGATGGTGTGAGCTCAGCGCACTGTAGCGCGCCCCCCACCCTTGGAGAATCACATCCATGTTGCCGCAGCACCCTGGCAGATCCGCTGCGAGCACGTTCCCACGAACAAGACGGACATGAGCTAGCGCAATACGCTAACATTGTAACAGTTCACCTCCCGCAGTGTACTATCACTATCAGCATGACCCGGCCAGCAGGCCTGAACAATGAGAAGAACGGTAAAATGGTCATCTGATGGCAGACAGTCTTTATATATATGTATATGTATATTAATGTCAAGACCTCTTGCAAAGTATGCTTCCTTCCACAAAATCTCCTATATTACAAACGCCTGTAGAATGTATTAAAATGAGAGAGCATGCTCCCATGATATAAGCAATGGCGAGCTCACACCATTGCAGGTGGATGCTAATAATAAAGGAACGCTCCAGGGATCTGTTTGTTGCATGTATCACTGGGCAGCCTACCTCCCATGGTTTTGCGCCATAACTAAGATAATGCTGCTAGAGTACACGAGAAAGCGAATGCAACTATACTATGAACTCATGTAAAGGATGCGCGAGAATGCACTTATCATGTGTGTATGTCTAAGCCCCTTATGTGCCACCACTGTCACGTACAATGGCGGGTCGTTTTCTATGTACTCCACTGATCCAACTACTACCTCATTTACTGCGAATGTATATGCATGTAACTAAAACACTGTAGCTGCTAGAATATAATGTACAAATATGGTGCTCGGACTGGGTATAATCGAGACACATCCAGCAAAGGTTAAATGCATGTTTTGAAGTGATTTTACATAAGTATTATAGAAAGTGTTCAAATGTTTGCGATGTCTTTACCTACATTCAGCAACACACGAGGGAGATACCTTTGTGAATGCATACAAGGCCTCGATGTATCCCCCTCCCACCCTGCGAAGGCTGCCAAGACATGAGAGCAGAGGCCCGCTCTGCGCTATCACACCTCCCCCGACCAGACTGGAGCCGCTTCAAAGATTTGTAGCCCCACTGCAGCACCCAAGGCCGCGGCCAGCCACCTGCATTATTTACAGCACAGCAGTAAACCTTTGTCTAAACTCCCGCGCCCCCTCGTAAACCCCACAACCCACCGGACCGTCTCAGACTTATGGCCCTGGGCAATCAGGACACCCAACACTTTGACAACACACAGCGAAACATCCATAACCACTTCTAACAAGACAGAAAGACCTGTACCACCCGCCCCAGGCCCCGAAGCTTAGCCCCTCGACCTATGGCCCCGGTCAACAGGACACGGGTAACCAGGCCTCGATATATTACCTCCAGACCCCTCACAAGGTGCATTCCTCCTGTGTTGCATTAACCTATAAAATAACCTATTGGAAGATTTACTAAAGAGAATAACACTGTAAATGACTGAATGACTGCAGTGTGCATGGCCGAGGGCAAGTAAGTCAGAAAAGGCATTCATCTCTGCCACAGGCAGCATTGGCACACCAACAGCGCCCGGATGAACTCAAGCCGACCTGCCAGGCCCAGCCCAACCCACGAGGGTGACCAGTGACGTCCTTCAGCCAAGACCAACCACGCCGCAACAGCACCTATAGTTAGTCGTCGCCACCCAATCCCAATGAACTTGTGCCCCCTATAGTATGTAGGTTTTGATGACGTTTTTTGTAAATATGTACGCCTGTCTTTGCTATTGTCGGACAGAGCGCTCTCGGAGTTTGCAGAGTTCTTTGCATGCCCAATTCTGATTGATAAACTCCCATTTACGCTCACCCGCACTCTGTCTTGGCCTTATTCCCATTTTGGGAGAGTCCTTCATTGTCTCTCATTGCGGGGAGGATCGTGCTGTTTGGGGACGCTTGCTTTCAGTGGTGACCCCGATAGCGTGATTTTTATTTCTTCCTAACTCCTTATAACCGTCCCCTTTTGGCACGAGAATCTCCGGTCGAAAAGGGATACGCACGGTGAGCCGGCTCCGGGAGGCTGCCCGCCAACGGCGACCGGTACACTAAGAAGTGCGCACTCAATAGAGAGGGGGTACGGGATCCCGGTTGAAAAATCCCCTTTGAGTACCGCTCGCCGGAGCCAGGGCTGACTGTTGAGCTGACGGCGACACTGCCTGGACGGACCCAGTTTCGGAGACTATCGGTTCAAGACGGGCACGTGAGTACTGAGTGCGAGCGATTTTAAAGGGAGCGGGGAGAGAAGTGTAGGACAGGAAACGAAGAGGGGGTACGCAGATCTACTAAGGATCATCTTAAATTTTCCTTGCTTTTTCTTTGCATATGGCCATTAGGATCAAGAGGTGAATAAGAGATAAAAGTGACGGGAACCTAGCTCCGAAAGGGGGTGGAAGGCGGCGCCGCATAGTGCTATCTTGACTAGTACTGGGAATATATGAAGAAGTGGAGTATAAAATAAAAGTGTTCAGCAAAAGGGGACACTGAGAGTACATTAGTGACCGCTATTACTTTTTTTCCTTTCTTTTCTTTAAGGGTAGGGGGGAGAATAAAGAACTGTGATTAGCACAAACTTAGGGAGACAGTAAGAGAAAAAGAGTCCTATTAGAAGGGGGGAAAGCAGGTTAATATCTATATATATACGCATCTAGATATTCAAATAAGACGAACAGGGACAGCCGGCTAGGGAGGAAAGGGAGGGCAGCTTGAATGGTGAATTGAGTGGTGCCAAGAGGTGTGTGCACCTCGTATGTGCTAGAAGAGATTTTGATGTTGTGAATGTGTGAAGCGGTTATAAATGCATAATAGTTGAATGGTCATGATAAGTGTGGTCGGATAAAACTTTTTTCCCTTTTCAGATAACGTCAATATAGTGAAGTGAGTGAGTACCTTTTTGATTTCCAGGCTGACGTTGTCAAAATAAGGGATGGGTTGCTCTTGTATGTGCCCCCCAAAGAGAACAGAATAGACATTGTGTACGGCCAGTTCTGTATTGTGCAGTCAGGGAGGAGGGGAGCACAAAGGGAGCCAACATTGAATGCGAAGTAAAATATAAAGAATAACATTGATACTGCATTTACATTGTAGTTGCAAACACACGGAAAGACACCAGCACTAGGAGGGCACAGAGATGGGGGCTGAAACACCCTTATCACATATTTGTAAGAATCTCCCGGGATACGCGGAGCGGATTAAAAAAATATCACGACCAATGGGTGACCGAGCTCAAGGGGGAGGGGTTACCTCAGATTTGGCCCGAGGGAGGGTCATTTGATAAAAGTGTTCTGGATACGGTGGCCACATGCATTTTTCTAAAATACAAAGGAAAGCAGCTGCAAAATAGGAGGGAAATATTAGATCTTTGGAGGTTATTTGAAGAGATACCACCGCCTAAAACACCAGCATTAAGTCCTGATCTCCCATCCACCACAGACAATCCACTACTGATACAGAAAGATGTCAAAGAAGTGCCAAGTGTAGCGCCACCAGTAGAGGTAATAAGTTTGTACCCAATATTAAAGAAGCCTGTGCCCGCAGAAGGGTACAGTGACCCCACTTACATACCTCCCCCGAAAGATACTGCACCCCACCGGCCCACGGCACCTCCGCCATATGAAAGCACGAGGGAGCGAGCCCAGGCAGGCACACAAAGGGTAGATATAGAGAAGCTCACAGATGATTTAGAGTCAAGACTGTCGATAGCAAAAGACGAGCTCTCAAGGATAAAAGACATATGCGAACGAACAGCACTAGATGCAACTAGATCAGGGCGTACGTCCAGAACACCAGGTGAACATAGAAAGCCCGAAGAGGGGTGGAAAAAGGGCGAGATCCTGTTCAGAATTGAGGAAGAACCAACGCGAATAATAGAAGTAGGGCCCCGAGAGGGAGATGTTGTAAATGAAGAAAGGCTTGGGGGAATTAGTGAGGAATTGCTGTGTGATATAAGGGACGAGTTAGAAGAAAGCGACAGGTTGAGTATGGCGATGGGAGGGGGAAGCGAGGGGGAGGAAGGTACGTGTTCAATGAGAACACTGGACGATGAATGGACGGGGCAAATAAGGAATAGAGTGGGGAAAATGGCATCACTGGGAACATCAGCAGCCAAAACAAGCCCGGATGGGACGACGAAAGGAAAGCTACAACTCCCGTTGATACACAGGGGAGGAGGGAGGCCCAATTATATCCCATGGGCGCAGATGGATAAAGCCAACTTATTAAAGCTATTGCCCCCGTTATCAGGAGGGGCAAGTAAGTGGATATATGCCTTTGAGAAACATACTGCTGGGGTACCCCTAGCTATAGGAGATGTGAAAAGTCTGCTCGTGTCAGCAGTAGGCGATCAGGCTGAAAGAGTATGGGTAAAAGCCGTTTTCCCGGGAGTAACGTTAGACTGTGACCCCCATGATGGGGCATCCTTTAACACAGTGCGTGCCAGGGTGTGGGATGCCTTACGCGAAACATTCCCAGACACACCGGACTTACAGTCAGTGATGCAGTGTACAATGAATGACGGGGAGGAGGCTATGGATTACATTTTTCGGGTCCAAGAGATGTGGAGAGCAGAAACGGGCACGCCCTGGTATCAATCGACATCTTTATTTTATTTTATTATAAAGAGAGGGCTCCCAAAGGAAGTGCAGAAGGCGCTTGACAAGATAGCAGGTATTGAAGCAAAGGGATGGCCAGAAATTCAGAGCATAATAGTACACCATTGTAAACGAATAAAGGAGAGGGAGAAGGAGGTGGCGCAGAAAAGATTGGCAGACGAGGCGAAGTTAGTACAGTCAAAGCTAGTGAAGGTTGCAGCAGCAGTAGCCGCGCTCCCACACAGTAGAGAGGGAGATGATGAGGAGGAGGGGCTGATAGCACTCCAAGGAAGGGTGGCAACTAATTGGGCGGGAACAGCACAACGGCAGTGGACTGAGCAGGAGCAAGGTGGAAGTCCGCAGTGGCAAGAGTGGACCCCTCGAGGGGGACGAGGTGGGTACAGGGGCCGGAGAGGAGGCGGACAGGGGTACGGGGGAATGGGAGGAAACGGATGGCAGGGGCCCCCAGGGGAGTTGCTGGAACTGTGGACGATGGGGGCATTACTCCAGGGAGTGCAGAAGTAGACAACACAATGGGTTCCAGGAGGAGGAGAATTATGGTCATCCACACCCAGGGAGCCCATATGGTCTTCCAATGGGACAGCAGCAACTAAGAAACCCCGGCCAGGGTACCACGGGCCAGCAACAGGGACCCCAGTATAGGACACAGAACCACCCACAAAACAATGACAGTATGCAATACACGCCAGGTAACCCTTTCGCGACAACAGCAAACGGGGCCCCCGCGCCAGCACCTTACAGTGGCATGTCAGTGGTTTCAGGGAGTGTTTTTAGTGAGGGAGGGGCGATGAGATACCCCGCATAGGACAGCCCACAGAGAACACTTGCGTGTCCAGTTCTATCCACCACCTACAATGCAGCAGAGGAACCATTGGTAGGGGCGCAGATAGGAGACAAGCAGTTTATATTCATGGTTGATTCGGGAGCGGAGAAATCATGTGTCAGAGAGGGCCGATTCCCGTTATCTAACAGGAAGTTAGAGACGCAGGGGTTCTCTGGGGCTGTAATTGAAGTTCCTTACACAGAAGCTTTGGATATAACGGTGGGGGGTAAAACTGTAAAGGCACCCTTACTGTATTATGAGCATTCACCCATAAATTTATTAGGGAGGGATCTCCTAAGCAAACTTAACATGACCATATCATTTACCGAGAGAGGGATAGTGTGTTCTACACCCGGGATATGCCCCTTGCGTGCGATGTTGGTAGTGCAAGCCTACACAACCACACAGGAAATACGAGGGCTGCCACAAAACGAGGAAATGTTTATCAAAGGGCTAAAGACTCTGGCCCTCATAATTCCCGAGCTAGGAGGCATGGACTGGAGGATCCCGGCGGAGTTCCTCTTCCGCCCCATAGTGTGTCCCAACACAGCACCAGGATCAGTGGTATCATTAGAGTTGCACGCTGTACAAGTGTCAGCAAAGAGGATCGCTGTGATTGGAGTGGACGAGGAAGGGTGTGAGTGGCGCACAGTGCTGTGCACAAACGCCAACATCGCCCTACGAGAGGTAACAGATGAGGATCTCTTTTCAGACACGGAAGGGGATGGTGAGATTGTAATGGAAATAGCGATGCCCTGTGATATTTTAATACAAGCAAGGGAGACCCCCGTCCAATTGATGACAGTGGTAGGAGCACCACCGTCGTTTTTTGATGACGACATGAGGCTCGTACCAAACAACCTATGGACAACAGGCCCCCATGATGTGGGACTGTTGCATGGAGTACAGCCTGTGGTAATAAAGCTAAAGCAAGGAGCAATTTTACCGCGAGTTAAACAGTATCCTTTGTCTCGTGAAGCTGAAGAAGGGATAAAAGAGACAATAAATGCCCTACTAGCACAAGGGATAATAGTGCCTTCAAACTCCCCATGTAACACCTGTATTTATCCAATCAAAAAAGCAAAAGGGGGGTCTTGGAGGATGATACAGGACTTACGCCCCCTCAATGATGTAATTCAGAAGGAGTTCCCTCTAGTCCCGAACCCTGCATCAATACTATGCAGCATCCCGAAAGAGGCATCACATTTCACAGTAGTAGATTTGAAAAACGCATTTTTCTCCATACCCCTGGCTGAAGAGAGTAGATACCTTACCGCCTTCACACTGGGGGGTAAAAGATATGAACATTGCAGATTACCACAGGGTTACTGCGAGAGCCCAAGCATCTTCAATCGCGTATTACATGAAGACCTAGGAAACCTATCAGTTGAGAGCACCATTATTCAATACGTAGACGATTTACTAGTCTGCGCACAAAACGAAGAGAAATGCAGAACAGATTCCATAACATTACTGACTTTGCTGGCCAACAAGGGGTACAAAGTGGACAAGGGAAAGCTACAATACTGTCTGACAGAGGTCCTGTACCTAGGACAGCTGATTTCAAGAGATGGGAAAAGAATAATACCAGACAGAGTAGAAGCCATAAGATCAGTAAGAGAACCCACAACAGTAAAAGACATGCAGAAATTTTTGGGAATGTGCAATTACTGCCGAGCATGGATATTAGATTATGCGGCATACACCAGACCCCTATTACAAGCATTAAAGGTGGCCCAACAGGAGAACAGGAAGATGGAATGGACGGAAGAGATGAGTTCCTCTTTCCAGACATTAAAAGATTTGATTTCAAGCACCCCAGTACTCGCAAACCCTGATTATGGACGTGAGTTTTACCTATTCTCACACTGCAAAGAAACACTGATGACAGCAGTCCTGACACAAAAAACGTCCTTAGGACACAAGCCATTGGCTTACTATAGTGGTACTTTAGATGCCGTGATGCAGGGCCATTTCGCGTGCGAGCTATCACTCGCTGCAGCCGCGTTCGCGATTGAGAAAAGTGCCACCATAGTAATGGGTTGCCCAGTGACATTGTTTGTGGAACATTCATTATTTGCAATATTAGAAAGATCAAAAAGCACACTGACCACACAGCGGGCGACCGCCTACGAGATTATATTGTCCAGTGCCAACATCCATATAGTAAGATGCAAGACAGTGAACCCCGCCACATTCATTACAGAAGCGTGCACGCTCGAAGACATGCAGAACCACGATTGTGCAACCTACACAGGAGAAAGAGGGGAGGAGACAGTGGTGTGTGAGAACGCTCTAAGCGAGGGGGAAGTGTACTTTGTGGATGGGTCCGCATCAATTGACGTGGACACGGGAGAGAAACACGTTGGCATGGCAGTGGTGAGGTTAGAAGACGGTGAGTATGAAACACTGGTACAATACCACCTCCCATCACATTACTCCGCACAGGCAGCAGAACTGATTGCGCTCATAGAAGCACTACATGCAGCAAAGGGTTGTGCAGTGACAATATACACAGACTCAGCTTACATGACAACGACAGTACATGGAGGACTGGCAAGATGGGGGCGTAGGGGATTTAGGCAGGCAGACGGAACACCAGTACAGCATGCAGAATTGTTGAGAGAGTTAATTGAGGCCCTGCAAAACCCTACTGCAGTAGCAATAGTAAAGTGCCAAGCACATACGTCCAACACAGATGTTGTGTCTTTAGGAAACGCGGCAGCGGACGCTGCCGCCAAGGAGGCTTCCTATTTTCAGAAAAATGACACAGGTGAGTACATGCTTAAGAACAAGAGAAACGACGAGCCCCCAGAAGGATATAATATGATGCCCATACCACAAATAATAGAATTGCAGGAAGGAGCCAGTGCAGAGGAAAAATTAATGTGGACAAAGCGAGGGTGCAGCAAGTCAGGAACAGACCTGCTGTGGCGGCAAAATAACTCGGGGAAAGTGGTAATGCCAATACAGCTATTAGAGATTGCATTTCAACAGCTACACTTCCCTGCACATAACACCAAACAACACATCGCAGCAGAAATACAGGAAGAATGGTTCCTGCCCTGTCTCCAGGAGCATGTGTCTCGATTGGCAATGGAATGTACAACATGCCAAATATACAATTCAGGAATGACATTACGCACTCTCCGGGGAACAATTCCTAAACCCATTGGCCCATTCAAGGAACTGCATATAGATTACGCAGACATGGGGGAAAGGTGTAATGGCGCACGGTACATGATCGTGGTTGTGTGCCCATTTTCAAGGTGGGTGGAAGAAGGACCTTGCGCACGACCTGATGCCAAGAGCGCCGCCAAGTTCCTAGTAAGGGAAGTGTTCCCGCGCTGGGGAATTTGTGACGTGATTCGCTCAGACAATGGCACTCATTTTGTAAATGAGCTTTTTAAGGAAGTCACTACATTATTGGGAATAAAAGATAAATTATGTTCAATTTATCATCCTCAAAGTAATGGCGTAGTAGAAAAGATGAACGGACTGTTGAAGGGCAGGTTATCAAAACTATGCTTCTCATTAAAGAAGAATTGGATTTACTGCCTACCGCTTGCGCTATTTGAATTACGAAATCAGCCAAGCAAAGACCACCATTTGTCCCCGCACGAGATCGTGACTGGGAGACGGATGAACACAGCACACTCGCCACTGCACGAACACTCAGATGCTCACAGAAGCGCCGCGATATTGGGAGATGAGTTCACAGATTATTTAAAGAAATTGACAAGGGCAGCGCGCGTGATATCAAAGCAACTCTCCCCACCCTTCACTAGAGAAGAGGGAAATGTAACAGGCGCTGTCACGGAACCAGGGCAACAGCTACAGCTAATGCCAGGCGACTGGATTTATGTCAGAAGCTTTGTGCGTCGGTGGAATGCACCACGATTCCATGGCCCATACGAAGTAATATTTTGCACGCCCACGGCAGTGAAGGTCAAAGGGTTGAGGTACTGGGTGCACTTGACCGACGTACGGAAAGCATATAGCAACGTACAAGAGGAGGTAGATGGGGAGGCACAGACAACAGCAAACGATGCAACTGAGCAGAATGACTGAATATGAACTTATGTGTATGTGTTGGTACTAAACTTGAATAAATGCACAACTGATAAAGATATTAACTTTTACCTGGTTGAGTGTATATATAAATATATATATATATAGTTAATGGAATGCCAAATTATAGCCTGTATACACCCTTGTCTGTGAATACCCCTCCCCGTCTCCCCACCCCTTTCCATTCCCCGTCACATGTATATTGGCACTGATGGTGCTAGCAAAATGTTTACATGTATGCACTCAATGCACTTTTATATCTTAAAACAGGAGCTTCCATGGCATCTAACGGGCGGCCTGCAACGGATAGATTTACTAGAATTAGAGAGTGGTTAACTGTGAAATGCATATATTCGTATGAATGTGGACTATCTGCGTGCATTATATTGTTTTTTACATTAATGTTTGGTCTGGTTACATACTGGTTCATAGCGTTCATCTCTATCGAGATGAACGAGGGGGGAGGGAACAACACAACTACTGGGGCCAATACAACTGCAAGTGTCAATGCCAATACAAGGGAAGGTGATTTCTTGGTATGGGACGGAAATAAACTTGTGTGGGGCTACTATACTACGCCATCCAATGTTGGCATCTCACAAGATGGAGGCCCAAAGGGGAAAAGGCAAAATAACACACTGTCCCCACCTGAGATGTCTAATTACAATGCTCACAGCTTAAACGACCGAAACCCCTCTGCCATATCCTGGTTGTATAACACCCCCACCAGCCAACCTGCCCCCATGGCCATAGACAATCAAAAAATGAAAGCAACACATGAAATATTATATGATGACTGGGTGAAGGGGGGCGGGAAGGGGAAAGGGGGGTCTGTTTTGCCCTTCGTTCAGGAGGCTGGGAAGCGCCAAAGGAACAAGAATAACAGACGGAAGAGGGAAGCAGGGAGGAGGAAGTATGATGAGTACTATGGGCTAGGTCTAGATAAGATGGAAGACCCCCACCAAACAAATAAGTGGTATGCAGACATGAGTGCCACAGCTAAACAAACAACAAACGAGAGCTGTTATGTTTGCTCCCTCATCCCTCACGCATCAGGTACACCCAAAGTACTGTTACCCAAAGAGTTGCCAATTATAGATGCCCAATGTCTCCTTCATCTCACGTTATGCAGAATTAAGAACACCTTCCAGGCACATGAAGTGACTTTTCAAATGCTGCAGAACGAGAAAACGTGCTACCCAAAACCGTCAGGGGTTGTATGTCTGAAAGAACCATTTTTTGCAATCGAAGGGACACTTTTTTCTGATAACAAGTGGAAGAACGAGGAAGTAATGTGTAAAGCTGAAGCACTGAGGGGTGTGGCACCGGAGAAATTGCAATGGATAGAAGAAACGTGCACACCCGTATGGAAGGAACACATTTCAAAGTTAACTTGGGTTACGCCCATCGAAAAGCCTTTCAAGCTGCAGAGTGAAATAGACTATGAACTGTGTTTTAAAGGAGAAGGGAGAGCCCCCATGGGAACAAACAAAAGCTGTAACAAGACCCTCACCATCCCAGATCTAAGAAAAGGGACTGCGGCCCTTATGGACACATATTGGGTATGCGGCAACCAGGCATACCTACACCTCCCCCCGTCGTGGAGTGGCAGCTGCTCAATGGCCACTCTGCACTCAGCTCTAATGGTAATACCAGAAAGCCACATCGATGGGAGCAAAAGGACACAGGAGCGCATGCAGCAAAGTGTGGCTCAACCAACTTCAGAGTCACAAATCTATGTCCTGTCTTCTGGAAGCAAGGGAGAGGTGCTGACCCGTAACAGACGAGCATCAAACTATATATCAAAGGCGTCATCAGAACTATTGGCTCAGATCCCAGACAAATATCGATTATTCAGCTCAGCAGAAACATTTTTTGCCTCGCTCGTATCAAGTGTCCAAGTAAGGGCTAACGCAAAATGGCTCCAGATAACCCGTTGGGAATTAATTCAGCTGGCAAACGACACTGAAGAAGGTTTTAACATAATAAAGGTCGAACTAAGAGCCTTGCGACTGATGACCATGCAAAACAGGTATGTCCTGGACCTGTTGACGGCGATGGACGGCGGTGTTTGCCGAAAAATAGGAAGTGCCTGCTGCACTTTCGTACCTTCTGAAGACGCAGAGAACGGCTCCCTGTCCCATGTGATCGAAGCAGTCCACAACCTAGGAGAAAAAATGAAGATGGAAGGCGGAGCAGAAGATAGTACATGGTTCGATAACATCTTCTCCTGGGTCCCCTCATGGCTTGGAACAACGGTGAAATTTTTGATGCCAGCTGTGGTGTTCCTCCTTTTGATTTTCTGCCTGTGCCAGGTGGGTCTTCGAGTCTGTGCTAACGCAGTACCAAATGGTGCAATGATGATGGTGACAATGGGCAACTCACACGGTACAATAAAAACGATGCAAGAAGCACAAGTACAAACAGGGGTAGAGAACACACCCAGGTACCAACTGGTGCCCATGTACCACGACAAGGATATTGTAGATAAGCTGTGGCACACCACCATCAAAGAGCCCCGCATACTAGAATGGTACGAGGAAGTTTGGGTAGATTTGGAGGGAGATGGTGGGTGTATATATCTCACGTGTACTCCAGATGAATACGCCAGGAGAGGTGAGAGCTTAAGGGGGGTGTGCAGAGCATGGATGCCTATCAAAGGAACTCCTGCATGGGATGAGGCAGTGATGGACGAAGCAGAATGTAGGAGGATAGAGGATTTAAAGAATTTGTTACTTAAGTAACGAAAGGGGGGAAATGTAGGGGAGGACTGGTCCAGGAGACCCCTCTCGCCTGCGTTTCTTCCCCAGGTGAGGGCTATGGCTCATTGGGCGTTCCCTCGTGCCACCCGGGCCCAGGTGGTGGAGGGCTCACCCGCTGGAGACATTGCCCACACGTATCGAGTGCCCGCACGTATTGATTGCCACACAAATTTAGCTAGGCCCGAAAACCATTTTTTGCCCGGTAAAGATGGTGTGAGCTCAGCGCACTGTAGCGCGCCCCCCACCCTTGGAGAATCACATCCATGTTGCCGCAGCACCCTGGCAGATCCGCTGCGAGCACGTTCCCACGAACAAGACGGACATGAGCTAGCGCAATACGCTAACATTGTAACAGTTCACCTCCCGCAGTGTACTATCACTATCAGCATGACCCGGCCAGCAGGCCTGAACAATGAGAAGAACGGTAAAATGGTCATCTGATGGCAGACAGTCTTTATATATATGTATATGTATATTAATGTCAAGACCTCTTGCAAAGTATGCTTCCTTCCACAAAATCTCCTATATTACAAACGCCTGTAGAATGTATTAAAATGAGAGAGCATGCTCCCACGATATAAGCAATGGCGAGCTCACACCATTGCAGGTGGATGCTAATAATAAAGGAACGCTCCAGGGATCTGTTTGTTGCATGTATCACTGGGCAGCCTACCTCCCATGGTTTTGCGCCATAACTAAGCTAATGCTGCTAGAGTACACGAGAAAGCGAATGCAACTATACTATGAACTCATGTAAAGGATGCGCGAGAATGCACTTATCATGTGTGTATGTCTAAGCCCCTTATGTGCCACCACTGTCACGTACAATGGCGGGTCGTTTTCTATGTACTCCACTGATCCAACTACTACCTCATTTACTGCGAATGTATATGCATGTAACTAAAACACTGTAGCTGCTAGAATATAATGTACAAATATGGTGCTCGGACTGGGTATAATCGAGACACATCCAGCAAAGGTTAAATGCATGTTTTGAAGTGATTTTACATAAGTATTATAGAAAGTGTTCAAATGTTTGCGATGTCTTTACCTACATTCAGCAACACACGAGGGAGATACCTTTGTGAATGCGTACAAGGCCTCGATGTATCCCCCTCCCACCCTGCGAAGGCTGCCAAGACATGAGAGCAGAGGCCCGCTCTGCGCTATCACACCTCCCCCGACCAGACTGGAGCCGCTTCAAAGATTTGTAGCCCCACTGCAGCACCCAAGGCCGCGGCCAGCCACCTGCATTATTTACAGCACAGCAGTAAACCTTTGTCTAAACTCCCGCGCCCCCTCGTAAACCCCACAACCCACCGGACCGTCTCAGACTTATGGCCCTGGGCAATCAGGACACCCAACACTTTGACAACACACAGCGAAACATCCATAACCACTTCTAACAAGACAGAAAGACCTGTACCACCCGCCCCAGGCCCCGAAGCTTAGCCCCTCGACCTATGGCCCCGGTCAACAGGACACGGGTAACCAGGCCTCGATATATTACCTCCAGACCCCTCACAAGGTGCATTCCTCCTGTGTTGCACTAACCTATAAAATAACCTATTGGAAGATTTACTAAAGAGAATAACACTGTAAATGACTGAATGACTGCGGTGTGCATGGCCGAGGGCAAGTAAGTCAGAAAAGGCATTCATCTCTGCCACAGGCAGCATTGGCACACCAACACCGCCCGGATGAACTCAAGCCGACCTGCCAGGCCCAGCCCAACCCACGAGGGTGACCAGTGACGTCCTTCAGCCAAGACCAACCACGCCGCAGCAGCACCTATAGTTAGTCGTCGCCACCCAATCCCAATGAACTTGTGCCCCCTATAGTATGTAGGTTTTGATGACGTTTTTTGTAAATATATACGCCTGTCTTTGCTATTGTCGGACAGAGCGCTCTCGGAGTTTGCAGAGTTCTTTGCATGCCCAATTCTGATTGATAAACTCCCATTTACGCTCACCCGCACTCTGTCTTGGCCTTATTCCCATTTTGGGAGAGTCCTTCATTGTCTCTCATTGCGGGGAGGATCGTGCTGTTTGGGGACGCTTGCTTTCAAGTGGCAGAGAGGCTGTTCCAAAGGGAGGCCCCAGCCGAAGACAGAGATCTACCCCCAGCTCATATCTTTGAAAAATGACTGACCCTGAGGGAGTTAGAGGTAGAGGAGCGAAGAGCTCGAGAGGGGAGGTATTTGCGGAGGGATAGCTGAAGGTATTTTGGACCCAGGCCCCAGAAAGCCTTGTGGACAATCCAGAGGGTTTTGAATTTAATCCTGGGCATCCACTGGGAGCCAATGGAGAGATTTCAGAGCTGGAGAGATACGATCCCAGGGCTTGAGGCCAAGGACAAGTCTTGCAGTCCTGTTCTGGATTAGTTGCAGACGGCGGAGAGGAGAGGCAGGTAGATTTAGAACGAGGCTGTTACAATAGTCCAACCTAGAGAGATGAGCTTGGGATGCCTTGAGCTTCTGGGGGGAAGGAGAAGAAAGGCAGAGTGTCTGAGGAGGTGCAGTAGGAAGTTTGACTTTTTAGAGACCTCAGAGATGTGGGCGGAAAAGGAAAGGGTGGAGTCAAAGATGACCCAGAGGTTCTTAGCCTCACAGGTGGGTGTAGGAGGAGGGCCAAGGGAAGCCAGCCAGAGTGTGAGGGGGCAAGGATGGTGAAGGTGTGCCGATGAGGAGGATCTCCGTCTTGCTGGCATTCAGTCAAAGATCATTGACGGCACACCAATCTTGAATGGCAGTTAGGTAATCCGAGATGAGAGAGGGGGAAGAGCCTGAAAATGAGTTGTCATCAGCATAGCACTGGAAATTTGAGCAGAAATGGCAATGCATACTAAAAGAGCACTTGGCTAAGCTCACTCTAACGCTTGGTAAGACATGGTTGCACTGCTTACCTCTTGCTCTCTTTGCTTTGCGCAATTTGCATGGAGAATACAATCACCTCACTCCTCATGAAGTTGTTACTGGTCGGAGAATGCTTGCACCTATCTCTCGGGCACATACAATTTTGCATGCTAACTCTTCTTTTAACACCCGGGGTTTCATATGTACCTCACAGAACTTACAAGATCGCTTGCCTGTATAGCCCAACAGACAAATCCAAGAATACGGACAGAGCAAGCAGGCGAAATAAACAGTAACGAGCAGTCAAGGGAATTTCTACGAGCAGCACTTCTCTATCATGGAGATAACGTGTTTATAAAAAACCACATCAGAAGTGTAAAGAATGTTTTACTGGTCCACACACAGTGACATAATCAGAAGGTTGCCAAGGATGGGTTCACATCAGCGACGTGCACAGGGACAAGAGCACCAGATCCCCCGGAGAAGAGTGGCAGAGAGCAGCGTGATGGGGATCTTACATCAGCTCTCAACTTTTTTTCTCAGCAATACGTTTTTTTTATAGAAGACCAACAAGGGAAGGAGAGGTTTTTTTTTTTTTAATATTAACATGCATTAGTATAGGATTGATATTATTACGATTTCTCTTTTTAAAGATGTTCAAATATTAGTGTGAATAGAGCAAAAAGAAATGTATTTAAAGAAGAAGAGTTCCATCGTGAAAATGAAAAGGGTCAGCTTATATCATCCGGAAATGTCTAGTATGTGCGGGAAGAGAAAGATCGAAAAGGCACATGTTTTGTCTGCTCACTTATTCCACATGTAATAGGGGGCACCCAAGCTTTTCCTACCTCAGGCTGTAATATATGAGGAAACGGGATGCCAAATGCACCTATCCGTCTGCAAAGCTAGGGGTATATTTCAAGGAACAAAGGTTTCTGGCCAGTGGATGAAGGGGAAGCGGTATACACAGAAAATTAGTGCAACTTGACAGGATGGCTGAATAAAGTGAAGCCAAAAAGATGACGGTAGAATATCTAACAGAAGGATCTAATAGGCGGGAGCACATTATTAGCGAACACAAACGACTGCAGTGTAGATAAAGAGGGATGTAGAATTCCCTGGAGTCACATAAGACCTTCAATGAGAAGAAAAGGAGCAGTGTGGTACGGTTGCCAATAGGAGGGGCGGGGGGAAAAAATAATCTCCTGATGAAGGTTTAGTGGGATTTGAGCAAAATGTGGTGTCCAGAGTAAACAATAGCTGCATGGCTGTTTGGGAGAAATATTTACATGTATTAACTTGGATAGGTGAAACACATCAACCAGTTTACATAAAGAGCTTTACACAATTCCCTCTGCGTTTCATGTTCAGTGGGTCCTTCCATTTGGGAACTAACACCGACTGTGCCAAGGCGATGAGGAGTGCAGCGCTGATGCTGGCGCTGATGCAGGAGACAGCCATCATAATGGTGGGCATGTGGATCAAAGGCCTACACTCAGCTTCCTCCTGATTGGAGTGGGGTTTGTGCGATTGTTAAGCTGCACAGCCCTGCCCTGTGGTGCCCTGAAGCAACAACATGGAGTTTTTGTTAAAGGAGCAGTCATTCGTGCTGAGCAGCAAAGCAAGGAGTAGACAATGTGAGTAGTGCTAAAAAGAAATAAGAGGGCAAACAACTATTGGTCTGAGAAAAGTGCAAAAAATCTGGCAGCAATTCCTGTTGAGTTTCAACTGTTTTCGAAGGCAACCACATTTTTCCTATCTTTACTGCTTCCAAGAGTACAAACTGCAGCTAATGCCAAGTGGCTACAGCTCACCAGATACGAGTTACTGCAACTGGCTAACTCAACAGCAAAGGGCCTATATGCAGGAAAGGAAGACCTGAGGGCACTGTATTTGTTGCCACTCCAAAAAAGGTACGTGTTGGATCTTCTCATTGCCACAGAGGGAGGAGATTGTACCAAGATAGGAAGCAGCTGCTGTACCGTGGTGCCCGATGGAGAAGCATCGAATGGAACATTGAAAGTGGCTATCAATGAAATAAGACATTCCATGAGAAGATGACAAATTAAGCTAATGTAGTGCAATCGAACAATTGGTCGGACACCCTTTTTGCCTGAGTGCCCGCGTTGCTCTCAGGAGCTGGTCTTCATGCTTGTCAACTTCTGCATGAGCAAAACAATTTTGAGACTATACAAACAAAAGGAGAGGAGAATGTATGTTGCCCCTGAATGTTGACGGGGTAAATGATAAAAATAAGCCCATTAACAAACTAACCAAGGGTGAAAAAGGTGATAAGTTGACTGGGTTACAATACCACCAGAAGATATAGAAAACTATGATGGATATTGGATTTCATGCGGATGGGCAGGTGTGGGTGCTGATAGAGGGACCATTCGAAGACTGGGAAGAAGATGGAGGTGACATGGGTAGACTAAAGAGTATGGATCCCTAAAAAGAACAGCAGAGTGGGGGTTGGGGGAAGGAAAAGTGTTAAGTTATTGATAGATCAATAAAAGATGGGAATAATGTGGTAAAAAGGTACAACCTTATCAGCTGTGGGATTAGCCCACTAAAAGGGGAGGGGGCTTTGTTGATATGATATGGCATTTGTAACGCGCCTATACACAAGTGTTTCAAGGCACGACGAGGCGGGGGGAACAGAGGGAGACAGACAACGATCCTACTAGGCCAGGTGTCATTCAGATCGCGCAAGTGCAAGGGTAGGGGGACTGGGAAAAAGTACAGGGGAAGGGGAGAGGGGAAGTGCAGTACATGGTTAGTAGAATACAAGATAAATAATAGGGCCAGCTGGTGGCAAGTGCAAGGTAAGTGCCGGGAGAAGGGGCTGTGAGATACAGAGACAGTCCCGTAGTGCATGTAGGCATTGCAAGGAAGAGTGGCTGGGCCAGGACATGAGATCGGTGAGTGGCCCAGTTGCAGATTTAGTGCAGGTTCAGTGATTTTAGCAGGGGAGAGAGGGAGAGAAAGTGGAGGCAAAGAGGAAGGTTTTGAGGTGCTTCCGGAACCAGAGATGGTTCTCCTCAAGTTTCAAGGAGGCAGGAAGGCTGTTCCAGAGTGAGGCCCCTGCTGCGGCGAGAGATCTACCACCAGCTCGTTGCTTGGAGAAGCGGCTGACCCTGAGGTAGTTGGAGGTGGATGAGCGAAGGGCTCGAGAAGGAAGATATTTAGGAAGAGAGAGTTGAAGGTATTTCGGCCCAAGGCCCCAGAAGGCCTTGTGGACAATGCAGAGGGTTTTGAACGTAATCCTTGCAGCCACTGGGAGCCAGTGTAGTGATTTCAGTCCTGGAGAGATACGGTCCCTGGGCTTGTGGCCAAGGACAAGTCTCGCAGTCCTGTTCTGGATGAGTTGCAAAGGGCGGAGAGTAGAGGAAGGAAGATTTAGATAGAGGCTGTTACAGTAGTCCAGCCTAGAGAGAACCAGAGCTCTGGAGACAGTGAGCTTCTGGGGGAAGGAGAGAAAAGGAAGGATACCTCTGAGGAGGTGTAGCTGGTAGTGTGACTTCTTAGAGAAATCGGAGATGTGAGGAGAGAAGGAGAGTGTGGAGTCGGAGATGACCCCGAGGTTTTTTGCCGTGCAGGTAGGAGCTGGAAGAGAGACAAGGGAGGCCGGCCAGAGAGCTGCAGGGAAGGAGGTAGTGGGTGTGGCGATAAGTAGAATCTCAGTCTTACTGACATTAAGGCAGAGGTTGTTGGCGGCACACCATTCCTGGATAGCAGAAAGACAGTCAGAGATGAGTGAAGTGGAAGAGAAGGCCGAGGGTAGCCTGAAAATGAGCTGGGTATCATCCGCGTAGCACTGAAAGTTGGGACAGAGAGCGGCTATGCGGTGAGCAAGAAGTGCAAGATACTGATTGAACAGCCAGGGGGAGAGGTTAGATCCCTGGGGGACACCACGGTGTCCGGACATTTGGTCGGAAAAAAAGGTCGACAGGACAAATGGTCGACACCATTTGGTCGAAAGCCAAATGGTCGATTTTTATTTTTATTTATATATATATATTTTTTAGGTTTTCGTTTAGGGAAAAAAGGGTTTTTTATTAAAAAAAAGGGGGCTGGGGGGACCCCCCCAAAAAAAAAAAAGTGAAAATACCCAAAAAAAAAAAATTTGACCATTTGGTTTTCGACCAAATGGAGTCGACCATTTGTCCTGTCGACCTTTTTTTTTCGACCAAATGTCTGGTAACTGGACACCACAGGTAGAGAAAAAGATATCGGAGAGGAAGGAACCCAGTTGGACCTGGGAGGGTCAATTGGAGAGGAAGGAGGACAGCCACGCCAGAGCTTGACCAGTGATACCCAGGTTATTACGGAGATGGTTGAGCAGGATGGTGTGGTTAACAGTGTCAAAGGCAGAGTAGAGGTTGAGCAAGATGAGAATACAAGGGGTATTAGAGTCAAGGTTTGAGAGCAGGTCCTCACGGATGTTCAGGAGAGCAGTTTCCATGCTTCTGGCAGCTCTGAAGCCAGACTGATGGTCTTGAAGACTACCAACAGATTCAGCATGGAGATTAAGCTGGGAGATGGCCAGTTTCTCCAGGAGCTTGTCCAGGAAGGGAGTGATAGAGATTGGGCGATAGTTAGCTGGGCAGGAGGGGTCGGAGGAGGGTTTCTTAAGAAGGGGGTGCACAAGGGAGTGCTTGAGGGGGGATGGGAAGACTCCAGAGGCGAAGGAGTGATTGCAGAAGTCAGCCAAGGCAGGCGCCAGGGAGTTGATGTGGTCCTTGATAGTTTTGGAGGAACAGGGGTGGACCTGTTTTGGTGAGACTTTCATAGATCGGACTTGTCTCGAAACCTCGTCAGCAGAAAAAAGGGGAAAGGCAGAGAAGATAGCCACACAGTTCTAGGCATTAATCTGGACAATGCCCTAAATAATTGTGTGTCAAGCAAATAACATAGGTGATAAAGTTGGGTTACAGGTAAGTATTCAGGGTTTACCAGTAGACCGGGGCACTGTAAACAGGCCTCAGAGCTTGTTTTCACTAGAAACTGTTGGGTATTTTGTGTAGATTTGGGGCCTGGCGGTATTTTCTTACCGCCAAAAATAAAATAATTTAGCACTAATCACCCCTTGCATTCAGATTGGGTTTGGTATGATAGTGGCTATGCATTATTTCAGTACACAGATACATTCAGTTGGGGTGCATTTTGTTGGTGGTATTTTGGGGAAGCCTAATTTCGTTGTTTTATTTGTGGCCCCAATATCCAGAACCCCTTTTTTCCTTGCTTATTCAGTTCGTGTGATCAATAGAGAGACCTCAGGCCTACATCTTATGGATACCACAATTTTCACATACAGTGTTCACAACCCTTGTGGTATTATCACTAATTTATTTACATTAGTGAAACTATTTCCAGAGGCCTCTCTCTCTGCTGATTCATGTACGCCCAGCAGACTATCGGATTGTGTTCCACTCAGAAGCCACACACACACATATACACTGAGTGATATGGGCTAACTGCACCAGAGAAAAACAGAAGCAAAAAGAAGCCTTTACACAGGTTGTGATTTACATCAGTTTCATTTAAAAAAATCATACATTACCAGCTTTGCGAGGCAGTCTTTTCTAGAATAAACATAAGAGAAACAATTGCAACATACATGGCATTTCATTAGATTCTTTGCAACAATAAAAAAAACAATGCATCAGTTGATTTGCATTTAGATGGCAACATTAGAGTGTAGCATTTAAATACAGTGATTCTTCAATAGAAGCTATTGCTACGCTGCCTGCCTGAAATAGATTTCATTCACACACCGCACCCTCACTTCGTACAAGATAATTACCAGCAATTTGTAGCTGTTCAGCATGTGAAATCTCTGGGCTGGTCGCTTTCTTTAAATGGCTCAGGGCTTTCTTTTAGAGCACCCCAGCGAGAACATGCAGTTCCAATCTGCAATCTTCTATTCTCAAGCCGATGCTAATCGACTGGAATCCCCAGCCTGTGAAGGTCAGCAGTGCACTAGAACGGCGCCTCTCAGCCAGGCAACCCCACAGCCACTCCAGCCAAGTCCTCACCGAAGCTATGCAAACCTTCTTCAAGCAATAGCTCACTTTTACAGTAAGCAACTGTAGCAAAATTGATTTCCTGCTTATTCGAGTTGTGTTTCCTGAGCAAGGACCATGAAAAGCACAGAGAAAAAGAGAAACAAAAATCTAAATGCACGCTTAAAGTGAGCCTCAGCCTGCCTCATTTTGCACTGGAGAACACATTATAGTTTTTATGAATTAAAATCGTGTTAGTATTTGTTAATTAGGTTAATTAAATATCTAATGTGTCTCCATGAGTGAGGCATTTCAAGTGATAAGAAAAATGTGTGCTTTTAAATGTAAGAAAACATTTTTTTTTTTTAACATGTGTAACCTGTCTTCATTTACATGTCCATGAGTTACATTAGGAACACATGGCTAGCTGTACCACATTATAGCAATACATTGATCCCCTGCAGTGGGGCTGAAGATTATAACAATACATTGATCCCATGCAATGGGGCTGCACTCCAAAAACACGCTAAATAATACTACAAAACAAATTCACATTTTATTAACTTTCTTAGTAGCCGCAGAGGCTGGCAGCACATTGAAATATACACGTTCCCAGGATCATATGGTAAGAAAGGAACAGCCTTTGATACTTTCGAGGACAGAAAGCGAAGCTCATGGGTGCCGGGGAAAGGCAGTGAACGCACAATCATTTTATGATTTGCCATATTAGTTTATGAAATTGGTCTACTGATGGTTTAAAAATGTCCTATAGCAATTTCAAATTGCCCCTTTGCACATCTTAGCCTGGGAAGAAGTTCAAAGAGCTCCTCAGATTCAACATTAAAACAGTAACTTGTCAATGGTTCAAGGCTCTTGCAGTTTCATGATCGGTTGTATTCTCATGAGAAACGGATGCAGAGGACCCACGGCAGGTGAATAAAGATCCACTGGTCATCTCAAATGTCTAAATGTTTTGGCACTATGATTTGGGAATTGTGGGTTGGACTGTAACGTCACAGAGGTGGTTCGAGGGTGATGTGGCAAGGTTTGCAGTACCCAATCATTTCTCCGGATAATGTGTGTCTCACTATAGGGGAATGATGTACCTCCACCAATTAGTTTCACATGGAGGACTATCCTAATGTTGCAATGTGTTTTGATGCCAATTAGTTTGTATGATTATAAAAGCTTTTGTTTTAGTGTCAAATCTTTGACAGTGCCTTTCATGCAGTTCTGGTCTGCATTATGTATGAATCTTGCTTTCCCAGCTGCGACTGGACTCAGAATAAATTGCATTGCTTCTTACTTGGTGTACAATTCTTTGTAATTTTGTATTGGTGAGGTAAGAGGCAACCCGCAGTACAATACCATGATTCCAGCTCCACACCAGATAAAGAGGTGTGCCAGCCTAGTCTAGTGTAGTACAGAGGAAGAGGTCAACCCAGCAGGAGAAAGTGTGTGCATTCAGATTGGGATTGAGGTCCAGATGCCCACTGGTTAATACAGAAGGATAACCTCAATGTCTAGTTTGGCCCTCCAAAATGCATAAGACGCAGAAGGGAATGTCTTGGCAATGACTACCGGGTTTAAATGATATTCAAACACACTAAGTGCCGGAGGAGTGTGTTACCGTGTGGATAGACCCTGTATCCAGGAGTCTTTTGGCTGCGTTAATTCTGGAAGGCGTTCCTAACTAAAGAAAACTGCCGGCTCCTGAGTGGAGCGAGTGCGGGAGGAGAGTGTTGCTGTGTGTTCCTGAGGTTCTCGGCATCAGTCCGGGAACCCCAATTGTGACATCCGCGATCCCTGATAAGAGCACTGGACACTGGAAATCAGGTAATAACAATACTTTTCCATTAAGCACCTCCTTGCTTTAACTTGCTTTCTCACTTACTGACGCTCTGTGAGCCAACTCGCACCCCAGCTGCCATTCCACTTCTTAATTTATTGAAGCTATATTGTGCTTTAATCAAATACATTGAGCAAATGATTAGCCCGTTTGGTAGGCTTTTTGGGAGGCGCACTCACTGTGTGGGTCAATGCCAACCTGCTACAATCTAAGAAGCCGGTTCCTGGAGTTGGAAAGATGATTTAAAGGCACCAGAAATTGATATTATGTTGCAGGACTCTCCTAAGGAGGTCATAATGTCACAATCCTTCAACTATCCAGCCCAAGTGATGCATCAATCATGTAGCAATCAGACATCCTCGACCTAGAGTCCCTGTCCTGGGAAGCATCCCATGGGAACAACAATTAGAAATAATGATATGCTCTCCAGTTCCTCAATGAAACATATTCTTACTAAGGGGATGTAAAATAAGAGGAGATCACTAAGTGATAGTATCCTTAGTGAAGGATGTTCTTTTGATCAGCTACAAATGTATCTGGAAACAGACGTTGTTGAAATTATGTATCTGGAAACAGACGTTGTTGAAATGGGCATGGGTGACGTGGCACCGAAGTCTAACAACATTGATGGCATACAGGATCAACTGGCAAGTGAAGCTCCACCATCCACGTCTGGGGGCAGCTATACAGTGGGCCATCAAAGGAGGATCGCAAGGAAGATCACAATCAGTCCGCAGGGATTTCTGTGCATAAAGGCTCTCTGTCAAATCCCACATTAACAGCATTGCGTTTTGTACTCCACTCCTTGGTGAGTGTCTTTCAATTACTAAGAACTGAAGTACAAACTCAGTTGGGTACCCGCTTAGAACTAACCAAAGAGGTAGGGTCATGTGAGTCCTCAATGGTCAGCCTTAGCTGTGTACTAAATTCTTTGGTAAGCAAGTACTTGGGTCTCTCAAAGGAAGAAAGTTGTGACCAATCTTCGTTGTGTAAAGAGATTAAGTCACATCTGGCGGTGCTCGAGCAGGAATTACTTTCAACAAAACTAGAGCTAAAAGTCCAGGATGGAGCAGCACCACAATGTGACAGGGCCGCAAGAATCTCTTTGACTGGATGATACTCTATTATCCCAATCAACACTTGAAGAATTTATAAGGTTGGCCCAATCCGGGTACGCTATCATAGCAACGCCAAAAAAGATTTTAGATTAAGTTGGGTCCAACTTACTTGAAGATCTGGGTTCAGGCTCTGCCCCAGATCCACCTCCTCTGGCTATCTCTCCACAGCCCGACCCATCACAGTATGTTCCAACAGTTAGTGAGGAACAAGGCACGGGGGAAAGGAAAAGGAAGGAATAAAAAGCTTGGTCAACCAACTAAAGAAATCCCCTAGGAAGTGTCCCACCCACAGGAACAGAAACCTAAGAATATCAAACAGTCAAAGCAAAAAGACTTGGGTGGGGCTAGGGGGAAGGAACTTTTTTAACACCCTGAAATAATGCTCTAGCAGAGCGAGACTAGATGTACCTAACCTACCTTTTTCCCAGAAGGTGGACATGAACTAAGACCCGGTAAGCTCAGGTGGTAATGCCTGAAGTGGATCATCGTCGGAGCAAAAAATACATTATCCTGCACTTAGATTACTAAAATCAGTGTGGGTTTACAAACCAATAATCCTAATGAAGTAAAGAAGGCTCCTTTGCATCTTGTTTGCAATATGTTTGAAAGAGACAACCAAGCAGGTACAAGAGCAGAGAACTATGGACACAACCGGACTGGATTCAAATGTTTCTACTGTTGTGTCAGGCAGCCCCAAGGAGAAAGTTGATGGGGAGGCTAGGTCTGGGAAGGAAGACAACATGCAGACTCTGGGGGAACCATGTATGCCATTGCAGAAAGTGCCCCTGGACGGCGGTTCAGAACAACACCTCACGAAGGACCCAAGTCCCTTTGCTATTTCTAGAATTTGGCTAAAAGGAATTGACCCATTTTAAGGTCAGGCTAGCCTGAATACGGGCAATATTCTGGCCGTCACTAGACAAATTCCAGACCTATTTATTTTGGCCTCACATGACATCAACCATATTAGTTATCCATATGATCAGATTACTAATGTAGTGGAGGTAGTTATGAAATCACAACTGGGAGTGAGGGCCTTGCTGAACTCTGGTAAAGAATTCAAAGATATCATAATTCCTGGTAACCAAACGTCATGGTCTCTACATCACCATCAAATTGGAGGGAGGATTCGAATCCCTAAATAAAGTTTGGGGGGTGGTAGAGTAGCCATGAAGGGGTTGGCTAAGGGAGGTGGGACGAAGGATCAGGGGGGCGAAAAAAACTAAATTTGGTCACTGTTACCAGGAATCCTTACTGAGGTCTTTCAGAAGCTATACTGTGTGGAGGAGATGCTTTAACGGAGGGGACATTGACATTTGTGTGCTGGTATATGCGGGGCTCCAGCTCTTTTAAAGCTGATAAAATAATGAAATATATCTTCCAAGACTATGACTTTATCCTCTTACAGGAGACATGGCTAACGGAGTCCTTTAAATTGGATGACTTTACAATCCTAAATCAGTTTGCAACCAATATGAATGGGGTTAGGCCCTCGGGGCACGGGGGGCTAGTGGCTGCTGTTCGTATCATCCTGGCAAGGTCTATAAAATAACTTGCCTCTAAAGGATTAGGTATCTTGCTAGTTAGGATTTGTTTCTCTGATCAACTTATGTGTAAATCCATGATATTGATCAATTTATACTGGAGCCCCGTGCACTCCAATTTGGCGGTTTTTCTCGCGGATTTATCATCTATTTTGCGGACAATAAGCTTCACTTTTCCAGACGACAATGTGTCTGTTGATTTAAATTCTAGTTGTGTGGGGTGGGGACTCAGACAAGGTATATGGTGGTACCTCACGGCTGAATGGTCATAGATGGCATCATTTCTTCGAGGAATGAAATCCCTGTATGGGAAACAGTTGCATTCCCAGTGATATTCAGCTGGTTAAAACCTAGAGAAGTGGAACACTTGTGTCCACTATATATTGATTATATAATAATGTCAGAACCCCTTTTCAGGGAATGTTTTTAGTTGCAGGCTGGTGACATCGGCACAAGCGATCATATTCCACTGTCGGCAGTCTTTGGCCAATACAAATTTAATCTCCCAAACTCAATATTCATCCAAACATCCATGGTAAATCAGGATGGGAACCAATTAGTTGCTTTAGGCGAAGAGGGGCTATTCTTAATGCCAAATTGGGAAAACGATTTATGAGCTCTATGGTTCCAGAGGAATTTGTTGAACCTAAATCCTTTGACCTTCTCGTGGACATTGATAGGCCTGTTATAAGACAAGGTCTTATAAGGAAAACTCACTCACACTCATACGATTCAGAGACTGTGGAGCGTAAAAGAGAACTGTGTGGTAACATCAGGAGATTGGCACGGGAGGGTCTTGACCTGGGGACATTTGAGCGAGAGAAAAGAATACTTTGTAACCAATATAGAAATTGTTCGAGGAGTAAAAAGTTTGAGCGAAGCCATCTGGACGGACTGTCGGTGCTAAAAGCAGTAACAGAAGGCACCGTCGAATTGCATTTTGTAATCGACTTGGAGAGAATACTTTAATGGAATTTTTGAGGAAAGTAACCCATGTGGTTGTGGACTAACAGCTATATGGAAGTGGGAACTCAAAATTATGGAAAGCGAGGTGGAGGGCCTCATACGTACCTCGGCGAGATCGAAGGCTGCCGGGCCAAATGGCATCACAAATGACACTATTCGATCTGCGGTAGGACTTTGGACCTCCATCCTTCTTAACCTCTTTAACAACATAATAAAAACACGTGAATACCTTGAGTCCTGACGCTCAGCAATAATAAACCCTATCTATAAGAAAGGTGATCGTGGGAACCCAGCTACCTATGACCCCATTTACCTTAATGGATATAGATATTAAAATATGTGCACAAATCATTCTAAAGGACTTGGTGAAATGGGTGAACCAGGCAAATATCATCTTGCAGTTCCAGACTGGCTTTCGGAAGGGACTGTCTGCGACACAAAATGGTCTGGTCCTTAATACCCTAAACACTAAGCAAGACAAAGATTTCCGTCTCTATGGGGAATGTATAGATTTGTCTAGTGCCTTTTGATACTATAAATCGAGGGAAACTGGTGTAAGCTGAAAGAATGGGGACTCCCTGCTGGTCTCTTGGCTATCCTATTTCACATACATGATAAAACAACGATACAGGTTAGACTGAATCTTGCAGGTGACCTGTCCTCTACCATCACCACTGCTAAAGGTTTAAGACAGGGCTGCATTGCTGTACCCTGCCTTTAACCTTTTACTGGCTGACCTGTGGAATAAATTGGCACCTCACTCGATGGTCCTGCCTAAAAGTGGTAACCTTAAAGTAACATGCCTGGCCTACACAGACGATGTGGTCCTTTTAGATCATCCCCGACAGGCCTACAGTGTCTGATTGTAGCCTTTGAAAACTATGCCCATCAGAATGACCTTATTATCAATCCAACTAAAACATATGTCATGGCCTATAATCATTCAAAGAAATGAAAAAACAGGCTGCGTCAAATGAAACATGGCAGACCAGACCCTACCTGTAGTAAAGGAAATAAAATACTTGTTTTTTTTGATACGATCAAACCCCTCAACTGCAGCGCTAGAAGCTGATCTAGGGAGCAAGGTTAATCAACATGTTTGCCAAATGAAAACAATCCTCTCTACTTACTGCAGATTCACTCTCTTACTTCAATTAAGTTCTGTAAGGGTAAGGTATTCATGTATGGAATTGAGATTGAGAAATTATCATCTAAGATCAATTGGGTTTGAATAGAAGGGGGCAATTTGGAAACAAGTCCTTAATTTACCCCATTTGCTTCCTATTGCTGGGCTATGGTACGAGTTGCGTCTGCAGTCTTTAACATTTTATGCAGATTGGAAAAGGATCATGCTGTATAGGTCAATCATAACCCCTGCTAAAAATTCCCTTTAAGAGGACATCGTTGGGCTAATGATAAGAAATACCAATGTCTGCCAATGAGAATTGAACCTTGACGCATTAGGAATAATCAACATATGTCATTCTTCAGAAATATAATTAATGGACAACCCATTGAAGCTAAAAAAATCTATGCTTCAAATTGATTGCATTACAACAAGGCCGTCATTCATCAACATGAAATGCTTCGAGGACTCCTCAGTAAATGATAAAACCTTGGGTTATTTGAGAAGCTTCCCGAATCCAAGATGGAGGGCCAATTGTTTTTAAGGTTGCTCCTAAATTTGTACACTGCAAGAGTCCAATTGACCATCAGGAATAAGGGCCAATTGAAGGATAGTGTTTGTAATCTCTGTGACACAGGTGCCCAAAGAATGTAAAACATCCCCTAACCCTTTAACTGCCATGGGTCCCCCCCAGCCCCAGTGCCAAGGCCTTTTTTGGTGATTTCGGTGTGTCGCCATTCAAACCCTTGTAACCTTTTTGTTACATGAGAATCTCGACCTAATTTGGTCCTTTTTTTTTCCCCACATGTAGGCTGTCGTAACGCCACCAAGAAATCCTAGGTTGCTGTAGCGGGGTGAGAGAAAATAACCAAAAAGGGAGAAAATGTGTTTTTTCCCCAGAAAATGCCAATACAATGATATACAAAAAAGCCTGTGGTTTTTTCCTTGTAAGTGCTAGGAACAAATGGTTTGCTGTGCTGAATTCCCAATTTTCCAGGCATTCAAAAACGGGTTGAGTGGAAACAAAATAAACCTATTTTGATATGGTTACCAGCCATTTTGTGAGAGGTAGGTGATTTTGGCCTTTTTTTCCAACAGGACATGTGTGGGCGGAATGGAAGAGAAGGGTAGGAAAGCTGAATGGGAGCACAGAAAGGCATACATTTCTGAAAAGTAGACAAAATTCAGGTTTAGGAAGGGGTGATTTACGCAGATCAGCCAACAGCTATGTAGGGAAAAATTCCATAATTTGGGGAACAATTGGGAAAATGACAGAAAAGAAGGTATGTGGTGGACATGGTTGGCCCGGTACGGCAATGGCTTCTGTGAATTTTGAGAAAAGCAATGCCCCGCTACATTCCCCCGACTTTTCCAGTTAGGAAATCACACATTTTTCGTAATGTTTCACAAAACAAGCAATACCACAAGCCAAAAATGGAGCCATGGAACACAGGTTTTTTATGCTTACGGCCTAAACAGATGTACTTAGCATGTGTAAGTAAAGAAAAAACTGTGGTGAGGAAAGGCACGCATACATTTTTTGAAAGTGCTCAGGCAGACCTTTTGAAGGGTAGGTGACTTGTGCAGGTTACAAAAGTGTATAGTGCCTAAAGCAGCCACTAAATGTAGGTCACATTTGGGAAAAGAAAGGGTTGTGTGCCAAAGTGCAGCAGCAAATGGGTTGAAACGTTATGAAAACCACACAAACACAACAAATGTAGTACCATGCCGCATTCCAACAGGTGTCCGGATGAAAATGGTACATCACATGTGTGGGTGCACCTACCTGGGCGCAAAGAGAAAAGGCTAAACCACTGGTAACCCCAAGTGTTTCGGCAGAGCAGATTATGAGGAATTTTTCTCTTGTGGACAACCTACAGCTTTGGGCCAGGGGTATCGCAGCCACCAAGGAAAACAGAGAACCCATCTTAAAAGAGGACACCTGTGGGAATCCACAGAGGTCTGACTTGCGCGAATCGCCCAAGAATGTATTACCAACAAACCCCGTCAAACCCGAAATTCGGCCAAAACCCCCACAATTTTCGGACATTTCACTCTGCCCACCCACCGAAACACGCTGACAACAACACATGTCCTACCTTCCAGCGTTCCCACAGGTGTCCAGATGAAAACAGTACCTCTTATGTGTAGGTGCACCGTTAGGGAGAATTCTCATAAATAAGCTAATTCCCTTCACCCTAGAGACCCCCAGCAACTTTGCTGGATTTTTACCTGCAAAGAGTGTGAGCCTTTTTTTACCACTCTTTCATGTATTGTGATGTGTGTTTTTCACTTGTGTTCTTTGATTATGGAGTTTTAGATAACTCCATAGACATCATCATTTCATGTGTGTTACACAGCACCCTCAGTGCAGTGACACAGGGATGTCTTTTAGACTTCCCAAAGGTTTAGATACCTTCTCTGGGCTAAACTACTGTTTCCCAGAGAATGTAAAGTGAAATTGAATTTACTAGTCTTTCCAAATTCCTAGACCCATCACACACCATCTTACAATGGAGTGCTGGAGGGGTTCATTGTATCCCCTATGTCTAAATACTCATGTAGCAGTCAAATGCTACCCTTTCCTATTGAAAAGGCTGGTGGCAGTGGTTTTACAATGAACTACCATACTTTTTCCCGACAGCGAACACCGGTAGCTAAAAATCAGTGGAAAGCCTGAAAAAGACAACCCTGTGTAACTGCACTAAAGGTGCAGTGTAACACACAGTAAAACGATGATGCCTATGGAGTAGGTGAGGCTCCACAGTCTTTGAACACAGAAATATTAAACACACACAGCAAAACACATGTAAGAGTGGGAAAAAAAGACCCACACTCTTACCAAATGAAAAACGAAATCCTAGAAATCCAGCAAAACTGCTGAGTGACTCAGTAGATAAGGGGAATTAGCCATTCTGGAGAATTCTCCCTAACAGCTCCTACAAGGACGGCTTCTTCCTTTGAGTTGGTGGGACCAATCAACTCATAAGACACCTGGATACCATTCTCAAGGCTGGTTAGGATTAACCAGGGAGAAGGACACCAGCTTGTGTTCTGGAAATACAGATACTGGAGCTGAAGTGACTCCATCTTGTTTGCTTTCTTCAATGATCCTGTGCAGTGCTGGAGTCCCCTGACGTCCTCCCTCTTGTCCCTACGACTGAGGCTCACAAACAGCGAGATCTGCAGGAACTCCCAGGAACCAAAGCACTTGGCTGACTCTAAGGAAATTGATCCAAAGAAGTTAGCAAAGGCTGCTGACTTTTGGGTTGGCAACAGGGCTACTCGCAAGGATTCTGGGGCAACTCAGAAGAAGGATGATGGGGGGAAAAAGCACAAAAAAGATGGCAAAGAGAATTCTAATACCTCCAATCCAAAAGAGGGCCCCAAACATAAGAAGGGTAAGCCACAATTCAAACTGAAAATTTGGAAAATGTTATGCTTGTGGGTCTACTGACCATGTGAAGGGGATCCCAGATGCAAGGGTAAACCTTCAGGGGTCCACACTTTCTCCCCAGAGGAAGAAGTACATGTGACAAGTGGTAACTTTCAAGTACTGGCTGAAGACCCCATTGGAGTCTTTGCCAGTGTTTATTTAGTGTCCCTGGGTCTGTGGGAACAGCAGAATTTAGATGTCTATAATTCAATTCCAGATAACACAAAGGAATATTACAAGGACAGTTTACTTGTAAATGGTCAGGAGACCCCTGCCATTAGAGACACTGGGGCCAGCATAACTGTAGAGGATTAATCTTTTTTCAAGGCTGAGGATGTTGCCAAGGCACCCAAAAGCCTCACTAAGCTTGTTGGAGGCCCTGTCCAAATGCTTCCTAGTCTACCAGCTTGCATCCAGTGCAACAACATGACTGTCAAGATACCTGTTAGTGTGCAAAGCGAGGTGCCTGGGAGAGTCCTGTTGGGGAATGACTTAAAAAATCTTGGAGTTGTATCCAGCACCACTAGCCTCCCAGCAATAGGAAACGGGAGCAGACAAGGAGGGCCAGGGAGAGTACCTTAAATGGCTCTCCAGAGGATGTTACAGAACAATCTATAACACCCAGCCCACAGAAGCTAAGAACCGTTATTTCAAAGAAGAATGAGACAAAGGGGAAACCCAAAGTCTCAAGGAAACAGCCAGAAAGCACCCCTGTACTACCAAGAAGGACAACCCCACGAGGACTGTCTACAGTCACACCTGTGACTGATCCACCAGCTGAGGCTGAGTGTGAGAAACAACCAGGAAAGGTTGAATCAGCTGCTGAAGATTCAGAGCTGGAAGAAGACCTGATCCCTGTTGGAGATCTGGATCCTAAAGACCATCCTCAGCTGCAGACTTTACTGGCAGAAAGTGGCCCCTGTAGGGCAGACTTCAGAAGAGGCCAGAGAGAGTGTCCTACTCTTGAGGATCTTCACCAAGAGGCAGCTTCCCAGCTGGACGGGCAAGAGCCAGGGAAGCATAGGTTGTACTGGGAAGATGGCATCGTCTACAGTGAACCAACTGAGTCTATCCCAGGGAACTAAAGAAGACTTGTAGTGCCTCTAGAGACAAGACACCAGTTCCTACAGTTAGCCCATGAGATTCCTTTGGCTGGTCACTTGAGCTTCAAGAAGACCAAGGAAAGGCTTTCTCTATATTCCTACTGGCCTAAGTTGGGGTCTATTGTAGATACATTCTGTAGGAGCTGTCACACTTGTCAGACATCTGGCAAGAGTGGCGCCAAGAATGTGGCACCTTTGGTGCCCCTTCCAGTGGTGGGAGCCCCTTTTGAGAGGGTAGGAATCAACATTGTTGGTCCCTTAGACCCTCCAACCTCTTCAGGCAATCGATTTATATTGGTTGTAGTAGACCATGCTACTAGGTATTCTGAAGCCATACCTATGAGGACTGTTACAGCTCAGGCTGTTGCTAAGGCCCTACTTGGTACTTCTACCAGGGTAGGTTTTCCTAAGGAAGTCATCTCTGACAGGGGATCAAACTTTATGTCCCACTACATGCAGGCCATGTGGAAAAACTGGAGTAACGTACACGTTCTCAACTGCTTACCATCCACAGAAAAATGGATTGGTAGAGAGGTTTAACCATACTATGAAGAGCATGGTAGGTGCTTTAGATGAACCCCCTAGAAGAAAGTGGGACCTTCTACTACCATGCTTTTTATTTGCTTATAGAGAAGTCCCTCAGGAGGGGGTTGGACTTAGTCCCTTTGAGCTTCTCTATGGACATCCATTTAGAGGTCCATTGGACCTAATTAAGGAGGGTTTGGAGAGTGCTCCTTCTCCCAAGCCAGTGAGAGTCACTGACTATGTGTTAGGTCTCCAGAGGAGAATGACACACATGATGACAGAAGCATCTGATAACTTAAAAGCAGGTCAGGCTCTGGTGAAGCATTGGCATGACCAGAAGGCCAGCATGGTTGAGTTTACTCAAGACCAGCAAGTTTTAGTTATGGTTCCTACAAGGCAGAGGGCCTTACAGGACAAATGGATAGGACCCTTCAAGGTTGTGGGAAAACCTGGAGAGGTCAACTATCTGGCAATCCTAAAGAGGCACCCAGGGTCTTTCACACCAACCGTCTAAAAGCTTATTGTGAAGATGGATTTCTGAACTCGGACCTGGAGGGGCAGAGGTTCAGAAGGCCAGCCTAGTTTCTTGGAACAGGGTAACCTCAGGACAAGCCAGACCAATCAGGGTAGCGATAGCAGCAGTCAAGACTAAGTCTCAAGAGGGGTGAGGGTGACTGAAAGACCTCAATGAGCACACAAAGCAAGGACACTTACAAATTACTCCAGACAGGTGCTATATTAAAAATATAGACACATTTATTACAAGGCCTTTGTAACATCAACCATAGCAAAGAATCACAATAATACTAAAGTAAACCAACACATCACAATCAATACAATATATATACAAGACCGAGGGGTCTAAGGAGTTATGAGCACGTAATATGTAGACCACCTAGATGGGGAGGAAAACAGGCAGTGCAAGTAATCATTAGACCCAGTTTGACATCAACAATACACCTAACTAGGAGAAAGTCTGAGCCCTACGAAGAGAGGAGCCATATGCTCAAAAGTACCTGCACGCGCTTGTGCCAATGGACAAAATAGGATCTCTTCAAGGGTCTCAGGCAGTTCAGGAAGGTGAGTGAAGCGATGAAGAACAAGTCCCCACTACTCATGCAGGGCCTCCACTTGTGGGCAGAGGCAGGGTGAGAGTGCGGGATAGAGTCGCCATTTCGCAACAGCGGTAGAAAAGAAACGGGCTCGTGCGCGAGGGGCCACCGGTTGGGGTATGAACTACTCACCGGTCCCCGACGCAGGCAGACCCAGACTTCTCCAGTTCCCAGTTGGGGTATGAACTACTCACCGGTCCCCGACGCATGCAGACCCAGACTTCTCCAGTCCACGTTGCTGGCAAGTTCAGATGCGATAATCAGGACGTCTCGACACTGTGTAGATTCCGTGTAGCAGGATGCAGGGTCGAGGGTGTCCCAAATGCAGCAAACGTGCACAAGTTGTTACCACAGCAGGGCAACACGGCAACCGTGTTTTACTCTGGTCCGGGCGCACTCGTCTCACTTCAGACCTGGGAATGCCAAGCGTACGAAATTCGGTGTGAGGGTGCTGGGGACGCAGAGCAAGCAGTAGACCAAGTTTCGAGGGCTTCCCCGAAACGGCGGCGGTGACAGAGCAAAACGTCCTGCGTAAGCCGGTCAGCCCACTGGTTGGCCCAGGGACACTTCCGAAAGAGGCTTATTTGCAGGGTTTGATGAAGGTGCCGGGAATAGTTGATCCCACTATTCCAGTGGGTCGAAGCGCCTTCGCAGACGTTCTAGGATGATCAGATGCAGAGGGGTCTTGCAGGACGACAGCGACTCAGGGTGCCAAACCTTCAGCGAGTCACGAGCGGTTCCTCGACTCAGCTTCTTGTTGCAGGATACTTGGCTCCTTATCCCTTGTTCGGTGTGAACTCGGGAGATCAACATGGTAGTGGTGTTTTCAGCCTCCTCTTATCCAAAGTTCCCTTCGCGCCAAAACGGAGAGGACCCAATGGGAGTTCTGCCCACAAACACTTACACCATACATGGACCTATCACGGACCACGGTGGTCCCAGGCATTCAGGACACTCCAGACTCTCTGGCACCCAGGATGTGTATTGGGAACAGACATCCCAGCCCACATCCTGGAGGCACACACACAAGGCATGCAGAAGCCCGCAAAAGCTTAGGGTTTCGCGGGAAAGTGCATTACCAAATAAGGACGGACCCGGGTCGGCTCGACCTGGGGAAGGTGAAGGAGCAATACGGTCAGAGGACAGGACAAAGAACATCGTGGCATGGCCATTTTGGAGCCAGCCCACCTATTTGTGCCAAACGCGGTAAGCGCGGATAACATGGCAAAAAAAGGTTCAAAACACAAGAGAAACTATAGCTGCCACCAGTCCGGTCTATGACACACATGCACAGTTCATAATAAAACCAGCGAGAGTTTCTAGGGCCTTTGGAATGACTAGAGACCTAAGAGTGCGGTAAATCAGGTTACAGTGCACTCTTGTTTCATGTTGCACAAAAGCTGCAACAGGAGGAAAGGACTAAGGGAAACAAAGTCTCCCAGTACTGACTGTCTTAAGGGCATGTCAGTTTCCCCATAAGAATTGAGCGAAAGCCCAGAGAAGTGCGGTGGAAGGCTGCGCCTCTGTGGCAAAGTCTAGATCAGGGTGTAAAATATCAGCAAAAAGTTTGGGGGTTGACACAAGGAGGGAAAATTTCGTACAATTATGAAATCTTTCCTAACACTTATGTCAGCAGACCAGAAGTGGGAGCTTTGCTTCTAGCTTCAGCTCAAGAGGAGGAAGAGAGTGAACCTCTACCTGATCTCCTCAGGGTGCAACCTTTAGATGAGAGAATAGGAGTTAATTTCTCTTCTAATCTGACACTGGAACAACAAGTGGAGTGCACGTGTCTGTTAAATCAGTTTGCCTCCCTGTTTTCACTATCACCAGGCTTGACCCCTTGTGGTCAACATGATATTCTGACTGGTGACTGTTTACCTGTTAAAAGCAGAGGTTACAGGATATCAGATAATGTCAGAACCCACATAAAGGAAGAAGTCAACAAGATGCTTGATCTTGGGGTAATAGAACCCTCTACCAGTCCATGGTCTAGTCCAGTTGTACTAGTGCCAAAGGCAGGATCCAAGGAGTTGAGATTCTGTGTGGACTATAGAGCTCTAATTGCAGTCACTAAGACTGATGCCCATCCTTTACCTAGGACAGATGATCTGGTGGACAAACTTGGTTCAGCCAAGTCCCTCAGTACATTTGACCTAACGTCAGGGTATTGGCAAATAGCCCTGACAGACCATGCCAAGGAGAAAACTGCATTTTCAACCCCAGCAGACCTCTGCCAGTTTAAGGTAATGCCTTTTGGACTAAAGAATGCACCTGCAACATTCCAAAGGATGGTGAACAAGTTCTGAATGGGATGGAGGTCTTCTGCATGGCATACTTGGATGATATAGCAGTATTTAGCCCTACTTGGAAAGTACATGTTGACCACTTAGGATATGTTTTGCAGGCTCTTGAGCAGGCCCATCTGACCATAAAGGCAAGTACATGTCAAATTGGTCAGAGCAAAGTGGTCTACCCTGGACATGAGGTAGGAGGAGGTATAGTAAGGCCATTGCCCAGCAATGTACAAGCTGTACAAGAATGGGCCACCCCTACTACTCAAACCCAAGTGATAGCCTTCTTAGGTCTCACTGGTTATTATAGGAACTTCATTTAGAACTATGTATCCATAGCGTCTCCCTTGAGTGTGGTCTCCTCACTCAAATTTCCTAAAAAGGTCAAGTGGAATGAAAAGTACAACAAGGCATTTGAAGGACTTAAGCCGTTTGTCAAGTTCCAGTCTTAAGAGCTCCTGACTACAGCCAAACCTTCATTGTGCAAACCAATGCTTCCAATACAGGTGTATGTGCAGTTCTGAGTCAGTTGCATGAGAAAGGTAGGTAGCACTCCATTTCCTTCATCAGCAGAAAGCTGAAGGAACCAGCAACAAGGTGGGCAACCATTGAAAGAGAATGTTTTGCTATTGTGTGGTCACTGAAGAAGTTTAGACCATAATTGTATGGATCTACTTTTGTGATTCGGACTCGCCACCAACCCTTGAGATGGTTAATGCAGATGAAGGGGGAGAATCCTAAATTGTTAAGATGGCCAATCAGCCTACATGGGGTTTGATTTACCATTGAGCACAGGTCAGGGTGTAATCACCAAAATGCTGATGGTCTCTCCAGAATGTTTGACCAACTGGAGTAAGGAGATTCATCCAGGGGTGGATTAAATCCTGCTGTCCCTTAGTCTGGGGAGTACAAGTGGTAGGGAGAATTCTCATAAATGTGCTATTTCCCTTCACCTTAGAGACCCCCCAGCAACTTTGCTGGATTTTGAGGACTTGATTTTTCTACAGGGAAAGAGTGTGAGCCTCCCCCCCACTCTTTCATGTATTTTGATGTGTGTTTTTCACTTGTGTTCTTTGATTATGGAGTTTTAGATAACTCCATAGGCATCATCTTTTCATTTGTGTTACACAGCACCCTCAGTGCAGTGACACAGGGATGTCTTTTAGACTTCCCAAAGAATGTAAAGTGAAATTGACTTAACTAGTCTTTCCAAATTCCTAGACCCAGCACACACAATCTTACAATGGAGTGCTGGAGGGGTTACATAGTATCCCCTGTGTCTAAATACTCATGTAGAAGTCAAATGCTACCCTTTCCTATTGAATAGGCTGGTGGCAGTGGTTTTACAATGAACTACCATGATTTTTCCCGACCGCGAACACTGGTAGCTAGAAATCACAGGAGCCATATTTTTCAAGATGGTGCCTTAAGCCTCTTTGTTTAAACAGGCCCCGGTCTTCTTTTTCGCCGTTTCTTTTTGTAAAGGTCCTTCTAGTGTTTGTCTCTGCGCGCCAAACCAGGTTTGGCCCCTTTTGTTTGTGTGCCTTTGGCGGGCTTCAGGACTGAAGACTGCCTCTGGCGTCTGAGTGTCTGGGGTGGGCAGGAAGTGAGGGTGGTGCCCAAAACTGTGCTTAGTCTCCTAGGAGACCCAAATGCACTCTGGCGTGATTGGCTGGCTGACTGCCAGCAAGGGCAGCCACCCTGCTGGGTGAGTGACAGGCTGGAATGAAAGGGTGAAAACTGTTTAAAAGTTGAGTCTCTTGACTGGAAAGCAGAGTCGACCACTGGAACGAAAGAACCGAAGACGAGCTGGAAGAGGACAGCTGCTGCAACTCCTGGACCATTGGTTTGCCCGGTGAAGTCCTGCTGCAGGTCTGAATTGCCAAACTCCATTTGACAGTGAATCTCCTTCAAGGACGCCTTCTTCCTTTGAGTTAGTGGGACCAATCAACTCATAAGACACCTGGATACCATTCTCAAGGCTGGTTAGGATTAACCAGGGAGAGGGACACCAGCTTGTGTTCTTGAATCTACAGATAATGGAAACTGAAGTGACTCCATCTTGTTTGCTTTCTTCAACGATCCCGTGCAGTGCTTGAGTTCCCCGATGTCCTCGCTCTTGTCCCCACAACTGAGGCTCAGGAACAGCGAGATCTGCAGGAACTTCCTCCAACTTCCGACCAATCTCCCTTCTCCCCTTTTATCTCAAAGATCCTCGGGCGCCTAGCCTACTCCCATCTTTCTGCTTTTGTCTCATCCCACTTCCTCCTCTCCACCTCTCAATCTGGTTTCAGCCCTAACCACGCCACTGAGACTGCCCTCACTTATGTCCTCAACTCTCTCCTCACTGCTAGCTATGCTAAGCAATCTTCAATTCTCATTCTCCTTGATCTTTCTGCAGCTTTTGATACTGTAGATCACCCCTTACTTCTTAGCACTCTGTCCTCCTTCGGCTTCAAAGACTTTGTTCTCTTCTGGCCCACCTCTTACCTCTCCAATCGATCCTTCACTGTCTCCTGGGGTGGCCGTACCTCCTCCAGCCTCCCCCTGAACTATGATGTCCCTCAGGGATCTGTGATGGGACCCTTCCTTTTCCCTCTCTATACCTCCCTTCTCTCCCCAGTCATTTCTTCTTTTGGCATCTCCCACCACTTCTATGTGGATGACACCCAACTCTTTATTTTCTTCTCTTCCTTCACAACTGACCTCCACCTCACTCTTTCTCCTGCCTCACGGCCACAAAAGACTGGATGTCATCCTACTTTCTTTCCCTCAATACTGATAAGACTGAGGTGCTTTTCTTTCCTCCTAACACTCGCTCCCCTTCTCCCACTCCCTGTGCTTTTCTTCCCTCCTAACACTCGCTCCCCTTCTCCCCCCCCCTTCATCCACTTTCCACCTTCCAACCTCCCCATATCTTCCCATGCCCGCAATCTCGGCCTCCATCTCGACTCCTCTCTCTCCTTCTCCAACCACATCTCTCTAACCTCTCGAGCTGGTCGCCACCACCTCTACAACATCTGCAAGATCCGCTCCTCTCTCACATTCCATGCTTCCAAACTCCTAATCTCCTCCCTTATTTTCTTCTGCCTCTTCTACTGATCCTCTCTCCTCTTTGGACCCCCTGTCTCTCACCTAACTCCCCTAAAATCCATCTACCACTCCTCTATTCGTACTGTCTCCTCCACCCTCAAGACTCTTTTTCTTCCTCTCTCTCTCAACTTGACTGGCTTCCCTTCCTCTCACAACTGAAATTTCAATTCCTCTGTCTTGTCTACAAATCTCTTCATGACCTGTCCCCCCTACCTTTCTTCCCTGCTCTCATTTTACTCCCCCTCCCGCTCTCTGCTCAGCAGACCTCTACCTCCTCACTGTACCCAAAACCCATTGTGCCTCCTCACGCTTCCGCTCCTTTCAACTCTTGACCCCCCTACACTAGAACTCCCTCCCACTGTTCATCCGCTCCACCCCTACCTACTCATCCTACTCCTACGTCCCGTCCCCTTTCCTCCATACTTATGGGACATTCCTCCGTCCTGTGAGACGGGACCAGAGAGCTTTGTAAAATCATCCAAAATTTTTCATTTTTCTTTAGTCCACGCGGCCTTAACCCCGCCCATCTCAGCTCTGCCCCGCACATCGCCCATCAGTCCTTTTCTTCGCTCGTTCGGGACTGGATGTGCTTGCATCCGCGGAAGATCTTCTTCCCTCTTTTCCTCTTCTCTGGCTCTCGCTAGCGATCGTGTACTAGTCTGTCCATGTCGTTCAAACTAGACTTTCCAGATTGTTCGTCGTGTCACCGACGCTTCGCGAGGGCGGATCCCCATCCTCTTTGTCTAGAGTGTTTAGGTCCGGACCACCGTTGGGACTCCTGTTTTTATTGCGATTCCCTTCCGATCCGGGCACTTCAACGTCGGTTGGAGCGGTGGGAGGAGGTGTTTCGACGTACCCCTCCTTCGCATTTTCAAGCGTTTATCGATGAAAAGAAGAAACACCCGGTAAGTTCTGTACTTTTCAGAGCACCCTGGCCGGGAGATAACTTTCCAGGCTCTTCCCGAGCCAGGAGGAGCGTTGACCGCTCTTTCACCAGGGATTGCCCCGAGGTGCCTTCTGGGCCTAATAATTGTACCAGAGTTTTCTCTGAGGGTCTCCGTAAAGGGCCTATGGATACCAGAGCACGCTCCAAGGCCCCTCCTGTGGGGGATGCTTGTAGACCCAGTTCAACTGAGTTGTGGGGTACCAGAGCTCGCTCTGAGGCCTCGTTATCGGCTTCCCTCAAAAGTACCGGGGTGCGCCCCGAGGCCTTGGCTGGGCTTGGTGTTACCGAACTATGTTCGAGGCCCGCGCTAGTAAGGCTGTTACCGGACCTGGGTCTGAGGTCCCTCGTCCAGAGGCTAAAGTAACCAACATTTCTCAGAGGCCTGGCAAGGCCTTATCGATGAAAGTTGTTTCTCACCGTTCCCGCTCTTGCGGCGACGCCAGAACTGTTGAGGGGGCAAGGGGTGGAAGTTCCTCCTTTACCGGCAGCGCTGAGGTCCTTCCTGTGAAGGCTAGTTTGGCTTTTGGTATGTCACAAAAACATTCCAGGCCTCATAGTACCGGCTCAGCCGAGGTTCCTTGTGTAAAGGCTAAAATTAAGATCCCTGATCCATTGAAGGCTAAAATTAAGATCCCTGATCCATTGAAGGGGACCCCTGCCTCACTTCCTCACATGCCGCTGTTCCCCTCAGGTGATGGCAAAATGGCGGCCGTTCCCGCCATGACCACGGCAGCCATTTTGGGTGCTTCCCCTACAACTACGCCATCGGCCTCAGGTGTAGGAGTTGGTTCTATGGGTGAACATAAAATTCCTTGTGCGCATCTGTTTTGCCCGGTTTATGACTGGAACACTCAGATGCCCCTTCCACGCAACATCTCGCTGCCTGTGGGTTCGGCACCCTTGATTTATGTGGATACATTGGGGGATGGGCCTGTTTGGCAACCCTCTCCTCTGCGTCACCCTGGAATTATCCTCCTCATGAGAGGCCTCCCCCGGTAGCTCCAAAACTGTCTCCGGAGGACGCCTTTTTGGCAAATTTCAGACGCTCATGCGTACCGACCCCATGAGAGAGTATTTCAAGGGTCTGTTTAGGGAGATATGCCCGCCTGCGCCTCCGGCTCCACCCGCTCCTCCGGTGGCTCCACCGGCGCCTCCCTTGCCTGTGGTGCCCCCCCCAACCCTTCCGCCCTTGCCTCCATTGTCCCCTGTGGACAAGGCAGTGCATGACATGGTTCAGCAGGATCCGGACCTGTCAGATGATGCTTCGCGCCTTGAAACACTTGCGTATAGGCGCGTTACAAATGCCATATCATATCATATCATGCGCAGGGCGATCAGGACGGCGAAGACCAGCCCCTCTCTATTAGAGCTTTTCATGACCGGGTACTGGACATGATGTGCCTATTGGATGTTCTGGTGCCCCAGGCATCCGCTCCGCAGGAGGGTGTGCTTTCGAGGGCGTTCACCCTGTCTCTTCGGAGCGTACCGGCCTGTTCTTGCAGAAGGACCTTTTGGCCGAGGTCCGTAGGGTCAGGGAAAAGCCACACTCTTGACTTTTTGTCAATAAAATTGACGCGCGATAAAGGCCTCATTCTTCGGAAGAAGTGGCCCTGTCATCTTGTCCGCACCCCTCCTCCACAGTGGTGGCTGCGGCCACTTTACAGTCCAGGCCTGCAGCATCCTCTTCTACGACGGCTACTCAGGTTCTGGGGACGGAGGACAAGCTCCTCGACTCTCTTGGGAGGAAGAGTTTCGCTAACTCGGCCTTGCAGCTGCAGCAGGCTAATGCAGAACTGGTGTTAGCGGGGGCGAATATGAAGATGTGGAAAGGTCTGTCGGAGTTCAAGGAGTTCATTCTGGTCGAGAAGCTGGAAGACTTTAAGGCGAGTTTATCCGATGCCAGAGTCTTGGCCCAGGATCTCTTGAGGCCGCGGCTCATCACGTCGACATGTCGGCTCGGGGCCTTATGCTGGGAGTTGACACCTCTCGACAGGCGTGGTTGCATGCCGCCAAGTTCTCAAAGGAGGTGCAGGACAAGGTGTTGGAACTGCCATTTGACGGTAAGGAGCTCTTCCATTCCACAACGGATGTGGAGCTCACCAAAACGAAGGACAGCACCCAGACAGCTAAGTCCTTGTCCGTCCTGGTTAAAACCCGTTTTAGGATCCAGCGACAGTTGTCGCAAAGCCGTTCCTCCTCTGGTTTCAGTGGGTTTCTAGACTGGAAATCCCACAGAGTGGATACTCCTTCGGGTAATAGCCGCCGGAGGCAGCAACGGACTTGGTTTTTCTCCCGCTCCTCAGCCTCCTCCTCAGGTTCAGGTGGTAACACCACTGGAAAGCCTGCCAAATAAGGGTTCTCCTCGCTCGCACGAGACCCCGGTGGGAGGACGCATTGCGTCTCATTGGGAGGCGTGGCAGACCATCACCGAGGACAGGTGGGTCTTGTCAGTCACTCGGGCAGGCTTCCGCTTACCCTTACCCCCTACCCCACCCTTCAACCCTCCTTTCCAGCAGTTGGGATCGCCCTCCCTAAAAGCCGAGGTACAGAAACTGCTCGACCTCAGAGCTGTGGAACCTGTACCCCTTGGGGAGCGAGGGGAGGGCTTCTACTCCTGGCTGTTTAAGGTGCCCAAACCCAACCATGCTGGCCTGGACACCAGCCTAGACCTTTCTGAGTTCAATCTTTTCCTACCCCAAGAGAAATTCAAGATGATCACGCCCGGCCAGATACGGTCCCCCTTGCAGATGAGAGATTGGCTCAGCGTGGTGGACCTTCAGGATGTGTACATGCATATTCTGATCTGGAGTCCACACATTAGATATCTTAGTTTCTCTGTGGGAGAAGAGCACTTTCAGTTTTGTGTGCCTCCTTTTGGCCTCAGCTCGGTACTGCGTGTCTTTACGAAGATGATGTCGGTGATCGCGGGCTATCTTCGTCTGCAGGGTATCCATGTGTATCCGTATTTGGACGACTGGCTCTTGTGCAGCCCTTGCCTGTTGAAAGACGCCTGCAATCTTCAGTCTCTCCTTCAGCTCCTGTTCCAACTCGGGCTGTCGGTGAACTGGGGGAAATCTTCCATGACAGTCTCTCAGGACTTGATTTTCCTGGGTTTTCGCTGGAACACTATCGACTGCAGAGTGTACCTGACCGGGGACAGAATGGCAGATCAGTTGGCCACGTGTCAGATGTTTGCGCAGTCGGAGAGCATGTCGGCCTGGTGGTTCCAGAGGCTGCTGGGCCTCATGGCCTCATGCGTTTTGGCTCTTCCTCTTGCTCGTCTCAAGATGAGGCGGACTCAGATGGCTCTTCGGAGTTCTTGGCTTCAGGCTGTGGATCCGGACTCCAAGTTGATAATGATTCCGGCTTCCATTAGAGCGGACCTGGACTGGTGGTCGTCTCTCAGCAAACTGTTGGTGGGGGCGGGTTTTCAGGACCCAGCCCCAACGGTAACGGTCACGACAGACTCATCCCTTCTGGGGTGGGGTGCGACATTGGATTTTCTTCAGGTCTTGGATCTTTGTTCGCCTCAGGACAAGCTCCACCACATAAATCATCTGGAGCTCCTGGCAACCTTTCTAGCGTTCAAGGCATTCAGACCGATCATAGCCAACAATGTGGTCCATATTCGCACGGACAATGTGGTGTCGATGTATTACATCAACAAGCAAGGGGGCACCAAGTCTCCCCCTCTCGTGGACCTGACCATCCAGATTTGGGAATGGCCAGTTTGTCATGGTGTCTGGCTACTTGCAGTACACATCCCGGCCCAGCTGAATGTCACGGCAGATGCCCTCAGTCGGTGGACGATGGTCAGCTATGAGTGGGAGCTGAAGGCGGAGGTCCTCTCATGGATTTTCCTGCACTGGGGCACTCCGGAAGTGGACCTCTTCGCTACGGTGGCAAACAAGAAGCTTCCTCTGTATGCCTCCAGAAACATTCTGGGAGCCTCCTCTCTGGGGGATGCTCTCGAGATTCCATGGCACAACATGAGGGCTTATGCCTTCCCGCCTCTGCCTCTAGTTCATTGGACGATTTGCAAATTGAAGAACTGAGTGAACTGCTCTCTTCTACTCATAGTCCCGTGGTGGCCGGCCAGGTTTTGGTTCTCAGAACTTCAACACATGTCGGTGTATCTGCCGATCAGGTTACCGGTGACCCCCGATCTTCTTCACCAGGGGGAACAACAACTGTGGCACCCCTCCCCACAATCACTCAGCTTGGCGGCATGGTGCCTGAGTTCAGGTCTTTAGAACATCTTAGCCTGTCTGCGGATAACATGCGCATTATTCAGGCAGCCAGAAAACTCTCGAATAGGTCCCAGTACAGAAGCAAATGGCTCAGGTTTTGTCATTGGTGTTTAAACAAGCAGCTGGACCCAAGGGGGGCTACAATTGACACGGTACTTTCCTTTGTATCCCACTTAGCAAAGTCGGGTGTTCACGTCTGTCATATAGAACTTATCTTTCGGCGGTTTCCGCCTACCTATCTACAGACAAATGCTCTTACTCTCTTTCTAATCCAGTGGTTAAGAGACATTTTGCAGGCTTGATGCGCCTTTATCCTCCGATTCGTAGTCCGCATCCGGCGTGGGATCTAAATGTGGTCCTGATGGCGTTGTGACATAAAGCTTTCAAACCAATGGCCACGGTGGACCTCAAGCACCTGTCTTGGAAGGTGTCCTTTTTGGTTGTCTTCACTTCAGCAAGGCGCATGAGTGAGCTCCAGGCTTTGTCGGTGGAGCATCCCTTCTTGGCTTTTCACAAGGATAAGGTGGTCCTATGGACAAATCCTGCTTTCTTGCCGAAGGTGGTTTCTGATTTCAATCTAAACCAGTCGATCTCCCTGCTGGTCTTTTTCCGAACCCCGCTTCAGAGGCGGAAAGGGTTCCGCACTGCCTGGATGTTAGAAGGGCTCTTAAGTTCTATCTGGATAGAACATTTGAATTTAGGAGCTCTTCTCAACTGTTCGTGACCTTTGGTAATCCACAAGGTAAGCAGGCCCTTAAGGCGACTATCTCTCGATGGATCGCTGCCTGCATTACAGAGTTTTACACCATCCAAGGGCTGAAGCCTCCTAAAGGTATTCATGCACACCTGGTGCGGGGCAAGGCAGCCACAGTTGCCTTTCAGAAATAGGTCCCCTGGTAGACCATCACAAAGGCGGCTACTTGGGCCTCCCCATCAGCTTTTTGTAAGCATTATTGTCTAGACCTGAGCTCAAGATCTGATGCTCAGTTTGGTCAGCCTGTGCTGAAGAACCTTTTTCAGTAAGGGGTTTTTCCATCCGCCCATAGTTCTTGTAAGGAGTGCTTGGGAATCGCCCATAAGTATGGAGGAAAGGGGATGGGACGTAGGAGTATAACCAGGTTACTCACCGTAGTGACCAACTTACTCCTAGTCCAAAGTCCTCTTTCCTCCTTAAGCCCGCCTGCCGTCCCCTCTAATAAGGTTCCTCTGTTATTTCTAAAAGGTCTCTGATTTGGCAATAGAAAAGGACTGATGGGCGATGCGTAGGACGGAGCCGAGATGGGCGGGGTTACGGCCGCGTGCCAAGCCACGCGTAGAAAGAGAGGAAGGACTAAAAACATTTTGAACATTTTTGGATGCTTTTACAAAGTGCTCCGGTCCCGTCCCAGAGGACGGAGGAATGTCCCGTAAGTATGGAGGAAAGGGGACTATGGACTAGGAGTACGGTGGTCACTATGGTGAGTAACCTGGTTCTTCCGCTCCTCCCTGAAAGCCCTTCTTCTACACTCCCCCTTGACTCTCCTTCCCTTGCCCCCCCTCCTTCCCCTCCCTCCTTTCCCCTTCCCCACTGACCTTAAATTGGTAACTAATACCACTTAGGGGCAATGAGGACACCAGATCACTCCCCCTTCCCTTCCCCTCCCCCTCCCGCTTCCTCCCACTCCCCCGACCTCAAAACAGACACTGTAACCCCCTTCACCTACCCCCATCTCCTCCCCTCCTCCCACTCTTCCCCTCCTCCTTGTAAATTGTTCTACATATTGTTCTAATGACTTGTTTCATGTTTGTAAATATGCTTCTCTCACTTATGTACTTGTTATACTGTAAAGCACTTTGGCTTAAAGTGCTATATAAATTCAATAAACATACAACTTAAACTGCCAGGAACCAACGACTTCAGCAGCATTTGTTTCTTCAAACAATGGTACTGTGCCAACACGATTGAGAGAACGCCACCCTCGCGGTGAAATTTCATGAAACTTTCCCAACTTACAGGCCTAATCAGCTTGTGACCCAACATATGATCCTTTTTCGCCTAAACTACTTCTGAGAACCTTAGCAAAGACTTTACGGTTGATACCAGAACTGCTCTTGCCTATCCAGAACACTAGCCCATTGACTTTGGCCTAGGCCTATTGACTTGAATTGAACTCTTCTCGTGAACTGAAATTATTTGCACTGTCTAACAAGTATATGTGATCTATTCTACTTACTTTGTCCTTTTTGCCCACTTCTAAGTAACTGAACTACTATTTTGCTCTTATTTCAGGGGAGCTCAAACTGTCTCAAAATCTTGAGTTTCGCATTGAAGAGTATTGGTTTATATATTAAGTTGCCTCCTTCTAGTGAAATGTTTTCTAAATGATTGTGTAATAAATTAATAAGTGTTTACTTAAAACACTGTGATTGAAAGTCCTGTGTGTAACTACTTGTACTGCTCACATTCACTCTTGAGATAAGCCTGGCTGCTCAGCTCGCTACCAAAAACTCTGTGGTACACACTTATACCAAAGGTTGGCCTTGCTCACACCTGTAGTTCTAATTGTATGTGGTGCTCCCAGAGGGTACTGCATGCAATTCTGCCTAACATGCACCTACCTTAGCGCAAAGGGAGAAGGCTACACCACTGGTAACCCCCAAAGGGTTTGGGGAGCCAACCTACAGATTTGGGCTCGGGGTTTTGCTGTCACCAAGGAAAACAGGGAACCCCATGCATTTGCGAAAAGAGGACACCCGTGGGAATCCACAGAGGTCTGCCTTGTGCGAATCACCCTGTATTACCCACAAGCCCTTGGGGGACCCTCGTGCATGGAAACAAGGCACAATACCACACACGAACTGATACGCCAGGCACAAAGTTCAATTCCCAAATTCTAGGGTTTATTGCAAAGCACATAGTCTCAGTCAGCTGACCGGATCTCACGTCCCATAACGTGTGTTACCCAGACCTCATGGGACGCAAGAGAGTGAACATTCTACAACTGTTACATATATACAAAAATGACCATCATATTATCAGTAGTGACACATCCAAAACCGCCCATAATGTATTGTTGTTTAGCAAGGGTTCGGTGATTGACAATTATGACGACTATGACACCCATGAAGACATTTATTCTGCAACAGTTGCAATCTGTGAAAGTGCAGACACTATTCCTTGTTACCAAGAACATAGTGCTCTTGTTTTGCATGCAAGCTGTGTTCATAGAAGGGACACATTCCAAGCCTTACTATCTCTTGGTTTCTATTTGTAATCACAAGGTCGGCTCGATCTAAAGGGGCCCAGAAAAGGGGGGCCGTGAAAGAGAGTATAATTCAAGCCACTAGCTATTTATTTTCTACAGTTTCTGCCGCTCCAGCGACACTAGCTGGCACCTGCTTGGTGATTAAATGCCTTTCTGCTTACTTCCAAGGACTTGTGAGGGAGGAAATCCGTGCATCCCTGTCTGGGCCGTCTGGGCTAGCCTCTAAACATGTAACTTGTGGCCTTGCTCTGTGCATGAGCAGAACGAAATAGAATTCACTTTTAGCAAAGCATTTGAACAGAAAATCAAAGAGAAGCAAAATAGCAAAATGGCGCATTCTACTGTTACAAAATGGACGCTCTATGGTTATGCTGACGATTCTGCACTGATGATGCTAGACATATGATGCGGTTGGTTTATGTCCAACATAATGTACCGTCTATGCTATGGTAGGGTATTTTTTCTAGACTAACAGACCCTCCTCTTGGCCGTAAGCCAAATGTATCAACCACACATCGCGTCTTCCTCTGACCATGTATCTGATTCTGAACTCTACATACTGCTATAATCGTCATCATCATCATCAATATTGATAGACATTAATTCTTTCACAGTCTGCATTTCGTTGTTCACGATTGTATTTACTTTGGAAGTTCTTTTTCGTGTCACCATGTGTATGCATTCATCACTTACTTCAGTGCAAATTATGGGTAGACAGTGTATGCAACAACAACATGTTAGGAAGATACTGAGTACTGCTGCTAGAATTGCAGCTAATTTCCATCCCCATGTGCGTAATAATTCCCAAAACCATGAGCTTATGTTCAGCCCCCAACAACCTGCGGGGGGGGCGGAGGTCAGAGCTCAAGACGTGTAACTTCTTTATCACCTCAAAAATCGTGGGTGAGGTGTCACTCACAAATATGCAACACGATGACCCCACGATTTTGCAGACTCCTCCACGGTCAGCTAAAACTATATCAAGAGCCATTCTATTTTATAGTGTCATTAATCTAATTGCTTTTTCCTCCAGAGTCATATTATACAATATATCTGTTGTTCCATTTATTGTTTTCTCTAAAATTCTGGACAGTTGTCTTATATTATACGAATGTATTGCTTGACCCCAACATGGTATAAATGATTTTGCTATATCTTCTGCAATTAATTCTCCTTCCTCATCTCGTCGTGGCCTCGATGTTAGGCAGAATCCTGTGCAGTGCCCTTAGGGACCACTACACCTGATTAAGACTACAGATGGCAATACAAGTTTTACCTTTGGTAAAAGCCCATACTACTAAGTTATAGTGGTAGCAGTAGCAGAGCAGCCAGGCTTATCTCAAGAGTATATGAGCAGTAGCAGAGATTACACAAAGGGACCACAATCACTTTGACTCAAGCAAACACTGACTCAAGGTTTCAGGTAAAAAATATGAGTACATTTATTTTTAAACCATCAGTTATAAACACAAAACCTCTATTAAACTTTAAACAAAACCACACGTTAAATATACCACACTAACCAATTTACTTTGTGCAGTAAGTCTCAAGGTAAGTACCCTGTGTTTGAATGAACCAGTGTTACGAACAAAACACAATAACGCGGATACGGTTGCGATCACTTTTTGACAGTTCGGTCTAATAAATAAATGCGTATCCATTACATGAAATGCTACCGGGGCAAGAACACACTTAGCACCTGAGTTACCCAGGGGGAGTTGGAGGCAAAACTCACAGGCAATATTTAGCTTAGGCAAACAGTATCGAGAAACACTCAGAAACAGGAGTTCAAAAGTCAAAGGGTCGGAGCCAGGTTTAGGCGACACCGAAGGCCTGTGCCCAAGATCACACAGTTAGACAGTTCACGATTCCGTAGAGCCAAAGAGTACTTGAATATTGTCAATGTTCGGAAGCAAAAGTTATAAGAAGGAGGGAAGACCAGGACGAGCCTTGGAAATGAAGAAAAAGGGATTCACCCAGTTTCCTCAAGTAGAACACATTACCTTATTTCCACGATGCAGCTGGTGCCCTGGCAGTAGTTCCTGTTGGTTTCCCGCAGACCCACGATTCCTGGAGCTTCGTTGTGAAGGAGGACGTCTGAAGGGGGTCTGCACCACACAGGGATGAAGCCGGCAGCAGTGCCAACAAAAAGGTGTGCTCCTTAAAAACAGGAGAGGCTCAGCAGGTGGCTATCCGGACCACTACAGCAGTGTGCAGCGATTTCGACCACGGCAGAGATCTCTGGCTGAAGAAGATGAGCTGGTTATCCCCACCAGGCTCAGGGGAAGAAGACTCCGGACTGGATCTCCTCTTAGTCGTCGAAGGGTAGATAGCTCAGGACTGCAGCAAGGCTTCACCGGGACGGGGTAGTTGCAGCAGCCGTCGTTCTCTCCACATCTCTTCGGTTCCTTGTAGTTCCAGAGGCGACTCTGACTTCTAGCCCAAAAGACCTGCCTTTTATGCGCAAAACCCCCATTCACACAGCCTGGCTGTCAATCACGCAGCAGGGGGGTTGTCCAGCCAGGACAACCACCTCAGCCAATCATGGCAAAGTGCGACTTGGGTTTCCTAGGATACCCTGTGCAGGGGGTGACTACACCCCTTCCCCACATTCAGTCTACCTAGACACCCAGGCTCCAAGAGGAGGGCCTCTCTGCATAAGCCTGCCAAAAGACAGTGAACAAAGAAGGTGAACCTAGTTTGCCGCGCAAAGTAAAACACAAGAAGGACTTTAACAAAAAGAAATGGTGAATAAACCAAACCAGAGCCAAAAGAAAGATGATTTGGTCAAGCGGGTTTATGCTTAAGGCTGCAAAAATAGACAAAAGTATTACCACGTTTATCTAATATAATCGCGGTAGAAAAGTAGGGTAGATACCACTGCCACCAGCCAAGTCTAAATGTTAAAAGAGCAAAACAATGCTCAGGGAGGCACAGACAGAAAAGGGGTACAGATTAGCCCTTTCCAGTACTCCATGTAAGATGGTCTGTACTGGGTCTGTGGTTAAAGTGACTATGTAAAGTAAATGGCAACTTTACCTTTCTCTGGGGGACAGTAGTCAGCCCCAGTGAAATGGTGTCAGAGGGAAGTCTGAAAGCCAACCCTGGGTTACTACACTAAAGGTGCTGTGTAACCCATACAAGAACAGGGGCACCTGTAGTGGTGTGCTCCAGTGCCCAAGATCACACAATGAGTAAAAACACATAGGCCAAAACACATGTAAGAGTGAAAAAAGGTGTACACTCTTACCAGGTGGAAAAAAATAAACTCCAGAAATCCAGCAAAGCTGCTGGGGGACTCACTAGGTGAGGGAAATTAGCCCTAGAAGGAGAATTCTCCCTAACACTCGATCTAGATAATTTTGCTATGTCTGAAGTTTTTGAAAGGAATACCCCCAATTTCTAGGCAACCAGGGATAAGCTTTTTCCCCACATATGAAATAGACCAGGTCACCTACATATACTGGTTCTTCCTCTCTCTCTCGAAGACTGCAATATTCATGCACCTATTGAATGTCCCTACTGAATAGGAGCCTTTCTTTCGCAAGCAAAATGGAACAATTCGAGGACTGTAGTTTACTGTATATGAGGGGGGGCACTGCATCTTTACTCCCTAGTGGGTTCATGTGAAACGTGATTACAGATGATTTATATGGCACATATAATCTATCTTGTGGAGTTACTACTGGTGTTATCATTCTTGCTCTGTGAAATATGGAGCAACCTACAGGTTTCATTACCACTTCTTCAAATTCATCCATGTTTGTCTTATCTAATCGACCCGTTTCGAATACTTATCACCGCTGCACTCGTTGAAATATCAGTAAGTTTGAGAAATGTTAACAAAGTGTTTCAGGCCAGTTTTCAGCAGCCTTGATTGCTAAACGTAAGGCAAGATTATCGTGCTCCTGCACTTTGCTCATAAAACTCTAGAGCAAACGTCAATTGCCTTCATACCATATGAGCCCCGTTTGTTCACACGGGGTGACCAACACATGGATTTTTTTTTATTTTCAAAGATAGCACCAGGAAGCTGCGTTCCAGAGCTGTCAGATTTGTACAACCCCCACGCTCCACTCCCCTAGGCCTCCGATTCCCACTTCATACGTGATGGGAAATAGAGGCAACAAAAATGAAACACAAAGATCAGATCACTTTCGATTTAGAGAACGTAGGTTGTACCGTATTGCTCCGGGTACTGTATGATCGATGAATAGTGCAGGTGCACTTCCAGATTCAGGCTCAGAGTCAGCCTGTGGCACAGCGAGTGATGGTGGGCGCCAAAGTGTTGTTGCAGGTTTCGTGTCAACCTGTGGCGATACAGATTCAACTGGCCAAAGTTGGGGCACACTTAGCTCTTTCTCCTTTTTAAAATCTTCTCAGGCTTAGTCTCAAACTCAGGCAGAATTTGTGGCAGAGTACTGGCAATGATGTCTTTCGAGTTGGACGCAGCTGTTTCTTGTCGTCTGGATCAAGCAGTTCTTTCCATGGCAATGGAATTTTCTTAGTGTGGGTGGCATGTATCCATGCCTTCCGACCGTCCACACGGACTGCCGTTTGTGTTGCCAGCAGAACCTGATAGGGCCCTCGCCATCTTGGAGCAAGCGATGATTGTCTTTCGAAGTCTTTAATGAGGATCCAGTCTCCCGACTGCAGACAATGCCCCGGGCCAGTATATCTGACAGGAAGAGCCTCCTGCACCTGCTGATGAATCAAACTAAGCTTTTGTATTAAAATGTTAGAATATGTACTAAGCACAGGATATTCCAGTTCACTCAACCGCCTCGGCTGTGGCACACACCAGACATTAGCAGGCCTCCCCATCACGATTTCGTATGGGGAGAGTCCAGTCCTTGCTTGCACAGATGTGCGCATGCACAACAAACCTAAAGGTAATGCATCCGTCTATCTCAGCTTGCTCCCTGCACAAATTGTACTTATTTTATTCTTTAATATGCCGTTTTGGCACTCAACAAGCCCAGCACTCATCAGATGCCTGGCGCAATGGAATTCTTTATCAATCTGGAGGCCTGCACAAATCTGTAATATCACGGCAGCAACAAAATGCGGGCCGTTATCTGACCATATGACCCGTGGCAGGCCAAATCGGGAAAAGTACTCTTTTAACATTACTTTAGCAGTGGCTGTGCAGTCCTTCAGTGGATATGCTTCCACCCATTTACTGAACGCACACACTACCACCAAGATGTATTTTTGGTTTTGACATCTTTCCATCTCTATGAAATCAAAATGGATCACCTCAAAGGGCATAAAGGGGGGCCAAAACTACCTGCTGGAGTAGCTGTTCCTCTTCCAACATTGTGTTGTAGACATGTTATACAATTCTGAACTAGTCTTTCCGCATTTTTTTTTTATGTGCGTGTTCCGCCATCCTCTAGTTAAATGCTGAACCATTTTTTTCGCACAGATGTGCGTGGGACTGTGGGCCATGGTGACCATTGCAGTTGCATAGGAGTTGGGCAGCATCCATTTTCTGCTCTCCTTGTCTACCCAGCACCCTTCCAAGTCTAATTCTGCAGAGCGCTCAGCCCACCCTTTTATTTCATCAGCAGTTGCATCTGCCTGCATTTCTTTGACTGTAGCAATCCCATTCTCTATCATGCAGGGCACTTTTTCTGACTGTACTATCAACATTCTTTGTGCTCAAGTCAGTGGAAGTTTGTTTTGCAATTCTGTCTGCAAATGCGTTTCCTTCTCCCAACTTACATGTTATTTTCTTATGCGCTTCGCATTTCATTATTGCCAGTCACTTCGGACACGCAAGTGCAGACAACAATCGCGCTATTAAAGGGCCATGTTGGATTCTAGTTCCATGTGATGTTAGGAAACCCCTCTCAGCCCAGAGTCGGCCAAAATTGTGCACCACCCCAAAGGCATACTGACTGTCAGTATATATATTTACATTTAGATTTTCAGAAATTTCACATGCTCTTGTCAATACTATTATCTCTGCTGCCTGCGCTGAATTGTGTGGGATCCTTTTGCTCTCTAGAATAGTCTTTAGTGTTGTTATGGCATAGGCAGCAGTTGACGTGCCATCAGTTAATTTGAAACGGGAACCGTCGCAAAACAGTTCTCCATCTGGCTCTTTCTGTGGGGTGTCTGTTAGGTCAATTCTTCCCTTCATTTCTTCTTTAGTAACCATTAAACAATCATGGGGAGGTGATTCATTCTCACCTATTTCTTCACTGGGCAGGGGCATTAATTCTGCAGGGTTCAAAGCGCAACACCTCTGAATTTGAATATTTGGTGCGAACAGGACAATTTCATATATGGTCAATCTAGCTGATGTGAGGTGTTGCATCTGCGTTCTGTTTAAGAGAACGTCTATTGCATGTGGCACCATCAAAATTAAGGTGTGCCCGCACACCATCCTTCCATTTGTTTCACTGATGTGGCAGTGGCAGCAACAGCTCACAAACAACGCGGCAAAGCGCATGCTACAGGGTCCAGCACAGAAGAAAAATAACTGCATGGTCTATTTCTTCCGCCTTGTTCTTGTGTCAAAACAGCGAGCGCGCAGCCTTCATTTTCATGCACAAATAATTTAAAAACGTTTTCATAATTTGGTGTGCCCAAAACTGGGGCTGAGCACAACGCAATTTTGAGCAGATGAAATGCATTCTGACATTCCTAACTCCGTGGCAAAGGCAACGCAACATCCTTCTTTATCAATGCTGCCACTGGCTTTACAATCATCGCAAAATTTGCTATCCATTGGCGGCAATAAGAAGCCATGCCTATTATGGCTCTGACTCCTTTCTGTGTATTTGGAATAGGCATACCAGAGATTCTCTCTATCCTTTCTGGTGTCAGTCTTCTTCCCTCTTTCGAAAGTAGGTAGCCCAAATAGGCCACCTCCTTTCGACAATACTGGAATTTTTTCAAAGAAGCTTTATGGCCATCTTCTGCTAAATGCAACAACAACAAAACAGTTCCCTCTTTACAAATGTCTTCTGTTTCAGCAGAAATTAACAAGTCATCTATGTACTGCAATAGTACGCAACCTGCTGCTAGTTCTAGCATGTCTAGTTCTTTCAATGCCCTGGGACTCTCAGTGTAAACTTGTGGAATTTGTGTGAATGTGAATGAACACCCTCCTAGTGTGAAAGCAAATAAGGATCTGCTATCTTGGTGCACTGGAATACTAAAAAATGCATCCTTCAGATCGACTACACTAAAATATGAAGCTGAAGCTGGTATCATTGTCAAAATGGTAGTGATGTCTGGGACCAATGGAAAATGGGAATCAACTACTTTATTCAATGCGTGTAAATCAATTATGAAATGGAACGGTATTTCATTACCACCTTTCTTATAAACTGGAAGAATAGGGCTGTTACAAGTGCTACCAGTAATTTCTTCAATCACGTTTCTTTTAATCAAATCTGAGACAATACATTTCAATGCCTTTTCACCTTCAACTGAAAACCTTTACTGGGGGTAACGTGGCAATGTTACTCCCTCTTTCAAAACAATTCTCACCAGCTCTATTTTCAAATGACCAACATTATCATTCATTGCCCATATACAAGTCGGTACTTATTTAGCTCTGTCGGCTGCAGTTTGGACAGGAACTCGGACACTGGTATATTTTGAGGCGATATTGTCAAAAACACTCCATCAGGAGAACAATGAATAACCGTACTTAGTTTCTTCAACAAATTTAAACCCAATAGATTCTCCCCACAATTCTGTTTCAACAAGAACGGCAAGACTCAGTGAATGGCCCCAGTGTTATTGGTACTGACTGGGAAACAGGACTAATTACTGGGGTGCCTGCGAACCCTACTGAAACGTTCTTTTGCCCTGACAGTGGTATTTCTGGAACCAAGTGGTGATCTATTGAGCACTTCTGTGCACCTGTGTCCACGAGAAAAATGTGCTCCTTATTCCCAACTTTCAAATCTACGTAGGGTCCTTTCTGATCAACGGGAATAGACACTGGTTCCGACCCCTGTCTTGGGCTGCCCTAGCGGAACAATACATCATCTGATTTGTAGTCACCGGAATAGTATGTATTTGATTGAGTATTGAAAACATTCCCGTCCCCACCTCCATTGTGCTTACTCGGACTTTGGTTTTGATTCTGGTTGCTATTTCCATGGTTATTCTGATTTTGCTGTGTACTATTATTTCTATTCGGCCCCTCTGCTCCTGGGCAACCTCTATTCTGTCTTCTCTGGTCATTACCATTCCTATTTTGTAAATGTGGACACTGTGCTCGCCAATGACCCTCTTTCCTAGAGTATGCACATTAGTTTAGTCCAAGTGTACCTCCATGCCTGTTCGAATAGTTTCCTCTTCCTTGTGCATTTCTTCTGCCTCTATTATGACTCGCCACCTGTTGTAGTAACACTCCTGTTTTTAGATTCACTCTGTCTTTTACTTTTTCTTTTTCTGTATTCACTCTATTTTCATAATACTGGGCAATGTGTAATATTTCACTCTGTGATTTTGCTTGCTATGCACTTTCAGATGTCATTATCAAATTTTGGATCAGAGGTAACAATCCTCTTACATATTTATCAACAAATAGCCTTTTCCCGGGCTCAATGCTTAAATCCTGTCCACTAAAATCTCTATATACTTCTTCAAATTTGTTAAAATAGTCTGTAGCCAACTCATCTTTGCCTTGCACGCAAGCAGTTAATTTGTCCCATACAATTCTCTTTTATGGAACTATAAACTTCAATTTCTGTATTATTCGTGTCAGCAATGTTGACATATTTGACAATGGATTTTCACCCGCTTTTCTGTCCGCATCCTCTTTTAATAAATTCTCCCATGTATCACCCAAACTATCCAGATCATTTACATTCCTAATTTGTTTCCATAAATTGCCTGGGAGAATCACAGGGAATAATAGGTCAATATTGTTCATAGTAAAAATGGACGATTTCAAATAGGACTCCATTTCTTTATAGAATCCCGCCGGATTTTTTCTCAAATCAGGGATCGTTTGTTTTATATTATTCACCTCTTGTCTGGAGAAAGGGACATGTACATATTGTGCTGTATAATGCGCTTCTGTCGCCTGCGCTGGATGCCCACTAGCGGCAGGAATTTCTACTTTCGGTACAAAAGTGAGTGGGACCTCCCTCATGGGAAATATCGCATTTGTTCTTCCTTCTCCCTCCCTCATATGCAGCATGATTGCTAAATCAAGGGATAAGCCAGTCTCTCCTGTATCTCGTGAAAATGCTCTCTTATACACTGCCATTAGTTCAGGTGGACAACTTTGGTTATTATCTACATATTTGTCCTGTAAATATTAAACCATTACCTGCAATGCGTTCCTTTGCATTCCTAATGTATATTGATCAAATGTTTCATCACCTCCATTGTAGGGATGCTAGCGTCTGTAATCCATCTAAGCGCCTCTCGCGTGCATATTTTCATCTCCTCGCTAACCTGTTTAGACGGCGGTAAAAATCGCCGCTGTACATATGGTACCGCCTCTCGTCTCCCTCTTCTTACTTCTTTGTTCCGAAACGCAGGCACGGAAAACATTTCTGAATACAATTCATCGAGTCCATTTTTAAACTCCAAAAGCCTGTCCACATGCTCCTTCATCTCTGAATCACTTTCTCTTATACGTGTAAAGGCATTCAAGTCTCGCAACTTCTGCGGTGGCACCATACCAATTAATTGCTTTCATCTTTCCATAAGATATTCCCCCATGCATTCCAAAAATACCTCTTTTTCACTGAGCTTCCTATAATCATACATCGATTCTAACGTTGAGGCCTCGTCATTTCCTTCGATATACATTACTGCCTGATCTTTCAACTCCTCCTTCCTCTCCTTGCTGACCGCGCTACGGGTTACTCTAGCATACACACTTTGTGCAGGCCCGGCTCGTCCCATACTGTCTTCTTTGATTACTGTTGATTCAAGCTTGGTAGGCGGAGGGGGAAGTGGGGTCACATGTATAGGAGGGGCTGGTGCAGATGGAACAACTGGAAGGGGGGATGGTTGCGGGGGCTGTAATGGAGGCTGAGTAGAGGGGATGGGCTGGGGCTGAAGCTGAACAATGGGCACTGATGCAATTATGTCAGTCTTATTTTTAGGACGTTCTTGTCTTTTCTCATTTAAAATCTTATTGATTAATTCATCTGATGCATGCAATTCTTGTTGAGGATATATTTTGTCTATTCCCAGTTGGAGACTTCTGTCTGCCTTTCTAATTTGCTCATCCCATTCTTTTTCTTCCTGTTCTAGCGCTTTATCTGCATTAGATTTCTGCCTACGCGCATGTTTCTCTCTGCTTCTCAAGCGGAGGATAGCTTCCTTCCTCCAGTCTCTAATGACATCAAATGTCACAGGGCGTGCTTTCTTGCGCAGCAATACTGATTCCAAATGATCTATACGCGCCATCTCATAACTCCCATTTTTAGGCCATTGCAAATCTTCTACGTGTCTGGTTTGCCTATGCCAAATTTCACAACGCATTATTGCCCCTATTCCATACTTCACATACATCTCATACGCTGGCGACCCTATGGGTGGCTCAGCCTGGCCAGTTTCCAAAGATTGTCTACCGCAGAGGAAAAATCCCACTACACAATTTCCCAGGAATGTTTAATATTATTTGTACCTTACTCTGGGCGTTTGATCTTGCAAGAGCAACTCTCAACCAATATCAGGACTATTAGAATCGGGGCACAACTCACCTGATCAACCAATTTGTCTCTCACGAAGACGCAAATCGTCTGTATACTGACACAACCAAGGATCGTCGTGTCTGCATATTTGGCTCAATCTGCCTTGTTTCGGGACCCTCGCCTTCTTGCTCTCTGGCCGGACACGTCGATCAGGGACCGGTGGTGTACAGATCTGCAAAGGAGTCGCTCATCACTTTCACAGGGGCGCCCCGAACACCTCTCGATCCCGGCTCGACGGCCTCATCCTCGATTCTTTTTTTCCACCTTCTTCAAATTACAACGTACACGATGGAGCAAATGGGGTAGGGTCCCTATTCGGGCGCCATTTTGACGGGGCCCCTGGGGGGACCCTTGTGCATGGAAACAAGGCACAATCACCACACACTAACTGATACGCCAGACACAAGGTTCAATTCTCAAATTCTAGGGTTTCTTGCAAAGCAAATAGTCTCAGTCGGTCAACCGGATCTCACGCCCTGCAACGTGTGTTACCCAGACCTTGTGGGACGCAAGAGAGCGAACATTCTACAACAGTTACATATATACAAAAATGACCATCATATAGTAGTGACACATCCAAACGGCCCATAATGTATCATTTTTTAGTAAGGGTTCGGTGATTGACAATTATGATGACTATGACACCCTTGAAGACATTTATTCTGCAACAGTTGCAATCTGTGAAGGTGCAGACACTATTCTTTGTTACCAAGAACATAGTGCTCTTGTTCTGCATGCAAGCTGTGTTCATAGGAGGGACACATTCCAAGCCTTACTATCTCTTGGTTTCTATTTGTAATCAAGAGGTCGGCTCGATATAAAGGGGCCCAGAAAAGGGGGGCCGTGAAAGAGAGTATAATTGAAGCCATTAGCTGTTTATTTTCTACAGTTTCTGCCACTGCAACGAGACTAGCTGGCACCTGATTGGTGATTAAATGCTTTTCTGCTTACTTTCAAGGACTTGTGAGGGAGGAAATCTGTGCATCGCTGTCTGGGCTAGTCTCTCAACATGTAACTTGTGGCCTTGGTCTGTGCATGAGCAGAACGAAATAGAATTCACTTTTAGCAAAGCATTTGAACAGAAAAGCAAAGAGAAGCAAAATAGCAAAATGGCGAATTCTACCGTTACAAAATAGACGCTCTATGGTTATGCTGACGATTCTGCACTGATGATGCTAGACATAGGATGCGGTTGGTTTTCGGCCAACATAATATACCGTCTATGCTATGGTAGGGTATTTTTTCTAGACTAACAACAAGCCCTGGCAAAGACAGAAATTTGCGGGGGAAAAAACACAATTATCTGACAATTCCCACCGCCAACCGAAAAAAACACGCCACCAACAACACATGGCCTACCTTCCCGCGTTCCCACAGATGTCCCAATAAGAGGCAGACCTTGTATGCGTGGGTGTCGTCACCTGGGTGAGAACGGGTAAATCATTTGTACAGTAAGTGCTCTGGGAATACAAGAATCACTGTGTAGCACCCACTGCCACCCTTTTTCCCCTCTTGAAGCCCTTTCACATGCACCTTTGCTCACACTTCTCATACCTATAGTTCACAATGCAGTCAGACAGGGAGGGTTGGGTTTAGCACAAGGAGGAAAGTCCTTGTGAGCAGTGAAGCCATGTCAACTGTGTCTGCATTCAAATGTCATGTGGCACGAACCGTATCGGCACACTCCCAGCAAGTGGACATCTGCACACATTGCAACCGTGTCTCCAGGCAATATCTTTCACACCATTTTCCAGTACTTGCCTATCAACTGTGTTTGCATTCAAATGTCATGTGGCTCCAGCCATATCTGCACACTGATAGCAAGTGAACATTGGCTCACTTGGCTACCTGGCCTACAGGTGCTGTCTTTCACACCAACTTCAAGTACGCCCATAGCAAGTATGCCTGCATTCACTGCACATGTTGAAACATTCATAAACATTTGTATGGGCAACCTTACCCACACTAAACACACATCCACTTACATGCTAATCATTTCTGCAGTGCTGGGAAAGTGCATTTACAGAAATTACATCTGCATGTACTATGTAGCTTTATCTCACTCACACACCAATCATATCCAAGTCATTCCTACAGAAGACATTTCAGTCAAACCACACATAACATAACATAACCCAGCTCAAGGCCTTAAAAACCCAGCTCTTTGTCTAAAAGAGCCCGTCAGTCTAGGTCTGCACCTCCAGTATATCACCTAGCACACTCTCTGTTATGCCTTGTGCTACCTAGAAAAGAATATGAGTAACTAACTGTAACTTTCACTGTATACCTTCTGTAACTATGTAATTGGACTGTATATCGCCTGTAACCATGTAACTGAATCTACCTAAGTATACCTTTTGGGGCCGTTTATTGTAACCCTCAAGCAAGCCTTCTTTAAATCTCCTTATAGCGCCTCGTTGCCTCTGGGCTGTAGTGCGCTCTACAAATACTAAAATAAATAAATAAACATTAGTTCAGGTGAAACAATAAAGAAGGCAGGGTGGTACGAGGTATGCAAGACACCGTCGCCATATAGATGATGTGCAAGTACCACTTTCTTGACACTTGGAGCTCAAGGGAGGGAGCCAAAGTGGTGTGTACTAATTTCTAAAGACACCCCTTGAGTGGAGGGAACTGGAATGGTGTTCCCACCTTCTCCAACGCACCCCTCGAGTAGAGGGAGCGGGACTGCCATTTCTTTGCATGGCAACCTCAGGTGGAAGGAGCTGGAATCACATTTCTTTCCAATGTACGCCTGAAGCAGAGGGAGCTTAACTAACGTTTCTTTCTAAGGCAAGCCTCAAGTGGAGCAAGCAGCTCTAGCATGCCTTGCCAAGACAACCCAAAGGGGAGTGAACCAGAATGGTGTTCCCTTTTTCTCCAAGGCACGCCTCAAGTGGAGGGAGCTGGAGTGGCATTCCTTTCCAAGATACGCCTGAAGTGGAAGGAGCCTGAATTGCGTTCCTTTGCAAGTCACACCTTGAGCAGAGGGAGCTAGACTGACCCTTCCTTCTAAGGCAGGCCTCAAGTGAAAGGTACCGGATTTGTGTGCCTTTCCAAGGCAGGCCTCAAGTGGAGAGAGCTGGACTAGCATTGCTTGCCAAGGCAAGCCAAAGGGGAGTTAACCACAATGGAGTTACTTTCTTGTACAAGGCACGCCTCGAGTGGAGGGAGCTGTAGTGAAGTTTCTTTTGCAGGCACGCCTCAAATGGAAGGAGCCTGAATCGCGTTGCTTTTTCAAGTCACACCTCGACCTGAGGGAGCTAGACTGACGTTTATTTCAAAGGCAGGCCTCAAGTGAAAGGTATGGGATTGGTGTGCCTTTCCAAGGCAGGCTTCAAGTGGAGGGAGCAGGAATAGCAATGCTTGTGAAGGCACACTAAATGAAGTCGAGGGAGTTGAAATGCTGTTGCATTTTTATTGAAGGTACGCCTCCAGTGCAGGGAGCAGGAGTGCCATTCCTTTCTAAGGCATGCACAAATTCAGAGCCTAAGGGTCCCTTTCAAGGAATGTTGGACATATTTATTTATTTAGTTATTTTTTTATTTATTGTTCTTTAGTTCAATGAACTTTTACAACATTAACACATTATCAATTACATCCATTCTTATTCCTATACTCAATAAATTAAATTCATTCATGCTTATTACAAATTATCTTAAGACACTTATTATTTCATTTCAATCTATCAACCATTAAAATTTCATAGTTATCATTTACATACATTCTTAAGTATTTACCCATTGATGTACTTTCAAAGGTTTCTTCTCTGCCTCTACCTGAACTCTATTATTCAGGCCAACACTCATTCATAATAAATGGCCTATCATCATCAAGGTTCCATAGCTTTTTGAGTTTAACTCTGTTTTGAACATAGATATAGCTGTTTGCCAAACATTATATAATGCTATAATCATGGCTTCGGAGCCAGTATTCAAACACAGATCCCAAAAATATGTTGTGGCTACAGTATCATAGTCATGGAAACAACAACTATTCCCTCTCCTATACACTGTTTCCATCTGAACAAATCCCGTCAATATGTGTCTAACGGTTTCCAGCTTATCTTCAAGTAAACATATACGAGACATGTGTTGGTTCAAGGCCAATTTCCACTGTGTACCATGGGTTGCCAGAAACAGGCAGTTGGTTAAGACGCATTAATAGGCAAAATCTTCGAACCTTGGGACAAGGGCATCTATTCAAATACATCTGATGGGATAAATACTTATGCATAATGTTTTCTGTCATCGTCCGCGTATACTGATATTATGGAGTGTTGGTTGCCCAGCTTTATGCCCGCGTCGAAGAACTGTTTTCTGAAATAGATGGCTATCGGTTCAAGACCTAAGATGTATAACATCGGTGACAGTGGGCACCCCTGCCTGGTGTCTCGCTGTATCGCCCAGGATTTTGAAATTGTTCCGCCAGTTTTCACTCTTGCCACCGGCGAGTTGTAAAGTACTTTGACCCATCTCACGAAGCCTTCCCCGAAACCAAATTCTCTTAGCATCTCGATCAGCCATTCCCAGAATATGGAATCAAAGGCCTTGATGGCGTCAAGTGAGAGCACTGCTAGATCTTCGTCTCTTGTGTGGGTCTCTGCCATAATGTGTTGGAGCCTTCTCAGGTTGGCTGTGGTGTTGCGTCCTGGGACAAAGCCATTTTGATCATCGTGAATTAAGGTTCCCACCACCTTCGCAAGTCTCTTAGCCAGAATAGTGGTCAGGTTCTTACTATCGTAGTTCAGTATTGCTAGCGGGCGATAGGAGTCAGTCATTGGGTGGTTTGTTCGGTTTAAGCATAGGGATTATGATCGTTTCCTTCATAGTGCTGGGGTGAATCCCATTCTCATATGCCTCCGACATGTGTGTTATTGGGGTGAGAGTTGCTTCATACGCTTTGTAAAATTCAGGTGGGAGGCCGTTGCTTCCGGGAACCTTGCATGTAGCTAGGGATCTGATTGCTTCTGTGACATCTTCTGTGGTGATCTCTATTTCTAATGCCTCTCTCTGTTCATCAGACAATTTCGGGAGCCCAATCTCTTCAAGGGTGGCCTTGATTTCCTCTCTGGGTATTTGTTTGTCGTGGGTGTAGAGTCTGGAGTAGAACTCAGCGAAAGCATTATTGGTGTCCTGTTGTGTCTTGTGTGTTGTCCCGCTTTCGTCCGTGATCTCTGTTGGAAGATGTCTTGGATGTTCGCGCTTGCACATCCAGGCCAATAGTCTGCCTGGCTTATCAGCTTCTTTGTGTGCCCTGGCTGGGTTTGTTGCGAAATCAAATTTAGCTAATCTGTCCTAGGCTATTTGGCATTCCTCTCGAAGTTCTTGCAAACTCGCCTCCACCTCCGGCGTGGCATCAGAGCAGGTTTCCAGGCACGCTATTTCCGCTTCTCGTTCCTCTAGTGCTGCTTTTAGATGCTTCCGGATACCTCCCGCTCCTGATATTGCCTCACCTCGCGTTACTACTTTCATAGCTTCCCATAATGTGCTCCAGCTTGCTATAGAGCCTTTATTGTCTATGTAGTCCTCTAGTTTAGAGCCAAGGTCTTCTCTGAATTCATGGTCAGTGAGTGCTGAAGTGGGCATTCTCCACGTCAGAATCGGTGGTCTAGGTCCCCTTAGTTTCCATTGCATGATTAATGGTGAGTGATCAGAGATTGATCTGCCTAGGTATGCTGTAGTGTCTGCCATCGAGACTTGTTCCTTATCTATGAACAAATAATCTATCCTCGTGTGGATCTTGTGCATGGCTGAATAGTATGAATAGCTTCTCTCGGTGGGGTGTTGCTCTCTCCAGATGTCTACCAAGTTGAGCTGTTCTAACATGCTGTTCAGCGCACGGGTGGCAGCATTACTTGGTTGTTGGGGCGGTACTGACCTATTGATGGATCCATTTCTGACACAATTGAAATGACCTCCCCATATAAAGATTCCTTCCCTGTGGTGCACCATTTTAGCACATAGTATTTTGAGGTGTGAAGGTATTTCATGTTGAGGAAGGTAGGAATTCACTAGGCAGACCGCAGTGTGCTTGATGGTTCCCCACTTTATTAGGTACCTGCCTTCTCTGTCGGCCTCCATGCCCAGTAACTGGAATGGTACATTCGGGTTCACCCATGTGAAAACTCCTCGAGCGTAGCTAGAGTAGGGTGCGCCTCTTCCGATTCCTCCACATCGCTCGGCTAACTTAGACAAGGACTCTTCCGTGAGGTGGGTCTCTTGAAGCATCGCAATCGAAATCTTCTTTCTGCAGAGATAGGATTGAATCCGATTCCTTCTTATGTATGAGCCCATCCCCCTCACCTTCCATGTCATCACTTTAAGTTGTGTTGCCATTGGGTTGTTTTGGCGGATCCTTCCTTTCTATCCCCTCTGACATTCCGCGGTGGTCTCTGCTTCCCGTCAGGGGGTCTCCCTTCTAGGTTCCCTGTTCCGCTCGTTCTTGGAATCTGAGTTTGTCCAATCCCTTGCCTTTTCGATTGTAGTGGTATGAAGACTGTGTAACCAACAAAACAATTAACATAACTGGAACTGGTGCGCCTAGTGACTGCATTCTTCTTGCAGTGCTCAGGCGCTCTCGCGCCGTCAGGACCTATCCGGGTATCGGGCTCGAGCGGGGTCAGTCAGGCAACTGGCCTGTCCTGGTCTGTTTGTGAGGGTTAAGTCCTGCGCCAGGTGCAAGGCCAAGTGAGGGCCGAGTCTGTTCAACTAACTGTTGTGTGGGTTACTTTCATGGTTTGTAATTGCTTATGTCTGCGTTAAGAGTGCAGGTTAGTGGGTGCTCACACCTCCTGTATGTCATTTAGTGGTTTTCCTCATTCATCCCTGCGGTGGGTGTCCCCGCCTTCCGCCAGGTTATTATCTTCCATCCACATATTGGCGGTTGCTGGGGTCTCTAGGAATATCGCACGGCCTTTGAAAATTACCTTTAATCTTGATGGGTAAAGCAGCATGTATTTCAGGTTTAATTGCCGGGGCCTTGCCTTGATCGGCACAAATGAGTTTCTTTCGCTTTGCACTTTTGGGGTGTAGTCTGGATAAATGGTCATTTTGGAGTTGCCGCGTTCTATGGGGCCTCCCTCCCTGGAATACCTCAGGATGGTTTCTCTGTCTTGAAAATTGAGTATTTTGGCGATTATGGGGTGAGCATATGAGCCAGGTGGGGGTTTGTTTTGAAGGGACCTGTGTCCTTTCTACTGCAAATCCATGTGTTAGTTTTTCGATGCCTATCTCCTGTTGTTGCAGGGACTCTATGTAGGCTGTTGGGTTCGGGCCTTCGTTTCCTTCTGGGACTCCTAGTATTCTGATGTTGCCCCGCCTAGCCCGTCCTTCAGCCTCCTCGGAACCTTGCCTCAAGTATGGCCACTTTCCTCTCTAGGTCCACAACTTTGGCCTTCAGTTCCACAGTGTCCTCCGTTGTTCCCCTTATGGTTGCTTCAGCATTTGTTACTCTTTCTGTTAAATTCCTGGCATCTTGGCGCATGAGTTGGATATCCGATCTGAATTCATCGATCTTTGAATCTATGAATGTGCGCAGTGATGCTATGGCTTCTAGCACTTGGGATTGATTCTCAGTAGGTTCCACTCCTTTTGTCTGTGCGGGTTCAGGAGTGGAGGGGTGTGATTGGGGTGGGTTCTTTGTTTTAGCGGTGACAAAAGTGTCCATCGTGGCTGGTTTCGCTTTGCTTCTGGTGGCCATGATGAAGCCTTGGTATTGTGGTGCCCAGATCACCTCAGAAGAAGTGTATTTTGGCTCCAAATGTTGGTCTAGTCGGAGGGTCTTGAGGTTGGGTAAGTGTGTTAGGCTCAATCTGTTGCAATCTCTCTATGAAATAGGAGTCGATCTCGTGACTCACAGCCTACAGTTCTTTGTTTAGGCATACCAAATGTCTATCTAGCGCCTCAATGTGGCATGGAGGGTTCCCGCAACAGGGGGACTAGTGCTTCCTTGTGACCGCTTGGGGTTGATGCCTCCACTTCCTGGTCAGTTCTGGGGGGGGCCTCTAGGCGCACAAGTGGTGTGCGTTGGTGCACAGACCAGTGAGGTGACTTCAGAGGTTCCTATAATAGCTTGCTCGCCCCCAGCCCTCCTCACCTCTGGCTTGTCGGCTTCCCTGTCTCCAGAGCCTGCTGATTCAGAGGTTAGGCGGAAGGCAAGGCACTCTTGTTTTCTTCAGCCCAGCCTACTGTCTCCCTTTCCGTTCCGGCGCCGTTCGCTGATTTGGGTTTTTCTTCCTTCCAATGCATGCGTTCACAAACTTCCGTCGGGCTTGAGCGGCTTCTCGAGTGGGTGCCCTCTGCGTTTCCCAGCTGTGCCTTTTGCTGATCCTCCGCTTACTGCGGGCGGGGCTTCCTCCCCTTACCGGAGCAGGCTCCCCGCGGCAGTCCGCGGTGTAGTTTGCCGCCGTTGAAGGCACCCAATGTTTGTCTGCGCCTCCGTGGGGGGGTGTGATTCTCTGGTGTGTGTTTCCGCTGTGGTGGAGGCAGCCAGTGTCTTCGTCCCGACTGGCGCTGGTGTCAAGGGACAGTCGCCATCTTGGATGCGGGCGGTGGTGGGGAGGGGGAGATCGATTCGTACGCGTTCTCACGCTAATTCATTGTCCCGTGTTGGGGTCCGCTTCCTCCACCGTTGTGGCTGCTTTTTTCGTCCGAGGAGTGTATGAAACCAGCTAAAAAGGATCTAGATGCGGTGTCTCGGCCGGAGCGTGGCGACTAAGCCTCTGTTCACCATGAGCTCCAGGCCACGCCCCATAAGCTCGGCAATATACAATTTAAAAAGAAGAGCAGACAGTAAACAGCCCTGCTTAATGCCCTTATTTATTTTTATAGGACATGACAGTTTCCCAGTATTGTCTAGGCGTACCTGGGCTGTGTTGTTCCTATGTAATTGGATTAGAATTTCCACTAGCCAATGAGGACAATGAAGAGCTCGTAATTTATCCCACAATTTATTACGATTAACTCTATCACAACTAAAATCAACAAAGGTTACATAGATAGATGGATTTGAACATTGTTTAGCTTTAAACATTATCGCATCTAGGAGCCTAATATTATGGGTTGTGCTGGCTCCAGTGCGAAATCCAGATTGGAACGTGTGAATTATCTGGTTGGCCTCAGTCCAGGATTGAAGGTGATTTGGGACTATTGCTGCGAATATTTTACTAGTAGTATCCAAGAGTGACAGTGTGTGATAATTCTCTGGGAATTCACGAGAGCCTGCCTTATACACTGGTATCAGGATCGATTTTAACCAAGAAGCAGGAATGCGCTTCTCCAAACACACTTGTTTATAGAGTGTCATAAGTATAAGGGACCAAGTGGCAGGGTCAGATGGAAGCAAGGCCGTTCGGCCCCAGAGCTCTGGAGTTATTAAGCTGATTGATGATTTGAATTATTTCACTTCTCCCAAAGCTAAGGGGCCACAGCTCGGATGTACAAACAGCCAGGTCTAAGATTTGTTTATCATAGAAATTTCCAGACAGATATTCTACCCATGTACTCTCCCCGATTATGTTCAGGGGAGTATGGGAGCTATTTCCTCTGACTTTATTAAGGACCCTCCATATTGATCTCCCATCTTTCTTTTGTAAGGTTCCAATCAATAATTGCCACTTTGAGTTAAGTTTCTCTGGACGATGGCGCTTACACCATCCTCTATAGTTGTTATTCAACAGCTTTTTACGGTTGCTGTATTCATCCCATGAGATTGGGAGAGCTTTCAACGTCTTAATAGCTACGGTATATTCTCCTATTAACTACTAATTGCCTATCATAGGGAGAAGCATAGCTTTTACTAGAGACAAATATCGGTTTACTACGGAATGATGCTACTTCAGTGGTCCATTGGCAAATCAGATGCTCAATCTCATCTCCATTTAAATAAGTGTTATCAGAGATCATGTCGTAGACTTTTCTATTAAGCTTCTTAATTTGGTAGCATTCCAACTTATCTTGTTTCCGCCATTGGAAATTTTGATATTTAGAGGACCACCCTAGTCAGCTGAGGGTAGATTCATCTTCATGGAAATAACAATCAAGGAGTGATCACTAAACGGTGAGGCTGCCACTTCAAAATCACCTATGTGGTGCAGTGCCGCCATACTACCGCACAAGTAATCCAAAGTGGCAGCTTTACCTCCACTACTCCAGGTACATTTCCCCGGGGTATCCATTCAAGGGCCACAACTCCCAATCTTGGAGATACTTTGACCATAACCTGCCCTTTTTGTTGCTCTTTCCTTTTATCATTACATTAGTCTGTAAAATGTTGTTAAATTCTACTTTAATTGTAGAAACTCCACAATTTGCATTTAAATCTCCTCCAAGGATTACAATATCATTACCCTCCATCAATAGCCAGTCAGTTAATACCAAATCTATCGAATCATGGATTTCAGTGGTATAAGCTTTGAATGGGGGGTCGTATATGTTAATAACAAGAATATTAGGAGAAAGCAAGTCATTTTTAACATTAATTTGAACTACCAGCACATGTTTATTTTCAGGCTGGAGTAATATTTGTGTGGCATTAAAATCATGATTTATGCCCATCATAAGACCTCCATATGGAAGTCCTCTTTCACCCTTATTAGCATGAGATTGAAATATGCAATGCGAATCAACATAAAAACCACTCATTAGCCATGTTTCTTGGAGTAGGGAAACAGGAAAAGCATCAATACATTCAAGAGAGCCGCCCTCTGACATAAAATGCATGTGCTCACGTGTATTCCAAGAAACAACCTTTAACTCTCAGGGGGCATTTGTATATAGTTGGGCCAGTAATGTCTTGAGCCATATGCATCCAGCTTGGTTATCAAATTTCTGTTCTGCTTTTACTGGTAGTTCAGTCATGGGTTTGGCTTTTGAAGTCTGACAATATTCACATGGGTGCGTGTCCATACCCTCTGGTACTGCTCTATCTAATTCAAATCCCAGGAAGTCCAAAGAATATTCCTGTGAACGAATAAGCGCAGCTGTCACAGGTAGCACACAGTGGACCTCTGTAATTGCACCAAACTTACTTCTTAGTGGTTTTACAAATGAGATATCACAAGTTTTCAATATACGTAATGCAGGGATCTTGGAGCATAGGTCCAGCAAGAGTGCCCGATTTAATGGTTTCTTGGTACGGTTGTCCATTTTCTCACTAATTGTCACAATGTTTTTGTCCAATACAACTTTGTTCTCAATAGGCAAATCAACCTCAGGTGTTGGGTTATTAACAGTTCATTTCCGTCCCTTTTTTGTATCAATATTTCCACAATCTGCTCCTTGTGGAAAGTTGTCGTCTGAGGATGAAACATCGGGCACGCTAACATTGCCCTTAACAGTTTTCTGCTTTGATGTTAGCCAGTGTGATAATGACCCGGTTTTATTAGCATGTTTCTTCTTCTTTCTGTTTTGGCGTTTACGTGCCCTTTTAGACCTTATTTTATCAATAGCCAGCAAGGTTGCAGTAGAATTCAGGGGTTGGCTGTCATTGAGTATTTCTTCATCAATGCTGTTATCAGAGATGGATAAAACTGTGCAATGTCTACGTTGTTTGGCTCGCAGTCTCCTTTGTTTACGCGTGGGGTATGACTGTGGGGATTTGTACGGGCGCATCAGGAACTTCTGGTGTTATAGCTGTAATCTCATTGTCTTTGGTTACTAGATGAGAACAAACTTTTTTTTTTTAAATAGTTTCCAATAACTGTCCATTTTTTACAGATTGATAGTATGTTTGATCTGACAGTTTTATTCAAATTTTCACCGCAAAGTGAAGCAGGCCAAAGGAAGGGAACGGAATATTTTCACAAATCGTCCTTTCCTTTTCATTTCCAATGGCCGCTTCGCTTCAATCCGTTATGTCAATAACTTCATTGAATGGTCCTTGTTCAGGGCATTAGTAACTAAGCAAGCTAGTAGGGGGAAGCAATGTGGGGGACATCGTGAGGAAGTATGGGTGTGTGAGAGGGATCCGTTTTCAGGGATAGATGCCATTTATCGCACATTTTCTCAACCATTTCTAGCTCCTCCTCCGCAGTTTCTCTGTTTGTACCGCAGAGGTGGTAACAAAGTTGAAGTAGAGAATTGTCATCAACATTATCATTCACAGATGTATGCGTATTGGTAGCTGCAGTTCCACCGGGGGTGAGAGGGTGTATTTCTGAATTTGTACTGTGCAACGCAATTTCAATGGTTTTTCTTTTGCCATTGTTTTCTACTTAAAAATAGTCAGTAATTTGTGGCGTTGCGCGCTTGGGTTTGCAAATCTCGCTTTCAGCAGGGTTGATGGTAATTTTAGTGTTATTAGATTTATCCACCAGCACTTTACCGTCTGATCGTTTTTGCATGTTGATCCACACTACAACTTTTACCATATGGTTTGCTATTGCGTAGGTTGTAGTGTTTAGTCTTTGCAAACATCTTTCCTGGCATGCTGGAATTAAATAGATGAACAACGCTTACCTTTACCGTACAAGGCTTCCACAGCCTAACACTGCCAAACACATTCTGCCACACTCTGCCACACTCTGCCACACTCCGCGTGGTTGGCTATGGTTTTAGTAGAGTGAAAGTATTGGTTACAGTGTCCCCAGGAAAAACAGGAAAAACAGAAAATGGACTTAACGAAGTCCAGATACAAGCAGCAATTCAACTCTCCAGTAGAACAAGGGAAGTGCTCTCCTCCACTGCCAAACACACTCTTCCACACCCTGCTCACGTCCATGATGGACATTCCCGGAAATCAGTCAATCTCCCAAAACCTTTCCTTTGTATGATGCAAAAGGAAACCAGGCTGTAGGCAGAGGGCTGGCTTGGAAAAGCATTGCGGGCCAGTACACCAGATTATCCCTCCTCATTCTTTGTTTTTTACACACCTTACATTTTCTGTAAGGTTCTGTCTTCATGGCTGTGGCAGGAACATAATCAGCAAAGTGTTGACCTTGCAATCTGGCCACATCTTCTACCTCTGGAAAGGAGGTTTTTTTTTACATGGGCAAGTCAGAGATTGTACAACTTCTTTTTCAGAGTTCAGAAACAAGAGGTTGTTTTGTGGAGCAGCTGCACGGTACACCACATAAGCATTGTGCGTAGCTACATGTATAAAGTGTATGGCCAACTTGTTGTACCACATGCACGACTTTCGTTAAGCATGGTATGGCTGAAGCAATTGGTCTGCTTTATCTACTCCACCCATGTTCTTGTATTCCAGAATCCAGCTGGGCTACCGCACTTGCTGAGCCTGCCCACGCACAGTGACTAGTGAAGTACTTTCATCATGAATAGTACTCACCATGAGCACATCCCTTCTGTCACAGAATTTTACTGCCAACAGTTCATCCCGCCGCAATGCCATACATGCTCCCTTGTCCAACTTATTACACACAAGTTGTCTGGGGAAGCCTTTGCGGTTACTGTGGATTGTACCACATGCCACTGGGCTCACATTGTACAATTTCTTGAAGAGTGGAATTTCTGTGTAAAAATTGTCCACATACAAATGGAGACCTTTGTGGGGCAAAGGTGTGAGACGATCCCAAACAATCTTCTCACTTACCCCTAAATGGGCTGGGCAGCCAGGGGTGTTTAGGGTGGAGTCTTTTCCAGTGTAGATTCTCATGCTGTAGGCATACCGAGTGGTACTTTTGCACAACATGTACAACTTGATCCCGTATCGTGCTCTCTTGCGTGGAAGGGACTGCTTGAACATTGGCCGACCTTTGAACAACATCAATGATTCAACAATGGATATGTTCTTCCAAAATTGATTTGCTGAACCACTTCTGCAATGAACCCATCATTAACTAAAAGGTTGAAAAAGTCAATAGGCTGAAACTCATCTGTATTTACTGTGCACCCCGATATTCCAGTGAAAGGGGGCACAATAGGCTGAGCCATTGCTGGAGGCACCCACTGCGACTCCTCCGCCATGTCAGGATCTGTCATATTCCTTGCATGTCCTGCATATCCTCTCACCCTTACAGATACCCTGCGTGTGGGAAGTGTCGTAAAAGATGCATGTACTATTTCATCCTCTTTGTCATCAGATCATGATGAGGAGGAGGAACTAGCATCCATGGAAAACTCACTTCCCAAATCAACTTCCTGCTCACCCTCAGAAGCACTATCTTTTTCAGATTGCACATCCGACTCTGTGCCTTCCTCCCTGCCAGACTCTATCACTGCAGCGAAAGCCATGACTACTGTCGCGATGAAACCCTTCACTGCCCAAAGAACAGATAAAGACTGAAACAATAAGTATCTGTGCTTCTCAAAGTTGTACCTAGTAGAGTAAGTGGTATTGAATGCCACAGATCAAGACCAAACAAGTACACCAAAATGTCCAGACTCTGCTCAAAAACTCTAGCAGCCCTCTGCAATGTGATGTACTCTCAGCACGCTACAAAAAAAATAGTACTATTTTACAAACACTCACTTGAAATGCTAAAGACCAGCTCACTGCTCTCTTACAAGTGGGTAGACCGCGACAACAAACTTGCACCTGCAACAAAGACAACAAGCAATATGTCATCTTCTGCTATACATTAGACAAATACAAGTGCGGGGACGAGGATGGAACCCTCAATACCAATTCAGATACAGCCAATGTGTGTTGCACCCTCCCCTCCTCCATGGGGTGCAGGCGCGTGGGAAATGCTGGTGAGAAGCAACCACATAATGTATTAGTAATTGGGTGATGTGAAAAGGTAGAGGTGATCTAGACGCAGAGGGTGAAGATAAGGAAAGTACATGGCAGGCCCTTCCAGACAATTGCTGGCACATTGTCGACAAAACCCCCTGCTCATTCACATAGGGTCCTGTGTTTGAAGAGGGGAGGTCACAAGGACGGAACAACTGCAAGGGCCAGCAAGTGGAATTAGACTGCTGAAAGTGGTGATGGTTTGCATAGAAATTAGCAACACCGACATGTTGAATTAATTGACATTCCATGAACACAACGTACTAATCAATTGCTAGGAAATCAGAGTCTCACTGTCCACATATTTACTCACCATTTTATTACCATGCCACACAATCCAGTAAGTCCATCAGTTACTGGGCTCCCCCCAACCCCCGCAACATCGCGTCTGGGCAAAGTTCAAAATGTCAGCAATGAAAATGTCCATGCCTCTTTGAAAGGTGCACCCCGTCTTGGTGAAACATTAGTTCACCTTTGATGAAGCCATGGTGAATTGTCCGAATTCTATCATTGCCCTTTGTCAGTCTTGCCAGCTCGCCATTCAGTTTCTTCAATGAGGAATTGATGACCTTTTCCTTCCCTGGAGTTCTCCAATCCCTCCTGGGAATCATCTGGGACCAGGCCGCCACAGTGCTTGGAAACCTGTGATATCCATTCCAGTTCCGCCATCAATATCTCCGTACCCCTTTCTGTAAACGCCAAATCATTTTCTACCAGGTGCACCACTATAATGTTAGGGGGGGCATCTCCTTTTGCCTGGGCTCGCACATGGCTCCTCTGAGCTGCTGATGGTGCATTCCCCCAATCCCAAACCAGTGGACCGAGAGAGCATCCTGCCGAGCCCCAGATGTGTTTGACCCTCTGAAATGTCCTGCAGCCCTTTGGATGAAAGAGTGTCAGATAATCCACACAACCCTCAGCCTAACTAGGAAATGGAAAAATGAAAAACCCCCATGAATATGGCCAGACATACAGTTTATCAATTAGCACAACTATTGCTTCAACACATGTCTCTTGCAACAATCCCAGACACACACTTCCCCCAATCTCATATTTCAGAAAGTGGTACTCATTATGATTACTAAAGTTTTTTTCATACAAAGCAGCCAACATCCTCTATTCAGGCCACACCCATCATTGCCCACATTACCTCCCACTACCCGTTCCCACCCATACCACAGACATTCCAGCCACAATCCCTCCCACCACAGTAACCATCCCCCCCCCATATTACAATGCATAATAAGAAAAGCACATTTTAGACTACTTACATAAGTCAGCAAAAGCTTTTGATTAGCCACAACTGCAAAGGAAACAAAAAAGAATTACAATCTGTACTCAGCCTACCAATAACACATCCAAACTGTGAGGCTGCTATCTGCAAACTTTTCGATTCCTTCAACGAGATACATGGCACATCCCAGTCATCTACCGCCACGGAAGGGTGAACTGCACACTGATAGCAAATGGGAATAAAACCAATGGGCGTATGGAAACCCCCACCACAAAGTAAACATTGTGCAGATGGCATAGTGGCAAACTGCCCTCCCAGGGGAACAGCACTGTTCAGCTGGTCTGGGGGCAATTAATGGCCTGCCCCTGCATGTATCTCCCTGGCCACCACAATACCTCCCCGAAGCACCCGCTCCCGCTCACACCACCAACACTACAGCCCCAGTTCCCACCCACCGCACTAACAATCCGCCCCCGCGTAATATACAATCTTGAAAAAACGCAAATTACATACTTACGTAACAAAGGAGTAGCTTGAGGTTTATTTGCTGGGGAAATAAACATGGTTGAGTACTTCCTTTCCAGGCTTTTTTCCCCAGCAAATAAACCTCACATTGCAGCCCATCACTTCCACCAGCCAATGGCAGATGCACAGTGACTAGACAAGCCGCTACGGAGATCCTTAAGGGCTCACACACTACCTCCCACTACCAGCATGGATTGGGTCTCCTATTTAGTTGCCCATCCAAGGTAATAACTCGTGAGCTAATCAGTATTATATCTATCACAGAGGACCATCACGGGTGTTAGGCATGCTGACATTGTTATATCTATTGGTGTATCTACAAGTCACTCGCCCTTTCAGTTTAGAATCCACTTGCGTCACATATGTGTCTGAGTGTGCAGCAGCCCAGCATCCCTCTCTGGTATACCACATTGTTTGATTGATTGGAGATTAAACTGTTTTAAATCACGTCACTACTGGTTACATGTATGCAGTCTTTTCTTTTCCGCTCTCCAAGATGACAATTCACTCGGGTTAGGTAGGCAGCTAAGTGCACGGCAGCTCAGTGCTCCACTTCAACATACCTTCTTGTTATAGTCAACAACTAGAACCCGGATTGAATATACCTTACTATAGGTGTTATGCTTACAGTCTTTTATTTCTGCAGAACTGACTAAGTTCCAAACACAATGGTATAAGGACTACCAGTAACTGATCCCACGAATGAACATCTCAGCGCTGGGATCTCTTTTGTAAAGGTCTTCATGGAAGTCACAATTGTTTTTTCAGAAGACCTACTGACTTTTTATCATACCTATTTGCCTTTAACCAAAACATTCAATATCTGTCCTTATGTCCCCCACAGGCTGGGGACACCCCCACTCTATCCAGCATTGTGCGATATCACATATACAGCTTTCTGCACCTTCTCTGATGGTTGAATGACAGGAGTATCTGAAAAGGATAAGCTCTTCCAGGCAACCCAGAAGTACCTATTTATTTTAGGTCATTAACTGGTATGACACTAAAATATGTATTTGCATTCTTGCAGGGTCTTCAAACATAATGCAGCGTTACCAAAATTCCAGCTGCCAAAACGTGGACAGATGGGGATTCAGCATTCAAAATTGGATCACCCAGACATCCTTGTGATGTAACGCACACGTTGACGGACCCAACACAATGTTTTGAATCCGAATAACCATTAGATTTAGCATTTATTTAAATGCCCTAAAATAAACAAGAACTGACACATGTCCTAAATATGTGAAGCAAGTGTGTGAACTATCAACTGAATGACTTCTCACAGATTGATAATGTTTTTATAAACTTTTTCTGCCTTGGAACCATGATTTTGTAACTGTCTTTCATTGCATTCTCCGCATTCGGAAAGATGTGGACTTGCAACATTGTATCTGTTGAACTTCTGAATCCACCTCAGTGATAAGGCTTCTCTGCTGTCGCATGTGCAAGTGTAACTTTATCTTGATATACTCTACTAAGGTTGAGTGAAGGTAGTGGTTTCGCATAAAGGTGAAGGAATATTTTCCTATGCTACAGCTGTGGGGCTGTTTAGAGGAAGTCAATAGGCACAGCAGGACATGTGCTTTTGTATGTACATGTACTTTATAAGGACAGCCAAATGGTTGAACATTGCAATGAGGCTACAAGTACCTATAAACATGAACAGCTCATAAAAGAATTGGGCATCAATATTCTGGTGTGATTTGAAGGAACCCTTCCTTCTAAGAGAGTGCACTCGCTGTTCCCCTGGATTAGGCCTGTTGGCACGCTTTAGATGTGTGTCGCTTGCTCCTGCAGAAGCGAACTGAAGGCGGATGGAGAGCTGCTTTTGTACGGTATTTACAATATCTACTGATGCGCAGTGCACCCTTTGCTGCAACACCCGTTGACTGACCTATGGTTTATTTATTTTTATCTCATCTGCGACAGGTCTAAACAGAAATGAAGGGCACCTCTCCACTCTACATGTTGAGGCATCGGACGAAAACTGCACTGCCTATGTACAAGGTTTCGTCCAAGCCAAACGTATTGTGCCATATGGTGGTGATAATGCTCATCTGTGCTTTAGCACCATTCTCACATCTTAAATTGACATTGTTTTTTATTATTAGTTGTAGAACTGCGGAATTAAAATAAACAGACTTACTTATTATCACGCGAGCTACACTTCTTAATAGTATTATAGCGTCACAGTTATGCATGACTGCAATTAACCTCATAGCTTGGATGGTTGAGGGGATTGTCGCTTACTGTAGTGCACAAAAACTCAGTTTGTGGGAAGACCTCTGTATGTTCTACAGTATCTTGCTTGCTTTTCCTCCTACACTAACATGTGAACTACCTTACTTATTATTCCACGTGTACCTACTTTCTATACATTGCCTAAATGCCTCATCCCAGAGATGTGTTTAAAGCTAAGGGAGATTACAGAAATCCATCAAAGGGTTGTCGTTCTCTGGACTTCCCTCATGCTTTGACATCTACTATCACAACAGTGTGAAACACACCGACAGAAGAGGATATTTGAGTACCAGGACAGATAATTGCTGTACAGTACTGTATACTGTTAGAAGGTTGGGATGCACTGGTGTCCTGTACTTGGACCTTTTTGGAAACTCTGAGAAGGATTTAGCTGAAGTACTGGTTGCATAGTACTATATACTGTAGGAGGTGGCAGGTGTCCACACACGTTCCAACCATCCCTATTTTAGTCTCCCAATTGTTCAGACCAAAATGCTGCTATTTTTCATTTGTTCACTGATGGTAATATGTTGCTACAGTAACTTTCCCTTATGCTTGTGCTTCACTTATAAGGTATGTGGAAGATAGTAGATGAGCATCAGCAAAACGCCCACAAGAGGTCTGTGTGCCTGATAAAGGCAATCCTGCTGCAAGAATGTGATAAGATGAAGGTCAGCAAAGGTCTATACTACCAGGCATACCATAGACTCACAGCCGGAAGATTGCAAGTTCAGTATATTTGGTTGGTAACCAGGGACGCAATTTCACCAAATTGCCTGGGGTAGTGGAAGTGACATCACACGACCCTTGACCCCCCTGATGACATCACAGGAAGTGAGGTCATTTGACCCCACCCCAAAGTGATATCACGGGAAGCGATGGAACAGGACCTTTCACCCGTTGACAAAACAGGAAGTGGCATCACATAGCATTGTACTCTATGACAAATATGATTACGATTTCACTATAATGTGATGTACATTTCATACAAGAAAGGATCGCCATAAGTATTGTTAAGATCAGTGTGTATAGGCCCATATTACCAAATTACTGTGAATGCAAGCTGACATCCATGACCAAATGATAATGATGTGTTATTATATAGCACTTACCCTTAAGCGCTTTATATAGAAAAATATACACCCAATATCACCCAACCTGTGTTGGTACTCATTTGTCGACCTCAGAAGGATGAAAGGCTGAGTTGAGGCGTTTAAGAACATACTCATTCAGTGACTCACCCCTTGAAGTGTGCCTGAAAGAAACCTTTAATGAGTCTAGCAATTATGGCATAGAATTCCAGAAAGACACATTATTTGGTATGCCTATTCTTTCTTATTTAGGGTCAGTGCTAAAAGTGTTAGACTTGTGGCACTCCTGTTCTCATTTTTGTTAAAGGGGCCTGAACAAGAAAGCCAGCCACTCCATAAGTAAAGAGCCACATGGTGCTGATTGTGCTGGCCACAGAACAGAAGCTTGCACTACAAAAAAAAAAAAGGAGTTTTACATTTTTTTCTTTTTCTTTTTTTAGAGGTCGCAAGGGAGACCACAGTGGTCGCATAGGAGACCTCTGGCGACCCCTAAATGACGTCCCTGTTGGTAATTAGGACGGTGTGGATTTCATTTACTATAGCCATATGTTATTCTGAGTCTGTGGGCTTCCCCTCTTTGCATTATGTGTGGATTGCACCGAGGACAGTATTTTGTTTTTCCTATAGCCACGCATTATTCTGACTTGTTGCATTTCTCTCACCCTGTGTGCATTGTGTGTGTGCTAACCAGGTAAGTGTTCATTTCCTTTATTATAGCAGGCCTTATTCTGAATCCTTGGGCTTCTCTCACCAACTGTTTATTATGTTTAGGTGGTAACCACAATAGTGCTCATTTATTTTATTATAACCTTGCCCTTTTTGGACCTTTTGAGCTCCTCTTGTGCATTATTTGTGGGTAGCAATGAAGACAATTGTTAGGCAAGATTGTATGCAGTACCCATAGGGAGCAATACAACAACAATGACATCCTGGCAGTAGTAACCCAACCTTTAGTATACGTCTCTACTACACTGGTTGGTAGTGTGGACGAGTAGCCAGGCTTATTTCGAGAGGGCTCAATGTGAGATGTAGAGTTACACAGAGATTCACAGTGACAAGAAGCCAAGCAACCACTTACACACAGGATTTCTTGATAAAACAATTATTAATGTATTTACCAGTCAGTTAATGTAAGCCTTCTTCAGAAGGGAACACTGTAAAACACCACACAAATATACTTCAAAATTATACACTCAAGTTCAGAATCAGTAAATACCCATTTGCGATGGCATACAGCAGAGACCTACACCCACAGGTGACTTCAATTGCTAGGGTGCTGTTGACATTAATGTATTACTGTTGATATTCAGAATTAGTTAAGAGCAAGTAAAAAGGGAAAAGATTATTAGAGCAAACAAAATACCACAAATATTTCTTAAGCAGGCAAATAATTTCAGATCCCCCAACAAGAGTCATTCAGTTAAAACAGGCTAAGCCAAAGTCAACAGGCAAGAGTCTAGATAGGCTGAAGCACTTCTTTGAAGTTAAGTAGGAAAGTCTTTGCACAATGTTTCAGAAGTCTTTGAAGAAAAAGATGAATCAGTGTAGGGCCACAAGCTGTTAGACTTGTGAGTAGTAGAAGATGCAAGCAACTCTACAGCAAGAGGTAAGTTCTCTTAGACTTTGTACAGTACCTTTAAAATGAAGAAAAGATGCAGCAGATGACTCCTGTTCCTGTGCAGCTCTGCAGATCGCACTGTTCCTGGGCCTCAGTCATGGGGACAAGAGGGAGGACGTTGGGGGACTCCTGCACTGCACTGGGGAGGTCAAAACTTGCAACTGGCAAACTTCACTTTCAGTGGCTGTTCAGTGTTTCAGTTCCTCGTGTCTACCGCAAATAGCAACACTGCGGTTCTTGGCTCTCGAGATGGACTTTCCTTGCTTCTGGGGTCCCGCACTCTGCTGAGGGGGCTCAGGCTTGGTCAGTCTGTTTCCTGGGGGTCCAGAGGATCTTCCTGGAGCTGATGGCCAACTTAAAAGCAATGCGCCCAAACTGGTGTTCCTCTCCCTGGCTCTACGGTGTCCAGCAGCTACTCTGTGGAAATTCAACTCTGAGGTGGATGTCCAGGTGGTTTACAGGGACTTCTCTGTCGATGCAAACTTGGCATTTCGGCACTGCAGCAGGGCTTCACCGAGCAAACCAACGGTCCAGGAGTTGCAGCAGGCGTCCTCTTCAAGTTCTTCTTTGGTTCCTTCGTCCAGTGGTCGATTCTGCCTTCCAAGCCAAAAGACTTGCTTTTTATACAGTTCTCTCCCTTTCATTCCAGCCTAGCTGTCACTCATCCAGCGGGGTGGCTGTCCTTGCCGGTCAGTCAGCCAGCCAATCATCACAGAGTGCATTTGGGTCTCCTAGGAGACTAAGCACAGTGAGTTTCGGGCAGCTCCCTCACTTCCTGCCTACCCCAGACACCATGGAGCCAGAGGCGGACTTCACTCGTGAATCCTGGCAAAGGAAAAATGAAGAAAGGGACCAAACCTGGTTTGACGCACAGAGTAAATCTCAGGAAGGTCCTTTCCACAAAGAAATGGCAAAAAAAGAAGGCCGTGCCATTTTGACAAAAATGGCACCCTCGGGTGCGATAATGCAGCTGCGAACGCAGCCCGCAGTAAATGCACGCCACGTTAGTAAAAACGAAACCACTGCCACCAGACATTCAGTGAGGAAAGGGTAACATAAAAAATGTTACATGAGAAGCTAGACAAAGGGGATACTAAGTAACCCCTCCAGCACCCTATTGTAAGATAGTGTGTGTTTGGACTAGAAAGTTACAAATGTAAGTAAAGTCAATTTCACTTTACTGCTCTGGGAAACAGTAGTTTATCCGAGAGAAGTTATTTAAACCTTGGGGAAATCTAAGAGACTTCCCTGTGTCACTGCACTAAAGGTGCTGTGTGCCACAATGTAAAAGATGATGCCTATGGAGTTTGTCAGACTCCACAACCAAAAGAAACACAGAGTACAAAAATCACATTAAAATACATGAAAGAGTGGGAAAAGGGTCTCACTCTCTCCAGGTTAAAAAAATCAAGTCCTCAAAATCCAGCAACATTGCTGCGGGTCTCTAAGCTAGAGGGAATTGGCACATTTCTGAGAATTCTCCCTAACAGTGTTAATTTCTTTCATTATAGTGAAAGAAGTGTGGCAGAAAAGGACAAAAGTGGAATTGGCGCACTTGACAAAAAAGATTTTGAAGGCTGGTTCAAGGGCAGCAATTGGGAGCAGTTTGTGAACACCCTGCCTGCAGTGTGCACATGAATTAACTATGATACGGATTGGTTTGCTCCCAAGGATGGCGCACACAACCAAAAATTAAGTTGCTTAATTGGAGATAATGTAATGTAAATCAAACAGCCGACACGTGTTTCGAGCAGAGCTCTTCTTCCAAGGCTGAGGAGACTTGGCACTAGAACTACTGATTAAGGTAGATAAATATCTGAGGCTCCGTTTCACCAGTTCGGGCGGAAACGCCGGTTCTTATTGCTCTGGCTGACAGCTATAATTGAATACGCATATGCGTTTAGATAGCGGAGCCACAATATATAATTGTCAGATATTTATCTACCTTAATCAGTAGTTCTAGTGCCAAGCCTCCTCAGCCTTGGAAGAAGAGCTCTGCTCGAAACACGTGTCGGCTGTTGTTTGATTTACATAAAATTATCTCCAATTAAGCAACTTAATTTTTGGTTGTGTGCGCAATCCTTGGGAGCAAACCAATCCGTATCATTCTTTCATTATAGCCATGCCCTATTCTGACTACTTGGGCTTCACTTTCCGGTTATGCTTTATGTTTGGCTGGTAACCAGGCCAGTGTTGATTTCTTTTATTTTAGTCGTGCCTTATTCTGACTCGTTTGACTTTGCTGTCCCTTTATGCATTATGTTTGTGTGATAACCAGAAAAGTGTTAATTTCTGTTATTATTCAGTAACCAAGCCTTATTCTGACTCCAAATTTTGCTCCCTATGATCCATAATGGCATTAAAGAAAAGTGGGTGGCCCACATAAAGGTCTGGATTGAGAGGGGGAAAGTCTTTGAACACGTCATTTTCCTGGGTGAGACTATCATCTCCCTAAAAAAGTTCGGCAGTAAGTCCTTTAAGGAAAACGTCGTTTTTGAGGAAGCCCTCTACAAAACATCCTGTCACAGTACATTTCTGGTGTGGCATCTCACGATAGGCCAAGGACACCTCATTTGTTTTGAGGGCATAATGGACACAGCCTTCTTTGAAGAGCACATAAGTATACAGGGGCTGCTGCTATATGCAGGCCATTGCCCAGAGCACATTATGCACTGGACTGGAAAATGACCCAACGCACTAATTTGCAGCCCTTATGCAGAACAGAGGCTCACTTGGGTCCAACCTGCCTCGATTCTCCTAACCTAAGTGCTATTGGTACAATTTAGGAGGTACCTCAAGCATGAACACAAGCCCACCAACATCGCAAACTCTTTCAGGTATCTGAAATATTTGGTGGGAGGTCCTGCCACCAGATACCTGTGCAAGGACGATAAACCACATTAAGAATATGCTCCCTGTTGGCATGAAGCACAGTGAAGATTACCCCTGCTAGCTGCGCAGGGAGAATTATTTCTATTAAATACTAGGAGGCAAGCATTATGCTTCAACTTCATTTATCCACTACTCTTCAGCAGTTCAACAAACTTATATAAAACTTTGCAAAGTGTTCAACAGAACTCTTTCCTTTCATAAATACAAAATCCATGAGTCTGTGTAGTCCATGGCCTCTCAGCCAGTCACAACCCACTTCCTGTGCTTGGACTCCTCCTCTGCTTTTACTCGCTCTGAACATTTCTCAACTTCCGTAACTGATCCTCGCTAACGGTGCAAGGTCTTTCTTGAACTTGGTAACCCAACTGCCGGTGAACCTCCGGACTCCTGAAGCACTCTGCTACTGCTCTGTCTTCAGTTATTCTTCTGATCTTCCACTATGAGACAATAGGAGATTTTAGGGTGGTGTCTATGTAGTGTACTTGCTAACATAATACAATGCAATTTTAGACAGTACAATACTCGGGTGGGAATTTAATGCTCGCCTCCTACTCCCTGTGCAGCTAGCAGGGGTAATCTTCATTCTATGACAAGACTGGAGGCGAGCATTATGCTTGTTCAAAGCTTCCCCAATACCGTTCCCGCTAGACTCTCTGTTGGTTTAAAATAAAACTCTTTAAATGTACGATCACTCGACCCATATGCTGCTGACATGATTTCACTTAATGGTACTCCTGCTCTTGTCTGCACATTGAGCCAGGAGGTGAAGAGGTCCATGTGTAATGGTCCCCATCTCGTGTTCAGCTTCTGAAACACTGCCGGATCCAGTCTCCAGTCGCTGGAATCTGTCAGTTACCGAGAGTTCCAATCTGCTACTACATTCAGTGTACCTGGCAGGTACTCTGCTGTCACTGATGTCTCTGACTGCAGGCAGAAGTGCCACAAGTCCTTCGCTAGAATCTTGGACCTCGTTCCACCTAGGTGGTTGATGTATCGCACTGCTGATATGTTGTCCATCTTCAGCAGGACACAAGATTTTACTCCTCCTTTTGTGAATGCCTTGATCGCGAACGATCCTGAAAGGAGCGCCAGGCAGTTTACGTGAAGGCGAAGCTCCTCTTCGCTCCACTTGCCTCCGGTCTGTAGAGTTCCACATCTGGCTCCCCAGCCCTTCCGACTGACGTCTGATTCTATTTTCAGATCCGACCTGTCTCCGAATATGGCTCACCCATTCCAAGCATCCATATTCTTTAACCACCACTCTAGCTCCGTAATGGACTCCTGATCTAGAGGCACCTGCTGATGGTATTTCAGTCCCTGTTGAAGGTGCTTTATCTTCAACCTCTGCAGGGCTCGGTAGTGTAGGGGGCCTGGAAATATGGCTTGAATAGATGCTGCTAATAACCCCATTATTCTTGCCAAGGTTCTGAGTGATACTCGCTGCTTTTCTAAGCATGCTCTGATCTCTCTCTTGATATCCTTTATCTTCCGAGCCAGAAACTCTAATGTCGCTTTCTTGGTATCTAGAACAAACCCTAGGAAATCTAATCTCTGCGCTGGCGTGGTATCTGACTTCTCTGTATTCACTAGCAATCCCAGTGATCCCAGAAGGTCTTGCACCCATCTTGACTGGTACACTAGAACTTCCCGATCTTCTGCTAGGAGTAAGAGATCGTCCAGGTAGATGATTAGCATGACACCCTTCTCCCTGATCGCTGCCGCTACTGGCTTCATCAGCTTTGTGAATGCTGAGGGTGCTGATGCAAGCCCGAATGGCATTGTCTTGAATTGCCAGAATTGTCTTTGCCAATGGAAAGCTAGGAAAGGTCTGTACTCCTTGAGTACTGGGACCTTAAGGTATGCGTCCTTCAAATCTAGACGCGTCAACTAGTCTCCCTCTCTCAGGGAGCTGTAAGGATATTTGGCGTGTTACAGCACAGAGTACAGCACTACTGCACAGGTAGCAATTTTTTTTATGCAGCACCACCACATGGGTGCGGTGCATTGCTATATGTGTTACCAGATTAACATGGAAAGACAGGCTATTCAGTCAAAAACGATTTTAACATATAAGATGCAAATCTATTTTTACAGTTAAAAGCACACGTGCACATTCAAAAATGCACACTATTTTTCACCTGAAATGCCTATGGTGCAAGAGACACATTTGAAAATTAATAACTAACATTATTCATAACTAACCTGACTAATAAAACTGAATTTAACATAACCCACTAATAAAAATGTGTCTCCACTGCAGAAATAGGCCTACTCTGAAAGTGAACTTTTAAACGCACATTCATTTTTTTTTTCTTTTTCTCTGCTGCTCTGTCCACATAACTTAGGAAGCCAAGGGCCCGAAGATACAGGAAATCAGTTGGTTACAAATGGTTACTGTAAAAAGGAGTCATTGTGTAGAGAGGGAGGATGTGGCATGATTAATTTCTGATTGGAGCAGCGTCATAGCAAGTATCATGCTAGAGTCAGTGATGAGGGTTTTGCTGGGGGGAGTTTGAAGGGAGAGGGAGAACAGTCGGGATTTGGAGAGCTGGGAGAAGGACCTGTTTTCCTGGTTGGAGCATTTCTGATGAAAAAGCTGAGAGCTCCAGGCAATAACCCCGGTTTGAGAACGAAAGACGCTTGTTTTCACCGGGGTTAATCTTCAAGGGAGCCACATTCAGAAAGAGAACAGCTGAAGAAAACTCGGGCTGAACAGATAAGGTAATTACAGGAGTGTGGGGGCTGAGTGTGTACGAGAATATTCAGTTAGTGTAGGAAAGGAGATTCCTGTGATTTAATCACATGTTAATGTTGCAAATCGAGTTCTTTTCTCCACCACTCTCTTTTCAGTGTATCACAGACGATGCTGTTACTGTGCTATTTTATTTATTTTTGTAAAGAGTGAGATTGTGTTTAAATGCAACTTTTATAATACAGAAAAATATTTGAAAGCAGACGGGTGGTGTGTTTTATATTTACCAATACAGTGCTGATGATATGGGGAGATTTTTAAACAGTGCAATTGTCATTTTAAGACAGATGTGTGCATGATCATATTCAGTATGGACAGTTGTGAGTGACTGTTTGTAGCATAGCTCGTTGGAGGTACATGAGCCAACGGGAAGAGAGACTCTCTGGACATAGTTCCCTACCGTATATAAGGTAGTGGAAATTACCACATATAGCGCTCTGTCGTAAATAAGTCAGTGAGATCGCCCATGGTGGCACACTGAAAATGTGGTATTCCTGAAATGTAGGCCTGAGGTCTCTCTAGTGATTACACGAAAAATCTAAGCAAGGATAAGGGATTCCGGACATTGGGGCCACAAATAAAACAAGGGAATTATGCTCACCAAAATACCACCAACCACGCATACCAACCACGCATACCAAATATGCATGTCTGGGTGCTGAAATAATGCATGTCCACTGTATTATTGTTGTACATGGCCCAATCTGAATACAAGCAGTGGTTGTTGCTAAGTTATTTTTCGGTGGTAAGAAAATACCGTCAGGCCCCAAATCTCCACAAAATACCTTACATATTTATGGTGCGTTGCAGGCCGGGAAAGTGATCATAGAGTACCTACTGGGCGTGGCAAGCGTGTCTCACACTGCCATTTGCACATTAAAGGGAACCCATTTTATAATAGCAGGGTGCCACTAAAAACGAATTTCAGAATGTCACAAATGGAAACCACATTCTCAGATCTAGTGCAATATTTAGAGGCAAAGTTGTTTGCACATGGGAATTGGTCGTCGAATAGCACGTTAGAATGGAGTAACCGCATTCAGGGTGAGGTGCAGAAAGAAAAACTAGACAATATTTTTGCAGAAGGCAGCATAATTCAGATCTGCCTTACAAGATTATTGAATGCAGCCGATAAAAGTGCAGAGAAAGACTGTTTAATACGGCTATGCGGCAAAATATGGTTTATTTTAAACAAGTCCCTGCGAATGCAAGAGAATGATACTCAGCTAATTAACAGGTTAAAGACTGAATTAGATGGGGCAAGTAAAAATCAGGAAATGTTGAGAGCAGAATTGGATGTATGCCAAAAAGACATGCAATTAAAATGCAGAGATTTTGATACTCAGTTATCCAAAAGCAAGAAACAATTTGAAGATAGTGAGCAAGAATTGGCACACTTAAAAGCCTTAGTGGATCACATTAGACAGGATAAAGATGAGGTTGTTTTAGAGATGCAGATTTTACAAAAAGAACATTGTGAAAAAGAATGTGATCTCCAGAGCGCAGAACAAGAAATGATTAAAATGATTCAAGAAAGAGACAAGAGAAATAAGGAGTTCAATGAATGCCAAATGCAAATGTGCGACATGCAGGAGGTGATTAATAAGATGAATGGTGAAAACAACTATTTGCAAGATGAAGCCAACAGACTCCTTAAAAAGTGTAAGGACTTAGAACAGCAAATGTGCATTCCCAGGTCCCAGGAGAGACGGCAGGGTACCACATTCAATGGAGTGGAGGTGAATTCTAGCTCTGCCCAAAGAGCTAGTGCTCCAGTGACTGGGCCGGTGACTGAACTTGGTTGCAGCGCCCTTGGGGGATTTGATACTCCCATTGGGGGCAGCCACCAATCTCATACACCTGAAAACAGGATTGAATCACAAAATAGTGCAATTCCATGCATTGCAAAAAGTAGCCCCATAAAAATAATGAAATCCATTAAAGCCCTGATCAAACCATTTAAAAAGGGAGGTGAATGCTGCATTGAGGATCACTTAGAAGCGGTGCATGACATTTTTAAAGCACTCCAGATACCTAAGGAACAGTACAGACAATATTTTCATTTAACTTTAGATGCCCCGACGGCCAGCATCATAAGGGGATTAAATGAACAGCAGAATATGACATGGTTGGAGTTTGAAAAAGAAATTAGGCGTCATTTTTCTCCTTTTCAGTCATTGCAGGAGGCAAAGAAAGTCGCTTACACAATTACTGCTGGACCTAATACATCCCCTCGCCAATTTATACAAGACTTAAAAAGAGCATTTTCTCGCTTTGATCTATCTTTTGACTCAAATTCCAATGAGTTTAAAACTGCATACTTCTATGGGCTACAGAAAGACATCATATCCCAATTGGTCCGTGAATTTGACCGTGACAAGTCCCTTGAATGGATTCTACATCAAAGCACAAAACTATATGAGGTACTCTATTGTCAGGGTAGAGAAAGTGATAAAATGAAAGATACTAGACCTAAATCTAAAGAACCCTCAGCCACAGTAATGGAAATCAGGTCAGCCAAAATGTCCCTTGAGTCTGCTCAAAGCCAAGGTAAAAATAATGTGACACCTGAACAAAGGGGTAATCAACAAAGATCGCCATTTCCTGGACCAATGTTCCAATCACATGATCCTAGTAATAGAGAGAGCTACATCAGCCCTAGGTATTTAGGGGACAGACCCCGGGTAGGATATCGGCCTGATATGGCAGGTATGAACAATAACCAGAGACAAAATCAAGATCAAAGAAATGATGGTCCCTACCAGTCATTGGAGACACAGAGCAGATTTGATCCCAACACCATGATATATGGTAATCAGGATAGGCCCCGATATGTGGATCGATTTACTGATAATGGAAATCAACCTAGGGGCCAGTACCCACAATCTGAGAGACAGGACATGAGGCAAAACGTGAACTACAATCCACGTCAGTACAATGATTCCCCACCAGGGGATTATAATCAAAGGATGGGTGCAACCCGCTCCCCTCCACAAATGAATCAAGAGTTCAGAAACCATCCCAACCGACATCATTCACCTGAGAGGTATCAGAATAGATCCAATCAGGGGGAAAACAACCAATATCGACCTAGACCACAGAAAGAGGATCCTAGAGAGATGGAAAGGTTCCAGTGCCTTGAGGCCCAAGTGAAAATGTTAGCTGAGCAAATAGGAAAGCTCTGTACAGCGCAAAAACAACCTTCCAAAGAGGGGGCTGATGGCCATAGCAATGATCGGGGGGCTTCCGAAAAGTGACTAAGTACTCATGATAACTGCAGTGCCAAAATGACAGATTGCTCTGATATAATTTTGCATAACGACTCTGAGATGCCTAATGGATTAAATGTGAAAGTGCCAGTGAATGAACTTGTGACAGAAAGTGCCAATAATTCTAAAAAAGAGGTACGGTTTAATCTAGAGCTAAATAAAACAGTAAAGATTTGTACAAATGAAAAAGAAACATTAGGAATTCCAAAAGAAAAAAGGGACAGACTTAAGAAAAATGACTCATGCATGGGGAATACCAGTGGACAGGGAGTAAGTGGGGATGCTATACCTCCTTCCCTGGGCAAGCAAAACAATGACCAAACACAGACAGAAAAAGGAAATACTCACAAGGAGGGTACAAGTCAATCACCTGAAGAATTCTTTGAGCCACATATTTTTGAAGAGGCTGAAAGGGCTGGTATCACACTAAATGATCGCAAATGCACAGAATTAAAAAATGACAAATTGATGAATGATGTTGTTACACATGTTCAGTTGGAAGGTTGTAATGTGGTCTCTGATGTTACCCAGATGGATGGGCGAACAGTGGCCACACTCCAAAAAACCTCTGATCATGGAGAAATGAATAAAGTCTCTCGCGCAGAAATGGGTAAAAAGGAGGGAAAAATGTCTTTCCATTTACCAATGTGTTTAGCCAAAAGTGAAAAAGACCTGAGAAAGGTGAGCCCTGAAATCAGTAAGAATTCACATTTCTTATGTGTATTAGAGGAAGTTGAGGACAGATATTATGCACCCATCACTGTAGAAGAAAAATGCCACACCTTTGCTATGATTGACACTGGCGCACAGGCCACAATTATGTCCAAGGAGCTGGTAAAGAGTATCAATGAAGGGAGACCCCCACGGAGTCAGATCACAGTGAAGGAAAATCAAGGCCCAGTGCATAACTTTAATGGGGAGGAGGTGCCCATCATAGGTGTAACTGAGGTTGACATAAAAATAGGAAAGCACAGAATGAAACAAGAGGTATTGATCACATCTATTTGTGAAATTCCATTTCTGATGGGGACAGATTGTCTGAAAAGTTTGTCTCCTCTAATAGATGGGGTGAATGGAGTGCTGTGGTCCTTAACCAAAAAACCATTGAGGCCTAAGAAACTAAAATCACAAAACAGCAATATAAATTAATGTCACACCGTTGCCAAAACAAATGATGCTGTGGAGGTATATCTCCAGAATAGCTGCATACCTAGTGTCACTGTTATATTAATGTGTCAAGACAAAATGCAGAGCGACAATGAAAAACTACCTGTACAAATATACTTGGACCCAAGGAAAAATTGGCAGACTGCCATAGATGAGCACACATTACGTTTTTATTTAAAAGAGAAAACATGCAAACAGAATATTACTCCTAAAACAGATTCAGAAAAACACATTACCACTCTGGCAGAAATACACATGGAAGATGAGCAACCATGGGTTCATGTTGGTATAAATGACTATTTTAAAACAATAAAAGCCACTTTAGCGCTTGAACATGAAAGGAGTTTCATTAATGAGAAATTGTTGCAAAAATAATGGAGAGGGAAGAAATCCCGAGATTTAGGATTAAAAACCAATATGTTTCTGGCTTGGACAGTCCAGACTTTGAAAACCGAATTGCAGGCAGATGCATGCTTAAAATTAGCATTGGGCAGAAAACAATTTACCATAATGTATGGATAGTGAGTGGAGCACGAAATGAATTTTACATGGGAAATGACATCATGCACAGAATGTGTATGGTGTTAGATATCCTTAATCAAAAAATATGGTCACACCTAGGTGGTCCGGCACCTGAATTTGAAGACAAAAGAAGGTCTTATCATTGTGCACAACTGGTTCCTTATGCAATCGAATTACAAATGAGGAAAGATACTATTATTCCTGCATTTACAAAACAGTTTGCAATAACACTGAAATGCAAAAATGGACAGCAGATGAAAGGTTCTGATGCATTTGTATGCCTGAATGAATCCATAAAACAGCAAGGCCTGTATTATGAATACATTCCATTGGTAGATATTGGTGAAGGATCTGTAAACATTATGGTAAATAATAAAGGTTGTCAGGATATTCATTTAGAGGAAAACTCCCCATTAGGAATGGCCATACAAAAATCACATTATACGGCAGATTTAAATAACATGGTGATTGGAAATATTCCTGAAAAGTATGTAGATGCCAAGGGTGAGTTGCCAGAACACCTGAACTCTCAGCCCAAAGGAATATTTAAAATTCATTCTGTGTATCCTTATGATTCAAATGAGACAGTGTGCTGCCATCAAGAGGATTGCATAATATTTAATTTAAATGAAAATGAAACAGAAAATCAGCCCATTGAAGTGGAAGCTGATATGCCAACATATTTAAAAGTGGCAGCTTTACAAAAAGACACAGCCACACAGTTAGAGGAAAGCGCCGAGATTCCCTTACCAGAAGATTTTCCAGAATTTTCCAAAATGGTAGAAGAACAGATCTCCTTAGCGAATGCGTGTGAAAGCAATGAGGAGAGGGACAATCTGAGGGAGATATTTGTGGAGTTTAAGGATGTATTTGCAAAAGATGCTTATGATTGTGGTTTAACTGATTTACATGTGGCCACACTACCAGAAGGGTGTAGCAGAAATCCAGTGTTTGTACGCCAGTATAGACTACCGCTGGCATTTTTAGAATCATTGGCAGAGATTATTAAAAATTTGGAATCGCGGGGAATAATTAGGCCCATTCATAGCACATCCAATACACCTATTTTAGGTGTGTTAAAGCCAAATGGTCAATGGCGGCTGTGTGCAGACTTGAGAGAGTTAAATAAAAGAGTACCAGTATCTAGATGGCCACTGCCATTCATTGATCAGGGCCTAGCTCAGATACATGGTTCAAATGTATTTACCACATTAGATCTCACCTCTGGATATTGGTGCGTGCCATTGGCAGAGGAGATACAACATTTATTTCCCTTTACATTTGACAGGACTCAATATGCCTGGCTTAGAGCTCCGTTCGCGTACATCAATAGTGGGAGTGAGTTTGGCATATTTTTGAGAAAGGCCATGCCGGATGCAGCGGAAAGAGGAACAATAGTTTATGTGGACGATGTCCTGATAAAAAATAAAAGCCTGAAAAGCCATTTTGATGAAATAAGACATGTAATTGGCCAATTGCAGAAAGCAGGCGCCAAAGTATCTTTGCAAAAAGCACAATGGTGCAAGAAAAAAGTGAACTTTCTAGGGCATGAAGTGACTGAACATGGGCTGAATCCACAAAAGAAGAAAATAGAGGCCATACAAAGATTAAAAGATCCTAAAAATGTGAAAGGAGTAAAAAGTTTATTAGGGATGACAGGCTATAACAGAAAGTTCATTGAAAATTATGCAGAAATCACTTAACCATTGACTAAACTGCTTAAACTGAATACTCCCTGGAAATGGGAAAAAGAGCAGTCTGATGCAGTGGCTAAATTAAAGGAATGTCTTGTAAAGGCACCATGTTTAGCATACCCCATAAAGGACAGGGATTTCTTTATAGAAATAGGTTTTTCTGAACATTGTATGTCAGCAGTGTTATCACAAAAACACGATTTGAATCACAAAACCATTGCATATGCAAGTAAGGCATTTTCCCAAGTTGAAATGAAATTTAATGAATGTGAAAAGGCCCTATTAACCACTGTGTGGGCGCTACAACATTTCCGCCCCATTGTTCAGGGAGAAAAGGTGATTATTGAAACAAATCACCAACCTTTGCAATTTTTAGAGAGTAAAAGAATTAGATCAGGTAATCTAGCGCAATCCAGAATCACTTCATGGACGCTGGCATTACAAGGTTTTCCCGTAGAAGTGAGATATGGACAAAATAAAAAGAACCCAATTGCTCAAGGGTTAGCTGACTTACATGACTGTGCAGCTGAACAAATACCAAATGAAAAATGGAAGTAGAAACTAGTTTGCAGGAATTTGAACAATCACCACACAAAGCTTTTGATGAAAAAACATGCAAGGATTTGCCAACTGTATATGTGGATGGTTGTGCTTTTCACATTGAAAATGACAGTAATAAACAGTTAGTGGCAGGAATAGGAAATGTCTGGTTGAAATGTGAAGGTGTCCCCAGTATAGGGATGAGGATTGGAGATAGGAGCAGTCAGGTGGCGGAATTGGCAGCCATTTATAAAGCAATTGCTACTGCAGTTGATAAAAAGTTCAGTGAAATTGTCCTGGTGACTGATTCTGACTATGCACGGAATAGCTTTGTGGAGTATTTGCCTGGTTGGAAAGCAAGAGGCATGGTTACATATAACAAAAAGCCACTTAAGCATGGAAAAATGATACAAGCCATAGACAAATTGGTGTCAGAGAATAAAACAATATACTGGAGAAACATTCGTGGGCATTTAAAAACACCAGGAGAGGATAAGGAGGGAAATGATAAGGCAGACCACCTGGCTAAGATTGGGGCTGTGATGGGAGAATTGCTACCTATTGATTATTTAATGGGTGAAATACAAATTGATGCAGTCACACGTTCTAAAGCACCAAAGGTGGTAGATCAACCGGTGGTGCAGTGGAGTCATGACACGCCAGACCAAGATTTGATTGAGGCACAAAAGAATGATCAAATTTTGGGAATCTATTATAATCATTTGATAGATCCCGAACAAAATTCTTTGACAGAAAATGATTGTATGGGAAAAGAGGAGTTGAGGGTGTTATTAAAGAACAAAACACGAATTAGATTAAAGGATGGACTCATGATTAGAGAGTCCATAACAGGACAAATACAGTGGGTAGTACCCCTCTCATTCAGAGGACTAATGCTACACCATGCACATGATGCCATAACTGCAGGCCATAGAGGTTCACAAAAAACATTAGAAATACTAAAAGATTATGCTTACTGGCCACATATGTCCCAAGATGTGGAATTATATACTAGAGGATGTCTAGTATGCGCCCAATTTAAATCTGCTTCACCAATGCATAGAGCACCATTGATGAAAAGAGGCCTAACTCTCCCATGGTCAGATTTGCAAATAGACTATGTAGGTCCTTTAAAAAGGTCGAGCAGGGGACACCGTTATATTTTGAGTGTGGTATGTTTGATGTCGAAGTGGATTGAATGCATTCCTGCACCAGATTGTAGTGCGCAAACAGCAGCCACATTGCTGGTGAACCATGTGTTCTCAAGGTTTGGGTTGCCACAAAGAATTGAGTCAGACAGAGGAAGTCATTTCACAAGTACTCTAATGAGTAAGGTATGGCAAATACTAGGTGTGAAAAGGAAACTACATATCGCATATCGGGCGGCGTCTTCAGGTACAGTTGAAAGAAGCAATAGGTCTGTTGTGGATATTTTAAAGAAATTTGTGGCAGAAGCAGGTTCCAGCTGGGATTTACGTTTACCGTTGGTTTTGATGGCAATCAGATCAACTCCTGCCAAGGCAACAGGTGTTAGCCCCCATGAGGTCTTGACAGGTAGGAAAATGGTGTTACCACAACACCTACTATACAGAACACATGAGCAGACACTTGTGAGTGCATCCACAGTTCATTAATATATTGATGAACTGAGGAGGCATTTGCAACATGCATTTGCTTTTGTGCAGAGAAATCTGGAAAGAGCTGCTGACAGTGCAAAGTCTTATTATGACAAAAATACATCAATAAAGGAATACAGTGTAGGGGATCAGGTGTACAAGTTTCATTTTGGAAAAAGTAAACAGAAAAATTCTAAATTTCTAGCAGCCTGGCAGGGGCCATTTTGAATTATAGATAAGGTCTCTCCTGTAGTTTATAAAATTTTGAAAAATGAAGGTGAAACGGCAATAGAGCAGTTTGTCCATGTAAATCAAATCAAACCATGCCATCCCAGACATGAGATCAGGCAGCTTGAGCATGTAGAAACAGATAAAGTCCCTTGAACACAAAAAGAGAAAATAAATGGGTACAATCAGGAGGCAGTGACAAAGAAGTTAAAAAGTTGATTGTTATAATGGCACATAAACACTGTAATATATGTAAAAATATATAATATAAAATAAATAAATAAATAAATAAAAATATATAATGGAAGCTCATGGTTGGTGTGCAGAGAGAAAATGTATTAAATATTGAATGCTGTTTTATATGTGCTTGTTTTCTTTTAACTTGTGTTTAATTTCAGAAAAAAAAAAAAAAAACCGAAATATTTTTACCAAGCATGTTTTATTTTTGGCAAAAGGGTGAAGTTAGTATTGTGCTATGTACTTAATTTGTTTATTTTCTATTTGATTTAGAAAATTAACATTATTTGGTCGGAGGTTCCGGGATCAGAGCCCACGGGAGACGATGGAGTCCTGGAGCCCACGTGGATGGATTCCGGGAAAGCCCCAAAGAGGGGTGAAGACCAAGGCTGCAAAGCGCTCAGCATTGAAGATGATACCGATGATATGGTTAATGATTATGATATTTGGAGGGATCTTCAAGAATTCAGAAGCACAGGTTGTCATTGAACCTGGACCAGCATCTGGTATCGCGGTGGAAGAGGCACCAGGATTCATCATGAGTGATAGAAGGATGATTTTCCAAAATATATACATACCATTGAATCCTGAGATTTTGATTGAAAAACACTTGAACAATACCGGAATTAAGATTGAACAGACTAAAGAGTGGCTGGAAATAAGAAAAGAGGACACTAAGCAGTCAATAAGAGATATATTAATGCAATTGGAAAAAACATTTGTGAATTCAGCAGACATTAAGAAGAAGAGAGGAAAGAGAGGTGCAGTGATGCTCGCGATATCAATGGTAATGTCTGTAGTTGGAGCCATAATAGGTACCACAATATCAACAGCCAATTCTATTTCGGTAGGAACACTGAGTACTAAAGCGCAACAACTGAGTATTGACCTAGAAATAATACAAAAAACATTAGATGGAATTAGAGGGGGACTGGATGAACAAGTAAGATTCATAAATGAAACTGCAATCATTCTAAATGAACAAGCGGATGTAATGCAACGGGCGACTAAAATAATACTTAAGCATGACAGAACTTTAAATGAAATATTGAACACATTGAGTCCTGTTGATAGACTATTAACGAATTATATGAGAGAAGTTCAAACTGCAGTTTCACAATTGATTCAAGGACATATCCCCTTGTATTTTGTTTCGCAGGATATTATTCGTCAAATGATAGAAAGATTGACCAGGAGGGAAATTGATATAATACAGGTAAAAATTGCATTCGAAATGGGTAATGCAATGCCGTTATATGTGGACTTGGAAAGACTAGAGATTGGATTTTTGCTATGCATCCCATATGTAGCCCCTGAACTAATTTATCAAACGAAGTGGGTACACAACGTGGGATTTTGGCAAGAGGACAAATTTATTAAGATTAAGACTCCAGAAGTGGTGGCATTTCAGTCATGGGAACCTGAAGTTTATTTAATACCAAGCCTGGAAACATGTGTAAAATTTAAAGAACAAAATTATATGTGTCCAGGTAAACCGTTTGTTCCTGATGCCACAGATGCTATTTGTGGTTTGAAATCTGACCCAAGTATATCAGAGGGATGTAAAGTGATTATTAGCAATATGGGGAGTGAAGAAATGGCACAGGCTAAGATGGTCAGAGGTAAATGGTTGATCAGCACCTGTTTAAAGAACATGACGGTAGTACATTTAAACCATGGAACATACGTGGTTAAACAGGTGAAATATAATGTTTTTTATTTACAGGTTCCAAAGGATACAATTGTGTCAATTGGGGGGTTAACATTGTTTCATGTAACAAATGATGTTTGGGAAAGCCAAGTGGAAAATATCGATTTTTTTCAAAGGGATACTTTTCCAATAGACCCGGATGTGGAATATTTATTGAATCACAAAGAAAGACATGTTATAAAAATGAATTTGAGAAAAAACAATATTACAATTAGTAATCTGGGGATAATAGAAGTGGAAAGATTTAATTGGGGAACCTGGGGGGAACGCTCAACAGTGGGTTTGGCTGTCCTGGTGCTAATCATGGGTGGATGGTTGATTGTGCTATCAGTAAAAATGAAAATGTTACTGATTTTACTAGCTACGTCAGGAAGAGAAAGATATCCCAATACACATGCATTTTAAAAGAAAAAAGAAAGAACAAGTTGTTTTTAGGAATTGGCTTTGATTGTAGCCAAGTTCTAAAAACAAAAGGAGGGTATGTAAGGATATTTGGCGTGTTACAGCACAGAGAACAGCACTACTGCACAGGTAGCAATTTTTTTTATGCAGCACCACCACATGGGTGCGGTGCATTGCTATATGTGTTACCAGATTAACATGGAAAGACAGGCTATTCAGTCAAAAACAATTTTAACATATAAGATGCAAATCTATTTTTACAGTTAAAAGCACACGTGCACATTCAAAAATGCACACTATTTTTCACCTGAAATGCCTATGGTGCAAGAGACACATTTGAAAATTAATAACTAACATTATTCATAACTAACCTGACTAATAAAACTGAATTTAACATAACCCACTAATAAAAATGTGTCTCCACTGCAGAAATAGGCCTACTCTGAAAGTGAACTTTTAAACGCACATTCATTTTTTTTTCTTTTTCTCTGCTGCTCTGTCCACATAACTTAGGAAGCCAAGGGCGCGAAGATACAGGAAATCAGTTGGTTACAAATGGTTACTGTAAAAAGGAGCCATTGTGTAGAGAGGGAGGATGTGGCATGATTAATTTCTGATTGGAGCAGCGTCATAGCAAGTATCATGCTAGAGGCAGTGATGAGGGTTTTGCTGGGGGGAGTTTGAAGGGAGAGGGAGAACAGTCGGGATTTGGAGAGCTGGGAGAAGGACCTGTTTTCCTGGTTGGAGCATTTCTGATGAAAAAGCTGAGAGCTCCAGGCAATAACCCCGGTTTGAGAACGAAAGACGCTTGTTTTCACCGGGGTTAATCTTCAAGGGAGCCACATTCAGAAAGAGAACAGCTGAATAAAACTCGGGCTGAACAGATAAGGTAATTACAGGAGTGTGGGGGCTGAGTGTGTACGAGAATATTCAGTTAGTGTAGGAAAGGAGATTCCTGTGATTTAATCACATGTTAATGTTGCAAATCGAGTTCTTTTCTCCGCCACTCTCTTTTCAGTGTATCACAGACGATGCTGTTACTGTGCTATTTTATTTATTTTTGTAAAGAGTGAGATTGTGTTTAAATGCAACTTTTATAATACAGAAAAATATTTGAAAGCAGACGGGTGGTGTGTTTTATATTTACCAATACAGTGCTGATGATGTGGGGAGATTTTTAAACAGTGCAATTGTCATTTTAAGACAGATATGTGCATGATCATATTCAGTATGGACAGTTGTGACGACTGTTTGTAGCATAGCTCGTTGGAGGTACATGAGCCAACGGGAAGAGAGACTCTCTGGACATAGTTCCCTACCGTATATAAGGTAGTGGAAATTACCACAAAATTACCACATATAGCTCTCTGTCGTAAATAAGTCAGTGAGATCGCCCATGGTGGCACACTAACACTAACACTGAAAATGTGGTATTCCTGAAATGTAGGCCTGAGGTCTCTCTAGTGATTACACGAAAAATCTAAGCAAAGATAAGGGATTCCGGACATTGGGGCCACAAATAAAACAAGGGAATTATGCTCACCAAAATACCACCAACCACGCATACCAACCACGCATACCAAATATGCATGTCTGGGTGCTGAAATAATGCATGTCCACTGTATTATTGTTGTACATGGCCCAATCTGAATACAAGGAGTGGTTGTTGCTAAGTTATTTTTCGGCGGTAAGAAAATACCGTCAGGCCCCAAATCTCCACAAAATACCCTACAGAGCCTCTGAGCTGGTGGATGCCCTCCATCTTGAAATGTCGATATATGATCCATCCATTCAGTTCTTTGAGATTCATAACCGGGCGTACCTTCTCTTTCCTGTGCACCAAGAGCATGTTGGTTACAAACCTCGGTGTTGTTTCGCATCGCTCTATCTCCTTTTTGTGGACTAACTGCACTATCTCACTGTCTAGGCATGCCTGTTCTGCTTGCGCTACTTTCTGACTCTGAGGTCTGCTCAGCTGGACTGGGGCTTCTATGAAATCTAGCTGCAAATCTCTGATGGTTTGCAATATCCAGGTATTGCTTGAAAGCGCGCACCAATTCTCCAAAAACATGCGCGGCCTCCCCACTACTGGAGGATACTGAATCGCTCTCACCTGGTGTAAATCCTTGTCCTCGTCCTGTTCCTCTGGACCTGTGGCCTCTCGGGAATCTCCCTTTGGACGGGAAGAATGTGTCCTGGCTCCTATTTTCCCAGTATTGCGCCATGGGATTCTGGGGTCTTCTTCCTCCCTGACTGCAACCGGCTGCACAACCCCTGAAGCGGCTGGTCCCGCCAAAAACTCTGCTTGGAAATATTTTACGGATAGATGCTTGTGCCTTTTCCAGTGAAGTGTATGTTCTGACGAACCGGCCCATCTCCTTCCCAAAGGTCTCTCCAAACAGGAGTCCCTGGGCTCCTTCTCCTGCTTCATACGATGCTAGATCGCTAAGTTTCGAGTCTATTTTCAGCAATAGGCCCCTCCTCCTTTCCGGAGCGATGGCACAATTCACATTTCCGAGGAGGCAGAATGCTCTCTGAGCCCAGCCGGCAAGAGCTTCAGGGTCTACTTCTTCCCCGGTGTCCTTTGCCCTCTCTGCAAACGCACATTCATTTTTTTTTCTTTTTCTCTGCTGCTCTGTCCACATAACTTAGGAAGCCAAGGGCGCGAAGATACAGGAAATCAGTTGGTTACAAATGGTTACTGTAAAAAGGAGCCATTGTGTAGAGAGGGAGGATGTGGCATGATTAATTTCTGATTGGAGCAGCGTCATAGCAAGTATCATGCTAGAGGCAGTGATGAGGGTTTTGCTGGGGGGAGTTTGAAGGGAGAGGGAGAACAGTCGGGATTTGGAGAGCTGGGAGAAGGACCTGTTTTCCTGGTTGGAGCATTTCTGATGAAAAAGCTGAGAGCTCCAGGCAATAACCCCGGTTTGAGAACGAAAGACGCTTGTTTTCACCGGGGTTAATCTTCAAGGGAGCCACATTCAGAAAGAGAACAGCTGAATAAAACTCGGGCTGAACAGATAAGGTAATTACAGGAGTGTGGGGGCTGAGTGTGTACGAGAATATTCAGTTAGTGTAGGAAAGGAGATTCCTGTGATTTAATCACATGTTAATGTTGCAAATCGAGTTCTTTTCTCCGCCACTCTCTTTTCAGTGTATCACAGACGATGCTGTTACTGTGCTATTTTATTTATTTTTGTAAAGAGTGAGATTGTGTTTAAATGCAACTTTTATAATACAGAAAAATATTTGAAAGCAGACGGGTGGTGTGTTTTATATTTACCAATACAGTGCTGATGATGTGGGGAGATTTTTAAACAGTGCAATTGTCATTTTAAGACAGATATGTGCATGATCATATTCAGTATGGACAGTTGTGAGTGACTGTTTGTAGCATAGCTCGTTGGAGGTACATGAGCCAACGGGAAGAGAGACTCTCTGGACATAGTTCCCTACCGTATATAAGGTAGTGGAAATTACCACAAAATTACCACATATAGCTCTCTGTCGTAAATAAGTCAGTGAGATCGCCCATGGTGGCACACTAACACTAACACTGAAAATGTGGTATTCCTGAAATGTAGGCCTGAGGTCTCTCTAGTGATTACACGAAAAATCTAAGCAAAGATAAGGGATTCCGGACATTGGGGCCACAAATAAAACAAGGGAATTATGCTCACCAAAATACCACCAACCACGCATACCAACCACGCATACCAAATATGCATGTCTGGGTGCTGAAATAATGCATGTCCACTGTATTATTGTTGTACATGGCCCAATCTGAATACAAGGAGTGGTTGTTGCTAAGTTATTTTTCGGCGGTAAGAAAATACCGTCAGGCCCCAAATCTCCACAAAATACCCTACAGAGCCTCTGAGCTGGTGGATGCCCTCCATCTTGAAATGTCGATATATGATCCATCCATTCAGTTCTTTGAGATTCATAACCGGGCGTACCTTCTCTTTCCTGTGCACCAAGAGCATGTTGGTTACAAACCTCGGTGTTGTTTCGCATCGCTCTATCTCCTTTTTGTGGACTAACTGCACTATCTCACTGTCTAGGCATGCCTGTTCTGCTTGCGCTACTTTCTGACTCTGAGGTCTGCTCAGCTGGACTGGGGCTTCTATGAAATCTAGCTGCAAATCTCTGATGGTTTGCAATATCCAGGTATTGCTTGAAAGCGCGCACCAATTCTCCAAAAACATGCGCGGCCTCCCCACTACTGGAGGATACTGAATCGCTCTCACCTGGTGTAAATCCTTGTCCTCGTCCTGTTCCTCTGGACCTGTGGCCTCTCGGGAATCTCCCTTTGGACGGGAAGAATGTGTCCTGGCTCCTATTTTCCCAGTATTGCGCCATGGGATTCTGGGGTCTTCTTCCTCCCTGACTGCAACCGGCTGCACAACCCCTGAAGCGGCTGGTCCCGCCAAAAACTCTGCTTGGAAATATTTTACGGATAGATGCTTGTGCCTTTTCCAGTGAAGTGTATGTTCTGACGAACCGGCCCATCTCCTTCCCAAAGGTCTCTCCAAACAGGAGTCCCTGGGCTCCTTCTCCTGCTTCATACGATGCTAGATCGCTAAGTTTCGAGTCTATTTTCAGCAATAGGCCCCTCCTCCTTTCCGGAGCGATGGCACAATTCACATTTCCGAGGAGGCAGAATGCTCTCTGAGCCCAGCCGGCAAGAGCTTCAGGGTCTACTTCTTCCCCGGTGTCCTTTGCCCTCTCTGCAAGGTCCATAATCTTGGCGAGGGGTCCTGCCAAGTCCAACACTTTCTCCTGGCAGCTTCTCCAGGACCTGTCAATACCCTTACGGGGATCTTTACTCGTTTTTGACACAAAGGTCAGCATCTTCGGATTGAACTCGGGGGGTCTCTGCTACCTTTCCCGGGAGATCTGGTCGTGGGCACTCAGCTCTTAGGTGCTGTCTCACCTCCTTATCTAGCGCTTTGCGCAGTCTTACTGTCCTATACTGTGCTACTTGAGGGGATGGTTGCCACTCAGTGGACCTCGGATTTCGGATGCTGTCTGGGTCAAACATATCCTCTTAAGCTTCTAGGAGGTGTTTCTCCTTCCGTTCTCTCTTTCCCCCACTGGGTCTTGCCCAGTCGTCTTCCGCAGCCTCTTCTTCTCCCTGCAAGGCCTGATCTTCTGCCTGCTCATCTTCCGAGCATGGGTCTTCTCCTGTGTTGTCTTCCCCTGGAGAGGGGGTCATGAGTTCCGGCACTGCCTGACCCTGAAGGTAAGTCTCTTTCAGCTTCGCGAAAGCATCGGCTACCTCTGGGGCCTTTTCTTCTGCCCTGTCCAAAGAGCCCCGGGGGTCGTCAGAGGCTTTCCTCTTGAGGGCTATCTTACTCCCCTTATGCCCCTCTTTCAAGGGTTCTGTGGGCGTGCGCTTAAAGTCTTTGGTGCTACTACTGGGCTGTGAGAGCATAGCTTCTAATGTCTCCAGTCTCTCCTGCAGGGGTCTGACCCCTTCTGCCACTGCATCAATAAGGGAGCTTCCCAGTACTTGCTTAAAGCTGGCAGCGAGGTCCTGAGGCTGTTCCTCCTCGCTCCACTCAAACTCTGACATTTTTCTGCTGTGCTGTGTGCCTAAATACCTGAATCAGGTGTCTTAGCACGCCCACTGCTCCCTCGTGATGTTTATTAATATATATTTATTTTTTTTTTAGTGGCTGCACCAATTTGTATGTCTCCTGCCTTCAGGCTGATGCAAGGGTCCTCGCTTCTTTCACGCCAATCTTCTGCTGTCTAGCAGTGTGGGGTGATGACTCCCCTGTGGCCTGTTGCTCACGCTCTCGTGGGCTGCTGCCTCCTCAGCTGTCTGTGCTTAGCTGATGATATTGTGTGCACGCGATCATTAAGACTGCTTATCTCTTTAATTATATTATACTTTAATTTGGTTGTGTGAGCGTTCAGCACGGCCTGGTTGTCCTGATGAAAGCGTTGCTTAATAGCAGCGTATGCTTTGATGCACGGGTTTGTCACGCTTATACACCTCCCACCCGCGGGTGGGGGTTGAAGTGTTGGAGCGCTGTGCGCTGCTCCTCGCGAGTGGCAGCTCCGCCTACCCGAGGCTGGGGGCTGCCGCTGCGAGTCCTCACTGCTGTGTAGGCGCACTTAGCCCCTCGCGGGCACTGGCTCCTGCTATCCGAGGGTGGGGTCCGGGCCTCGCAAGTGATTTCGCACTCCGGTGCTGCGAAGTCCGCACCCCTGATGTGCCGAAATTACGGCACGGGCCCGCCAGTCTCGCGGGCAGACTCCTATAGTTCGCCTGACGTCTATGACTCGAAATGCAATCTACATAAAAGAGGGGGCCGACCCTATACGCGTATGTGCGTATGTAACAAAACGTAAGACTAAAACCTTTCTGTGAATCTTCTTCCACACGTTCACTGTGCCTTATCTGTACATGGTTAAATGACAATTGCATCAATACTCCCTCACTCATTCGCAGCCAATTCTCACACAGAAAATACGGAGAGGGAAGAAATGGTACTTATCTGCTTGAAGAGCAGTAAAAGAAGAGGAGGAGTCCAAGCACAGGAAGTGGGTTGTGACTGGCTGGGAGGCCATGGACTACAGAGACTCATGGATTGTGTAGTTTTGAAAGGAGAGTTCTGTTGAACACTTTGCAAAGTTTTATATAAGTTTGTTGAACTGCTGAAGAGTAGTAAATAAATGAAGTTGAAGCATAATGCTCGCCTCCAGTCTTGTCATAGATTGGGGCCGCAACCTTTCTGAATGCTCATATCATTATGATGTTACTCACTTTTTTTTTACTATGCCACTTACCCAATTATACCCAAACACGATTTTAGTTGCTAGAAGTAATGTTTTGAGAGCTGACAGATTGTGTCGTTTTTGTAATATCCAGCTGGAAACCACAAAACATCTCTTAAATGAATGCCATTGTTTAGCAGAGAGAAGGAACGACTTACATTTTTACACAATGAAATAAGCCTTTACTCTGACCATTTCTGGGAAAGAATTGGTATGGCTCATAAATTATCTGTATCCATTGCAGTGTTCAATTTATTTAGAGCAATATTGGATTAATATGATGTGTGTTATGTATGGCTGTTAAGTGATTTTGGTTTTATCACTTACGTTCTAGATTGTACATATTTATTTATACCAATTCAGTCCTTGTACCAAGTATATGATGGAACGCCTATTTTAAACATTCTTTTAACTTGTGTATAAGTGTGTTGTTTATGAAAGGTTTATTTGTTACCATATCACAAATATATAAATTAAATAAATAAGTTACCCGAGTTACACAAATCAAAAGTACATGCAATAGCTGTTGGCCAAGTTTCAGTGTGGGAGCAGGACCACAGGTGCAGCACAGTACAATAACGTATATATTCTGTAGTTGAGCCACGAGCTTACCACTGTAGAGTGGAATTGAATGGGGGAAGTAGGGGAAACAGTTAGAGTTGGCAGAGGGGGGAGGCTCACAGCTGCCATGGGGCCAGCCACTGTTGTGGTGGACTAACAGTGGAGGGTTGTTTGGTACAGGAGGGGCAATTCAGATGGCTTCCAGTGGACGATCTACTGGTCTGGGGGACCCACAGGAGGAAGGTTAGGGTGGGAGAAGCTGTATATGGGCATGGGGTTCACTGTTGCAGCCGCAATAATGTATTTTATTCTTGGAAAACGGGCTATAGTCAAACTCAAAACGTACACAAAGGTGAGTATTGTGATCTTTAGAACACTCTTGTCTTCTGATCCTTTAAAGTTAACTCACTGCTCAAAAGGGAACACATGTTTAAATAGTGGGTGGACCATATTGCCCAGGCAGTGTTTATGGCTATTGCTAATGATTTGTTCATCCTCTGCTAAAATGGTTTTCAGAGTGCAATCTGGCATGAAGCTTCTTGGACTGTTCTTCCTTGGAGCCAAAGGGGGCACATGGTGGTATAAAACAGGGAAGAGTTTGGAATTTGGGGTGCAAAACAACTTGCCTCGAAGCAAGGAGCTGGTGAGACCTCCATAGTCATGGACGAGTTGATGGCATGGGTACATGGTTGTGGAGAAGGCTGGGGTCAACCTCTTTGTTGTCAGACGTGACATGTCTGGTACAATCCCATTTTAACATCAACTCTGCAATGAAATTAAATTCAAGGTTGGGAGCATGCACATGGAAATAAGGGTAGAAATCATTTACGCAAAAGGGCTGGCTACAGAGCAAGGAGGCTGTGGTTTCTGCACGGGTGTGGGAGCGGAGAAAGCAGGGTTGAGTCTGAGTGTTTATCGGTCATGGTGTCAGAACTGGTACAGTCCCTGCTCCAATCCCCACTCCAACATCACCTTCTTGGTGCTCCTAAACAAATTTAAGTTCAAAGGTCAGAGCAAGCATGCCTTGCTTTCCACCAGTATGTCCAAAATATCACTGACCTGGTGCTCTCAACATACAACGTCCTCCGAAAGACTATTACCAACCTATCGAGCATTAGCACCCTGGGTGGGGATGCTGGCCAATCAGGAGGTTAGGAACATGGGCAGTACTGCATGATACAAGCCTGCATTCTGAGCTGCCTGGGCAGCCAATGCCCCCTTCCCTTCCCTGGTCCCCCTTCACCACTTTGCACCCATGTAGATTCCTCCATGGGTGCTTATGGTGTCTAAAAAAAAAAGAAACATACCTTTATCCCGTATCCCAGGTCGTGTAGTGCTGCTTGTCAGGGAAGTCTGTTTTCATGTTGATGACGTCAGAGTTATCGACCTTGAAAATGGATTTCACTGACTAGCAGCACTACACGGATCCGAGTCGCAGGATAAAGTTACCTTTTTTTAAGACACCATTAGCACACATGCAATGAACTGCACAGATGCTAATGAGCCATATGACCCTCTGTAGATGGCCTACTAATGGCACCGCTGGGTATATCACCTCACTATTGTATAGACCAGCCCCTCCTTCTCTAGTTTGACTCCACCTAGTGGTGCGGCTACTGTACAAAAATCATAAAAATACTGTAAGCATAGTGAGAGAGACAGTCACACACACCCAATTGCAGACAAAAACAGAGAGGGTGAGAGATGTAGAGGGAAAGAAAGAGGCAGGCAGTGAGAGAGAGACTAGCAGCTGGGCAGCAAAGAACATACCTTAAGTAATGCCCCCAAACGTATTGGTGCTGTCACTTTCCTCATGTCCTCTCCTGATGGACAATGCAAGACGCTAAGCGGGCTTCTGTATGCTAAAATGATATTGTATTTTAGCATATCACCCCATAGAAGAACACATTGGAGTACAATACAGAAAAAAGGAGAGAGATTGAGCGAGAGACTCAGAGTTAGAGAATGAGAATGTGATATATGACCTCATTACGAGTTTGACGGTCCGGAAATCAAGGTGCTGGTAGCAAACTACTGGCACGCATTCTGGACCACCAAACTATAAGTATGCTGGTAGGGGCACTGAACTACCGGCAGGCTTGAATAGCTGGGAGTTCAGGCTCCTACCGGCATGTTTTTCACAGAAGCACCAACACCGTTAACAACGCTGCCAGTGCTGCCAGTGCTTCAGTGTCCCCATTCCCATGGAGTCCTAATGGAAATGGGAATTTACCATGCCATAGCTGCTTGTGATATTCCGGTAGCACCAGGATGTCAGGCGGCGGTAACATTGTTTAGGGGTTGCCTGTAGCCAGGGGGTTTTACAGGCAATCTCGTAATGAGGGCCATACAGTGAAAGATAGAGAATTTGGTTTTTCTATTTGGAGTTTTAAATGGTGCAAACCTAGCTAGGAAGCAACAGCATGCTGACATATGGTGAGAAATATTTATGTTTATGAATTTGTAGTGCGCTCCCGGTACCCTAAGGCTTAAGGGTGCAAACAGAAAATAACAAACAGCAACAAAGAGAAAACACAAATCATAGGATTGCAGATGCTAATATGATGGACCAAGAGAGTTGGGCAGGACACACGGGGGTCTAGCAGAATAGTACAGTCTTCAGCTTTAAAAAAAAAAACTTCTGTCGATTCAATACTTCTAATGTCTGGGGCAGAACATTCCATGGTGCTGAAATGTATTTTTGAATGGCTTTCTTGAGATACAGTGGCATTTGGCCTTTAAAGTATTTATGGGTGATCAGAATCTTTCTGAAGCGTACTCTTGCCTGCACTGGCAACCAATGTAAGCTCCGTCTTGCATCTGATATCTTGTCCCGGTGCCTAAGTCCTTTCACCACTCTCACGTCCCATTTTGAATACTCGAGACGGTGGAGGTCAGTTTGCGCAATCCCGACAAGGAGACTGCAACCGTAATCCAATTTAGAGCCAATAATTACAGCCAACACTCTCCCTCCCAAAAGAGGAAAAGTGAGAGACGCAAAAAGTGAAAGATGTAGAGACAGAGATACATCGAGAAGCTTAGCAACTGGATAGCAACCCTCATATGTCCAGTGACCCAGGTCCCATTGGCGTGGTCTGTGTTCTCCAGCAGACAGATTACAACCAACTCTTGGTAGGTATCTTTATAGAAAAACTATAGAACACATTGCAGTAAATTAAAGAACAAACACAGTTTAGTGAGATTGGGAGAAATGAAAAAGACTGCACTAAGAGTCAGAGAGATTGGGCAAAGAGAGGATCCCAGTACACCTGGGACAATTTGAATGGCAGCAGCGCATGGTATACATCCCAGTAACATAACATACCAAAACATAACATAACAGCATAGAATGTATGCAGAACACATTTGAGTCAAGTAAAGCAAAAAGGAAGAGCCTTAGGTGAGCTAGAGGAAGAGGGAGCGAGTGAGAGAGTCCTAGAATGATGGCAAAGACCACACTGCACTGAGAGACGAACGCCGAAAAAGCATTATTACATGACCAAGATAAACATTCTGAATCGACTTGAAATATGGACAGGGCTTTCTCACTTGGAATTCAAAAAGTATATCCGTCCAAAGACCTCCATGCTTCCGATGAATTTATAGATAAATTGTTAACTGAACGAAGGCCTGGTGCCTCAGCGCCACCTCCGTATGTTCCTCTTCCTGTTGCTTTGCCTCTTCCTCCTGTTATTCCTGCTCTACCTGCTGTTGTTCCCGTTGTTCCTGCTCCTCCTACCTCTTCTTATCGCACCAGTTACAGTACCTCCATTGAATTTGCCTGCTCCCTCTCTTCCAAGTGATCCTGATCCGCTTGTAATCGATTGAGGTGCAGGGTCAAAGGTTGTCACTCGCAATACTGTACCACCGGAGAAGAAACGTGAGTTAATTGCATGGGCTAAGCATTGTATGGAGAAGGGTGATCAAGCTAATGTTTCTGCCACACTTTGTAATATGGATAATTTTCCTGAGAAAAATGTTTTTATTGACAGTTTAGGGATTCAGTTATGTGTAATGTGGGGAAAATGAAATAATGCAGATCTCCCGCAAGGGTTAAGGGATCTAAATACTTAAGCGTTTTCTAGAGACACTGTGGAGAAGGTAAATGAGCATGTTGAGAGATTATTTGGGTATAGAAAGGAATTAGAAAAGTTGCAGAATGAGGATGACGAGGAGGAAAGTATGTAGGTACAGAAACGGTTCCTTCCTTGTCGTAAATCGATATCTGAGGAAGCATGAATTTGTACGAAGGACACACTTAGATGGATTTCGGATATGTCGATAACTCCAGTTGAAGTATATGACACGTATAGTCAGTATACGCCAGAAATGCAGAGGAAAGTGATACAGGTAATGATAGAGTACCTACAGGATGATTGTGTAAAAAGAAAGATTAGTTGTCCCACAGAGTTATTGAGTATTTACAAGAGAGCTTTTTCACTTGACACTTCTTCGACTGCTTTAGCGCTCGATTTAGCTCTGTTACTTAATAAGCATTCGGAGTCACCTACTTCTCAGTTCCCTATGAGAGAGGTTCCTCTGATATTTGTCCCGAAGGTTGAGATTGAGGCCGATGCTGCACGGGGTATAGTCGCTGTGGACATTCCTGCACATTATGTATCACAGTTCGTTCACGTCCCGTTCTCAAGACAGGAAGTGAATACTATTAGGCAATCTATTCCTGATATTAGGAAAAATCCGACAGGATTCTATAAAGAAATATAGTCCGTCTTGCAATCCTCAGTATTCACCTTAGGCGATATTGATTTGTTATTCCCTGTACTCCTGCCCGTAGATTTGTGGAAACAAGTTAGAACTATAGACGACGTAGCAGGGTTGGGAGATACATGGGTGAATATAATTAGACTCGATGGAGAAAGGCCAGCTGGTGAAAGACCACCTCAGGTGATACTAACTTTGCCTGATAGAATTATTGCAAAATTAAAAACTATAATTCCAGAAAAAAAAATTATATGGGACAAACTTACAGCCTGTGTCCAAGGAAAGTCTGAGGGTGCTACCGAGTTCTTTAATCGGTTCAAACAGGTATTGTCGGATTTCAGTGGACAAGACCAAGGCACAGAGTCTGGGAAAAGGTTATTTGTGGACAAATTTGTGCGTGGATTGCTGCCTGACATCCAGTCACAAATGATGTCTTCTGAGAGTGCTTGGCAGGCGAAATCGCAATCAGAAGTACTGCACATGGCTCAGTAATACGAGAACCGTGCCAATAATGAAAAGGATAGGGTTGAAAAACGAAAAGGCGATTTGAAAACTAAAGTGCTATTGCAGCAAATTGTTAGAGGCCCCAGAGGGGGTAGTTCTCAGATTAGAGGTCAGTATGTGCCGCAAGGGAATGTGCCCTTGGGTCCTGTGAACATTAACCAGTGCGCTTATTGTCGTCAAGAGGGTCATTGGCGAGCACAATGGCCCGTCCTTCAACAAAGATCAAATAATACATTTGGAAATATGGGTAGACGATCCAGAGGTCGCCTGGGTGTAGGGGGCCCTGGTAGAGGTCAGTTTGCAATGGGCCCTCAGCAACCTTTCTCGAAGGATAATCAGATTTCAAGTGTGGACACCAGGAACATATTTGATCATCCTTTCGCTGCATATTTATCTGAAGAGCTTCCTTTTGATGACATTCTGTTTCGTTAGGATTGCCCGAAGCAGGGTTTGGAACCTACACCTATTCCCGTCAATCAGAAAGGTCCCTACGTTGAAATGATGGTGGGAAATAGGAAACATCAGTATTTGATAGACACTGGAGCACAGAAGTGTTCCATTGATCATTCACGCGTTCCAAACATTCCACTGTTAGGGCAAACCTATGTTTCTGTAGGGTTTTCTGGCACACCAGTTGTTTGTCCGGTTTCTTCGCCGGTACCCATTTCTTTGGGTCCCTTTACAGACCACTGTCCATTTCTGTTGACTTTGAAATTGTGGAGAGAACTTGGTGGGGTTGAATCTGTTAAAAGAATTAAATGCGGTGATTTATTGTTCTTCTGATGGAGTGCGCTTGACGATTTCACCACAGCAATTTTCTGTCTCGCAATTCTTGACTAGACCTTTGCCGCCAGAATTCATTAAGGTACCAGAGAGCTTGTGGGCTGTTGACGACGATGATCTCAGTGTTTTACAGATTGAACCTGTTAAGATAGTTTTGAAACATGGAATTGAGCTGCCACGCATTCCCCAGTATAACATTTCAGTTGAGGGTGAGTAAGCTTTGAAATGCATTGTTTCCGATTTTGTGCATCGCGGGGTGATTGAAGAAATTTCAGGAAGTTTGTGTAATAGTCCGATTTTACCCGTGTACAAGAAAGGCGATAATGCAATTCCATTCCGTTTCATAATTGATTTACGTGCCATTAATAAAGTCATGGCTCCACAATTTCCAATTGCGCCTGATGTAACGACAATCCTAACCATGATTCCAGCTACAGCTACTTATTTTAGTGTGGTGGATCTAAACAATGCTTTCTTTAGTATTCCTATATACAAAGATAGTAGATATTTGTTCGCGTTCACCTTAGGGGGACGCTAGTTCACATTTACTCGTGCACCTCAAGGGTACACAGAGAGTCCTTGCATTTATAGCAGGGCTTTGAAAGAAAAACTTGATACCCTTGAATTGCCCTCTACCTGTACTTTGCTTCAGTACGTTGATGATTTGCTTTTAGCTGCTGACTCTGAGAGTGCCTGTAAGGAGGGCACTGTGTTATTGCTTATCCATCTAGCTAAGCATGGTCACAAAGCTTTGCTTAAAAAATGTCAATATTGTTGCCAGGAGGTCACCTATTTAGGCTATCTCCTGTCAAAGGAGGGAAGAAGAATGACACTTGAAAGAATAAAACACATTTCTGGCATGTCTGTCCCAAATACACAGAAGGAAGTTAGAGCCTTGATAGGTATGGCTTCTTACTGTAGGTTGTGGATCCCAAATGTTTCACTAGTTATCAAACCGATGTTGGCTTTCACGAAGAAGGGCATTTCTTCGCCATTGCCATGGAACGCGGAACACCAGCAATCATTTGACTTGCTTAAGACTGCATTATGCTCTGCACCAGTTTTGGGCACACCAAACTATGAAAAGGCCTTTCTGTTGTTTGTGCATGAATGTGATGGATGTGCTTTGGCTGTATTAACGCAGGAACATGGAGGGAAGAATAGGCCGTGCGGTTACTTTTCTTCCGCCCTTGATCCTGTAGCATGCGCTTTGCCAAGATGTTTGCGAGCTGTCGCTGCTGCTGCTGCTGCTGCGTCTGTAAAACAGAGTGAGGGAATGGTCCTAGGCCATGATCTAACCCTGATAGTGCCTCACTCTGTAGATGTTCTACTGAACCGAATTCAAACGAAACACCTCACTTCTGCACGGTTGACAAGATATGAATTGATTTTGTTTGCTCCTCACATTCAAATTAAGAGGTGTTGTGTTCTTAATCCAGCTGAACTCCTACCTTTCCCGCAATACTACTTGTGGCGATGAAGTGCCACATGATTGTTTGTATACGACTGAAAAAGAGACAAAGGGTAGAATTGATTAGAAAGATACTCCTTTGGATAATCCGCAAGGAGAGCTGTTTTGTGATGGCTCCTGCTTCAAACTTCCGGATGGTACATCCACAGCTTCTTATGCGATCACTACATTAAGCACGATTGTGGAAACTAAGAGAATCATGCATAATTCTGCGCAGGCCGCAGCGATTATAGCATTAACCCGAGCTTGTGAACTTTCCGAAGGGCTTGCAGTAAATATATATACTGATAGCCAGTATGCCTTTGGGGTGGTTAACAACTTTGGGAGACTTTGGTCAGAGAGAGGGTTCCTAACTTCACATGGCACCAAAATCCAACATGGCTCCCTAATAATACAACTACTCTCAGCGCTTGTGCTCCCTACTCAGTTAGCAGTTATGAAATGTGCAGCACATCGAAAGATTACAGATGATATAGGGAAAGGGAATGCTTTCGCTGATCAGATAGCTAGACAAACTGCTACCGATCTCCTTACGGAGATGTATGTTTCAAGGGAGACTGTAAATGCTTATGCAATGGATGAGGGTGTTGGGTCTGTACGGGATATCCAAGCTGATGCCACGTTAGAAGAATCCAAAAGGTGGGCTGAAGGCTTGGGGAAACTCGATGATGACGGGTGTTGGGTGGATATGGCGGAAGGGAAATGGCTACTCCCTGACGTGTATATAATGATGATGGTCATCATGGCCCATGGTCCTACGCATGTATGTGTCCAGAAGATGACAAAAATGTTAGAGAAATTTTGGGTGAATGACAACATTTTGAAAATTGACCAGCGCTACGTCCAGGATTGCATGATTTGCCTACAACACAATGTGGGAAAGGGGACAGTAACTCCAAGGGGAAGTTTTGGGCCACCCTCTGTCCCCTTCGAAGTGATCCACTTTGACTTTATTGAAATGGAACGCTGTGATAATAAAAAAATATGTGCTGGTGGTTATCTGTGCTTTTAGTAAATGGGTTGAGGCTTTCCCTGTTAAAGATGCTACAGCCATGACTACTGCAAAAATCATGTTAAGGGAATACTTCCCGCGGTTCGGGCTACCAAGAGTTATCTGGTCGGACAATGGTCCACATTTTGTCTCTGCTGTAATTCTGCAGATATGTGCGGCATTACGAATTGACAAACGGTTCTATTCGGCCAGACATGCTCACAGTGCGGGACTAGTAGAAAGAGACAACGGTATCATCAAGAACAAGCTCGCTAAGACGTGTGCCGGCACCAAACGAAAATGGCCGGACGCCTTACCGATCGTGTTGTTATCCATGCGTACAACCCTTCAAACTAAGACTGGGCTCTCTCCATTTGAGGTGGTAATGGGGAGACCTGCCAATATTTGGAACCTTCCTAAATGCAATTCATTGAGAAATGTTGAAAATGTATTACTTTCAGATCATTTTAGCCAGTAGACTAAAAACCTGTATTTGATTTATCACCAGGTACGAGAAGCTTTACCTGTGCGATACGAGGGCCCGGGCCACAGTATACGGCCTGGAAGCTGGGTGCTCGTCAAGGCATTTGACCGCTCCTCTTGCCTTGCGCCTTGCTGCCATGGGCCGTTCCAAGTCCTGTTGGTCACCCAGACAGCGGTGCGGGTCGCTGGGAGAAAGAACTGGATCCACGCGTCCCACGTCAAGAAACTTCCTCACCTTTTGCCACACGTTAAAGAAGAAACAGAACCCCTCGCTGATACTGCAACCAACGATCCCAAAGCAGTAAGTAGCACTGAGAGTGTGTCGGAGAATCTCTCTGAGCCTGTGAGGGCTGGGGAAGCTGCCATTTTGTCTCCACACTCTCCAAAAGTTTTGCATCGGGAAACTGCTATTTCAAATTTGGCATCTTCACTTGTTTCTGTCACGTTGCTTCCAACAGGAAGTGACGACATATTGTCTCCGGACCAATCAGTACCGGGAAAAGTTAGGTACAATCTGCGTCAAAGAAAATAGACATACGGCACGGTTTTGCTGTGCATCTGATAGACTTACGGCACGGTTCGGCTGTGCATTTGAAGAAGAAAAGGATCATCGAGGGCTTGTTTTTGCCCAAATTTGAGAAAGGGGATTCGGTTGCCTAGGGTTGTGGAAGGACTAAGAAGTCGCTCGACCAGGAGGTCGCCAGCAACGAACATTGGGGTATCCGTTTGAAGACTACAATGCCTGCTACCGCTCGTATGGGACTTCTAAATAAGGGGGTGACCAACCGGGACGATGGACAAAATGCCTGGGCCCCGAAAATGTATTGCTGTATTTTTATAATGATATTTGGGTTTTTAATAGTCGCTGCCTTAGGATTCTGGTACCTTGAGGAAACTCATTCTTTAGAACTTTTGTTACCTACTGAAAGTACACCTATTGTTCCTACTCCCTCTGTACATTTGCATACTCTATCCCCTAGGGATTCTCAGCATAGACAAAGGTACCACAATAACACTCTACTGCTTATCATGAATGCTACGCATGCCATTTTTAATAAGTCTAACTGTTGGGTCTGCTCACATTTACCGCAACACCGGGATAAGGGGCTAGGTTGGTATATTCATCCTTTACCTTTGACAACTGCTTGCTATGCTTCTCTTAGAGCACTGTTCTTTGGCCGGTGGAATGATAGCATCTCAGGGAACTTTGATGGCACCAATTTGAAAAGTTTTGAGAAACGTGTTTTGACTCCCCTGGGATGCTCGCTTTTCGCAAACAGGAGTAAATCGAATGTTGCTTCTATTAGGCCTTCTGATAAACTGTCTCGTCCTTTCCAATATTTGATTTCCTTTAAGATGGCTCCAATAGGCAATAAGGATGCCATGCCTCCTTCTTACACTGTTAAGCATAGCCCCGATTCAGTTTCTTTTTGCATACAGAGGAATGGAACTCAGTCAATGGGAAATTTTCTAGGTTGTGCCAACGTTGCAAATTTGACTGGGGAAAACCGACCTTTGTATGTAGGTGAACCTGTCTCCTTTGTCTGCGGTAATGTAGCATTCCCATGGTTGCCCAGGGATTGGCAGGTACCTGTTATTTAGGGATCCTGTTACCTGGGGTGTTTATAGTTAGTACAAGAGAATTTTCAAAGGCTCGTCCACGGCGGGACGAGAATGGTGACACCCCAGCACAAATCTTGGGAGATGTAGCAAAATCAGTTGTTCCATTTTGAGGGCAGATAACGAATTCGGAAGACATTAGAAAGCTAGCAAGAGTACTGGAGAGAACCATCAACCGGACCATGGACGTACTCTATAATATGACGTTAGAACAAAAGGCGATAAGTCTAGTAGCACTTCAAAAACGAATGGCATTAGATGTAATTCTGGCTGAGCGTGGTGGAGTGTGTAAATTAGTGGGGTCCGCTTGCTGTGTTTTCGTTCCAGATTCCTCCCCAACTATCTTCAAGGCAATACAGAATCTGCACAGCCTTAGTTCCGAAGTGCATGTTCCCGAGGGAAACTGGGATCTTAGCGCTTGGTTCTGGGACTTCTTGTGATCTTGGGGTTGGAAGGTACTTTCGGTCTTGCTGATTATTTTGGGAATCCTGTTGTTTCTTTGTTGCTGTATTCAGTGTCTACCTGGTATGTGTTCGATGCTAGGGGGATGTTACGCACACGCGATAGGTTCAATAGGACATAAAGTGTATGCCCCAGACAAAACTTCTAAAGAATATGTTTTGAAAGAAAGTTTAGCAAATGACCTAATGGCAATAGAAATTTCTGACAGTGATTCAGGGTGCAGGGACGATGATGCATGGAGTTATTTGCAAGGAGATCCAAAGTAATTTTAGAACTTGGCATAGGCCAAAAGGAGGGTTTGTCAAATGAGAAAATTACATAGTGCCTCCTATTGCAATAAATATATGTATATTGGCCTACACCAAGCTGCTCGAAAGTCGCTTGCGAAAGAATCCGTGTTGCAAAGTCCTGACCTTAAAATCAATGTAAGCCGCCATTTTAGGATTCACTTTGTAAAAGTCACCCTGTGAGTTAAAATGGTGGACGATGTGATTCCAAAATACAACATGGCCGTCTTGACCTCTGTATATAGCTAATATGTAACTTGCCTGCAGGCTACTTGTTGACGTCGTGAACTGAGACCTTGTCCTTCGTTGACTTGTGTGTAAGGGATTACTTGTGTAAAGAAACAAATCCACAAGTATACTATTAAAACAATGTATTCAAATACTGAACATGGAACACTTGTTTAACCACATTGTATTAATGTTTAAGAAGACTAACATGGAAAATCCCAGATCACACAGTTGCTGTATAGGCTTGTTGATACATGTATTAAAGGCAAACCAGTTATATGTGGTTGTTCGAGACTTGGCACGAACCCTAGATTGGTGATGTATTAAGTGGAATATTAACCCAAAGTGGGGCTGGACATCGTGCCCACAAAGTGTATAAAAAGCGAATGCATTCTAATGTACAGCGTCTCTCACTGAACACACTGAACCACGCTGGAGTTCGTTGTGTTGTACTAAGGGCCGATAGCTATCTCATTTTGCTCTGTTTTTGTAACTGGATTCAGTATAAAATAAAGTACTTTGTATGTTCCTTTGTAACCCGTGTTCAGTGTATTTCCTTTTGGGGTACTCAGCCTCGATATTTTGTTTTTTTTTTCACAGGTTAGTGGTAGTGAGGAAAGGTTTGCTGGCGTTGATTAGTTTAATCCCATAGCCTGATGTCGAGGCGATATGGTTGACATGGCGGGACATGGAGAGAGATGAGTCCAGGTAGACCCCAAAGGTCTTAACAGAGGGGGCGCTGAGAATTTTGGCCATTAATGACGAATATTGTGTACTCCTGGGGAGACTCTTCAAACGGGCAGGGGGCCCAATGAGTAGGAGTTCCATTTTTTCTCATTGAGGAAGAGGCTGTGTGGGGCCATCCAAGATGGAATGGTTTTGTATATTTCGTTCATTCTAAGGGTGTCTTTCAGGTGGTCGCTTCAGCGGGGGATAAGGATCTGGGTATCATCAGCGTAGTTGGTAAACAAGATTCCCAAGGCGTCAAGATTGTTGAACAGCAGCTTGGTGTAAACGTTGTACAAGGTAGGTGAGACACAAAAACCTTGGGGCCCCACAGGAGTTGGGTGGCAGAGAATCAGTGGCCTTGCACCCAAATACTCTGGAGGATCTGTTAGACAAGAAGAAGGCGATCCAGTTGGTGACATTGGGGGAGATGTTAGAGCTTGGCATAGGATCTTATGGTCAACAAGGTTGAATGCCGCTAAAAGGTCACAAAGAAGAAGCAGGGATAAGGATCCCCTGTCGTCGGCAGTGTCAGTCGTTTTTTTTAGGTCAAGTAGGGCTGTTTCTGTCCCGTGCTTGGGGCAGAAGCCTGACTGGTGGGAGCCTACAATGTGGTAGTGTTCAAGGAAAGATTGTACTTGTATAAAGGCCACTCTGTCCATGATTTTAAGGAGAAAGGGGACGGTAGTGATAGGGCGATAATGTGGATGGCTGGGTCGAGGGTGGCTTTTTTCAGGAGCAGTGAGATCCAAGATACCTCAATTGAGAGGGGGATAGAGCAGGATGTGAAGGAGGAGTTGATGATGGCGGCTATCAGAGGGAGTAGGGGCTCAACACAATCTTTGACCAGGGTGGCTGAGAGTGTTCTCCCTTGCACCAGGAAGGTTTAAGGCCAGCAATGATGTTAGCAAGGGCAGTGATGCTGGTGGGCTGGAACTTAAAAGGTGGGATGTCGTCATGGGTTGGACCAGGTAGGTGCCCGGCAGTGGGCCGCAAGGCTTGTTTAGCTTGTATTTTGGATTGAAACTGTGTGATTTTTCATGTGAGGGTGTCTTGGATCTTATTACACAAGACGTTGTCTTTGATGATGGCGTCTGGGGGGGAGAAGGTAGTCTCAAGTTCACGGAGAATGGTGAAGAGTTCCTGGGATCTTGAGGCTGCAATGGCAATTCTTTCATTGTATGTGGGGGCTTTTGAGGTAAGGATCCGCTGTTTGTATTGTGAGAGAGTGAGGAGAGGAGGCTATTGTTTGTGGGAGTGGTTTTTTTTTAGCCAAATGGCTTCTGCTGTTCGTTTCGCTGCCTTAGCGGCACGTAGTTCAGGGGTGAACCAAGAGTTGTGATGGCTCAGGTTCTGGGATTTCCTAGATTTGAGGGGAGCAAGCTGGTTGACAGCATTGCAAAGCAAGGTGGTATAATGGTCGACTAACACCGTGGGGTCTTGTGTTGCGGGGAGAGATGAGTTAATGAGAGGAATAATGTTGGAGCTAGTCAGGTTGAGTGAACTGCATGCCATGGTTATGCTGTTAGCCAGGACTGACTTAGCAAGTTTGCTAATGGCTGGGATGATGAAGGTGATAGTGTGGTGGTCTGACCAGGGGCAAGGTCGGTTAGAAGGTGATATTGCACTTGTGATCTAGCAACCAATCGAGTATGCAGGTGTGAGGATGTGTGGGTTCTGTGATGATTTGGGTCTATCCAAAGTCTGCCCAGGAGGCGGCTATGGCAGTAGCATCTGTGTCATTGGTGTCATTGAAACCCAGGTTGAGGTTGCCTTATTATGAGTTGAGTAGAGGGTTTGAGGTTAGTGGAGATGAGTTGGGTAAGGTCATCTTCAAAGGAGGCAATGGTGCTGGGGGGATGGTATATGAGATGTAAGGTGAGGGTGTTGTTTTGTGAGCATCTGAGTTTGGCTGACAGAGATTCACAGTTGGGAATCGATGTTGTGGAGGAGTCGTGTAATGGGAAATGATCTTTGTAGATGAGTGCTCATCCTCTGCCTTTTCTTTCTAGTCTGTCACACCAGAGCATGACATATCCTGCAGGGATGGCAATGGAGAGGGTTTGGCCTGCTGAAGGGGAGAGCCAAGTCTCGGTGAGGGCTAGGATGTCAAGGCCGTTCGTGGTGAGGAGGTGCAGGATTTCATGGGGATGAGCAGTGATGGATCTGGTGTTAAGGAGTGCGCAGCGCAAGCATAGATTTTGAGATGTTGTGTTATGAGTAGTGGGGTATGTTGCGAGTGGTTGGTGTGGGGCAGTGTGGCTATGCAAAGATCTAGCGTTAGAGGCTTCTGGTGTGGTAACCTGGGGCCAGTCAACACATGGAGGAGTGGATCTGATTTGCAGGTTGGCATTCCGGGCTCTGATGTTGGGTGGGTGTGAGTTGCAAGCTGTTGAGGTAGGGCTGATGGTGAGTCATGTCTCATGGTCTGGCCTGAGTCTGTGGCTTGGGGGTTGGCAATACCAAGGTGTGGGGGAGGGTTGTAGTGCGTGTGGGGTGGCATAGGTATGGGCATGCTTATTAGGGAGCTTGGTTTAGGCAGGTTGGATTTTGGTGATTTTGTGGGGTGGCTGAGTTTTTAGTTCGGAGGGTGTGGGTTGGAGAGGAGTGCACCCGGAGAGCTTGGCAATCTGTGCATTGCCTGTGGCATTCTGTGGGAGTGCAGACTGTGTACAGACAGGCTGTAAAGAGGGGGTGATAGTAGGGCAATGTTGCGGGGCTGGCGTCTTGCTTGCACAATGCGTGGTGGCAGTGCACATGGTCGTAACGGTAGGGGTACTAGGTAACTCTAGTCTTGAGTTGTTGTAATGGCGTCAGGTAAGAGAAGCTTGTGAGAGAGGAGGCCATGCTGGTGGGTTAGGCTGGAGGCTTATCTCTTTCAAGGTTGGTAGGAATGGGGTGGGTGGTGGCAGATTGAGCAGAGGGGCGTGCTTAGCAAGCATGCCGTGTTGTGGGCTGCATTGCTTGTGTTCAAGGACATTGGCGAGTGGTGGTAGGAATGTGGTGGGGAGGCAGGGTGATCAGTTGTGTAGTGAGGGGGCTGCTCGGCACAGCGCAGTGCTGAGCTTGTGCAAGTGTGGAGTGGGCAAAGAGGGGGTGCTTATGATGGTGGTTTGAACAGCGCTAGAAGATAGCCGTGGCGGGTAGTCAAACTGGATTAGTGGTCTGTCTGTATGCCAGTGGTCATTGGAATGGGTAAGGGCCATAATTAAATCAAATGATGTGGAGCTTAGCAGTTGTGGGTGTTGCAAGGAGGAGCGGAATGTGGGGCAGCAGGTGGGAAGCTAGGCAGGGATGCTGGTTTGATAAGGCAGGTGGTGCTATGGGGGATAAAAACAGGGATGCCAAACAGGGTATTACCAAATGCATAAATAGATGCCATTGGCTTACCTTCTCCAGTATTAACTTCAGGCTGGGCACAGCTACGTTCTGTAATATACTGCGCTTGCTTGAGCTGCGGAGAGGGATGAAGGCCTTTGCTCCTGGCCTTCACACCTCAGCTTCGCATGCTGGTCATGATCTTGATCTCTTACTGTACGCAGAGGATTATCGAGTAAGTTAAATAAGAAAGGGAGAGTGTGTGGAAGCTGGACAAGAACTTCAAGTTCATTTCAGAGCCCATTATTCCTTTCAGTCAACTTTGTGGCCACATTCTTCGTTTGCAGCTTTTAGGAGTGGTTTGGTGACTGGTCCCTTTTCACTTCAGGGCAGGATTGTGGGCGCTAGTTTTGTAGACATTCTTTGCTTACATGGTCTGCACATAGTCCGATAAAGAGAACAGAGCAACTATGCTACAGTGGAATGTTGTCTGGGGCTTTTTACGCATGATAGTTTGCTCTTTTAAGCATTGTACAGGGTATCTACACTCTGTACAGTGCTGCGCTGCTCTCGAGCTGGGTCCGGGCAGGTTTGCACGAAGGCAAGTGCTGGTAGGAATGGGTAAGAGGGGAAGACTGGACAAAGGAGGGCCTGACTCCGGGGAGACACATAAGGGATACAGGCATTCAGTCATAGCGGCAGGTGGCAACTAGCACGGGAGAGGGAGATGGAATAAGGAGGATAGAAGGAAGGTCTTGCTAAGCTTCTGGAACTTAAGACGGTCCGGTTCAAGTCAGAGAGTGTCAGGGAGGCCGTTTAGAGGGAGGCTACCGCTAAAGAGAGAGATCTACCTTCACTCTCTGGTTGGATGAAACATCTGATCTGCAGAGAGTTGGAACTAGAAGACTGACTCTAGCGGGGGGTATTTAGCGAGAGAGAGTTGAATGTGGCGAGGTTGCAGGCCCCAGAAAGTCTTGTCAATGATTTTATTTTATTTATTTTATTGTGCATTTGTAAGGTGCTTATACATCAAGTAAATTGTGTTTCAAAGTGCCCACAGGGCAACGGCGGAGGGAACCTGGGAATGAAAGGCATATAATAATAATGAAGAGAAAGAAAGTGGCAGTCCCAATAGGCCTTGTGAGCATTCAGAAGCCACAAGTGCAGAGAGCAAGGGAAGTGCTATGGAGGTAAGTGCTACTATGGAGTAAGTTACAAGCAGCTTTTAAGTGCCTGGAAGAGATCACTTGGTAAGAGTGGTCAACTGCCAATACAATAAGTGCTGGCCTGTGAGACAGCACAGGGCAGTGGGTGCCCAAAGGCAAGTATTGGGTGTGGGCAGAGGATGAAGGTGATTGGGGGGGGGGGGCATGACCTAGAAGGACACATAATAAGGGCCATCGTCAACAATCTCAGCGAATGTGGGGTTTAGTAATGGAGGGAGAGGGGGAGGGAGGAGGTGAAAAGGAAAGTCTTGAGGAGTTTGGGAATTTGGGGAGATACGGCTCAGGATGGAGAGGAAGGGGGTGTCTGCTCCAGAAGAGGGAGCTAGCAGAGGAAAGAGATTGACCACAAGCTTGCTGTTTAGAGAAGCGCGTGACAGAGAGAGTTGGCGCACGAGGAGAGTAAACATCTGGAGGGAGAGTGTTTGGTGAGAGCCAGTTGTAGATAGCATGGTCCACAGCCCCAGACAGCCTTATGGATGATGCAGAGGGATTTGGATTTGGCGTGAGGCCAAGGATAAGTCTCACAGTCCTATTCTGGATTAGTTGAAGAGGATGGAGTGAGGAAAGAGGCATATTAATGAAGAGGCTGCAATCTGGAGAAATTGAGTTTCTGGGGGAAGGTGAGGAAAGGAAGAATGCCTCTCAGGAGGTGAAGCTCATAGTAGGCCTTCTTGGCAAAGTCAACGATATGAGGAGTGTAGGAGTGTAGGAGAGCGAGGTGTTTTTATTGCATCATATGAGGGTGAGGGGAGGGGGGCCCAAGGAGGGTGACCAGAGTGCAGGAGGGAAGTAGGAGTCCCAATCAGAATGATCTGAGTCTTTATGGCATTAAGACAGCGATCCATTAGTAGCACACCATGCCTGAATAGCAGTCACAGTCAGGAATGAGAAAGGAAGGAGAGGGGGAAGAGGAGGGCACCTTAAAGGAGAGCTGTGTGTCATCAGCATAGCACTGGAAATGAGGAGAGAAGGTGATTGAAATCAAGGTTTGAGAGCAGGTCATCACAGTGTTCAGGAGAGCAGTTCCTGTGCCTCTGGCTGCTCTGCGGCCAGACTGGTGGTCATGAAGGCAGCCAAAAGATTCAGTATGATGGATTAGTTGCGAGATGACTAACTTGTCGAGGAGTTTGCCCAAGAAACGGGGTAGTGGAGATAGGGTAGTAGTTAGTAGGGCAGGAAGTATTTTAGGAGGGGTACACAAGGGAGTGCTTGAGGAGAGAAGGGAAGGAGCCAGTGGCAAAAGAGCGGTTACAGAACTCATCCAAGGAAGGAGCAAGCGAGAGAGGTAATGTTGTCCTTGATGGTTCTAAAGGAGCAGGGAAGCACCTTTTTGGTGGAGAGTTTCATGAAGCAGACAGTCTTGGTGGCCTCATCCGGTACAATGAGTAAGAAGGAGGAGAGTAGGGGGAAGGAGAAGAGGGGGTCGGGGGAGGCCTGCATGCAGGTGGTGGAAGGAGAGGCATAGAGGAGAGAGAGGGCAGTATGTCCTGAGTTTTGGTTGTGAAGTGGGTGGTCAACGCAGCACAAAAGGCCTGACAGGGAAGAAGAAAAGTGGAGACTGAAGTAGGATTGTCAAGTCCCTTGTAGGTTTTGATGAGTTCAGCTGTGTTGTTTGTGATCCCAGAGATGCGGATTGGATGTAGGCCTGTTTCTTTGAGCGGATAGAGATTCTGTATTGCCTTTGGAGCAGGCGACAGGCCAGTTTCTCAGAGGATGTGCTAGAAGCCAGCCACTTCCGTTCTGCAACTTTGCATTTGTGTTTCAACGAGGCTAAGCCAGACTCATACCAACTATTGCACCTGGAAGCAGGCTTCATGTGGCTCCTCATGACAGTAGCAAGGATGTCGAGGGTGTTGAAGATGGAGAAGTGAAGGTTAGCAAGAACTGAGTCGGTGTGAGAGCGAGTAGTAGGAGTGGTGGGGAGTGAAGGAACGGGCAAAAACAGCTACTGACACTTGCTTCATCTGTGTGCCTGGCTGAGTGGGTTGGGCCAGAGGGCAGAATGATGAGTGTGAGAGAGTCACATAGATTGCGAAAGAGTAGAGTGGCCACATCCGGAGAATCCAGATGGATATAGAAGTCTCAAAGGAGGGAGGGGTAGCTTAGAGGAAGAGGTCAGCCGGGAGGAGGCAAGGTCGGTCCACTCAGAAAGGAAGGGTGAGATTGGCCCAGGAGGCCTGTAGATGGTAACGAGATTGAGTGAGAGGGTAGGAGAGACGTAGAGCTTGCAGACAAGACATTCATAGGAGGAGTAGGATTCAATGGTTATGATGGAAGCAGGGACCCATTCAGGGTAGACAAGGGCCACTGCACATTCAGACTGGTTTTTACCAGTGCTTGGAGAGGATCGTGTAGCTCAACGGAAGGAGAGTGTCAAAAGCAGTGACAGAGCTGGTATTGAACCATGTCTCAGTGAGAGCAAGGATGTTGAGGTCAAAGTCTTCAAGGAGGGAACAGCAGAGTGAGAATTAAGGATCGCTGTGTGAAGCTAGTTGCCCCCTTTAAAGGTCTTCTGAGGTGGGGTACATGGGCAAGGTACACCCGTCGGTGGGGGGGAAGAGGCCAGACGGGTGGCAGCTGGGGGAAAGGCAGGAGAAGGGAGTAAGTTAAGGAGAGACGGAAGACACCTGTCAAGAAGGAGGAAGTTGGGCTGAGAGCCATGGTAGCGCCATTCCATGATAGGAAGTGTGCGAAGAGAACTTTGCATTGGGTTCTACCATTAATGGGTGAGTAGGAAACAGGGGAGAGGATAGAGACCATATGGGGAGTCCAATGGTCAGGACAGGGGACAGTAAAGTGTTTGTCTGTAATAGTATGACTGAAGGAGGTATTGATGTAGGTGTCAGCAATGGGCAATCTTGGGATGGAGACCAGGAGTGCTTCTTAAGTAGGAAAGTTGATAGAATCACAGTTTGAGTAGGTAGGAGGGATAGAGGGTACCATAATTGCAGGGGTTGGGGAGATGGGGAGAAGAGGAGTGGCACAATGCACAGTGCAAGAGGAACTCATGAGGTGGACTAGCAGCAAGACAATTCACAAGCAACACGTGAAGCAGTAAAACAGGGGTAATGAGGAAGGGCCTAGGTTACAAAAGGGAATGGTGAGCAAGAATGGTTCACAATAAGGAGGCTAAGCAATAAGCAGCAGACACATGGCAGGAGTCAAGCAACAGATGAGACTAAGAAAAGGGTCCTCACAGACTAGTTTACAAAAATGCAGAGTGAAGTGTGAGACAGGCATGGTATCAAGAGAGACACAGACTCAAAAGTAACAGTTTGAAAACCTTTATTATCAAACTTTGTGGGGTGGGTGTAATGCCTATATGGCTGTAACTCTAAGGGGGATTGTTCCCTCAACTGATTCTTCTAAGGGCCGTCGATTTCCTTAATTCCAAAACCAAAGTTTGTCAGTGTCCAGACCTATGCTTGCCCTCACTCTTAAACCAAATGTGATAGGGGATCTTTTAAAGGAAAAATGGTGACTCAAAAAGAAAATGTAAACCACAGCTGGTTTCAGGTAGTTTTACCAATAGCTGTAGCTGCCAGTTTAAAATAGTTCACTCAAAAGGGTTGCCCTTGGAAACTTCCATGCTGGGGACATTTGCCGTAAGTCAATATAGTCCACAATATATCTGGGTCTCTTGGGGTTCCTTTCCCAAAGGTTTGATCCTTCCAGTTCCAAGCAAAAAGACACAATTCCTATTAGGTCTTTCATGGCTCCCTTCCCCAAGTCTAGACCTCTCTTCACAAAGTTCAACAATGTCTTTAGTGGACCTCTTAGGGTTCCCTTCCCCAAGCCTAGTCCCCTCTTTACACAGTTCAACAAACCAAGAAAAAGCTACACGTGTCAGGTTGTACCTTTTTCTGTACAGTTATTTCATGGGGGTAGTAGCAGAGACTTTTGAGAACGCTGGGTTATTTGCTCCTCCCAGCCATGACCACTCTGACCTCTAACCCCTCTCCTTATTCTCTGGCAACTTTTCTTCCTCTGTGCCTCTTTCACTCTGTTCTCTTCCATTATACTGTGATTCCGGCACACCATCTTTTCTGTTGTGCACACTTGCACATTCTTTCCACCTTTCTCTACCTCTTGCACACTTCTCTGCTTTTCAGTGGGCTCTCTTGCACCTTCCTTTTTTCACTGTGCTCTCTCACACCTTCATTTTCTCACTGTGCTCTCTTGCACCTTAATTTTCCCATTAATGTGCTTCTTGCACTCTTTGTATTTATTTTGGGTTGCTTGCACCATCTTTCTCACTTTCAGGTTGCTTGCACTCTTTCTTGGCTCTGTTTTCCATCTCTCTTCTCTCCTTGCTTTCTTTCTCAGTTTTGGGTCACTTGCACACTTTTCCTTACTTTCGGGGTCTCTCGCACCGGGTCTTGACTGTTTCCACGCCGCCAGCACATTTGTTCTTTCTTTCTTTATTTTTGCATCTATCACCCCCTTTTTTTTAACTCCACTTTACTTTCTTCCCGCTTTCCAGCTTTCACTCTTTACTGGCTTCGCTTTGCTTTTCCCCTTCTCTTGCTTCACTTTGCTTTTACCCGCTTTCGCTACTGAGTTTATTTCTGGCTCACAAAACTCACCAGTAGTAGCACAGCATGGGCGAGCTGGTCAGTGGGTTTGGGCCAAGGTCAGAGTCTCACCGCCTGCCCCTCATACGCCCCTGCAACGTGAACACTTCCCAGGGGAACACGCACTGGCCTAAAGAAGGCCAATAGACTTCCTTCCATCTTTCTCTGGCTTCCGGGAGGCTCGGCTCCCTTGCCATGCTGTAGTCCCTCACACACCGGGCCAGTGTCTCAGCGTCCCGTACTGCACCGGTCCTTCTGGGCTCCTCTCCTTGCAGCCTTCTGCTCCTTGGCCTCCTGGTTCCATCCAGCAGCCCCAGTGCGCTCAATGCTTCTGGCAGAACCACCCTTTTTATGCTGCAGTCAATTGGAGTCAGGTATGCACAGTTGGGGAAGACACTCACCTTGCATGACCCTATTAGTGGGACAATTCAAAGGTGTTAGATGGTAAGCCTCACTTTGTATCCCTATGTTGTTTCTATGGGTAATCCACATTGCTCCTGATCACCTCTTCCTCATCCTACTTATTGGAAATGGGGAGGGGAAGGCGGGGTGAGTGAAAATACTGCATAAAGACTGAGGGAGAGAGGGTTGGGGTACAATACGGAAAGGGGGACTACCATGTCTCACCCTTGGGCATTCTCCTCCCAATCCCGTTACCCTCCACTTAGGTGATCCTCCCTCACTTGTCCAAATGCGATGACCCATCCCTGGCCACCTGAATCGAAGATCTCAGGGGAGTAGGTGGGAGAACACCATCAGGTTTCACACAGACCCTTCCCCTATGCGGCTTGGACTGAATTGCTTCACAGGGGAAACTCGAAAGGAAATCTACCTTTCCTTGTTCTCGGCCCTTTTGATGTTCCACTGAGAAGCAATAGGGGTGCAAGTACAAGAACCTCTGCATAACCATTGGGGTGTACTCTTTCCTTTGAATGATCCATATTAGGGGGTGTGGTTGGTGACCAATCTAAACTTTCAGCCTAACAAATAATATTTAAGATGTATAATGGCCCACTTGATTGCTAAAGCTTCTAATTAGATCACGGAATAGTTATTTTCCCTGGCGATTTTATTGGAAAAGTTAGGTATGAATCTCTGATAGTACCCCATTAACCCTAGGAACGATCTTAAGTCCTTTTTAGTTTTGGGTGTAGGGGATTCTATGATGGCTCTAACCTTTTCCTCTTGAGGTTGAATGCTGCCATTTCCGAAAAGAAATCCTTGGTATTTAACGGCAGGTTGGGCCAACTTGTATTTTCTTGGGTTGGCTGTTAGTCCCACATTTCTTAAGGCTCTTACTACAGTATATGGATGGTACAGATGGTCTTCCCGGGTTGGACTGTGGATTACAATATTGTCAATGTATGCCCTGCAAAATGTGCTCTCTTTTGGGGTATTTTCTCTCACCCTCCCTACAGCAAACTAGGATTCCTTGAAGGTGTTAGGACTGCTTACATGGGGGACGAAAAGGGGCCAAATTTGGCTGAGATATCTCATGTAACAAAAACAGTACAAGGGATTAAATGCTTACATACCAAAATCTCCAAAAAAAGGGCTCAGCAGTTAAGGGGTTAAAGAAATGACTCCGTTATAGAGGGGATGACACTTTTTCAAAAAATGCAAATAAAATGATATACAACATAGCCTGTGATTATTTCCTGTAAGAGATAGAAACAGATGGTTTGCAGTTCTGAATACGCCATTTTCCTAGCTTCCAAGAACAGATTGAGTGGAAACAAAATATTTTTCTTTTGTAAGGTTACCATCAGCTTTGTTTGAGGTAGGGGATTTTTCCCTTTTTATTTTTAATAGGACCTGGATTGGAATGGAAGGAATAGAAGGGGAGGGTAGGAAAGCTCGATGGGAACCCAGAAAGCCATACATTTATGAAAAGTAGACAACATTCTAAGTTCAGCAAGGGTTGATTTGCTCTGGCCAACTATGTACCTTCAATTTCTATAATTTGGAAATAAATTGGAAAAGTGCTGGTCAGGTTTGGACTGGTAAGGTAATGGCTTCTGTCAATGAGAAAACCAATACACGGCAACATTCCCCGACTCATCTAGTTAGGAAAATACACATTTTTGGTAATGTTTCACAAAACGAGCAATACCACGAGCCACAAACGGAGCCATGGTGCACAGGATGTTTACGATGATGGCCTAACAGACGTGCTTAGCATTTGAAAATAAGGAAAACAAATGTAGTGAAGAATAGCAAGAATACATTTTCTGAAAGGACACAGGGAGATCTTTTGAAGAATAGGTGACTTGTGCAGGTTACAAAAGCGCAGTGTGCCTAAAGCAGTCACTAAATGTAGGTCACATTTGGGAAATTAAAGGGCTGTGTAACAAAGTACAGTAGGAAATGTGTGAAAACCTTCTAAAAACCAAGAGAAAACAACAAATGTTCCACTGAAAATCGGTACCTCACATTTGTGGATGCACCAACCTGGGCACAAAGGGAAATGGTTAAACCACTGGTACGTCAAACGACTTTGGGAAGACTGGATTTTCCTCTGGACAACCCACAGATTTGGGCCTGGGTTGTCGCAGCCACTAAGGAAAACAGGGAACCCCATGCATTTCTTAAAAGAAGACACTCGTGAGAATCCAAAGAGGTTTGACTTTCGCATATCACCCTAGAATTACCCACAATTCCCAGCAAAGTCCAAAATATAGGGAACACCCCACAATTTACAGACATGTGCCACCAGGAAACCACCAAAACATGCCGGCAAAAACACATGTCCTACCTTCCCACATTCCCACAAGTGTCCCGACGAAAACGGTCCCTCAAATGTGTGTGTGCGCCTACCTGGATGCAAAGTGAAAAGGCTAAACCATTGGTACATCAAACACCCTGGGGAAGACTGGATTTCGCTTTGTGGACAACCCACAGATTTGTCGCAGCCACCCAGGAAAACAGAATGCTATGCATTTCTGAAAAGAAGACACCCATGGGAATTTAAAGAGGTCTGACTTCTGCAAATCTCCCTAGAATGTATTACCCACAATACCTGGCAAAGTCCAACAATTTTGGGGAAAAACATAATTTTCAGACATTAGCTTCCAGGTCATTTGCTTAATCATCTGCACCCACCTCAGCACTCCTAGGGAAGGAGGAAAAGCTGTTGGAGTCCTACTGTAAAAAGATTTACTCTAATGCCATACTCCATCTGCGCAAGGCCACTGCTGACGCTATGTTGCCAGCAGTCAATCAAAAGCTGTGGCGGGAGATTGCTGACTTCCTCCCAGAGTTCTCCGCCATAGTCGGGTGCACTTCAGGGCTGGATTGGCAGAGGGAAACATGTTGGCCCAAGGTATCATGGAGTACACAGTGGCTCACATCGACACCGTAGGTAGAGCTATCGGTATCGCCACTGACAAGAGGAGGACAGCTTGGCTTAAGGCAACCAAGTTTAACCCTGATGTGCAGGCACGCATTCTAGGCCTGCCTTTTTGAGGGGGGGGGTTGTCTCACTTGACCATGGACGAGGAACTCGACAAAAAGAAAAATAGCTTGCAAACAGCTAAGTCCTTTTCAATCCTGACAAAATTGGCGCCCAAGGCTTATAACCAGAGTCACCAATGATCGGACTGACCCCATACCTTCGGTGGCTTCAGGGGCTTTCAGGGGCAACACCCTAGAGATCTGACCGGTCTCCAAGCCAACACAGGCACAAGCAGTGCAAATTCTTTCACAAGGGGTTTTTCCATTCCCCCTCCCAGACACCAGCCTCAGAGGGTAAAAAGCTGTGACAATGTCGTCCAGATCCACAAGTCTCCAGTGGGGGGCAGGTTTGCCCTTCACATCCATTCCTGGTGGGCGAGGTTCATGGATCCATGGATCCTCTCTGTAGTTTCCATGGGCTTCGGTTCACCAATTCCTCATCTTCTCTTTCCTTACCTCCACTCCCACAGATTGGGATGGCAAGTCTTTTGGCAGAAATCTGCTCACTCACCGCGAGTCAGGCGGTGGAGGAGGTTCCAGCTTCGCAGCAAGGCATGGGCTTCTATTCCCAGATATTCACCATTCAGAAAAAGAACCAGGCTGGCTGGCCTGAGAGTTTTTCTAGAACTCTCTTCCTTGAATCTTTCCCTACCCCTTCAAAAGTTCAAGATGGTTACTCCTGCTCTTATTGCGGAGACTCTGTGCGGGGGAGACTGAATGCGATCCCTGGATCTAAAGGATGCTTCCTGCATGTTCCCATTTGGGAGCCCCATCATTCCTTCCTGAGGTTCAAGATCATGGGCTTTCATTTTCAATACAGGTCCTCCCTTTTGGCCTCAACTCAGCCCCAAGTGTCTTTACAAGGTTAATGAACTCGATAGCGTCCCTGCTCAGTGAGGAGGACAACCACCTTTATCCTTACCTTGATGACTGGCTAGTCCAAGCAGAGTCTTCCGAGGCTGTACAGCACGCAGCGTCAGCACTTATGCGCATGCTATATGATCTGGAGTTCTCTATCAACCTCAAGAAGTCAGTTACTCCCCACTCAGTCCCTAACATTCCTGGGGCTAATTTGGGATAAAAGGGTGGAGAGGATCTTCCCCTCGGTAGACAAGATCACAGAAATCAGAAAGGCCACCAGGAATTTACTCAGCAGACAGTGACCTCAGCATGGTGGTACCAGCACTTGCTTGGCATAATGGCAGCTTGTCTCCTGGCTGTGCTGCACACAAGACTCAAAATGAGGAAGCTGCAGCTGCATTTATCAGTCTCTTGGAATCAAGAGACAAGCTCCCAGGCAGCTCTAGTCAGCATACCACATCACCTGCACCCATACTTGGAGTTTTGGAGTGCAGAGACCAACCGGTTAGTAGATCGACCTTTCAGGCAGCCCTTTCCAGAGATCACCATTACCACAGACCCGTCCCTAGAGGGATGGGGGGGGCTACAGTGGACAACCACAGTGTCCATGGAGTATGGTCACGACAGGAACAGCTGGAACACATCAACTGGCTCGAGATGATGGCCATCTGGGATGCCCTCAAAGCGTCCCTCCCCATCGTCAGCAGCAAGGCGGTCTGCATCTAGACAGACAGCTCAACTTGCATGTATTACATTAACAAGCAGGGAGGTACCAGGTCACCTCCGCTCTGGCGGCTGTCCATCGACATTTGGGAGTAGGCACTGTCCAACATCATTTACTTATCAGCAGTCCACCTGCCTGGGGAATCCAACTTAGAGGTGGAGAGGCTCAGCAGGCTAGGGATCGACAACTATGAATGGCATTTGAACAAAGTGGTCCTAAGGGGGATTTTTGACAGGTGGGGCCACCCTCAGGTAAACCTATTTGCCCCCACGAACAACAGGAGGTGCCCTCAGTTCGATTCCTGGCTCAGGCAAGGCAGGGGATGGCTGGGGGATGTGTTGCAGATCACGTGGAACGGCATCAATACATACGTGTTTGCCCCCACTCTGCAGATTCACAGGGTCATCTGTAAGGTCAGGGAGTCGGAGCCTTCGACTCAACTTGATAGCGGCATGGTGGCAAGCAATACCTTGGTTTTCAGAGCTCCTCCAACTGTCGGGCTAACCTCCAGTACACCTCCTGCTGGGTCCAGCCCATTACTTTCCCAGCAGGGGGGCACAGTTGTTCACCCGTTCCACAGAAGTTAGCCCTGGCAGCTTAGTTCCTGAACAGGTCACCCTGAAGCATCTACACTTATCACAGGACAACTTGGCAATGGGCAAGCAGCGCCTCCACCAGAGTCATTACAGGGACAAGTGGACCAGGTTCTGACACTGGTCCAGGACGAACATGGTTGATTCGCTGAAATGCCCACTGGATGATGTGTTGTCCTTCTCAGTGCATCTGGCTCACTAAGGTGTGCAGGTAGACCCCTGCCCTAAGTATCTGGCAGCCGTAGGGACCTACAGGAATTCTGGAGATGACATCTTCTCTTCCAATCCGGTGGTAAAAAGGCATTTGGCAGGACTGACCAGATTATATCCTCCGGTCAATTGTCCACATCCGATTTGAGACTTTAACGTGGTGTTGGGCGCCTTGGCTCACAAACCCTTCGAACCCATGGCATCAGCAGACATCAGGCTGGCGACTATTAAGATGGCTCTGCTGGTTGGCCTTACTTCAGCATGCCGGATCAGTGAGATTCAGGCTCTGGTGGCTTCAGAGCCTTATACCATGTTTCACTGGGACAAGAGGTGGTGCTTGCAACGCATCCTGCCTTTCTCCTGAAGGTTGTTTCTTCCTTTCGCATTAACAAGGATATAGTACTCCCAAAGTGCTTTGCAGATCCAAAGGATGAGGCTCAAAAGCTGTTGTACTGTCTGGATGTCAGGCATGCTCTAAGATTTTATCTGGACAGGACAAAGAGCTTCTGTAAATCGGATGCCTTGTTCATCATTTTTGGCGGATCAAAAGCGTGCCGTCAGGCCTCCAAAGCTTCCATAGTAAGGTGGATGGTCATGGCCATCAAGGAGGCATATGAGGGGCAGCACAGACCTTTTCCAGCAAACATGCATGCACACACCATCAGAGCCAATGGCATGGATGTGGCTTTCCAAAGATACATCCCATGGCAGGCAAACGGCAAGGTGGCAACTTGGGCCTCCCCATCAGCCTTTTACAAACGCTAATGCTTGGATGCAAGCGCCAGATTGGACGCAGCATTTGGTGAGGCAGTTCTGAAGGACTTGTTTTCTTAGAGGTGCAACTCTCCTCCCCAGAGTTGCATTCAGTTGTAATTGCCCATACAGTAAGGAGGATTTAATGTATTCCTAGTCCATAATCCCCTTTCCTCCCTACATCCCACCATCCTCCCCCGTAACATCTAAGTGAATTATAATATTGTCGACGCATCAAAGGGGCCTAAGAAGTGGCACTGGGGGCGGAGTCGCCCCAGCTCCACACCCCTGCGCATATCTAAATTTAAAGGAGAAGACCATTTTTTATGATGAAAAAGGTTGTTTCCCATCCCTAGCGAGGGACGCCCATGCAGTATGTAGGAAAGGGGACTATAGACACAGAGTATGTTAGTCACTACGGTGAGTAACTTATACTGTTTATACTAAATACGATAGTGGAGAAATACACTAAAAGGAGGAAGAACTGCCTTTATGTGACCTTCCTGGATTTCATGAAGGCTTTTGAGTCGGTGATCCTGACTCTTCTGTGGGGAAAGCTTAGTAGAATTGGTGTCCCGTTAAGGTTGTCCAAATAACACAGGAGTTTTTTTTTACTAATAACGGGATACAGCATGGTTGCCCCTTGGCCCCTCTCCTGCTTTTTCTAATTTAGAGTGATCACAACCTATTCCAAGTGTCTCAGCGTTTGATCCCACCACGTTTAAGTCATGTGGATATTAGCGCGTTGTTGTACACTGATGACACAGTGCTTTTGAATCAAACCCAGGCAGGCTGCAGCGTAATTCAGAATATTCCTATAACTATTTCCAGGAACATGGCCTTAAATTGAACCTCCTTTAGACAAACATACTTGTTTTTGCTAATGGAAAACCACTGTTCAAATGGGCTTTGAACAACTTATCCATTGAGGTGTTGGACGAAGACAATTATCCTGGTTTGGGAGGCTGGAAAAATCATATAAATATGGTGGCCAAGCGAATTAATGTAGGTCCAAGGGGGATCCTCCGTTTCTACTTCAAATATGGTGGGAAAAGGTTGGATACATTCCTGCAGGTGCTGGGGTAAAAGATTAACGCATCCTCTATGGAGAAGAAATCTGGGGGGGAACCATGTGTGGATGTTTGGCCATTTTTCTGAACTCCGGTTTCAGGAGGATTATGGGTCACCCTTCAAGAGCTCCAGGGGATGTTTTAAGACATGAGTTAGGGCTCATTAGCCTATCCCTGCAAGCTCAGAGGAGGTGTTTGGAATGTTCTCTATCCAAATAAACACCCAGCTAAATCCAAATTACACGATTGTGTGTAATGACTCCATGCACAATACTAGTAATGGCATAAAGTGCTGGTATAATTATGGAGTAAACCTACTAAAAGGATGGAAGTTGGGCGATGTAACGGTCTTGGTAGGCATCTGTATAGAAAAACTTTAGAACACATTCCAGTTAGTTACAGAACAAAACAGTGAGATAGAGAGACATTAAAAAAATTAATTAAAGACTGCACTGAGAGTCAGATAGTGAGTAGAGAGGATTCCAGCACACATGAGACAATTTGAAGGGCACAAGTGCATGGTGTATATCCCAGTAACACAACATACCAATAGATAACATAACAGCATAGAGTGTATGCAGAAGACACTCGAGCAAGTTAAAGCAAAAATGGAGAGTCCTTAATGAGACAGAGGTAGAGGGACCGAGTGAGAGAGTCCTAGAATGATGGCAAAGACCACACTGAAGAGAGAGAGAGAGAGTTATCATGCTCAGGGAGGATGCCTGGACACCTGGATACTATGCAAATGGCAGTGGTGTGCATGGTAGATCAGAGTAGCAAAATATAATGAATGCAGAATGTACTGTGACAAATCTAGCAACATTGTCACTGACCTTTTGCGTGGCCAGGAAAAGACAGAAGCTAGCTGACCCTAGGGGTGGCTATCTGTGGTACGACCACGTAGGGGAGTTCAAACTCCAAGGAGACTGAAAAATACTGAATATGAATAATCCTTCAGCTGCAATTCTTAATGAACCCATGTACCTTTTCCACATTCCTGTATGGCTTATTGTGATGTAGATCGAGAATTCCTGGGTTCTCATGGCCAAGAACATTATTTACACCCCGACCCTTGTATAGTACTGAGACTAGGAAGAGGGATGGAATAATGAGGATGACAGGCAACTCAACGCTGCATTCTGCTCTTTGGAAAATGCTAACCAATGCCGGGACATTCAAAACTGACACATCTGAACAGAATGCAAGAGAGAGACAGAAACTGCTGCTGAATCCAACTTTTTCTGATGCTGGTTGGGATACCGGAGGTGTGCAGACTGCAGGAACCAGCACGGAGGATGATGAGAATGGTGTGCAGAGGAACCAAGCTGAGAGCTTGGAATAAAAATGCCATCATATTTAGTAAAGCGCTATATATATTCTTACATATTCCCTCCTTTTCCGACAATTCTGGTTACCCAATTCCACAATTGGAGGAAACCCAAATTGTGCTTTCCTTTTTATTTTTTACTTTAGAATGTATGTGCATTGGAATATCCTTCCTTTTCCATTGTTGCCAATATCATAAATAACATCTTCACCTTTATGGATAAAATGATCAACCATCATCCCATCACTAATAGTACTACGGCTAAACCCAACATAGTGCGTTCCACCCAGGTTTCCTAATTAAATACTTCCACCTCCATTACACCCAGGCTATTAACTGTGATGTTGTTCTTTATCAGATTCATCTTAATAGTATGCTTTTCTTTATGACTCAACAAAAATTCTACATCCGCCTCTATCGGAAATGTATCCATTTGAAAAAATTCAATATTTTCCACTTGGCTTTCCAAAATATCATTTGTAATATGGAATAAAGTTAGACCCCCAAACAAAAAAACGGTATCCTTTGGAACCTGCAAGTAAAATACATTATGAGGGTAATTCATAGAAAACAGCGCACAAGTGGCGCAGGCGGCTGGCGCACAGTGTGTGCGTGTGGCAGTCTGCGCCAGCCACGTGCGCCAATATCCATTTCCGCGCACAGCGTATTCATGGATTTCAACATCCATAACCAGCCGTGGTGCAAAGTAGCGTAGAGACCCTGCAGCAGCGCCAGTTATGCCCCCAACCCCTCCCCGTGCCCCATGAACAGCGCACAAATCCTGTACATGGCGCACAGCCCAGTGGACCACCATACAGCACCCCAACCACAAAAACGTCCGTAAAAACCCGAGCGCACCCCTCCGAATACACGTATCCCACTGCATGGGAATTTTTACTCGCGATTGGCCCAGTGTGTATTTCAGGAATGCACAGGAAGTTTTACATGTAATTGACCCTGTGCGAGCGGGGTACGTGTATTTTTGGGGTGCGCAGGAAGTTGTACATGCGATTGGCACTGTGCGAGCGGGGTACGTGTATTTTGGGGGTGCCCGGGAAGTTTTACACGCGATTGGCCCTGTACGAGTGGGGTACGTGTATTTTGTGGGTATGCGGGAAGTTTTACATGCGATTGGCCCTGTGCGAGCGGGGTACGTGGATTTCGGGGGTGCACGGGAAGTTTTACACGCGATTGAGACTGTGCGAGCGGGGTACATGTATTTCTGGGGTGCGCTTGAAGTTTTAAATGCGATTGGCCCTGTGCGAGCGGGGTACGTGTATTTCGGGGGTGCGCGGGAAGTGTTACACACGATTGGCCCTGTGCAAGCGGGGTACGTGTATGTCGGGGGTGCGCGGGAATTTTTACATGCGATTGGCCCTGTGCGAGCGGGGTACGTGTATTTCTGGGGTGCGCGGGAAGCTTTACACGCAATTGGCCCTGTGCGAGCGGGGTATGTGTATTTCGGGGGTGCCCCAACGAATTGGAAGTGTGTGTCCTCCCAGGTGTGCCCTCTCCCCCCTCCCCAGGGCCTGCAGTTAGACCTCAACACAGGGGTACACACTGCACTCCTGGCCATGCCCCACAGGCAGCCCATCCACCCTGGCGAAGCCCCCCAGCCAGCCCACATGTCACCATGCACAAGTGAGCACTGACCCATGTCCCCCAGCACCCCCATCCACCAAGCATTAAGGGGCACCTGCCAGCAGGCCCCGACTCGAGTCCCCCAGCACCCCCATCCACCCAGCAGTGAGGGGCACCTGCCAGCAGACCCCGACTCATGTCCCCCAGCACCCCCATCCACCCGCATTGAGGGGCACCTGCCAGCAGGCCCCGACTCATGTCCCCCCGCACCCCCATCCACGCAGCAGTGAGGGGCACCTGCCAGCAGGCCCCGACTCATGTCCCCCAGCACCCCCATCCACGCAGCATTGAGGGGCACCTGCCAGCAGGCCCCGACTCATGTCACCCTGCAACACGAAAGGAAGCTGCACAATCATGGGCCTCATGTGCACCAAAATACCACAGCACGCCACCCCAGTCTTGACATGCAATGATTTCAACAATCCACCCCACACCAACATGCCTATGGGCCTCATCACGACTTCGGCTGTAACCCTTTAATCCGGCGGTAGTGCTATTACCGCTGGATTTAAGGGTCCACCGAATCAGGGCTTAGGCGGATTTTGCCCCAGCTCTGAGCTGGGGGGAAATCCGCCGAAAATTTGCGCTATTACCGCCGGCAGGAAATCCGCCGGCGGTATTACCGCGAAGATTCCCCATTGAGCCCAATGGGGAATGGGGCATTCCCAAATGGGCTCAGTGGGGAATGGGCACTTACATTACCGCCGAACTCGTGATCCGGCGCTATTAGCGCCGGGGAGTTCGGCGGTAGGGCTAATATCGCCAGCGCTAATAGCGTTACCGTTACCACGTAACGTAACGTTACCTATGTCAGGACACAAATCAAAATTCAACCATGTACATCAACACATGTCCATCACACACACACACACACTGTTTGCCATAGATTGTGTAAAACCACATTTTGACATGCATGAACCCAATGAGCGAATCCCACACATGGAATTAAAATATCAAAATGTATTATTAACAAAATTAATGTAATGAAACGAAAGGCAAAAAAACAATACAAACATGAAATGAAATGCATGTCCAAAAATATGAAAAATGAAATGTAGATGCTATCCAAATAAATCCTAAAGAAATATGGTCCAAATTCTCTGTCCAACAAAACAAATCCAAAAGAAACGTAAAAATCAAATTCCATTGCCCCATGGTGAAATCCCCAAAAAATGTACACATAAATCCAAAGTCCAACTATGTACAAGCAATTTTGAAAGGGTCCATGAGCCCAACAAAAGAACTGAAACCTATCTCAGAAACTACCTAAGAAATAACTATATACAAAAGTGTGGGGCATAGTCCAATCACCCCAAAAGAAATGAAAACGAAAATGAAACCTAACACTAAAAACTATTTACAATGGCGGCAGGCTAGTCTGACGGCTCACATTCCGATGTCCCAGGCCAGGGCATCATCGAACTCCTGGTCAATGTCCTGGAGGTGGTCCTCTTCCATGGCCCTGAGGGTTCGCAGGGACGATGCCATGTTGGACTCCAACTCCCTGCGAATAGCCTCGAGGCACTTGGCCCGCCTCAGTGCCCTCCGCATGAGTTCTCCGCCCTGACCATTGTGAGGCGTGCCTCTTCCGCCCGCCGCCGCTCCGCATCTATACGCTGGCCCAACTGCAGCCACACGGAAGACACACCCATTCCAGGGTCCTCCTGCCCTCTGGCCGATGCCTGCCCCTCTGATGTTGATGACCCCGAGCCATTATTGCTCCCACCTAGAGCCTGCTGCTGCTGTCCATGTGTCCTGTCTGAAGATGCCTGCATATCCTCCATCTGCTGGAGTCCAGTTGTTGGGGTGTCCACCCCTGCTGGACCGCCGACTCCCGAATGTGGCAGGGATGGGATCTCCACCAAGCTGGCTGTGTTGGTCGGCCCAGGTCCACAGGGGGCCCTGGTGGAATCTGGGCCGGAAGATGGCAGGGAGAACGACTGGCGCATAGTCTCCACAGAGGAGGAGAGGTCCGTCAGAGTGCGCGACACATGTAGGAACCACCCAACCAGGGCCCCTCCCAACAGTGCCACATCACGATACTGCTCTTCGTGATGGCATGCGTGCTTCCCCCAGGAAGCACGCACGTCATCACGAATGACACGCGTGCGCAACGCAACACCAATCAGGACGGAGCCCATACAGTTATGGGACTCCTCGTCCGCAGGTAGTAGAGAGGCAGATGACGTGGGGCTCCCTCCTACCTGCAGACGGGCCTGGGACAGGGCATCCCTGCTGGTGCATGGTGGTGCAGTCACAGGGTCAGGGACTGCGACATGCACAGGCCCCTCCGCGGTGACCTGTGCTGCCTCCTGACCCTGGCCCTGGATTGCACCACTTGCACCAGTGGTACTACCCCCACCAGGCCCCATGTGCGACTCAGTAGCGGGCTCCTCCTCCTCTGTGGAGACCACCAACCTGGATGTCTCTGCACCGTCTTCCGCCATTGCAAGCCCCTTTGGGGGCTCACCCGGCCCTTCCGCTACAGCCGTAGTGGCAGACGCGGCACCAGTCCCCTCTCTCCCGGGTGATGGCAATTCCTGGGAGGGTGGCTGGGCCTTGCGTCACAGCCCGGTGGAGGCATCCCCGCCGCTTAGCTCCACAGTGCCGTCTCCGCCCTCTTCTTCACTGGACGCTGCATAGAGGAAGACATAGAACACAAGCATTAGGGAACTGCACAATAGTCCCCTAGACAGGAAGCAATAATACATGAGTGGCACTGTCAAACGTCACTTCCATATTGTCTGCCCACAACACATGGGTGAATGCACACAGCACACATGCAGAAACAGGCACGGCGCATGCAATCAACATCAGCATCCATGTACAAGGGCCTCTGTTAACCAAAATGTTGCCTTCAAACTCACATGCATCATGGCTCATACTGACCCCATGCACACACATCACCGGAGGGTCATGCATCATGGCTCGTACACCACAGACACAGTGGATACAATGGTGACCAGACTGCATGAGTGAATCTACACATCGTCACGGACATGTGTCATGCATCCATGGCGTTTCAAAGTCACACACACGCTTCTCAGACACACAGACATGCACACCATACATGTACATGAGAGCAGCACCCATCCCACACCCCCCTCCATGTCCAAGAACATAGACTGGCATGCATTCATGTGTGCATTCCGCATACAGCTCCCCATGTTGCATTGGAACACATGCACCATCCATGTGGTTCACACATTACTGGTCTCACATGCATGACCATGATGTCCCTGCACACACACATCCATACATGGCCTATGTCACACATACAGGCAAGTATTAGACTACCAGCACAGTGCAGCATGCCCTGTCTCACACAGCAATGCATGGCCACTTACCGCTCGACTCCAAACGGGCCTGCATCCTGAGGATCTGGTGGCAAAGCACTCCAGGACCCACATCTACTGGTTGGTAAGCTGGCCCCGGCGCCCCACTGCATCCTCTGCCCCCAAGAGGCACCTGAGGGTCCTGGACTTGTTGTCCTCCTAGCGCTTCTGGACGTGTTTCAGGTCTCGGGGTGCCACCACCTCTGCGTTGATGGCACCCACGATGTCCGTCCAGATCCTCCTCCATCCTTCCTTGTCGGCGCGCAATGGTGTGAAGAGGGCATCATAATGCCCCAGGACATGCTCCACCAGGACACCAACTTCCTTCTCACTGAAGCTGGTGGCCCTCTGCCTCTCTGGCTGGGGGTCGCCAGTGATCTCAGATGGTGTTTGCCCCGACATGGTGACCCTCGAGAAAGGCGTGGGTGGGCAACTGGGTCCTGGGGCTGGGCTCTGGAGTGATGGTATCCTAGTCGGGAGTCTTCTGTTCCTGCAGGGGTGGACACAGCAACTGGACCCCTGCAGATGGCTGACGTGCAGGCACCAAATAGCAGGGCACGTGGGCAGCAGGCAGGCAACAGCAGATGGCTGGTGGGAGCGTGTACGGGGCTCTTGGGGGCAGGAAAATGGCCTTTTGGGCAGGAGTGTGGTCTTCCGTATGTTTTCACGTGGCCTGCTTGATACGGAGTGATTTGGCAGGTGAAAAAAGTGCACATCAGCGTGTAATTCGAGGAAAGGCCCTTAGCGCGTAAGTGAATAAGTGAAGTTACGAACGCGGGCGTTCCCCACAACACGGGTGCATAGTGAAACTGCACGTGAGATAACTGCACGTCACCATGCTATTGTAGGAAAGGGCCTTAGCGCGTAAGCGCATAAGTGACGTTGCACGTGTGGGCTGGCTTAAAAGGTACGCGTATGATGCTATTTTTTTTGTACGTGCTTTTTGTTAGAGAGCGAGCGGGTGATTCTTGTACTTCTTGTCAGTTCACATGTACTCCCTGTTTCCTCAGACTGCGTTCTTTTCTTCTTTTGGCGGGGGTGTAGCCAACGTGCACACGTGCGTCTTTTTCACGTTCTTTTTCAAGGCAGATGGTGAGTCGCGCATGTATTTTCCAACTGCGGTTGGAAAAAACTGTGGCCCCTTCAGAGCTCATTGTAGGCTGTGTGTAACACGCATACGCTTATTTTTGCGTTTCTGGGTGCCACAGCGTAGTTCAGGTTCATTTTTCCAAACACGTGGTCTACCAGGGGTTGCGTGCATGTGTACTTTTGTTTTTGGGGTGCCTGTCCGTTGCGTAACCCGTCATCTTGCCCCAGATGTCACAGACAGCTTTGCTAGCGCACTAGCATACGAATTCCATCTTGTACCCTACCCCTTTCACCCCAATTTCCCAGTACAATTGTTTACTGCAACTCCTATACGCACAACAACATCAGTACCATGGTTGGGAGGCGACCAAGCAGTACATGAGGCAAAGGTGGCCGATCTCAAAGAGGTGGGTGTGGTGGGCATGGTAGGGGACGTGGCCAGGATTTGCAGGGTGCCCCTAGAGCCCAGTGTGTGGAGGACCAATCTGGGCAACCTATGCCCCCCCAATGATTGTGGGAAACGTAGCTGACACCATCCCAGCTCAGCCCTTGTTGGTCCGGCCCATTTTGTCAACTGACCCGGCACAGGTTCCAGGTCACCAAGTCTAAGCCACGTGTGGCAGTGAAAGTTGCTGTCACCAGGCCACGTGGATCTGGGGCAGCAATGTCATCTGCTGCCCAAGTAGCCAGCGTGGGGAGGCTTCAGGGGCAGCTGCAGCTGAATCCACCCCAGCTCAGAGTCTCCCAGCTGGGACAGTGTCGGTCCAGGTCCATCACACCGACGTTGGCCCTGCCACCATCACCCTGCAGCCAATGCCTGCACCAAGACCTTTGGTCATTGTGCCTTTACAGGCTTCAAGTACCCAGTCCACCTGCGCTTCTGCCCCTACTGACCAGAGCGGCGTAAGCCACTCAGGATCCGCACCACCTTACAAGAAGAAGAAGGGTGCTCTTGCACTACAGGCTGAGACCCCAGACACGGCTACACACTCCGGCACGTCAAGGAACCTAGCTTCAATGACGCCGAACTTGATGCACTTGTGGCCTATGTGTTGGCACATAGCCATGAAATGGTGATGACTGCAGGCTGCAAGACTACGCCTGCTCATCGTAGGGCCCACTGGCAGACCACCGCGGACCACATTAGTGCCCTTGGATTTGTGAGGCGCACAGCTGATGATTGCTAGAAGCAGTGGAATTACCTGAAACGCAGAGCAAAGAACAAGCTGGCTTCCAATCATGCCTCTACTTTGGTGACTGGTGGTGGGTCTCCACCAGAGGACGACCAACTCACTGAACATGAGTCTGTTGCTGGAACCTTCGTCACAGAGGAACAGATCCAAGGCGTGGGAGACCTACCAGATTATGAAGCATTGTTCGGTGAGTGCCCATGCATGTTTGTGTAATCCATGTGTATGTTGCTTGGGTGATGTGTTATGATTGAGTGCCAGGTGAGGGTGTGTACTCATGAGTGGTATGGATCACCCATGTGCTTCCTTCAAACCATTCACCGGCCTTGGATTTGGGTATGACAGTATCCCTTCTGACCATAGTAGCCAATTAGCACCACATTACTGCAGTTCCCCTTGAACTGTCATCTTGCAACAACATTGTTCTGAATTTTCAGTGTTCATTCAGCCTGATTGTTTCAATTTTCCCATTTTTGCAACACATTTTTCTGGTCTAATGCCACATATGTGACATGCTTCTGTCATAGAGTACACCCCACAATGTCCCACATTTATTACCATGTTATGGGAATGATTTAACCATTCAGGCTGATTGAGTAAGTGCCTGCTCACATTAATTCTTGCAGCCTGTTTGAATGTGGAACATGATTGTTGTTTCCTGTCATGTTGAAGTGACCAACCATTGATGTATCCACCTGCCTGCCATCACTGAATAATTGTACACTGGATGTGTTGCAGTGTGTGGCACATGCGTATTTTGTCACACTATTTTGCATTTTTCATCTCATCATGTCCATCTCACATGGATGGGTGACAGTACTCATTCACTAACATTTGGCTGTACTTGACAAATGTACCATGGCTATGCTACGTGCTATCTGTGTGCTGGCATGTGTCATGTATGTGTATTGGACATGCCACTCACAGGCTAATGTGTGATGCCAGTGCTATCCAGCATGCAGCAAATGTGCTGCTTTTCCATCTTGGAGTCCTCAGTGTCTGCTTTTTGCCTCCTCTTCCAACTCATTGACAGTGCATGCATGCCAGGGTTATAGTCATGTGGGACATGTGTAATTCATGTACTGGATCTCTGGCTTGTCAGGCCTATGTGTGTGCTATGGTGCTCATGCGTGTTTCCATTTGTTGTCTTTCATGTTTATGCAGGTGATGACGCACTTGATGCTATTGAGGTGGAGGAGATGGTGCAGACCCAGGAGGAATCTCAGCCACACCAGGCACCAGTGGAGGATGTGGGGTGGTGGTGGGTGAAAACGCAATCCTCCTGTAGACCATACTGTCCACGGGTGTCTCCGGGTGCACCTCCGGAGACCTGTATGATTCAGGTGCTGAATCGGACAGTGAGACATATGTGGCGTCGCAGGTGAGTGTTACTGGGAGGGTTATGGATGCAGGGTCACACTCCACAACATCTGATCCTGTTCCTGGGCCAGCAGATCAGAGGGGTTATGCAGTCCTGCAGCCTCAGGAAGTCCCAGCACAGCAAGGTGCAGATCGCCTTGCCCCAAACAGGTGTGGTGCCCGCCGACGCGGTGGCCGTACGACACCAGGCAATACTGTATGGGAAAACTCCATTTACAGTATAGCAGCACAACATGGAGCATCGGTTGAAATGATGGCTCAGGCAATAGATAGGGTGGCCACTTCCATTCTCCACCCTGAAAGGCAGATGGAGCTCCAACAGCAGGCAACAGACTCCATTTGCCAATCACACAGGGAAGACATGTTGGTGTCCAACAGGGACCGACGGGCCGCACTGGAGACTCTGCGCGAAGCCATATCTATAGAGTCACAGGGCCACAGGGAAGCCCTGAGGTTAAAACTCCATTTCCTCAGGGAGACTCTGGGTGAACTTGAGGCTTCCCGAAATTTTAGGTCAGAACAGCAGCTGGAGCAGGTCAAACGTTCACTCTCAACAGAGCTCCAGGCAATCCGTGCGGAGATCCAGGCATCACGCGAGGCCATGCGGGTAGAAATGCGGGACCATACCAGGGCTTTGCGTGGGCTGTCTCCCATAGCACGGCCACCTCCTAATGTAGCAGCAGAGGGTGAAGAGAGCGACAGAAGTACTCCCACAAAAGCGTAGCCGTGCAGGCCATGAGCCCATGGAGGTATTTTTTTTCGCAACATCCACGCATGTGGGTGTTGGTGTGCACCCTGTCTTCGAACCTCCTGGGTGCCACCCCCCGGTCCACACATGGCCATTTTTTTTACTGTGTATTGCCTTGTGTGGCTCCTGTGGGCATCCACTGTGTATTCCAGCTGGGCACATGCAGGCTTGTCCTGGCTTTGGGTTAGATGCTTGGGTTCCTGACACAGACACCCCTGCTGCTTCCCGTTTCCATGGGCTTGCAATGGGTGTGACCAAGTGACATTGGGCTCCCATGAGCTGTGCTGGCAGTCTGTAGTCAAAACTGTGTGTACATCCCTAGTGGGGATTGTTGTTGGATCGAACACTGCATCGGGTATTGATATGTGCTTGTGCATCCATGTCTTTCTCATTATTCACGTGTACCTTCTTCATGTCTTCACAAGGACGTCTCCTTTGCAGATGCAGTTCATGTTGTATGCAGTACACTGACACATTTGCCTGACAGCAACACTCTGCAGTTGGAAGGGGTCGATGTGCTGGCTTAGTCAAGTTGTGAGACTTTCACTACTTTGATTTTATACTGTCGTATTTTGACACTGTTTTATCCTGTGTTGCTGGTAAGTATTTGTTCATGTGTGCTGTTTCTTATTGATTACTGGGAGCATATTGTATGTGGCCTGTTTACATTTGGAACAGTGCACTTTGTGACACTTGTGTCATGTGTTGTGCATTCATATTGTTGCTTTCACATTGCATGACATGCCATTGTGTGTTGGGTAGCTGAGATGGGGAGTGGTTGGGTGACATGGCACTATTTTCATGTAGGATTTTTCAAGGGGGTAGTCATTCATGCAGCATGAATGTGTGTCTTTTTGTCACACAGCATTGGTTGTATTTAAGTAGGTAGGGATGCACAAAATGTAACACTTCCAGGTGACCAATTGCAGGCTGGTATGGTTGTGACAGTTGACTATCCCTTATGTCATCATCACTGATTGTCAGCTGGTATGTGCCAGGGCTGTGTGCACTCCACAGGGGTAGGATTTTAGGTGAAGTAATTAGCCACCAGCTGTGTACGGGCTGCCTCACCACGTGCCCTTTCACCTCCCATGCGCAGCGGCCATGCATGTGGTTGGGGATGTGGGGGCACCACCATGTCCACCGGTGGGTTGCAACGTTGTGCAGGACACATGCTGCACTATGATCCTGCACACTACTGGGGGCGTGTATAGCAGCTGCCCACCAGAGCATTCAAGGGAGCGAAAGCGTGACTTGAGCACTCCGAATGTGCGCTCCACTATGCCCCGGGTTGCAATATGGGCTGTGTTGTATCTTACCTCAGGTGGTGTGGTGGGGTTCCGAATTGGCTTCATCATGTGGGTGCTCAGAGGGTAGGCACTATCCACTGGGGAGGTGATGATGGGTATCATTAGTGGGGTTGTGACATTACTCAGTTTCTGACATGCATGCATGTGCAGAGGCATTTATACTCATCAAGCAGCCATGTATCGCCATGCCGCCCAGCTTCTAGGTCCCGGTTTAGGGGTGACATTCTGACAATGAAACTATCATGGGTGGACCCTGGATAGTTGGCATATACTGAGGTGATGATTCCCTTGGCATCACATACTACCTGCACGATGATGTAATGCCAGTGCTTGCGGTTTCTATAGATGTGCTCAGTTGCCCTGGGTGGACGTAGTGCCACATGGGTGCAATCAATGGCACCTAGCACTTTGGGGAAGTGTGCCACCCCGTAAAAGTCCTGGACGGCAGCCTGCCTTTCTGCAGGTGTTCTGGGCATGTATTTGTGCCTAGGACTGAGGAGCGTGCAGTCATGATGGCCAACACTTGGTGTAGGCAGCGTGACTGCGTGGCCTGTGACACCCCCGCACTATGGCACTTGTCTGCTGAAATGAACCAGTGGCCAGGAAGTGCAGTACATTGAGCACCTTTTCCAAGGGGCTCAGTGCTTGGGAACACAGGGTGGGTGATGTGAGGTCATCCTCCCACTCACTCACCAGGTCGAGTATTATGTGTTGTGGGAACCTGTACCTCCCATACACCTGGTCATCAGGCATCCCAAAAAGGCTGGTCCTGGGTGTAAAAATTCAGGGCCTGGCTATCCTCCTCCTGCGGTGTCCCACGACCACTGCTGCGAGGAACGGTATATTAATCGTAGTGTCTGAGCTTGTTTGTTGTTTGCGTGCACTTTTATGTTGCACGAGGTCGCGTACGCCTGCTTCCTGCTGACGTACATGTTTCTGGATTGGCGCATCTTTTTTGGCGCACGCGTTTCCCCTGTTCGATTCCATGAATACGTGTTGTAGGTGCGCGTGTGGGCGTTGCGAGCATTTACCTCCTGTACTTCCCCCGTAACGCCCACATTTTCACGCGTTGTTCCCCATTCCGCATGTTACGCCCCGTGTTCCGCCCGCTTTTGTTGTGTGCGCTGCGCTATGTGCGCTTTCACTGTGCACGCTGTTTGATGAGGTGTGCGCCCGCGTGCGCCACCCACGATTTTAGCACACATCCCAGGATTTACACGCGCACGGCCTTCATGAATCGATGTGTACTGCTTTGGCACGCTTGCGCTGCGATTTTCATGCTTGCGCTGCGATTTTCACGCTTGCGCTGTGATTTTCCAAGCACATTAATTCCATGAATCCGCCTGCAAATTTCAATTGCTTGACAACAAATGTTCCATGATTTAGATGCTTAATAGTCATATTTTTCATAAAGGTGCTGACCAACTATCTATTTTTGACCATTTTGGCTTGTGCTAACTCCTCACCACCCAAATTGTTAATGACCACTTCACATCCTCCTGATACACCTGGATCAGGTTTTAAACCACAAATAGCATCTGTAGCATCAGGAAGAAATGCTTTACCTGGACACATGTAATTTTTTTTCTTTAAACTTTATACATGTTTCCAGGTTTGGAATCAAGTAAACCTCAGGCTCCCTTGACTGAAATGCCACCACCTCTGGAGTTTTAATTTTGATATATTTCCCTTCTTGCCAAAATCCCACGTTATGTACCTACTTAGTTTGATAAATAAGTTCAGGAGAAATCTATGGGCTTCACAACAAAAATCCAATTTCCATTCTTTCCAAATTCACATTCAAATTCAAATGCAACTTTCACCTGTATTGTATCAATTTCCCTTTTAGTTATTCTTTCCATCATTTGATGAACAATATCTTGTGAAACAAAATATAACGGTAAATGTCCTTGAATTATTTGGGAAATTGCAGTTGGGAACTCCCTCATGTAATTTGTCACCAATCTATCAACAGGATTTATAACATTCATAATCTCATACAATATTTGGTCATGCTTGATTGTTACTTTGGTGCTATGTTGTATAACTTCAGCCTGTTCATTTAGCATCACCACTTTCTCATTAATAAATGTCACTTGTTCATCCAATCCACCTCTAATTCCATCCAAGGTTTTTTAGATCATTTCTAGATCATGGTTCAATTGTGCTTTGGCACTCAATGTCTCTACTGAAATGGCATTAGCTGTTGACATCCTAGTACCTATTACAGCTCCAATAATAGACATTAGCAAGGAGACCACAAGCATTACTGCCCCTCTCTTTCCCCTCCTTTTCTTTATATCCACTGAATTCACAAATGTCTTTTCTAATTGCATTAACATATCTCTTATTGTCTACTTGGCGTCCTCTTTTTTTAATTCTAGCCACTCTTTAGTTTGATCGGTTACAATCCCAGTTTTCTTAAAACGTTTGTCCATCAAACTATCAGGATTCATGGGTATATATGCATATATATTCTGAAAGATCATCCTTCTGTTGCCCATAATAAAGCCAGGTGCTTCTTCCACCACAATGCCAGATGCTGGTCCGAGCTCAATGATAACCTGTGCCTCCATAGCTTTAAGATTTCCTGCAACCATTAGAATAGTTATCCATGTCGCTGGGGCCATCACCAATGACATCCGTCTTATAGACTTGGTCTTCGCCCCCACCCGGGGCTTTTTTGGAATTTCCTCCCGTGGGCTCACTTTCTGAAACTCAGCACATGTTAGAGAAAAAACATACATATACATAAGATACCATTATACATCAAAATATATTTCAACATTGTACCATAATAATTCAATCTGTTGCAGCCCCTTATATCAATGTTTATCACCTATGTTATTTTCATTTACATTTATCTCTATAATAAGGACCACAACAATTTTTTATTTTATATAATGTGGGATTCTATGAACACAGCCACTGTATCTTCCCTTCTATGTCTTCAGGGCACTTAAGCTGTTTCTACTTGCTCAAGTCTCCTGATTTCATGTTTGGGATTATAGGGCTTGATTTGGTTAACATGAACAAATTGCTCTGTTACCGTTTCACCCTCTGTCTTTAATATTTTGTAAACTACTGGAGACATCTTATCTATAATTTCAAATGGGCCTTGACAGGCTGCAATAAATTTAGAAGAATTTTTATGTTTACCTTTTCCAAAATGGAATTTATATACCTGATCTCCTACATTATATTCTTTCACAGACGTCTTTCTATCATAATATGACATTGCACTGTCAGCAGATCTTTCCAAATTTCGCTGCACAAATCAAATGCGTGTTGTAAATGCTTCCTCTGTTCTTCCACATATTCGTGAACTGTAGATGCACTTACAAGTGTCTGTTCACGTGTCCTGTATAATAAATGTTGTGGCAGTACCATCTTCCTACCTGTCAATACCTCATGAGGGCTGATACCTGTTGCTTTGGCAGGAGTCGATCTGATTGCCATCAAAACCAGGGGTAATCGTGAATCCCAGCCTGAACCTGCCTCTGCTACAAACTTCTTTAATATCTCCACAACAAATCTGTTGCAACATTCAATATTCCCAGAAGAGGCGGGTCGGTGTGCAATATGCAGTTTCCTTTTCACCCCCAGTATCTGCCACACTTTACTCATTAAAGCGCTTGTAAAATGACTTCCTCTGTCTGACTCTATTCTTTGTGGTAACCCAAATCTTGAAAATATATGATTTACCAGTAATTTAGCAGCTGTCTGCACCCTACAATCTGGTTCAGGAATACACACTAACCATTTCGACATCAAACACTCCACGCTCAAAATAGAACGGTTCCCCCTACTTGACCTTTTTACAGGCCCTACATAGTCAATTTGCAAATCTGACCATGGAAGTGTTAAGCCTCTTCATCAGTCGAGCTCTATGCATTGGTGAAGCGGGTTTAAATTGGGCACATACTAGGCACCCCCTAGTATATAATTCCACATTTTGGGACATATGCGGCCAGTAAGCATAAACTTTCAGTATTTCTAAAGTTTTTTGTGAACCTATGTGTCCTGCAGTTATTGCATCATGTGCATGGTGTAGCATTAGCCCTCTGAATGAAAGGGGTACCACCCACTGTATTTGTACTGTTATGGATTCCCTAATCATGAGTCCATCCTGTAGTCTAATTCGTTTTTTATACTTTAATAATACCCTCAACTCTTCTTTTCCTGTACAATCATTTTCAGTTAACGGATTATGTTCGGGGTCCATCAAATGATTATAATATATCCCCAATATTAGATCATCTTTTTGCGCCTTAATCAAATCTTTATCTGTTGTATAATAACTCCATTGCACTACTGGTTGTTCTACCTCTTTTGGAGCCTTAGAGCGTGTACCTGCATGTATTTGTATTTCACCAATTAAGTGTTCAATGGCTAGCAACTCTCCCATCACAGCCCCAATTTTGGCCAAATGATCTGCTTAAATCATTTCCTTCCTTATCTTCTCCTGCAGTTTTTAAATGTCCACGAATTTTCCTCCAATATATTGTTAAATCATTTTCTGACATTAATGTGTCTATAGCCTGAATCATTTTTCCATGCTAGAGGGGATTTTTATTATATGTAAGCATGCCTCTTGCTTTCCAGCCAGGCAAATATTCCACAAAGCTATTTTGTGCTTAATCAGAATCAGTCACCAGCAGATTTCACTGAATTTATTATCAACTGCAGTAGTAATTGCTTTATAAATGGCCGTCAATTCCGCTACCTGACTACTCCTAGCCCCAATTCTTATCCCTATACTAGGAATGCCTTTACATTTCAACCAGACATTTCCTATTCCTGATACCAATTGTTTATTATTGTCATTTTCAATATGAAAAGCACAACCGTCAACATATACAGTTGGTAAATTCTTACATGTCTTTTCATCAAAAGCTTTGTGTGGTGATTGTTCAAACTCCTGCAAACTAGATTCCACCTCTACTTCATCTGATACACATCCAGCTGCACAGTCATGTAAATCCGCTAATCCTTGAGCAACTGGCATCTTTTTGTTTTGGCCATACCTCACTTCTACGGGAAAGCCTTGCAATGCCAATGTCCATGAAGTAATTCTGGACTTTGCTAGGTTGCCTGACCTAATCCTTTTACTCTGTAAAAATTGCAATGGTTGATGATTTGTCTCAATGATCACCTTTTCTCCTTGAACAATGGGGCGGAAATGCTGCAACGCCCACTCAGTGGTCAAAAGGGCCTTTTCACATTCACTGAACTTAATTTCAACTTGAGAAAATGCCTTACTTGCATAAGCAATGGTTTTGTCGTTCAAATCATGTTTTTGAGATAACACTGCTGACATACAATGTTTAGTGAAACCTATTTCTATAAAGAAATCCCTGTTTTGTATGGGATACGCTAAACACTGTGCCTTTATGAGGCAATCCTTCAATTTAGCAACTGCCTCAGGTTGCTCCTTTTCCCATTTCCAGGGCATATTCAGCTTGAATAGTTTAGTTAATGGTTGGTTAATTTCAGCATCATTTTCAATACATTTCCTGTTATATCCCGTCATTCCTAATAACCTTTTTAAACTTTTCACATTTCTAGGATCTTTCAATTTCTGTATGGCCTCCACATTTTTCTTTTGTGGATTTAGCCCATGTTCAGTTACTTCATGGCCTAGGAAATTCACCTTTTTCTTGCACCATTGTGCTTTCTGTAAAGATACTTTGGCACCAGCCTTTTGCAATTGGCCAAGTACATGTCTTATTTCATCAAAATGGCTTTTTAAGTTTTCATTCTTTATCAGGACACATCCACATAAACTATAGTTCCTCTTTCCGCTGCATCAGGCATATCCTTTCTCAAAAATATGCCAAATTAACTCCCACTATTGAAGTACCCAAATGGTGTTCGCCCATGCGTATTGCGTTTTATCAAATGAAAATGAAAACAAATTCTGAATATCCTCTGCCAGTGGCACACACCAATATCCAGATGTGAGATCTAATGTAGTAAACACCTTTGAGCCATGCACCTGAGCAAGGCCTTGATCAATGAATGGCAGTGGCCATCTGGACACTGGCACCCTTTTATTTAACTCTCTCAAGTCTGCACACAGACACCATTGGCCATTGGGCTTCGACACACCCAAAATAGGAGTGTTGGAGGTACTATGAATGGGCCTGATAATTCCCCTAGACTCCAAGTTTTTAATTATCTCTGCTAATGACTCTAAACAAGCCAGTGGTAGCCGATATTGGCACCCAAATACTAGATTTCTACCACACCCCTCCGGTAATGTGTCAACATGTAAATTAGTTAGGCTGCAATCATATGCATCTTTGGAAAAAACGTCTTTAAATTCCATAAATATTTTTCTCAGTTCATTTCTATCCTCATCGCTGTCGCACGCATCTGCTAACAAAATATGCTCCTCCACCATTTTTGACAATTCTGGGAAATCCTTCAGTGGAGGAATCTCCGTGCTTTCTTCTAGCTGTGTGGCTGTATTTCTCTGTAAAGCTGCTATTTTTAAATATTTTGGCATATCAGCTTCCACTTCAATGTGCTGATTTTCTGTTTCATTTTCATTAAAGTCAAATACTATACAATTCTCTTGGTGACAGCACGCTGTCTCATTGGAATCATAAGGGTGCACAGATTGAATTTTAAAGATCCCTTTGGGTTGAGAATCCAGATATTCTGGCAACACACCCTCTGCATCTACATATCTCTCAGGAATATTTCCAATCACCATGTTATTGAAATCTGGGGTATAATGTGATTTTTGTATGGCCATTCCTAATAAAGAATTCTCTTCTAAATGAATATCCTGACAACCTTTATTATTCACCATAATTTTGACAGATTCTTCTCCAACATCTATCAATGGGGTGTATTCATAATCCAGGCCTTGCTGTTTCATGGATTCATTCAAGCACACTAATGCATCAGAATCTTTCATTTGCTGTCCATTCTTGCACTTTAGTGTTATAGTAGCCTGCTTGGGGAATGCAGGAATGGTAATATCTTTCGTCACCTGTAATTCAATTGCATATGGGACCAGTTGTGCGCAATGATAAGCCTTTCTCTTGTCTTCAAATTCGGGCGCAGGCCCACCTAGCCGCGACCATATTTTTTGGTTAAGGAAATCTAACACTATACACATTCTATGCATGATATCATTGCCCATGTAAAAATCATTTTGTGTTCCACTCACTATCCACACATTGTGGTAGATGGTTTTCTGTCCTATATTAACCCTTTAAGTGCCAAGTACAAGGTATCTCGTCCTTGACGGTGCACACGCAGTGCCAAGGACAAGATAGCTTGTCCTTTTCGGCACCTTGTTTTGAGCGATCCCTGCAAAGCAGGGATCGCTCAAAACTGTAATCCAACCCCCGGGCTATGTGAGGGAAGGTCCCCCCTCACTGCCAGGGGGCTGGATTTCCTTCAGTTTCACGTCAGCGTGCGTAACGCACGTTGGCGTGAAACTGAAAGTAAATTCCCCGCAGCAGCCATTTTCGGCTGCTGCGGGGAAGAGAGAAGGTAAGAGACCTTCTTTGTCCGCCTCGATCTCCGGCTGTATTTCAAGCCGGAGATCGAGGCGGGTATCGTTGGAAAGGGGAGATTCTCCCCTTTCCAACGATACCCATTGTGTGGCATTGCTGCCCGCGGATCGGGCTCAGGGCGCGCAATCCGCGGGCAGCAATGCCACCGGATCAATACAGATCCGTTTGTGACGCAGGGGGAGGAGGGGGCTGCTTACTAGGTAAGTGTCCCCCCTCCCCCATGGCCCCAAGGCATGGGGCCACAGCGGCAGAGACCCCTGGGGGCAGATGATCACTGCCCCAGGGGTGAAATAAAAAAAAGAAAAGAAAAAGAAAAATCGAGGGATGAAGGGAGGTGGGAGGGGTTTTGGGGCCCTGGGGCCCACTGGACCACCAGGGATGGAACAAAAGTGGTGTCCCTGGAAAGGGGACTTTCTCCCCTTTCCAAGGACACCACATATGAGACATTGCTGCCCGCGGATCTGGCGCAGGGCGCGCGATCCGCGGGCAGCTATGCCAGTGGATCAATGAAGATCCATTTGTGACGCAGGGGGAGGGGGGGCTGCTTACTAGGTAAGCGCTCCCTTTCCCCCGTGGCCCCAAGGCATGGGGCCACAGCGGCAGAGAACCCTGGGGGCAGATGATCACTGCCCCCAGGGGTGAATACGGGTGGGGAGGGAAAAAAAATCAGAGGGAAGGGGGAGGTGGGAGGGGGTGTGGGGCCCACTAGACCACCAGGGATTTTGTAAAAAATGGTGTCCTTGGAAAGGGAGGGTTCCCCCCTTTCCAAGGACACCACATATATGAGGCATTGCTGGTCACGGATCGGCGCAGAGCGCTCGATCCGTGACCAGCATCCCACTAGACCACCATGGATCCGTTTGTGAGGGGGAGGGGGGGCTGCCTCAAGTAAGCAGCCCTCTCCCCCCTCCCGGCCCCCAAAGCATGGGGGCACATGCATGAGAACCCTGGGGCAGATGGCTGACCATCTGCCCCAGGGGAATGAAAAAAAAATAAATTGAAAGTATGTGGAAAGGGGGTGGGGGAAGGGGTGGGGGTGGGAGGCCACTAGCCACCATGGATTTTTTATTGAATGAAAGGGGGGGGGATGCCCCCCCCAACCGAAGTAGAAAGGGACACCCCTTGTAACCCTCCCTGGAGGCAGATATCTGTTCCTAGGAAAGGGCATCTGACCCCAGGGAGGGATGCATGAGGTGGGGCCCCCCCTATCTGCCCCCAGGGTGGGTTGCATGAGGTGGGGCCCTCCATTTGGGGTGGGGAGGGGTTGAGGGTCACCCCCCGTTGCGGTACATCATTCGCTGCCAATTTAGGGTGGCCCTCAGCTCCCCCTAAAAAGCAGCCTATGAATTTGTATTTTGTTTTTTGTTTACCCTACTTTGCTTGGTGCCGATGGCCACATTAGTGTGGCTATCTGCCCCGAGGGTGCCCGAACCCTTCTTCCCCATCTATTGGGGGTCCTGCCCCACCTTTTGGGGTGGCCCTCTCCCCCCTCACCCCAAATGGAGGTGGGGTGTACCTCACGCAGCCGTTTGGAGGAGGCCCAGGGAGGCCTGCATGAGGTGTGTCCCCCAGCCATTGGGGGTGAGGGGCCGGGGCACCCCAAAAGGTGGGGCAGGACCCCCAATAGATGGGACAGTAGGGTTTGGGCACCCTGGGGGCAGATAGCTACACTAGTGTGCCCATCTGCACCAAGCGAAGTTGGGTAAACAAAAAAAAATATACAAAATTACAGGCTGCTTTTTAGGGGGGGCTGAGGGCCACCCTAAATTGGCAGCGAATGATGTTGTTTACCCAACTTCGCTTGGTGCAGATGGCCACATTAGTGTGGCTATCTGCCCCCAGGGTGCCCAAACCCTACTGCCCCATCTATTGGGGGTCCTGCCCCACCTTTTGGGGAGGCCTGCATGAGGTGTGTCCCCCAGCCAAAAGGTGGGGCAGGACCCCCAATAGATGGGGCAGTAAGGTTTGGGCACTCCGGCGCCAGATTGGCACACCAATGTGCCCCTGTGCACAAAGGGGAGTTGGGTTACCAAAGGAAAAAAGTGAAAATGTTGGAATGTTTTTTAGGGGGGGCGGTGGGGCACCCCAAAGGGTTGGGAAAGTTTCTAAAGGAATGGGGCGTTAACCCCCCCCGCCCACAATGGAGTGGGTGCCATGTCATGCAGCCCTCCCTGGGACCAGATATCTGCTCCTAGGAACGGACGCCTGAGCCCAGGGAGGAGTGCAGGACAGCCTCCCCCCTTATCTGCCCCTTGGGAGGGCTACATGAGATGGGCCGCCCCTCAAATTGGGGTGGTGGTGGAGAGGTGCAACCCCCTTCACGTTAGAAATTTCCACAGCGGTGTAGGGGGCCCCTCCGCCCCCACAAAAGGGCAGCCTGCCATTTTGAATTGGGTTCTTCGTTTACTATACCTGCCTTGGCGTAGAGGGGCACATTGGTGTGCCAGTCTGGCGCCGGGGTGCCCAAAACGTACAGGCCAATGTAACAGGGGGGGTCAATATGGGTGGTCTGGTATTTGGGTGGGCTGACACAGATAATATATGTTTTATTATTCCCTTTACAGGTCTTGAGCAGTTCAAGCTTCTCCCTTGTTATGTACGTATGAAATTTTGCTTATTCCAACATTTTATAGTGGGTGGAGGGCACATTGCTATTGGGATGGGGGTGAAAAGGGCCTGTAGTGTTCTGTTGTGAAGGAAGTGGGTGCTCTGGGGAGGTATTGGGGTGGCCAGGAACACACTTGCCCGGGTTGCGGACAAAACGCCCCCCAGTGCAGCTGAACAGTGCTGTTTCCCTGGGAGGGAAGTTTGCACTTAGCCATCTGTGCAATGTTTTTTTTGTGTGCTGGGGGTTGCCATACACCCATTGATCTTATGCCAGTTTGCTATCACTGTGCAGTCCAGCCTTCTGTGGAGGTAGATGACTGAGAAGTTTCATGTATGTGGTGGAAGGAGCTGAAAAATGTACAGATATATGCCAGACAGTTTGGATGTGTTATTGGTAGGCAAAGCACAGAATGTAATTCTTTTATGTTTCCGTTGCAGTTGCAGCTACTGAAAAGCTTATGCTGACTTATGTAAGTACCACACATATTACTTGGTAATGTGCGGGTGGAGGGTTACTGTGGTGGGAGAAACTGTGGCTGCAGTGTCAGTGGTATGAGTGAGAAAGGGTAGTAGGGTGGTTCGTGGGCCAGTGATGGGAGTGCCTTGCATTGAGGAAGGTGGCTGCTTTGCAGAAGGAAAAATTGGCCGACATAAGTAGCAGCTCCTTTTCAAAAATGTTGCCGGTAGTAATGCAGATGGTCATTTTGTTCTGAGCATGGTACGCGCACTTGATACAGAGAACACTACTTTTACTGCAACGATCACCATTTCTGTGGTCCTTTTCCAGCAGTCGTCCCAGTGAGCCCCGCCAGGCTCCCCATCCTTTTCCAGGGGGAAAAGCTGTAACGCAGGGTAGCTAGAGGGGCAGGAGGGGTGGGGGTGAAGTCATTGGCCTTGGGCGTCCATCTGCCAGATGGATATTTTGTCCCTCAAAAGCAGCAGTGGGTGCAGGGTGTCCCGGCACGGTCCCCATCCCGTCCTAGAGGGGAAAGCTGCAGTGCTGGCCAGGCAGAGATGTAGGGTGGTGGTGGTTGATGTGTGTGATCTTGGCTGCCTCTCTGCCTTGGTAGTCGAATGGCCCCAAGTTCACCAGTACTTTAGGAGCTGCGCCCCAATTTCTCACAATCAAAGTGTCCAAATTTGCATGCATGTGTAATGAATGGCGCACATTCTGTCAGAGTAACTATATTTGGAGAGGTTACAAAGCACCCTTGCTGCACAGGTCATATCCTCTGTCAGACTAGTCACCCCGCCAAAGTGTAATGGTGTAGCATGTGGAAGTCACCTTACCACCGTGCAGTGCAGGCGGTGGGCCACAGGAGCAGACAACCTTTACTGATTACAATTGCCCCAGCACAACTGTGTTATTGGCACAAGGTGACATACTGTCTTCTTCACCTCTTTCCCACCTCCTTCCCCTAAAACACAAGTGCCAATTACGTAATGACCTACTGTAAATTCACATGAGAGGTGCATGTCCGAATGGGTGAAGTGTGTGTCTGGGATTGTTACAAGAGCCATGTGTTCATGCAATCATTCAGCTAGTTGGTAAACTGTATGTATAGGCATATTCATGGGAGTTCACTTGTTTCCATATCATAGTGACGATGAGGGTTGTGTAGATAATTGCCTACTCTTTCACCCAAAGGGCTGCACGATTTTCCGAGGGCCAACCACATCTGGCTCTCAAAGGGATGCCCTCCTGGTGCATTGGTTTGGGGTTAGGGGGAAGTGCTTTCACCAGCTCAGAGGAGCCATCAGCGATGTCCATGCAAAAGGAGATGCAACCCCCCACCCTACAGTGGTGCACCTGGAAGGAAAAGATTTAGCGCCTGTGGGAGGGGAAGGGATACATGAGCTGCTAATGGAGGAACTGGAATGGATAGCACAGATGTTTCCAAACAGTGATGGTTTGGTGCCAGATTTCCGGGATTTATTTATTTTTATTTTTTTTCTGCAGGATGCCATATGCCCACTTGTCTTATTTCCATTTCCAATCCGTGTGCAGTCTAGCCTTCCGTAGTGGTAAATGACTGAGAAGTGTCATGGAACTGGTGGAAGGAAGTGAAAAATGTACAGATAGTTGCCAGACAGTTTGGATGTGTTATTGGTAGGCAAAGCATTGATTTTAATTCTTTTATGTTTCCTTTGCAGTTGCGGCTACTGAAAAGCTATTGCTGACTTATGTAAGTACAACATTTATTACTTGGTAATGTGGGGGTGGAGGGTTACTGCGGTGGAAGGAATTGTGGCTGCATTGTCAGTGATAAGGGTGGGAAAGGGTAGTGGGGAGGGTCGGGGGCCAGTGATGGGTGTGCCTTGCATTGAGTAAGGCAGCTGCTTTGCAGAAGGAAAGGTTTGGCCGACATAAGTAGCAGCAAATTTTAAAAAATGTTTTCCAGTAGTTATATAGATGGTCATTTTTTCTGAGCATGCTATGCACACTTGTTACAGAGCTCATTCCTTTCACTGCAAAGTTCACCATTTCTGTGGTCCAATTCCAGCAGTGGTCCCAGTGTGCCCTGTCAGGGTCCCCATCCTTTTGCAGGGGGAAAAACTGTAACGCAGGGTAGCTAGAGAGGGGGGTGTCATTGGCCTTGGGCGTCCGTCCCCCAGGTGGATATTTTGTCCTCCAAATTCAGCAGTGGGTGCAGGGTGCCCTGGCAGGGTCCAATCCCTTCCAGGAGAGGAAAGCTGTAGTGCTGACCAGGAAGCTATGTAGGGTAGTGGTGGGTGATGGGTGTGACCTTGGCCACCTCCCTTCCTTGGTAGTGAAGTGCCCCCAAGTTCACCAGTGGTCCTGGAGCTATGGCCGAAACACTCACATTGAAAGTGTCTGAAGGTGCATCCATTTGTGGTAAATGTGGCACATTCTGTCAGGGTACCTATATTCAGAGAGCGTACAAAGCACACTTCCTGTGGACTTCATATCCTCTGTGAGACTAGTCACCCTGCCAAAGTGTAACGATGTTGCATGTGCAAGTCACCTTACCACCGTGCTGGGCAGGCGGTGGGCCACAGGAGCAGACAACTTTTACTGATTACAATTGCGCCAGCACAACTGTGTTATCGGCACAAGGTGACATACTCTCTTCTTCACCTCCTTCCCCTGAAAATAATGTGGCAATTATGTGTCGACCTACTGTTTTCTGAAATGAGAGGTGGTTTCCGAATGGGTGTGTGTGTCTGGGATTGTTACAAGAGTCATGTATTGGCGCAATTGTTGTGTAATTTGGTAAAATGTATGTGTAGCCATAATCATGGGGGTTTTCCTGTTTCCATTTCCTAGTGAGGATGAGGGTTGTGTGGATTTTCGGCCACTCTTATATCCAAAGGGCTGCACGACTTTTCCGAGGGCCACCTACATCTGGTTCTGGAAGGGATGGCCTTGCAGTGCATTGGTTTGGGGTGGGGGGGATGCGCCTTCACCAGCTCCGAGGGGCCATCATCGCTGCCCAAGCAAAAGGAAAGGCCCCCCCCCGACCTTATAGTGGTTCACCTGGGAGGAAATGATTTTGCGTCTGTGGGACGGAAGGGGGTACGGGAGCAGCTCATGGCAGACATTGAATGGATTGCACAGAGGTTTCCAAACACTGTGGTGGCCTGGTCCCAGATGATTCCCAGGATGGATTGGAAAACTCAAGGGAATAGAAGGGCCATCAACCGCTCGGTGTGGAAACTGAATGGCGAGTTCACTAGACTGACAGAGGGCAACACCAGAATACGGACCATTCACCATGGCAATATCAAAGGTGCTGTGATGTTTCACGATGATGGGTGCACCTTTCCAAAACAGGCATGGAGCTGTTCATTGGAAACATAATGGATTTTGCCCAGACGCTATTTTAGGGGGGGTTTGCCCAGTGACTGATGGACGCACTGGAAGATGTGAAAAGTGAATAAAAATGGTAGTAAGTATGTTGGCAGTGAGACTTCCACTTTCTAGCAATTGTTTGCATTCATGGCATCTCAAAGCATTCAGTATGTTTCTGCTACTTACTTCTTAGGTACCCATCACTACTTGCTTCAGCCTACATCAATTTGCTTGGCCTTGCATTAATTTTGTCCTTGTGAGCTTTCCCCTTACAATAGACACCCCTATGTGAATGAGCAGGTGTTTTTGTCAAAAGTGTGCCAGCAGTTGCCCGGAAGGGCCAGCCGTGTACTTTATTTATCTTCCCTTTCTGCTTCTTCATTACCTACGGCTTTTCAACTCACCCAATCACTAATACGTTGCATGGTTCCTTCTCACCTCGATTTCCCATCCACAAGCATCCCATGGAGGAGGGCATGGTGCAAAGCATGTTGGCTGTTTCTGAATAGGTAGTGTGGCTGAAATCCTCGTCCCCACGCTTGTATTTCTGTACAGTTTAGCGGAATAGTACATTGTCCATAGATTTTTTGTTCTCTTTCTTTTAGGTGCAGGTGTGTTGTAGCTGTCTACCCACTTGTAGGAAAGCAGTCAGCTGGTCCCTAGCATTTCACGTGAGTGTTTGCAAAGTACTACTCTGTTTATTGTAGCGTGCAGGGAGTACGTCATATTGCAGAGGACTGCTACAGTTTGTGAGCAAAGTCTGGACCTTTTGGTGTACTTGTGTGGAGTAGGTTTGCGGCACTGAATACCACTTACTGTGCTACGTTCCATACTTTCAGAAGCACACATACTTCTTGTTTCAGTCTTCATCTGGTCTTTGGGCAGTGAAGGGTTCCATAGCGAAGGTACTCTTGGCTTCTCGGCGATCAATGTCTGGTGCCGAGGCATTAGCTACAGTGATGGAGTCTGGCTCAGAGCAAGGCACAGATGTGTACATGCATTCTGAAACAGATAGTGCTTCTGAGGGGCAGGAGGGAAGTGATTGGGGAAGTGAGATGGCCATTGACAAAAGTCCCTCCTCCCACTCATCATCGTCATCATCTGATGATGAAGAGGAAGGAAGAGTGCGTCCACCTTTTCGCACACTTCCCATACGCAGGGGACCTGTAAGGGGGAGGGGACGTGCAAGACGGCCACGCAATGTGGCAGTTCCTGACATGACTCAAGAGTCGCTCTGGGTGCCTCCAGCAATGGCTCAGCCTGTTGTGTCCCTTTCACTGGTATATCAGGGTGCACAGTGAATACAGAAGGGTTTCAGCCTATTGATTTTTTCAACCTTTTTGTTGATGTTGGGTTCATTGCAGATGTGGTTCAGCAAACCAATTTATACGCTGCACAGTTCATGAGGTCTAGGGGTCCCACTCTCAAACCCCACTCCAGAGCACAAGCATGGGTACCCACAAACGATGTTGAAATTAGACAGTTTTGGGGTCTCATTTTGCTCATGGGAATTGGACACAAGCCGTCTGTCGCAATATACTGGTCTACTGTAGCACCACTTTATTGCCCGTTTTTTTCAGCTACAATGAGCAGAAATCGCTTTCAAGCACTGCACCGTATGTTGCACTTCAATGACAACTCAGCAGCATTACCCAAAACGGACCCAAACTTTGATAGGCTGTTCAAACTGAAGCCATTTCTGGACCACTTCACTCACCGATTTGCAGAGGTGTATGTTCCTAGACAGAACATATCCATTGATGAATCGTTGGTGTTGTTCAAAGGTTGCCTTGTATTCAGGCAATACATTCCTAGCAAGAGATCACGATATGGGATTAAAATGTACATGTTGTGTGAAAGTACCACTGGGTATGTCAGCAGCATGAGAGTCTACACCGGTAAAGACTCTACCCTAAACCGTCTGGGCTGCCCAGCCCATTTAGGGACAAGTGAGAAGATTGTTTGGGATCTTCTCACACCATGGCTCCACAAGGGACATCATTTGTATGTAGACAATTTCTACACCGGAATTCCACTGTTCAAGGAATTGTTCAATGTGGGCACACTGGCATGCGGTACAATCTGCAGTAACCGCAAAGGCTTCCCCAGACAACTTGTGTGTAAGAAGTTGGCCAAGGGACAATGTATGGCATTGCAGCAGGATGAATTGTTAGCAGTGAAATTATGCGACAAAAGGGATGTGTACATGCTAAGTACTATTCATGATGAAAGTACTTCAGCTGTCCCTCTGCGCTGGCAGAGTCAGCAAGTGTTGAAGCCCAATTGCATTCTGGATTACAACAAGTACATGGGTGGAGTAGACAAAAATGACCAAGTGCTTGAGTCATACCACGCTGAACGCAAGTCGCGTTTCTGGTACAAAAAGTTAGCCACACACATTGTGCATATGGCAACGTACAATGCTTATGTGGTGTACCGTGCAGCTACTCTAGAAAACAAGCTCTCCTTTTTGGATTTTGAATTAGAAATTGTTCAATCTCTGGCTAATGTTCATGTACAAATTCCCTCCTTTCCAGAGGTCGAAGATGTGGCCAGATTGCAAGAGCGACAGTTTGTTGATTATGTTCCTCCCACTGCCACGAAGGCACAACCGTACCGAAAATGTAAGGTGTGTACAAAACAAGGAAAGAGGAAGGATACTCGGGTGTACTGTCCCCAATGCCCTTCCCAGCCTGCCCTCTGCTTTCAGCCTTGTTTCCTTTTGTATCATACAAAGGAAAATAATTGGGAGATCGACTGATTTCCGAAAATGCCCATCATTCCTTGAAAGGGACCCTTACCCACTGAAATCGTGCATGTCTTGTAAAGGAATGGCACTCTTGCACCCTGCCCTGGAGGTGTACCTTCAATGAAAATGTAACAGGATGTCAACTCACTTAACTTGATTTAGCGTGCATTCACGATCATCGCTAGTCCTGCTTCCTCCACTTGAGGCCTGCCTTGGAAAGGCAACCACAGCCGTAGCTTTCCCTTGAGGCCTGCCAAGAAAATGTACATCAGTCTAGATCCCTCAGCTCAAAGCGTGACTTGCAAAGGAATGCTAATCAGGCTCCTTCCATTGGAGGCGTGCCTACGAAATAGTAATCATTATGAGTCCCTGTACTTGAGTTGTGCCATGCGGGTCTTTCCCCTTTGGCGTTCTTTGGCAAGCAATGCTAGTCCTGCTCCCTCCACTTGAGGCCTGCCTGGGAAAGAGACATCACCCCCGGTACCTTTCACTTCAGGTCTGCCTCATAAGGAAAAGGCAGTCTAGCTCCCTCTGCGCGTGGTGTGCCTTGCAAAGTAACGCAATGCTTGTTTCTTCCAAAGCAGGCACATCTTGGAAAGAAATGTCACTCTAGCTCCCGCCACTTGAGGTGTGCCTTGGAGTAGGTGGGGACAGCACTCTGCTTTACTCCCCTTTGGCGTGCTTTGGCAAGCAATGCTAGCCCTGCCCCCTCCACTTGAGGCCTGCCTGGGAAAGAGACATCCCCCCCGGTACCTTTCACTTCAGGTCTGCCTCATAAGGAAAAGGCAGTCTAGCTCCCTCTGCGCGTGGTGTGCCTTGCAAAGTAACGCAATGCTTGTTTCTTCCAAAGCAGGCACATCTTGGAAAGAAATGCCACTCTAGCTCCCTCCACTTGAGGTGTGCCTTGGAGTAGGTGGGGACAGCACTCTGCTTTACTACCCTTTGGCGTGCTTTGGCAAGCAATGCTAGTCCTGCCCCCTCCACTTGAGGCCTGCCTGGGAAGAGACATCCCCCCCAGTACCTTTCACTTCAGGTCTGCCTCATAAGGAAAAGGCAGTCTAGCTCCCTCTGCGTGTGGTGTGCCTTGCAAAGTAACACAATGCTTATTTCTTCCAAAGCAGGCACATCTTGGAAAGAAATGCCACTCTAGCTCCCTCCACTTGAGGTGTGCCTTGGAGTAGGTGGGGACAGCACTCTGCTTTACTCCCCCTTGGCGTGCTTTGGCAAGCAATGCTAGTCCTGCCCCCTCCACTTGAGGCCTGCCTGGGAAAGAGACATCACCCCCGGTACCTTTCACTTCAGGTCTGCCTCATAAGGAAAAGGCAGTCTAGCTCCCTCTGCGCGTGGTGTGCCTTGCAAAGTAACGCAATGCTTGTTTCTTCCAAAGCAGGCACATCTTGGAAAGAAATGCCACACTAGCTCCCTCCACTTGAGGTGTGCCTTGGAGTAGGTGGGGACAGCACTCTGCTTTACTCCCCTTTGGCGTGCTTTGGCAAGCAATGCTAGTCCTGCCCCCTCCACTTGAGGCCTGCCTGGGAAAGAGACATCACCCCCGGTACCTTTCACTTCAGGTCTGCCTAATAAGGAAAAGGCAGTCTAGCTCCCTCTGTGTGTGGTGTGCCTTGCAAAGTATTGCAATGCTTGTTTCTTCCAAAGCAGGCACATCTTGGAAAGAAATGCCACTCTAGCTCCCTCCACTTGAGGTGTGCCTTGGAGTAGGTGGGGACAGCACTCTGCTTTACTCCCCTTTGGCGTGCTTTGGCAAGCAATGCTAGTCCTGCCCCCTCCACTTGAGGCCTGCCTGGGAAAGAGACATCACCCCCGGTACCTTTCACTTCAGGTCTGCCTCATAAGGAAAAGGCAGTCTAGCTCCCTCTGCGCGTGGTGTGCCTTGCAAAGTAACGCAATGCTTGTTTCTTCCAAAGCAGGCTCATCTTGGAAATGAATGCCACTCCACCGCCTCTAGTTGAGGCGGGCCATGGAGAAGAAGGGTGGAGCACTCTGGGTCACTCCCCTATGGGAGTGCAGCTTGCTCCTGTTCGGGATTGCCTTACAAAAAAAAAAGTCTGGAAAACCCCATCCGCTTCCGGCGTACTTTGGACAGGAACCCAAATCTGGCTCCTTCCACCTAAGGTTTGGCAAGCAAAGAAAGGCCAGTCCCGCTCCCTCTACTCAAGCCGTGCGTTGTGGAAGACCAGAACACCATTCAGGTTCCCTCCACTCAAGGGGTGTCTTTTCAAAATAATACACGCCACTTTGGCTCCCTCCCTTGAGGTCTAAGTGTCATGAAAGTGGTACTTGGACACCAACTATATGGCAGCGGTGTCTTGCGTACCTCGTAAGATCCTGCCTTGTTTATTGTTTTACTGCGAGTAATGTTATGTGTGGTGTAAGTGACACGTCTTCTGTAGGAAGGAATTGGATATGATTGGTGTGTGAGTTAGGTAAAGATACAAAGAACATGCAGATGCAATTTCTGTGAATGGACTTTTCCAGCACTGCCGAAATGATTGTCATGTTGCAGGATGGCTGTTTTGTGTGGGTACGGTGGAACATAAGAATGTTTGCCCATAGTTGCTATGGGCATACTCAAAGCTGGTGTGGAAGATAGCGCCTGCAGGGCAGGGTAGCGAAGTCAGCCAGTATGCACTTGCTATCACTGTCCACATGTGATTGCCGGCACATAAAGTTTGCATGCAGACACAGTTGCTATGAAATTGATGCCAAATGATAGTTAAGATATTGCTAGAGACACAGTTGCATTGTACACACATGTCCACATGGTATAAGTGTGTAGATATGCTCATGTGTAGATACACTTGCTCTGGTGCTAGTGATTTGGTAGAAGTGCAACTGCTGAAATGGATGCCAACTGACTGCAGACACGAAAGGGATACGAATGGCCAGTGATCCGGTGGGTGCCTTGTCGTGGCATCACTGCTCACAAGGACAAACCTTCTTGTGCTACACAAGGAGGTTTGTCCTTGTGCTAAATCCCACCTTGCGTGTCTAACTGAATTGTGTCTGGTATGTATGGGAAGTGTGAGGAAAGGTGCATGTGAAATGGCTTACTAACAGTACTTTACTGTTTCCTAAGCGCACTACAGCGAAGTTACTATACAAAAGATGTACCCATTGTCACTCAGGTACCACACCTGCACACAAGAGGTCAGCCTCTCATTGGGACACGTGTGGCGATGCGGGAAGGTAGGCCAGGTGTTGTTGGCGGTGTGTTTCGGTGGGTGGCCAGAGCGAAATGTCTGAGAATTGTCTTCATTTCCGGCCAATTTCAGAGACATTTCCCTGTGTCCACTCATCGAAACACATCGCCAACAGCAGATGTCATACCTTCTCGTGTTCCCACAGGTGTCCCGACGAAAAAGGTACCTTGCATGTGTGGGTGTACCTACCGGGGGCACAAAAGGAAAAGGGTAACCCGCTGGTAACCCCAAGCCTTTCGCCACAGCACAATTTGTTCATGTGGGCAACCTACAGATTTGGGCCTAGGGTGTCGAAGCCAGCAAGGGAAACAGGGAACCCCATGCATTTCCCAAAAGAGGACACCCGTGGGAATGCACAGAGGTCTGACTTGCGCGAAGTGGCCCTGAAGTTTTTACCCAGAACCCCAGACAAAGTGAACATTGTGTTTTTTCTCCACCAAATATCACACTTTGTCGGGGATTGTGGCTAATAAAAACTGGGGCAATTTGCGCAAGACAGACCTCTGTGGATTCCCACGGGTGTCCTCTTTTGGGAAATGCATGGGGTTCCCTGTTTCCCTTGCTGGCTGCGACACCCTAGGCCCAAATCTGTAGGTTGCCCACATGAACAAAATGGGCAGTGGCGAATGGATTGGGGTTCCCAGTCGGTTACCCTTTTCCTTTTGCGCCCCCGGTAGGTGCACCCATACATGTGAGGTACCGTTTTCATCGGGACATGTGTAGGGAGGCGGGAAGGTAGGCCACGTGTTGTTGGCGGTGTGTTTCGGTGGGTGGCCAGAGCGAAATGTCTGAGAATTGTCTTCATTTCCAGCCAATTTCAGAGACATTTCCCTGTGTCCACTCACCGAAACACATCGCCAACAGCAGATGTCGTACCTTCTTGTGTTCCCACAGGTGTCCCGACAAAAAAGGTACCTCGCATGTGTGGGTGCACCTACCTGGCTGGCAAGGGGCAAGCCGAAAACGCAAGCAACCACCAGTCTGTTTGCAGAGGGGAAACTCAGCCATTCTGCCGACCGGCACAACATACAGATATGGGCTTCGGGTGTCCAAGCCACCGAGGAAAACAGGGAATCCCATGCATTTCTGAAAAGATGACACCCGTGGGAATCCGCAGAGGTATGATTTGCGCACATCGGCCCAGAATTTATTACCCAGACAGCCCTGCAAAGTCCGAAATGTGGGGAAAAAACGCTTTTTCCGCACATTTCGCTCGACTCACCCATCGAAACACAGGTGTCCTCTTTTCAAAAATGCATGGGGTTCCCTGTTTTCCTCGGTGGCTTGGACACCCGAGGCCCATATCTGTACGTTGTGCCGGTCGGCAGAATGTCTGAGATTTCCCTCTGAAAACAGACTTGGGGTTACTTGTGTTTTAGGCTTTCCCCTTGGCATCCAGGTAGGTGCACCCACACATGTGAGATACCGTTTTCATTGGGACACCTGTGGGAATGCGTGACGGTAGGCCATGTGTTGTTGGGGGCGTGTTTCGATGGGTGCGTCGAGCGGAATGTGCGGAAAAAGCGTTTTTTTCCGCACATTTCGGACTTTGCAGGGGTGTCTGAGTAAAAAAATCTGGGGCGATGTGCGCAAATCATACCTCTGCGGATTCCCACGGGTGTCCTCTTTTCGAAAATGCATGGGGTTCCCTGTTTTCCTCGGTGGCTTGGACACCCGAGGCCCATATCTGTACGTTGTGCCGGTCGGCAGAATGTCTGAGATTTCCCTCTGAAAACAGACTTGGGGTTACTTGTGTTTTAGGCTTTCCCCTTGGCGGCCAGGTAGGTGCACCCACACATGTGAGGTACCGTTTTCATCGGGACACCTGTCGGAACGCGTGACAGTAGGCCATGTGTTGTTGGGGGCGTGTTTTGATGGGTGCGTTGAGCGAAATGTGCAGAAAAAGCGTTTTTTTCCCCACATTTCGGACTTTGCAGGTGTGTCTGGGTAAAAAAATCTGGGGCGATGTGCGCAAATCATACCTCTGCGGATTCCCACGGGTGTCCTCTTTTCGGAAATGCATGGGGTTCCCTGTTTTCCTCGGTGGCTTGGACACCCGAGGCCCATATCTGTACGTTGTGCCGGTCGGCAGAATGTCTGAGATTTCCCTCTGAAAACAGACTTGGGGTTACTTGTGTTTTAGGCTTTCCCCTTGGCGGCCAGGTAGGTGCACCCACACATGTGAGGTACCGTTTTCATCGGGACACCTGTGGGAACGCGTGATGGTAGTCCACGTGTTGTTGGGGGCGTGTTTCGATGGGTGCGTCGAGCAAAATGTGCAGAAAAAGCGTTTTTTTTCCCCACATTTCGGACTTTGCAGGGGTGTCTGGGTAAAAAAATCTGGGGCGATGTGCGCAAATCATACCTCTGCAGATTCCCACGGGTGTCCTCTTTTCGGAAATGCATGGGGTTCCCTGTTTTCCTCGGTGGCTTGGACACCCGAGGCCCATATCTGTACGTTGTGCCGGACGGCAGAATGTCTGAGATTTCCCTCTGAAAACAGACTTGGGGTTACTTGTGTTTTAGGCTTTCCCCTTGGCGGCCATGTAGGTGCACCCACACATGTGAGGTACCGTTTTCATCGGGACTCCTGTGGGAACGCGTGACGGTAGGCCATGTGTTGTTGGGGGCGTCGAGCGAAATGTGCAGAAAAAGCGTTTTTTTCCCCACATTTCGGACTTTGCAGGGGTGTCTGGGTAAAAAAATCTGGGGCGATGTGCGCAAATCATACCTCTGCGGATTCCCATGGGTGTCCTCTTTTCGAAAATGCATGGGGTTCCCTGTTTTCCTCGGTGGCTTGGACACCCGAGGCCCATACATTGTGCCGGACGGCAGAATGTCTGAGATTTCCTCTGAAAACAGACTTGGGGTTACTTGTGTTTTAGGCTTTCCCCTTGGCGGCCAGGTAGGTGCACCCACACTTGTGAGGTACCGTTTTCATCGAGACACCTGTGGGAACGCGTGACGGTCGGCCATGTGTTGTTGGGGGCGTGTTTCGATGGGTGCGTCGAGCGAAATGTGCGGAAAAAGTGTTTTTTTCCCCACATTTTGGACTTTGCAGGGGTGTCTGGGTAAAAAAATCTGGGGCGATGTGCGCAAATCATACCTCTGCGGATTCCCACGGGTGTCCTCTTTTCGAAAATGCATGGGGTTCCCTGTTTTCCTCGGTGTCTTGGACACCCGAGGCCCATATCTGTACGTTGTGCCGGTCGGCAGAATGTCTGAGATTTCCCTCTGAAAACAGACTTGGGGTTACTTGTGTTTTAGGCTTTCCCCTTGGCGGCCAGGTAGGTGCACCCACTCATGTGAGGTATCGTTTTCATCGGAACACCTGTGGGAACGCGGGACGGTAGGCCATGTGTTGTGTTTGTGTGGTTTTCATAACGTTTTGACCCATTTGCTGGTGCCCTTTGTCTCACAACCCTTTCTTTTCCCAAATGTGACCTACATTTAGTCGCTGCTTTAGCCACCATACACTTTTGTAACCTGCACAAGTCACCTACCCTTGAAAAGGTCTGCCTGTGCTCTTTCAAAAAATGTATGGCTGCCATTCCTCACCACATTGGTTTTCCCAATTTACACATGCTAAATGCGTCTGGTCAGACCGTGAGCATAAAACTCCTGTGTACCATGGCTCAGTGTTTGGCTTGTGGTATTGCTTGTTTTGTAAAAACACTACACAAATGGTATGCTCTCCTAACTGCAAGAGTCGGGGGAATGTAGCAGAGCATTGCTTTTCTCAAAATTCATATAAGCCATTGCCGTACCAAGCCAACCATGTCCAACACATACCTTTTTTTTCAGTCATTTTACCGCTTTTCCCCCATTCAATGGCAGTTTCCCCTACCTAGTTGTTGCCTGACCTATGCAAATCACCCCTTCCTAAACTTGGAATTTTGTCTAATTTTCAGAAATATAGGCCTTTCTGACCTCCAATTTGGCTTTCCTGGCCTTTTCTTCCATTCCGTCCATGCATGTCCAATTGGCAAAAATGGCAAAAATCGCCTACCTCTCACAAAACGGTTGATAACCCCATCAAAATAATTTCTTTCCATTTCCACTGAACCTGTTCCTGAAAGCTAACACATTGGGGAACTCAGCACAGCAAACCGTTTGTTCCTAGCTCTTACAAGGAAAAAACCACAGGCTTCTTTGTACATCATTTTATTGGCATTTATTGAAAAAACCCAAAATTTTCGCACTTTTTCCTTATTTTCTCTCACTCCCCTACAGTAACCTGGGAGTCCTGGGTGGCGTTACGACCGCCTACATGTGGGAAAAAAAGGAGCCAAATTTGGCCGAGATATCTCATGTAACAAAAAAGTTACAAGCCATTGAATGGGCACATACCCAAATCACCAAAAAAGGCTCTGGCACTGGGGAGAAATACCCATGGCACTTAAAGGGTTAATCTTTAGTATGCATCTTCCTGCAATTCGGTTTTCAAAGTCTGGATTGTCCAAACCAGAGACATATTGGTTTTTAATTCTAAATTTTGGGCTCTCCTCCCTCTTCATTATTTTCTGCAGTAATTTCTCATTAATAAAGCTCCTTTCCTGTTCAAGCGCCAAGTAGCATTTATCACTCTAGAATGGTAATTTATACCAATGTGAATCCATGGCTGCTCATCTTCCTTGTGTATTTCAGCAAGGGTGGTAATGTGTTTTCCTGTGTCTGTTTTCGGAATAGTATTCTGTTTGCATTCTTCTCTTTTAAATAGAAGCACAATGTGTGTTCATCTATTTCAGTTTGCCATTTCTTCCTGGGATCCAAAGAAATCTGCACAGATTGTTTTTCTCTTTCATTTTGCATTTTATCCTGTCACATCAGAATGACAGTGACACTAGGCACACAGCTATTCTGTAGGTATACCTCCACTGCATCATTCGTTTTAGCAACGGTATGGCATTCACTTACATTGCTGTTTTGGTACTTTATTTTCTTAAGTCTTAATGGTTTTTTGGTTAAGGACCACAGTACCCCATTTACCCCATCTATGAGAGGAGACAATCTTTTCAGGCAATCTGTTCCCATTAGGAATGGAATTTCACAAATAGATGTGATCAACACTTCCTGTTTCATTCTGTGGTTTCCTATCTTTATGTCAACTTCAGTGACACCCACGATAGGCACCTCCTCACCGTTAAAGTTATGCACTGGGCCTTCACTCTGCCTCACTGTGATCTGATTCTGTGGAGATCTCCCTTCATTGATACTTTTTACCAATTCTTTGGACTTAATTGTGGCCTGTGCACCTATGTCAATCATGGCAAAAGTATTCTTCCACAGTAATGGGAGCACAATATCTGTCTTCAACTTCCTCTAACACACACAAAAAGTGTGAATTCTTACTAATTTCAGGATTACCTTTTCTCAGACCTTTTTCACTTTTGGCTAAGCACATTGGTAAATGAAAGGGCATTTTTCCCTCCTTTTTGTCCATTTTCGTTTGAGAAACCGCACTCATCTCCCCATATTCAGAGGTCCTTTGGAGTATGGCCACTGTTCGCCCTTCTATCTGGGGATCATCAGAGTTCACACTACAATCCTCCAACTGAATATGCGTAGAAACATTACTTGGTGATTTGTCATTTTCTAATTAGGGGCATTTGTGGATATTTGGCATGGTACCAATCTTTTTAACTTCCTCAAAAATCTGTGGCTCAAAGAATTCTTCAGGTAACTGATCTGTACCCTCCCTTTGAGTACTTATTCTTTATGCCTGTACTTTGATATTGTTTTGATTGTCTAGGGAGAGCGTTCTAACATTCTCACTTACACCCTGTTCAATTGTATTACTGACGTAGGGGCGGAACAAGGTAAAGTGAGTAAGGGTTTTATTAATGCTTTTGATTCACTTTAATAGTAATTATAGTTTATATATATTATTAAGTAGTAGGGTTAAAGGGGAAATGAATGTCGACCGTGCTTCTCTCTTCCTCTCTCTTCTTCAACCGTCAGCCGGCTCCGTTCTCCTCGCGAGCTCCTTCTCCTTCACTCGCACGTCTCGTGGCACATGGTGTCCGATGACACACGAGACACTACACATCCCCTTTCTTTAATTAAAATATTGTTCATATTACAAAGTCACATAGTCCATGAAGTGTCTTGGCCGTCTGTTGTTCCTGCTAACTCTTGACTTTTTCCTGGAGGTCTCCAAACGCATATCTGCACTGTTTGCCAAGGAATATGATCTCACAGAACTATGACTGAAACTAACTCTGGGTCTGTCATCATCATTACCTCGTTCTCTCAGATCATCACCTCCACTGTTTCTCCTCAATGCATTTCTTGTTATATTCCATTCACCATTCAGCATAATCTTCTCCTAATACCATCACCCTCTCATTGTTCCACACTCTTGCATCATTGGTTTTCACTGCATGACTAAACACTTCTACTACTTTCACAGGTCTGGACCAGTGACAGCCATTCTCTCTTAAAGGAAAAGGAACCTTAACTCGAACAAAGCAACCCACATACGGTTCTTTCCCTTTTCTGAAACATCTGTCATCATGTTGTCTCTTATTGGACATTTGCATTTGTTTGATGCTCATCTCCACACCATCTAAATCCACTGCTTTGCCAGCTACCTCACTCATCCACCCTGGGAATAATTTAGTATTTGCCTTTCTCCCTCTGCTTAACTCAAACTGTGAAACTCCCGTGGTGCTGTGTGGTGTGAATCTGTGGGCCAATACATTTTCTCTCACCACGGTTTCCATTCTTTCCCATTGGCCCAGGCCCATTTAATGGCATCTTTTATTATGTGATTGTATATCTCAACAATGCCATTAGATTGTGGGTGAAATATCGCACATACTTTGTGAGCTATAGATCTCTCACTTAGATACCTCTCCATTGTCTTAGACCTGAACTACAAACCATTATCTGTCAGCACTTCTTCCGGGTACCCATCATGCTCACACAACTCTTGAAGATATTCAATAACCTTCTGTGTGGTGACTTGAGACATGAAAGCAACTTCCATCCACCTTGTTAACATATCAATAACTACTAAACAAAAAGTGGAACAACCCTCACTCTAAATCGGTCCCAACACATCAATTGAAATTTTCTTCCAAGGTGCCTCTGGTATGTCTCTTAACACGATTGGATAGCTAGCTCCCACATACACTTTGTCACTCTTTGACAAAGGATACAGCTTCTGATCTTCTCTTCCACTTGTTGGTCACACCCAGGCCACCAGTAGGTATTTCTTATTCTTCGTTTCCTTTTCACAATTCCTTGATGGCCTTCATGGCCAAGACAAATTATTTTCTCTCTGAGACCATCTGGAGGTATTAACTTTTCTCCTCTCATCAAACACCCACTTTGTATGTACAGTTCATCTCTGACGTTCCAGAATGCACCAACTCCAGCTTCTATAATTTTGCCTTTATTCCATTTCACTTATTCCACATTTTTCATCACCTCTTTCAACACTGCATCTTTGCTCACTTCCTCATCCCATTCCTGTCTAGATAATGTTTGATCTGACAACTCACAAACCAATTCTTGTTCTTCTAAACCTTCATCGACATCAGTGCAGTTAGTTAATCATGACAAACAGTCTGCCATATGATTCCTAGTACCAGGAATGTAGATGATCCTGATATTAAATTCTTGAAGCCTGGACACCCATCTTAGAATTCTGCTGGAGATCTTATCCAAACCTTTTGTGCTAAATACTTCCACCAGTGGTTTGTGATCGGTGTGGATTTCAAACCTTACACCCCACACAAAACTCCTACATTTCTCAGTACCCACTTTATTAGTAATGCCTCTTTCTCTATGGTCGCATAATTCTTTTCTGCACCTTTGAGCAGCCTTGAAGCGAATGCTATCATAAACTCTCTCCCATCATGATATTGAGTCAGCAATGCTCCTAGTCCTACATCGCTAGCATCTGTTGTGATAATTGTCATTCTTCCTCTCACATAACTTTGAAGAGCCGGAGCCTCAGCAAGTGCCTCTTTGATGAACTGAAATTCATTTTCGCACTCTTCATCCCATATAAATTTCTTGCTCACTTTCCATAGAGCTCTTAAATTAACTGTGTCATCTGAAATGTTTTTGATGAATTTGGCGTAGTACTCAGCCAGGTTCTGAGTTGTTCTTTATTTGCTGGTGTAATCATGAGTCTAAGCGAGTCTGCCAATTCCTTTTTTGGTGTAATTCCTTCTCGCGAAAATACATGTCCTAAATACTCGATTTCTCTTCTATTGATTTTAGACTTTTCTTTGCTGAGCACCATTCCAGCTTGATGTTATTTGTTCAATACTTTACTCAGTCTTTTATTATGTTCTTCCTCATCTTAAGCATAAATTAAAACATCATCCTGGAAAAATACAACTCCTTCTTCTCCTTCCAGGATCCTGTACATGACTTTCTGGAAGACAAATGCTGCAGAAATCAGACCGAATGGCATCCTCCAGTACTGATAAAGACCTTCAGGAGTTATAAAAGCTGTTAGGTGCTTGGATCCTTCATGTAATTTCACCTGATGGTAAGCATCTGTAAGATCCAAGGTGGAAAATATTCTCGCTGCACCCAGTGTCGATATCAATTCCTGAATATTTGGTAATGGGTGCCTCTCCGGGATTATACATTTATTTAATCCCTCATATCTATGCACAGCCTCACCTTCCCTAAGCTTTTCCTGACCACAGCCATCAGTGACACCCATTCAGCCGCATCTATCCTCTCAATTATTCCTTGGTCTTCCAACTTCATGAATTCTTGTTTGACTTCATCTCTGAGTGCAAAAGGTATATTGCGCAACTTTTGAGCAACAGGTCTGGAACCTGATTTGAGCAAAATTCGATGAGAGAACCTTTCTTAACAGCCTACAGCCTTCTCTTTGAAGATCTCATCTTTGATCTTCTGCATGTGGTTCATTTCTGTTCCTTACACTTGAAATACAGAGTCACACGCATTAGGATCTAATAGAACCTTCAATAACTTTTGATGAGTCCAGCTAAGTAGTGAGGTTCCTCCATTCTTTGATATGTAGATACGACCTACTACTTCTCTATCTTTGAGCTTGATGATAGCAACGACCCAGCCAATGAATTCAATCTTAGCTCCTCCATATGCCTTTGGTCTAACATCTACCTCACATAAATACTCTGGCCCACAACTCTTCCATACTTCCTCTGGAATCAATGTATATCTAGCTCCTGAATCTACCATCATGACGATAGGATGTCCATTCACTATTATCTTTGTTCTTGAACTGTCAATTTGCACACGCTCATCATATACCATAAATAAGCATTCTTCCCCTTCATCATTATCACCAATCCATTTCAAATTAGGATCAACTCGTCGATTACTCCTACAGCATTTGGCTAGGTGCCCTCTTCCACTGCATCTCCTACAGATCATCTTTAATGCAGGGCAAGTGTTACTTCCGCACCTGTAACATGCCCTCAGCCTTGCTCGTCCTCTTTCTTTCTGGGCACTCCATCCTCTGTATTGTATTAAGATCAGGTGTCGCCGTTCTATACGACTCAAATTGACTTTCTTGTCGGACTCATACTTCTCATCCGCTCTCATTTTCGCATCTCTTTGGTGGACTGGATTTGCTTTAGACAACATTTTCTTGTTAATACCTCTTAGTGCTCCTATGAATTCTTCCTGATCAGACTGCACGGTGATTTAATTGACACTTCTTTCATTCTATTCTCCAAAGTCTGCACACATGTTTCGGTGTGTTCTACTTCTTTGGCTAGTCTCAACACCACATCCAGTGGAGGATCATCTTCTGATCACAATTTCTCTCTAACTTTCCCACTTCTACATTCTAACATAAACTGAACTCTGATCCTTTTTTCCAGTTGTTGATCAAACTTGCAGGTACGTGCTAACTTCCTTAGGGCCGTAACATACTGTTCTACAGTCTCACCTTGTTCTTGAATTCTCTTACCGAACTTATACCTTTTTAAAATAGTACTGACTTTTTTCTCGTAATGTTTGTTAAGTTTTTTTATTGCTTTTTCATATTCATTCATGTCCCCACCTTCCTCTTCCAGGAGATCTGGCAGATCTTCATATTTTTCCTGTCCTGCCGGCCCTAGGCAATGTAACGGTAAGGATTTCTTCCTTCCAACACTGTAATTGGTCCCACAGACCACATATGCATAATGCTCAAAGGATTTCAGGGTAGTGTCGGTTCTCCCACTTCCGGCAAAAACATTTGAGGAGCAGGAATGCCATGCAATGCCATGTTTCTGCAGTACAGTGGTTTGTTGTGTGTTTTCCTTAACAACTTCAAATCACTGCCATGTTATGTGTGAGACTGATTGGAACACGAGTGAATGATTGAGGCAAAATACAATGCTCCTTATTATTGTTTTCTCCTTTCTCTTTATATTATAAATGTGTCTTGATGTTGTGATAAGTACTGGGATGAGGATGAGGTCTGGGAGTTATGATGATTACCAGTACCTTACAAGCAGTTAATATGAATATTCTGAGATGAGGGCGAGCAGAGCGAGCAGTGATGATTGCGCTCGGATTATACGATCATCGTGGAGACTCAGCACAACGCTGTCTTCCGGGCCTTTCCCTTTGATACAGTGGAACATAAAGCGCATGTGCGGCCCCTTCCAATGTCATGTCAGCAACTGCTGAGTCTCGTTTTTTTTAATGTTAAATTCAGGGTGAACGCAGCACGGAGGATGAATACGCGCAGGCTAGGCTGTGGCAGCCGCTCCTAGCTGCTTACCGGCCGGAGATCCCTCTCAACGGCCGTATGATTGCTGAAAACCTCATCGCCATTGAAGTAGGGGCGGAAACAAGATAAAGTGAGTAATTACCCATGCAGGAGTTGTCTTTCTTAAATCTGTCCCTTTGTTCTTTTGGAATTTCATGTTTTCCTTTTTCATTTATGCAAATCTCCAACGTTTGATTTAACTCCAAGATAAAACCAAACTTCGTTTTTAGATGTATTTGCAATTCCTGTCACATGTTCATTTGCAGGTATTTTCATTTTTAAATCATTCAGCATCTCAGAGACATTATGCAAAACCAAATCACTGCAATCCGTCTTTTTAGCATTGCAGGTATCATTAATATTTCGTCACTTATTATCAGAAACCACCCAGGCATTGCTATGGCCTATTGCCCCCTCCTTAGATGACTGTTTTGTGCCATACATAGTTTTCCTATTTGTTCAGCCAACATTTTCACGTGGGTCGAGACACTGAAACCTTTCCATCTCTCTAGAATCTTCTCTCTATGGCCTAGATCGATATTGGTTGTTTTCCCCCTGATTGATCTATTCTGATATCTCTCAGGAGAATTATTTCTATTGGGGTTGTTTCTGAACTCTTGATTCATGTGTGGAGGGGAGCCGGGTGCACTTATCCTTTGATTGTATTCCCCTGGTGGCGGTGATTCATTTTATTGACCTGGGGCATAATTCATGCTCTGTCTCATGTCCTGTCTCTCATTTTGTGAATATTGTCCCCTATGCTGATTCCCATTTTCAGGAAATCAATCCACATATCGGGGTCTATCCTGATTACCATAGATCATGGTGTTAGGGTCAAATTTGCTCTGTGTCCCCAATGTCTGGTAGGGCCCATTATTTCTTTGATCCTTTCCTTGTCTCTGATTGTTGTTCATACCTGTCTCCTAAGGATCATGTGATTGAAACATCGGTGCAGGGAGTGGCAACCTCTGTTGATTACTCCTTTGTTCAGGTGTCACATTATACTTGCCTGGACTTTGAGCAGACTCAACTGATTGATTTCCATCACTGTTTATGAGGGTTCTTTACATTTTGTTCTAGTGTCTTTCATTTTATCACTCTCGCTACCCTGAAAGTATAGCACTTCATATAGTTTTGTACTTTGGTGTACAATCCATTCAAGGGACTTGTCACGATCAAATTCACGGAGTAACTGTGATATGATGTCTTTCTGTAGCCCATAGAAGTAGGCAGTTTTAAACTCATTGGAATTGGGGTCAAAAGATACATCAAATCGAGAAAAAGCTCTTTATAAGTCTTGCAAAAATTGGCGAGGAGACTTATTAGGCCCAGCTGTAATTGTTTAAGCAATTTTCTTCGCCTCCTGTAATGACTGGAATGGAGGAAAAAGACATCTAACCTCTTTTTCAAACTCTGCCCATGTCATGTTCTGCCGTTCATTTAATCCCCTAATGATACTGGCAGTGGGAGCATCTAGAGTTAAATGAAAGTATTGTCTGTATTGTTCTTTAGGTATCTGAAGGGCTTTAAATATATCATGCACTGCTTCTAAGTGGTCCTCTATACAGCACTCCCCTCCTTTTTTAAATGGTTTGATCAGAGCCTTGATTGATTTCATTTTTTTAATAGGGCTACTCATGGAATTGCACTACTTTGTGATTCAAGCTTTGTTTCAGGCGTATGGGTGGCGGCTCCCAATAGGTGTGTCAAATCCCCGAAGGACGTTGTAACCAAGTTCAGCCATCGGCCAACCACTGGGGCACTAGCTCTCTATGTAGAAATAGAATTCACCTCAACTCCATTGAATGTGGTGCCCAGTCGTTTGTCCTGGGACCTGGAAATGCATATTTGCTGTTCCAAATCCTTGCACTTTTTAAGGAGCTTATCTGCCTCCTTTCGCAAATAATTGTTTTCATCACCCATCTTATTAATCACATCTTGCATGTCGCTCATTTGCATTTGGCATTCATTGAACTCTTTGTCTCGTCTGTCTTTTTCTTGAAACATTTTAACTATCTCTTGTTCAGCATTTTGAAGTTCACTTTCTTTCTCAAAATGTTCTTTTTGTAAAATCTGCATTTCAAAAATAACCTCAGCTTTATCTTGTCTAATATGACTACCAACCCTTTCAAGTGTTTTAATTCTTGCTCACTATTCTCAAATTGTTTCTTTCTTTGGGACAATTGAATGTCAAGATCTTTACATTTTGACTGCATGTCCTTTTGACATACCTCTAGTTCTGCTCTTAATTGTTCCTCTTGTTCACAAGTTCCATCCAGTTTAAATTTTAACCTGCTAATCAGCTTGGCATCATTTGCTTGCATTCTTGCATTCGCAGAGACCTATTTAAAATGAACCATGTCTTGGCACATAGCGTATCAGACAATCTTTCTCTGCATGTGTATCAGCAGCATTTAATAATCTCAAAAGGCAGACCTGGATTATGCTACCTTCTGCAAAGGTGCTGTCCAATGATTTGTTCTGCACTTCACCATATATGCGGTCATGCCACTCTGTAACGTTATTTGTTGACCATGTCCCATGTGCATATAGCTTTGCCTCCAGATATTGCACTAACTCTGGGAATGTGGCCTCCATTTGAGACATTCTAAAATTCACTTCTAGTGTCACACTGCTCTCATAATATGGGTTCCCTTTAATGCACATATGGTAGTGTGAGACACACTCGCCACGCCGAGTAGGTGCTCTACAGTCACGTTCCCGGCCAATGCACCATTATTTGTAAGATATTTTGTCTTATTGGGGTAAATTTGGGTTTTGGTGGTATTTTCCGACTGTAAAAATATTGACGGTAATTTAGTGGTAGATTAGTCTTGCATTTAGATTGCGTTTGGCCTCATATTATTTTAGTGACCATACCTTGTTAGCTTATATTGGTGGTAATTTTAGTGTTATATTCTTTTGCGGTATTTAGTAATGAGCATGCTTTTTTTCCTTATATTATAACCCCATCATAAAACAAAACCTTCCTTTCTATTAGAATACCTCCCAGTGGTCTATACAGAGACTTGGACCTATGCACTGTTATAACCCAATAATTTTATACAGAGCGCCATCTACAAATTGTGGCTGGTATCACTGGCTTATCTACATCCAGTGTCCTATGTAGCCTTAGGTATTACTTGCTCATGGACCTCCAGTAATCTATATATAATATCAGATTCCTTCCAATCAGCATGCAAGGAAGGCACACACCCACACACAAACCTTTGCTTATATGTTACTTGACTTGCATTGGTAAATTGGTAACTGCACTACTGCACAAATATGAACTTCCCCTTTAGACCTTGTCTACTGAAAAGGATTCACATATGCATGAATGACATAAACTCACATTGGTTTTCCCAGGTTCTTGTTATATTAAATTACAATTACATGTCATGAAGTCTTACCATGGTTATTACAGCATCATCTGAAATACAATATGAAAGAGAAACAGAACAAACAAGCCTTTTAAAATATGGGTTAATGTTCCCACATTCTGAACATGACAATAATAAACATGCCGGGATTTTGCCCTCACTTGGCACATATATATCTTACCAAGATTAGAGTTTCTTTGAAGCTCAGAGCGTGACCTTGCTACTTTCGCAACTGCAGGCCCAGTATCAGCATGGACGGCTCCTGTAATCTTGTGTGTGTGGGGAGCGCCGGCTAGATATCTTCTCTAGCCAGTGCTCTGTGACCCCTTGGAACTCTGCTTGTCTTCACAGCACAGTCTCCACTCACTCCTCTCTGCAAGTTTTGCCATTAGCAAAACTCAGAGCCTTCCCACTTTATTTACGTGGCATGTCTGCCAATAATTCTCCCCCAATCAGGTCAACAAGAATTCATATTGTATCAATCCTCATGTTCCAAACAATGAGAGTTTCAGAACAGAATAATTGTATCTCTTTGATTTCCTGGTGCCTCTTCCCTCTGCTCAAGGAGAAAGGGGGGGGGGCAAGGGAAAGCCTTCTTTTTTGTCATAGGGGGGCTTCACTCAAAAAGGCACTATTATGTAGTAAGGAAGGGAAGAGTCATCAGCTCTACCACTTTACAACCGTGTAGGGGCAGTAGGCTTAAAGGAGGCAGGTAGCTAGTTTGTACTCGTACTAGCTATGGTAGGTCACAAGATGATTTAGAGAGAGTTTTATGATCATTCAATTTATTCATAAACTCAGACGCACATCTTCCCTCTGCTCTCCACAAGTTAATACAGAAGAAAAAAAATGCCAGTGTGCATTTAAAAACAAATTATAGCAGTGCCACCAAAATATGTATTTTCACCTCATTTTGCACATGAGACAACATTATAATGTTAGGGAAGTTAGAATTGGTGTTAAGTAATGTTAATTAAGTTAGTCAGTTCTGTATTTTCTAATGTAGTTTCCATGCATGAAGCATCCAAAAAAAAAAAATAATAGTGCACTTCATTGTTTGATATGGCAGCACTAAGCTTTTCAATGCGTGCCTTTCTCTCTGCAGTTTCAAGTTGGGCTTGGCTGTGTTGTAAATCATGTACTTTGCATGCCACCAACAACACCTTTACAGGTCATACTGGCTAAATAAAATATATATATATATATATATATATATATATATATATATATATATATATATATATATATATATATATATATGTGCCATATTACTGCTGGCAACAAAATGCCACTACCCTTTGCAATAATTGCAATAAAAATGCCATCATATTTAGTAAAGCACTATATATATTCTTACATGTCCTGGGCCCTGTCCCGCCAAAACTCATTGTCCTAGCTCCTCTGGGTCACGATTTATGAGAGTGCACCACAAAGTGAGCATTTGCTGTGCCTGTGTTTCCCCGCTGTGATGACTGTTGCTGTAAGTGCCTGTAGACCTGCCCCACCGTGTTCTGAGATGTGCAGCACCGGAAATGTCCCTCTCCTTTCTTTGAGAGTTGAGCAAGGGCTACTGGCCCACCAAGGATGATCATCCCGTCCTGCAGCCGCTGATAGCTGGCATGTCCTGTAACTGTAGGTGTGAAACCAACTAACGAAGTGGACTAGACTGGCAAAGTTTAAATTTAGTTCAGACTGTGTTGAGGGGCAATGAGTACTTGCATCACTTACTGGTAGCCCCATGGCACATCCATCTATTTTAACGCACGAGTATCCCTGAAAAGATACTCACCTTAGCTGGACTAGCCTGCACTCCCCAGATAGTCCCTAACCCCTGCAATTCGCTCTATCTGCAAGGGTAGACCCTCCTGAAGGAGTAGGGCTTTTTTCTTCATCGCCTCAACCCTGCTCCTGAACAGCTACATCTCCCTGAAGAGAACTCACTTTTCGCTTTATGCATCACTGTGCGTTAATGCTCCGCTGTACGTTGAGCATAAGGCTCCTTACTTCATAGGGCTGGACTGCATAAGGTAGGGATTGATTTTGAAGAACTGCCTAATGCGATATCCCAAAGTGCCTCTGCCTCCATAGCAAGCCTACCATCAAGCTCCTCTTCGAAGAAGAAGTCATCCACCCCGGCAAAGCTACGGGAGACACCTGATAAGCCAAGAGCGGGGGAGAAGAAGGCCGAACAGCCCAAAAGCAGGCTCAACCGGCACAGGCAAATCCTTCATCGGCAACTTCGTTGATGGCTACCACTATCACGTCAGTGCAGGCGCTGTTCCTATGAGGGTGGCTCCTGTGGCGCAAAAATGGTCTCTGCCCCCACGGTGCAACATTTATGCAGAAGCCTCCCAGGTCGTCGCTCAAACTATGGAGGCTTCGTTCACGGACGACGATCAAGATTCCGTTCTTACGGTCCATGCAGATGAGGACGGTGATGACGGCACAGGGCCTAGTTTTCCTTCTCTGTCTTTTCAGCTGAGGGACATTTCCCTGGACATTCTATCGACTCTCCACACCTTGGTGTCAGAGATACAGATGAGGATTTCCCCGGTATCAGTACCTGCAGCGCTCCAGGTGCCCAATCAACTACCGACAAAAAAGAGGAAGTGTCATTCAAAGCCCCCATATCAACCTCCTCCACCACATCGGGCCCCAACTCCCCCAGCGGACCCTGATACTGGTATGGGGACCGATACTGCCACGACTACGGATGAGGATGAAGATTTCGTCCCAGCGGATAATGAATTGTCATATATGGATGCTCCTCATAGGGTTACCCCCATGATCATCCGGGCATTCAAGCTCTTCCAGCTGGTACCCGAGGAAACCAAGAAGGAGGGCTTCTTGTCTCAAAGGCGAGAGGCCAAAATGAAGATGATCATGGCAGTACCCTTTCTAGAAGATATTTGGAAAGAGGGCTTGGCCCTCACGAAGAACCCTTGCACGGCTCCAGCCAAATGGGACAGGCTGGAGAAGAGGTTTAGAGTACCAGACTCTGCACCCAAGTGCCTGAGGTCGCAGCCATTCCCTGACTTGGTGGTGTCGGCTGCTGTGAGAAAATGGTCGGCTAACCCAGCTTCATCATAGTCTGTCCTGTAGTAATATATAGCGCTTTATAAGAATATATAGTGCTTTACTAAGTGTGATGGCAATTTTTTGTTGTTGCCAGCAGTAATGTGGCACACACATATAGTTATTTTTGTGTTGGCAATATAACATGTGAATATTTTGCTGGTGGCATGCAAGGTACAGAATTCATAACACAGCAAAAGACCAATGTGAAACTGCAGAGAATAAAGTGCACCATTTTTTTTCTCTTGAATACCTCATACATAGAAGACTACATTATGTATATAACTTTCATTAACATTTTCTAAACACTAACTCTAATTTCCTTAACATTATAATGTAGTCTCATATTCAAAATGATGTGAAAATACATATTTTGGAATATGTTTTTAAATGTGCACTGGCATTTTTCTTTTCTTCTCTCTTTCTATGTTGGGTTGCAGAAAGCAGAAAGTATGTATGGAAGGAAATAAAATTGTAACAGTTGCTCTGTAAGCAAAGATCCCATTGTGTAGAAGTGAAGGGTAAAACATGCTTTCAACCTGATTGGAGGAAAGTGTCTGCAGACTTATCACGTAGGCACGATAGGGAGGTCCTGAGTTCTGCTAAGGGGAAAACTTACAGAGAGAAAGCAGTTTGTGTTGACTGGGCTCTGAAGACAGAAGTTCATGGTGTCACTGAGCGCTGACTTGAGAGTTTCTCTCCGTGCTTCTCAGACACCCAAGATTACAGGAGCAGTTCATGCTGACTGGGCCTGTCTTTCTGAGATGAGCGAAGCAAGGTTGTGTGGGGGAACTCCAAACAAACACTTTTGGTAAGGAGATAAGTCAAGTGAGGTCACTGTGTGCGGTCGCATGGATGACTGAATTATAATACAGTGTAGAAAGGATAGGAGATGTCCTGCAAATTACTTTGTCATGTTTAGAATGTTAAAAATTGGTAAGAACTGATAATTGTGAATTGTATTTGTATATAATATAATGAGAATATAAAAACAAATGGTTTAATGTCATTTTTGCATCTGTGAATTTATATGAAAACACAGGGGAGAGTCATTCTCTTTAGTAGTGCATTTGTCAATCTGCCCATGCCGATAGAATAACAACCCAGAATAAGCTGTTAATATTCAGTGAAAAAGCAGGGGGGTGTGTGTTTGTGTGTGTGTTTGTGTGTGTGTGTGTGTGTGTCCCTTCCTAATATAATATATAGATTGCTGGACGTCCATGAGCCAGTAATGCCTACGTACGCATAGATCGCTGGTGTAGATAAGCTAGTGATACCGGCTGCACACTGTAGGTGGCGCTCTATATAAAATTGTTTGGTTTCTGTCATATGCATAGGTCCAAGGCTCTCCATAGAACACTAATCGAAAGGAAGGTTTTGTTTTATGATGGGGTCATAATATAGGGACGAAAACTATACTCCCCACTAAATACAGCAAACAATATATCACCACTAAATACCACAAATAATACATTACTAGATTCCCCAATATACTATAACAAGGGATGGTTACTAGAATAATATGAGGCCAAATCCAATCTAAATGCAAGGATAATTTACCACCAAACTACTGCTCATATTTTGACGGTAAGAAAATACCACCAAACCCCAAATTTACACAAAATATCCAACAGTTCCTCCAGACAGCGAGGGGAAAAGGATGGATGCCATGGGGAAGAAAGTGATTTACACGGCTGCTTCCACAATGAAGGTGGCCAACGCCCTGGCGACCTTAGCTAGGTACAACATGGAATTATGGTACAAGCTAGGACTGATTCTGGAGTTCCTACCCGACAGTAAGAAGATGGAAGCTCTCGCTCTCTTCCAGGAAGGAGAAGTAGCATCGGACCATGCCATCATGGTGTCAGTGGATGTTGCCCACACAGTGTTCTGCCAGATGGGGAACGGTGTCTGCCTTCGTTGACAGCGATGGATGAAGGCCGCTAACTTCCGTCTGGAGGTCCAGGCAAAGGTACTGGACATGCCCTTCGACGGGGAGAATCTGTTTGGGAAGGCCATTGACGAGTCCCTCCAGGCCATCAAGATGGATACGGTGACAGCTTGTTCCCTCTGCACCCTCCAACAGCACTGCTCGTCTTCATTTTGCTCCTCCAGGGAAAAATCGTGCAGTGAGCTAAAATATGATTGTAGACCCTCCTGAATGGAAGAAATTACATAAAACAGGGTATTTGACCCATGTTCGTTCTCAGTAGAAGGGCTCACTTTGTATTTACCGATCAGTCGGAGGGGAACACGTTCATGCCTGTGCGCTGTGTAGGAGATTTTCTGCGGACCCATCAAACCACATCGTAGATTTGGCAACTTCGCTGTCAACAGGTATGCCATTCTTAAGCGACATCCGATGGTGAGGGCCTTGCAATTGTGGCCGAGGGCAGCCCACAGAAACACTCCTGCACAGTTATGCCAGAGACATTGGCATAATTCTGTGAAGGCCAAGATCGTGCACCATCCTTAGGGCCTCCTCAGCATAAGCCTCATTTTGCAGCAAATAAGCAGATCAGACACAGACTGATGGTAAACCAAGATTCTTGTATTAGATAGCAAATACACAGCATAGGGAGTGATCAGCTGATCAGCAGGACAAGTGTCCAGGCAGTTGGCACACAGAGCTCCCTCTGGACCATCCCTAGAGCGCAGGTTAGAAGGCATATCATTAGCAATCACTAATATATTATAGCACTTTCACAATGGGGGGGTGTTACTTGGCACGATATTGCAGACATTTGGCAAGAACTGTCAACATCTCACTTAAGCCCTTGTGATGCAGCCTTGCGGGGACATTATTTTGTAGTATGGATAAGCAACATTCGAAAAAGAAACCTACTGTTATCTCTCATATATGGTGCTAATACTATACTTGTAGAGAATAAGCGCAAGAGAAGGTCTGACGTGTCATCTGCCCCAGAAGGGGTTTGGGCACGTCTGGGGTGCTGCGTGCACAGAGAGGCAGGGGGAACATCTGAGGCATAAATTAATGAGAGAGAGCTTCATTTAGTATACCATAGCATAGCACAGCATAGTTAATACTGCATAAAATAGCATAGCATACCAATCCTAGCATAACATAGCATTGCATAACAATCCTGTCACATCACATATTTCTTAGTCCAAAGGAGATTTGCCAGATGAAAGATGCAGCTTTATTTCCAAGCCAATAAATGCCATCAAGACCCTTATGTTACTCCAGACTCAGAAACCTCCTACCTCCCCTAGATGGACAGCCATGTGGAATGATTTAATAAGATAATGAAGCACCTGTTGAGGAAGTTAAGAAAGGCAGGAAAATATGGGACGAGATCAATCGATAGGCCTATTTTCCAGTCAGGAAACCACCACAAGTTCTGAATAGATTCTCTCCCTTCGAACTGTAAGGATGGGACAAATAAACTGTAAATCCAGCTCTATTAGATTCTCTCTGCATGCCTTATAGAAATATGTCTGAGCATACACTGCACACTCAACAGGAAGAAAGGCTCCAGCTGATGCTTGACAAATCGAAACGATTGCCACTCAACTATTGAATAACTAATAGAGAGCACTCTTGGCTGTGCTTTTATGCAATTCACTCCCACATAAAATAAACCATAAACTTTAATGATGACAAATCTTTCAATCTATGCAGATTATAGACATTTATTTGTACAAAATATAATCCTAAAAATCAAAAAGCCAACACGATGTTTGCACCATAAAGTGCCCTTTCAAGAAGGCTTAAAAATATCCTACAGAATATATTTACACCTGGACAACTACAACAGCTCCTTCACGATATTGGACACCCACATAGCTTGAACATAAATTCAAGTCGAGTCTGAAAACTATAAAGTGGTCAAAAAGCGTGTGCACAACGTTCTGTCATTAACAAGGTAAATTAACAAATGGTGGCAGATGTCTCCACACATATTCGATACCCAATGTATGTATAGCATACATTCCATATTTTAGGTAATCCGTAAGCAAAGGATTACCCAAAGAATCGAAAGCTACTGAATGATCAAAAATATTCATCATGGTAGTGTAGCCCTCATGAAATGTTTTTGACTTTAACGTCCTCATTCCATGCAAGTGCCTCATCCCTACTCTTAGTCCTCCCGTTTAGTGATGTTATCACTGTGACACATCAAATACCCCCGAAGGGTGGGAATTTTCGCCCATGCTGTGAGTAGTGGGTCTGGACATTGGCAAACTAATGAGACAATCAAGAACTTTGTTCAACACTCACTTTTTCGAGTTCAGACATTACCCACTGGGGCACCAACATTACAATTAAAAATTCCCAAACTTTGTGCGCAACTTACTCCTTCTGCACTCAAATTCCCAAATATAAACCACTCGGAAGCATCAGACATTTGCTTCCGAATCGCCCAGGGCTTATACCTGTTTCTTTACAAAAGCAAATTATTGGTTCTGTATGCAATTACTGATGTTATTGTTGGTGCATGTTGTAGTTGATGTCGTAATATGTCATCAGTGAACAGTAGATGGAAGAATTAAGTTTCTGTTTTGAAATACATTTCCCGCTTCCTGGCATTTTTGTATGAAATATTGAATAACGTAATGTATATTCACAACAATGCCTTTTGAATATTAAATTAAATGTGTGTGTGTGTGTGTTTTTCAAATCAAGTTGCAACAGTGAACTACTGTGAACACAACTCTATTCTATTTGATTCCTGTAACAGCTTCTGGGGAGCAAGCCTTTAATTTCTAAGGTACATCATTCCTTCGCCAAAACCCGTGTCTCCCATCAGGCCGTTATATAGTTTCATCCAATTTGAAATGAAAAATGTGCATATTTTAAATGGAAACGCAGAAAGCTGTCCATGCATTGATCCGTGTAATAGAAACATTCAGTCTTGTGGCAGGCTATTACTGTAGTACTAATTATATGCCACTAGTTTAAGTACATTAAAACACCACAAATCATTAGGAAGTTTTGTGTATACGGATAACTAACAGACCATTGAACAGGTCCAATTAAAGCTCTGCCTCAGACTGCCAAAAATAAAAGAATTACATAGCAAGGCGATCTCAGAGGTGCTTGAGCATACAACAACGTTTACCAATGTTTTCATCAAGGGGTTTGAGCACAGAACACATTTTCAAGGGTTTAATGTTGTGGTTGATTGCAAATGTACTCATCTGGCATTTTAACAGCTTCACTTTGCAGTGACTGGATATTAGCCCTATACCCAAGGTTACATCTGCTCAAACTCCAGTACAAATGACCACTGGAATAATTTTAGAGGCCTCATTTGAGCCTCTACTCTGCTCATAAAAACGCACAACATTAGCCTCTGTATAAAAGGGTTGCAAAGCATCCCAGGTTCGCAAGCCAAGAAAAGCAAATCTGCAAAACAGATCAACCGGTTTCAGTGACATGTGGATCGTCACTTTCTTCAGGACCAACAACAACACAGCAATGTACATATGGGAATCACTCTCCTGCCATCAGCGATGGCGGCTAGATGATCGTAGGGCAACCTAAAGGAGATACAGTGAACAATAACTCGGTATTAAAAGCAGCTCTTTCGCTTCACATTACTATAATTATATCCCGTATTCGGGTTTATGCATTATTCATAATATATCTGACACATGCTCCAGCCCCAGAAAACACCAGCCTACCAGTGAACGACCGAAAGAGAGCTTGCGGTCTTCATGGCTCAATGTGTTGCTTTTAATTAGTTATTTCCATCAATGCAATGCCTGCATTGTGCAAGCTGCCACCTGTACACAAATCATAAGGTAGGCATTCACATTATTCCCCATTACAGGGGACACAAGCCCCAGACGCTTCCTCTGGGCAATTGCCGAAGGCTAAATTGCTGCTCTAGGTTAACAATCACTCCCCTGATCCCGTTATAGGTACCTGGTTCATTTCCACTTCTTTTTCAGCAGCAGCCGCCGGCTCCAGTTTATTCTGCTCGGCTGCTTAATGCCTCCCAAATGTCTGTCAAGAGTGCATGTGATTTAAAAGCGCTGTATGTAAAGGTCCAAGTAGGTGCCTCTGCGAGTCATATGACTCGTCATGTCATTGGCTGATCAGCGTTTCAGTTCCCTTTGCCTGCCACGATCTTTGCATGGTTTAGCATACATGGAGGTAGGCCTCTAAATGCTCGTCCTGAGGCCTAACCGGTCCATGGGCAGAGACACTACTTATCAACTTGATCAAGATATAATGTCTAAATGGCAAATGCCTTTAATCTTCTGCCATAATTGGAGGTGTGTACTTGCCCAGGTCTGACCCCCTACCAAATATTACTGTCATCACCTTTATGGGCTATCACATGTCCTCATTTTCTCCATATGATCGTGGTGTAACAATACATGCATTTGCTTCTCGGCATATCCCTACATCAATGTGCCGCATATCAGAATACAAAAATCCCTTCTATTCACGGACAGCGCCTTCTATGGGCTAGCATCTCTTAGTGGGGCATTGGATGCTCGCCCCCGTGGTCACAGTGGGTGGGCAATTCCATGCTCAAGGTATGTGGCCCAAGATATCTTGATTGCAAAGGAATGTCCCTTGATACCTAGCCTTTTTACCAATATTCTAACAATGGTCAACCCCATTGTCTTGATGTTCATATTAGTTAGGTGACACTGCACATGAAGGTGCACTGGCCACAGGTAACAGCTAGGTATCTTCTATTCAAAGATTAGATGGTAAATGCTGCCATTTGCCCATTTGATATCAAATCTTGGTCTGGGTTGGCTAGCTTTCACAACTTGGACTATCATGTGTGGTGATTTAATAACCAAACCATTGTCCATTGCTGTGCTCATGACGTTCTTGGAATCATTTGCCTCCCACTGTCAATTACATGCCACTATATTTCCTTGTTTAGGCCACTGAGATAGGTTTCTAACCTAAAGATCCACTGCTGCTCTTTTATTTTATGAACAGCAATTCAGAAAAGTTGCCACCCCTCCTTGGTAGTGTAATCTTCTCCAGGACTGTCCATCTAAGATCGTTGGCCGAATGGCCGTGTTATACAAAGTGCTCAACTAGTGGTGCCCCAAGGCGTATTGTTCTGATACAGGTCTTGTGTTCTCTCATGGTTCGACAAAGGAGGCTGATGAACTGGTTTGTTACCTGCACTGGGCTTGTGTTTAGTCTAATGGTATTGTGTTTGCTTTTCCTGCTTCATGTGCCTCGGCCAGGGGCAACACCCGAAGTGCCCCAAAAAGGGTAAATTGGATAAAGAAAGACCAAAGGCAACTTTGCATATGTAGTGTTTTTCAAAAGCTGTTAGTGTTTTATTCCTCAATAGGTTCATTTCACATTTACAATTGTGTTATACCATCTGATAAATTCTGCCTGTACACATGACAGGTAATATTTAAAATGTTTACAAAGAATCAGCAAAATTAAAGGGCAGAACAGCCAAAATGTGTTTCGACCAAAGGAGGGGTATTTGTCAAGGCAAGAGGATGTGGTTTGTGAGGTCCCCTTGTTGAAAAGGTCCCAGGGTTGAGAGACCACTTATGATCTAAGATATTTGTACGCACAATGAGCTCAAACTTTCCTTAGCCCAGTGTTGTGGAGCAGGTCAAAGATGTGACTGGGGCCTGCCAGACGGTGGTGCGACCTCTGGCAAGTGAACTGAGTGGTGCAGTAATGGGACCTACAACGTCGGGGACCAGGACAAAGGTATGTGGAGTTAGACTGGGGAAAACCAGAGATGTCCACGCAGCCCAGAGAGAAGTAACCCGGTGAGAGGACATAAGCACCCAGGAAGAACCGGCCCAAGTTCCAGAGACAAGGAAGGCAATGACCATGTGCCAATGACCAGTAGGGGCTTGGAGGTGAGGGAGAGAGATAAACTGCATGAGGATAACGATAAGAAGCATCTTCCCTGTGACTGTACTTGGACAGAGAGTCAACCAAGTGGGCATAGAGAGCAGAATCGATGGTCTATGAACGAAACTGAGGTGAAGCCTTCGTTGATATCAATATGCCTCCTTGTGGTAGTACTTGGCAGGAGAGTGAACCAAGTGGGCCTGACAAGAAAGAGGGAGCGAATAGGGTCTGGGACCCAAATAAATAGAAGATGAATATTGGAGGCAAGAACCCTCCAAACACTGGTAGCGAGTAGATTACTGGTGGGCTAAGGAGAACGGTGAACTGTTGTGTGAGTTACCTTACAAGACAAGGAAAGGGAGCCATTCCCCATGGTCTTAACTGGATCTTGTTGTTGAAACTAACATCCAGGGGAAAGAAGTCATTCCCCCTGGACACCATTTGAACATTGTTGCTACTAACATCTAGAGGAAGGAAGTATTTCCCCCTGGATACAAGCAGAACTTTGTTGCTACCATTATCCAGGGAAGGGAGTCATTCCCCTTGAACCCAACTTGAACATTACCAGAGAAGCCAGGGGAAGGGAGTCAATCCTCCTGGCTACAGCTGAAACTGTGTAGAAACCAAGATGAGGGGAAGGGAGTCATTCCTGCTGGTATTGTTTGGAGTCCTTAAGAGACTTTCTTTTAAGACACCAGGAGAAGGGAGTCATTCTCCTGGTGAGAGAACTTTACTTTTGATTGCGTTTCTTTCGTTGTAGTGTAAGGGACAGAGGTCAGGTTTTGCCATAGGATGGTGCTTTCTTCAGTTGCGGACATTCTGACTGCCCCTTTAGGTTTTAGTTTGAGGCAGGGAAACCTCACTTAGAGTTAGGGAAAGTTAGGTTTTGGAATTTAATAAAATTACACTTCCTGGACATTTGCCGCCTTCTTCACCATTACATATGGTGGGATCTGACCCAGATGATAAAAACGGAGGAACTCTTAAGTTTTCGAAGTTAAGCAACAGAGCATCTAGCCCTTCTGCAGCCACAAGCGAGTCCATAGGATTTGAAATACATAGCAGTAGGGACATATCCATAGAAGTGGGGGAGAGTTAGTTCATTCCCACTGAGTTGATACTATGATATGATATATGGCATTTATAAAGTGCCTGTACACAAGTGTTTCTAGGCACGACAAGATAAGGAGGGGGAGACAGAGGGAGGACAAAAACAGCAATCTTACTCGGCCTTGTGTCATTTAGATCGCAAAAGGGGGTGGGGGATGAAGAAGTGCAGGTAAACAAAAGTGCAGCCAGCAGATGGCTTAGTGCAGGTAATCAAGAAGTGCAGCCATTGGGTGGCCCATACGTGCAAGGAGAGGGGACTGTAGGATTACAGATAACCACCACAAGTGATGGGGGGCCAAGAGGCAGTGCAAGGTGCAACTGGACAGGCAGGGGCCTGGGCCCAGGTTCAGAAGGTGGCCAGGTGATCAGGGGGTGGAACAGACAGGTAAACAGCAGGGGAGAGGTAGAAAGAAAGCAGAAGCGAACAGGAAGGTCTTGATTTGCCTCCAAAACTGGAGATGGGTCTGCTCCATTTTGAGAGAGGCTGTGAGACTCTTCTGGAGGGAGGCCCCAGCCGAATAGAGGGATCTGCCCCCAACTCTCTGCTTGGAAAATCAACTAACCCTCAGAGAGTTGGAGGTGGCTGAGTGGAGAGCTCAAGAAGGAAGATACTTAAGAAGAGAGAGTTGGAGATAGTGCAGTTCCAGGAAGCCTTGTGGACAATGCAGTGGGTCTTGAACTTGATCCTTGCAATCACTGGGAGCCAATGGAGAAATTTCAGGGCTGGAGAGATACAAACCCTGGGCTTGAGGCCAAAGACAAGTCTTACAGTCCTGTTCTGGATAAGTTGTAGAGGATGGAGAGTAGAGGCAGGAAGATTTAGAAAGAGGCTGTTGCAGTAGTCCATTCTTGAGAGGACCAGAGCTCTGGAGACAGTGAGCATCTGTGGGAAAGTGAGGAAGGAAGAATACCCCTGAGGAGGTGCAGCTGACAGTTTGACTTCTTAGAGATGCTGGAAAAGTGAGGAGAGAAGGAGAAGGTGAAGTCGAAGATGACCCTAAGGTTCATAGCCTCACAGGTAGGAGCAGGAAAATGACCCAGATTGGGCGGCCAGAGAGGGAGAGAGAGAGAGAGAGAGGAAAGATAATTGGCCGCACATCACTCCTGGATTGCAGACAGACAGTCAGGAATGAGAGAAGGAGTAGTGGTGGCCCAGTGGAGCCTGAAGGAGGGCTGGGTGTCATCCACATAACAGTGAAAGGTAGAGTAGAGAACAGCGATGCGGTGGGCAAGAGGTGCTAGGTATTGGTTGAACAAGGAGAGAGGTTAGACGCCTGGGGAACACCACATGTAGAGAGAGAGAGAAAAAAGGAAGGACCCAAGTTGAACCTGAGAGGGTCGGTCAGTGAGAAAAGAGTACAACCAGGACAGGGTCTGATCAGTGATACCCAGATTATTACGGAGGCACTTTAGCAGGATGGCATGGTTAACTGTGTCGAAATCAGAGGAAAGTTCAAGGAAAATGAGGACAGGAGAGCAGTTTGCCTGCTTCTGGCCGCTCTGAAGCCAGACTGTTGGTCATGGAGACAACCAGCAGCTTCACTATGAAGGTTAAGCTGGGAAATGGCCAGCTTTTCCAAAAGTTTGCCCAGGAAAGGAGTGATAGAGACCGGGCGATAGTTAGCCAGAGAGGAGGGATAGGCAGGGGACTTCTTTAAGACGGGGTGCACAAGGGAGTGCTTCAGGTTGGAGGGGAAGGTTCCAGTGGCAAAACAGTGATCGCATAAATCGGCCAAGGCTGGAGCAAGGGCGTCTATTTGGTCCTTGATGGTTCTGGAAGAACACGGAAGAACCTGTTTTGACAAGACTTTGATCAGACTTGTCTAGAGAAGTCATAAGGGGTGAACAGGGGAAAGGACAAGAAGATAGGAGGAGAGGCAGCCACAAGAAGGGCAGGAGCGAGGAGGAGGAATAAGAGGAAGAGAGTGTGGACAAGATGTTCTGAGTTTTAGTGGTGAAATGAGAACCAAGGCTGTACAGAGGGCCTGGGAGGGAACAGGAGAGGTAGAGACTGCAGTGGGATTGGCCAGCTCCTTGCAGATTTTCAAGAGTTCAGCCAAGTTGTTAGATGACGCAGAGATGCAGGCTTTGATGTGAGCTCTCTTTTTGGTGCAGACAGAGAGTTTCTAATGCTTTTGGAGCAGACGGCAAGCTAATTTGTCAGAGTGCACACCTCTTGCCCTCACTTCCTCTAAGCCACCTACTAGCACCACCCAAAGGCACCTACATCTGCCTTATATCTCAATCATGCCTAGCTTGGAGGCATGGTCTGAAACATATTGGCAGGCGTCATAGACCCAGGCTATCAAGGGAATGTCAAGGTCTTGAACAGAACAATGGTAAACAAGTCTGCCACATGAAAGCTGGGGAGGAAATCACACAAGGGATTCTTGGAAATGCAATTTTTCCAAAACCTACAGAGGTGCAAGAACAAGATCTCACAGAAAGGGGAACAAAAGGTTTTGGGGAAGCCAATAAAGATCCTCCAGCTATGGTAGCCATTCCAAAACCTCAGATAGATGAGGATGATCATGAGCTAATGCCCAACCTCTCTTTTGCTCAGCTAATTACCCCATTCTGTCAGAAGCTTGTCAGAAGCCTGCCAGAAGACTTCCCCAAAGTCATCACTGAGGAAGAGGGCAGGACAAAAGACAGCCCATTTTTCTCTTTAACAGGGCCAACTATATAGGGGAGACACTAACACCAGAGGGACCTCTAGATCCCAGATTGTGGTTCCGAGGAGCCATAGAAGGGTAGTTTTGGAAAATTCCCACACCCATCTGACAACAGGACATCTGGGAGAGCCAACAATCCAGGGACAGGTGGTTAACGGGTTCTATTGGTCAGGGGTTTATGCTGACGTCAAGAACTTTGAAACTCCCCTCCGCCCGTAAAACCCCTGCCTATCATAAATGTTCCTTTTTCCAGAATTGGAATGGGCATTATGGGTCCTTTATTTGGAAGCGTCCAAACTTGGATACAAGTACATTCTAGTGATTCTTGATTATGCCACACGTGGCCTTCCCAATGAGAAACAACACATCACAGCAGATTCGTAAACATCTGATACCTTTTCTGTCATGGGTGGGCTTTCTGACGGAAATGCTAACGGATCAAGGGACCACATTTATTTTAAATTGATGGCTGAGGTAAAACACATTTTACACATTAGGACCTTGCATACCTCTGTTTACCACCCCCAGACAGATGGATTGGTCGAACACTTCAACAAAACTCTAACAAGTGTTCTAAAAAAACGTACGGAAGCAGACGGCCATAACTGGAACATGATGGCACGTGGCCCGTGGGCACTTTTTGCCACCTGGAAAGCACACCAAGCCTCCCTAGGCTTTTGCCCTTTCAAACGACTCTATGGGTGCGATCAATGAGACATCCTAGACATGTTATGGAAAACACAGTTGGAAAGGGAAGAAGCTATATAAGCTATATAAGCACGGTTCCAAACTGTGCAGCAAATACAGGAACATGTAGCAGTAGTAAGAGACTTGGTCCACACACATTTAGAGAAAGCCCAAGAAAACCAACGGGCTCACTATGATAAAAAATCAGTACGCACAACCTTCTCTATTGTTCAGAGAGTGCTGGTCCATTTACCCACATCTGAACAAAAGATGGTATCTCATTGACATGGGCCCTTTGAGGTCTAAGAAAGAACTGGACCATATAACTACCAAATTTCAAAACCAGATAGGAGACTCAAGTCTCAAATAGATCATGTCAACCTCCTGAAGGAGTGGAAGGAAGACCCAACAGAATTCTCAATAGTGTTGATGGCCACCTTACTGTTGGAAGTTGAGGAGGAAAACAACTTGGTCCCTGCAGATCTGTCAAAAGATAAACAAGACATCCAAGATCTTATCAGTTTCACAATGTTTTCCGTAAAGAGGCTGCACGAGAGAAAGGAATCGAACACTGTATTTTCACGCTCCCAGGCAAGGTGGTCAATCTTAAGCTCTACAGGTTTCCCGTAAGGCTGGAAGCAAATAGTCCTCAAAGAGGGTGAAAAAATTATCGTGACAGACATCACTGAACCTTTTCAAAGTTGTGGTCCTTGCCAATGGCACTGGTTGCAAAATCGGATTAATTGTGGAGGTTTTTCATAGAGTTTAGACAACTAAATGCTATATTCAACAACTACCCTATGCCCAGAATGCACAATCATATTGATCGATTGGGATTGGCGGTCTATATCTCCATAATGGATCTCACAAAAGGCTATTGGCAGGTGCCATTGAACCCCACGGATAAAGAAAAGACGGCCTTCTCCACCCCTCAGAGTCAGGGATGTCATTTGGGTGTTGCCAGGGGTTACAACTGAGACACCTGGGGGCTACAGTTGCACCCCCTGGGACTCCCTTTGAACCCCAACATTTTTTTGTTTTTTTTAACGGAATCTGAATCTCCTGGTGTAGCAGGGGCACCCGCGATGCAGGGGGTCCCACCACACCAGGTCTGGTGGGTCTACTGCTGAGTCCTCACCCATCAAGGTGAAGGCTGGGCCAGGGAGGCTCTCAGTGGGAGTTGGAGCTGACCATGACATGTTGCACATTTCACATGCCACATTCAGCTGCCACCCCTTCTACCTCGGCTTCCTTTCCGCTCAAAAACAGGAACCAGGAAGCTCTCACAGATTCCTGGTTCCTATTTGTGAGCAGCACAAAGGAGCCACAGTTGGCCTGGAGGGACAGACCAAAGCGGCAAGAAAAAAGGTAAGAAGGCTTTTCTCATTTTAAAATATGATGTGTATTTTGCATGTGTGAAGTGTGTGTCAGATATGTGTGTTAAAGGTGGGTGAATGAGAAGTGATGTGTGTTTTTGAATGTTCTGGGTGGGTAGGAATGTGCCTGTGTAGAGAACACAATGCGTGGATGTAAGACAACATGTGAGTGACTGGTTGGTGAATGAGAAGTGATGTGATGTGGAGTATGATTTTGAATGTTCTGGGTGGGTGGGTGTGTGCCTGTGTAGAAAATGCAGTGAGTGGGTGTAATGGAAGGTGTGAGTGAGTGACTGGTGGGAGAATGAGAAGTAATGTGATGTGTCTGATTTTGAATGTTCTTGGTGGGTTGGTATCATGAACACGGGCAAGGTATCAAGCATTAACTCTCAGAAGAATTGAACTTTAGCTTATCACACTTGGTCCTTACACAAGAAGAATCCTGCAGAGAAGGAATTGCACTGAGTAGCATGGAGGTTTTAAATATCGAAGATGGCCACCAGGGGGAGACAGTAAGTGGCTGTGTTGCTCCATTCATTCCGCTCTGTTGTCCTTATAAGCCCCCCTACTGTGGGTTCTCCGCTTCAGTTGATTCTGCTTCACAGCAGTTCAATGTTTACCGCAGTTCCCTTTGAAAATCTGAAGCCCCTTCACAGAACCTCTGTCTCTGCAAGTTTCCACAGTATTCTGTTATTCTTTTCCTTTCCCTTAGTTCCCCCTTTCTGCCCCTCCCTTTATTTCCAATTTCCCTGTCACTTTTCTGAAGCAGTTTCACTCAGGCGCTCGTACCGTGATACGGTCTCAGCTACCTCTAGCGTACTCATGTGTACACGGTGCTGAGTCTACCTTCAACAAAAATACAAGTACTGCAGAACTTAAAACATTGTATGAAATTCCTTACAATTTAGTAATTGTATCCTGGCGCATGGCAGTCATGTTGTTTTCTCAAAATTGACGTTGAAGAAGTCAGCGCTCTCTTTTCTGAACTTAGTTTTTCACAGCCTCCGCCGTTAGCAGTGAAGGCAAGTTAAAGTTATTTGTTAACTGGTCTTGGACTCTATTTGCACAGTTCTGTTTTTATGGACTACAGAGTACAAGTCGTTACCTTCCACTACGACTGTTTGTTCATTCATTTTGTTTTCAATACTGAAATATTTACATCAGTTCAGTCGTACCATAAGTTTCCATAGAACCTTCGCAGTAGTCAGTAGCATTCGCTGGTGCATTCTCAGTCTTCCATGAACCTTTCAAAATTCAAGACTCCAGAAGCAGCCTTACACGTTCCATTTCTTCAGAAGCTCTCAAATCTGCCTTAAGCAACGTCTGTCAGGAGAAGTAACTCCAGTTCCATTAGTTCGACAAAGGTCACCTTTTCTTCAACTCTCAACTCACTGAATCTACTCTTTCTCCTTGTGGAAGTTCAAGTTAGATACCAGTTAGTTGTGCCCAACCACAGTACAGATCATTCGACCCGGATCTATCCCTTCAGAACAGGTGCCCCTGCATTCCGCAGGATGGAGAGCTCATTAAAAAAAATAACACTGGCAAGCAATACAACTGCCTTCAGTTCATGAAAACCGTAGTTAGAACTCTACTAGTGACATTGGGAACTAGACTGAGGTGGTGCATTGACATATTAACTGAGAACATTACTGTTATACCTTGTAGGGTCTACCAGTCCTGCTTCCATCAGAAAAAATCCACAATCAAAAAAAAAAAATCCAGAGAGGAACATCTATAGACCCAGTGCCCCCGCAGAGTTGAGGTAAGTGTTACTGTTGGTGTGTGCCTGTGTAGAGAATGCAATGAGTGGATGTTAGAGAAGGTGTGAGTGACTGGTGGGTGAATTAGAAGTGATGGGATGTGTGTTTTCGGAATGTTATTGGTGTGCGGGTGTGTGCCTGTGTAGAGAATCTAATTAGTTGATGTAAGAGAAGGTGTGAGTGACAGGTGGTTGAATGAGAAGTGATGTGATGTGTATTTGTGAATATTCTGGGTGTGTGGGTGTGTGCCTGTGTAGGGCAAGCAATACGTGGATATAAAAGAAGGTGTGTGACTGGTGGGTGAATGAGAAGTGATGTGATGTGTGTTTGTGAATATTCTGGGTGGGTGGGTGCCTGTGTAGGGCATGCAATAAGTGGATATAAAAGGTGTGTGACTGGTGGGTGAATGAGAAGTGATGTGATGTGTGTTTGTGAATATTCTGGGTGGGTGGGTGCCTGTGTAGGGCATGCAATAAGCTAATGTAAGAGAAGGTGTGAGTGACAGGTGGATGAATGAGAAGTGATGTGAAGTGTGATTTGGAATGTTCTTGGTGGGTGCCTGTGTAGAGAATGCATTGAGTGGATGTAATAGAAGGTGTGAGTGACTAGTGGGTGAATGAGAAGTGATGTGATGTGTGTTTTCGAATGTTCTGGGTAGGTGCCTATGAAGATAATGCAATGATTGGATGTAAAAGAGGTGTGTTGGACTGGTGGGTGAATGAGAAGTGATGTGTGTGTGTTTTTAAATGTTCTGGGTGGGTTTGGTGTGTGCCTGTGTCGGGAATGCAATGAGTGGATGTAAGAGAAGTTGTGAGTGACTGATTGCTTAATGTGAAGTGATGTGATGTGATTTTTTGAATGTTCTGGGTAGGTGTCAGGGATAATCAAGATTTTGCAAAAGGATACAGATACGACCACAAAAGGATACAGATGATGAAGATAACTTCTGGATCCCCTGCAAAACTGGAAACCTGATTGCTAGTAGAGTAGATCAAATAGAGACCGTCCAAGTGATTGCACTCTATACTGAACCTAACAGTCCGAGAGAGGAATCACTGGAAAGAGCGCGGAGTAACAAAACACACCAACCTATGAGAAAATAAAGGAATCATGAATACCAAGGTCACTTGCTATTTTCTCTCTATGTAAAGTATAATGCCCCGACTAACCTTTAGATAATGAGGAGCAGTCCCAAACAGCACCCAAGAAGTACTCCAATATGAAACAAATGAAAAGGAGGGAAGGTTAGTAAGGGAAAACATATCCTGAACGGCACTAGTGTCACGCTAGATACCAGGTGGGTGCACTACAGTATAACGTCCAAAGTCTTGTGCACAGTCTCCTTTTAGAGGTACCCTTGTATAACAGTACTTGTAGTAAATAAACAATCCAATCCTGGTAGGTTGGTATAACAAAGTAGAATATCTAGTAATCCTTCTTACTAGAGTTAGTATTATTATGCTTATAGAGTCAGTAACATCCAAAATATACTGCTTGAATGACGTACCACACTTGGCATGCTGCGTTGTCCTTCCCAGTAACCCTTGGAGAATGAATACACGTTGTGGAAAGAACTGTTGCGTGTCACAATGAAAACCAGAGACGCGCACTGCTGAACGTGTTATGAGGTTACTCAAAATATCAGCGGCAACAAAGCCAGCCGTATGATTGTCGGCTGTGAATGCACACGGCAGCTAGCAGCAGTCCAAAGGCTGCCGTGTGGTGGAAGGAAGAGATACAAGTGTCCCGCTGTTAGAATCGCTGTGGGAACGGGACCAAAGAAGGTAGCGGGTGGAGCAAACCCCTTCAGGTTTCCAGAGCGCAATGATTAAGGCTCCGCTCGTAATGGTGAACAATGCTGGCGGAACCAACAAGAGGAACACAGGTCAGCTTCCTCGGAACTCCGGAAATTGAAAACGCAATCAGAAGCAGCGTGCGTGAAAAAACACTGTTAATAAACGTAGTTTCTGACTACACGTGATACTTGTAAGTCATGTGACCCTAATGGCGAGCGTGATGTAACCGCCGTTTTCCAGGCAGTAAATCAAAATTCTCCATTTCGTATAGAATGGTTTTGTTATTTTAAAGGCAGAATGTCTCTTTTGAGGGGAGCGTGTCTTAGAGTCAGGAACCTGGTTGTCCATCGTGACAGTAGGTGGGTGTGTGCCTGTGTAGAGAATTTAATGAGTGGCTTTAAGAGAACGTGTGAGTGACTGGTGGGTGATTGAAAAGTGATGTGATATGTGTTTGTGAATGTTCTAGGTGGGTGGGTGTGTGCCTGTGTAGTTCATGCAATGCTTGTGGATGTAAGAGAAGGTGTGAGTGATTGATGGGTACATGAGAAGTGAGGTGATGTGCATTTTTGAATGTTCTGGATGGGTGGGGGCGTGCATGTGTAGAGCATGCAAGAGAAGGTTTGAGTGACTGGTGGATAAATGAGAAGTGATGTGATGTGTGTTTTTGAATGTTCTGGGTGGGTGGGTGTGTGCCTGTGTAGAGAATGCAATGAGTGAATGTAAGAGAAGGTATGAGTGACTGGTGGATAAATGAGAAGTGATGTGGTGTGTGTGTTTTGAATGTTCTGAGTGGATGGGTGTGCCTGTGTAGAGAATCCAATGACTCTCTCTCACCGTATCAGAAGGGAAGGCTGTTTGCTAACTGCTTTCTAAAGAATAATTTAGATCCAGCTGATAATACAAGTAGGATCATTTCTGAAGGCACGATTATCAAACGCAATGCAGGGCTACGCCAGTCAGGCTTTAAACTAGAGACACAGGCAACACTTCTCAACATACCAATCAAACCTAATGTCTTGATTTGCAAGGCGGTAGAAGACGCACCCAAAAGTGCCAAGGAAGAATACAACGCCTTAAAGTCACTGGACCAGCTTACCAATAAACCCTGCGGTCAGAGAGGGGGCTATAATTTTTGTTGCTTTAGGGAACAACATTTGCAAAGGTGGTCTGGGTAAAAACAGGGTCAGAGCTCGTCCTGGGCTCTCCACAGGGCCAGTCCTCACAGGGTTTGCAGAGAGGCCAGAGAAGATCTCACAGCAGGGGCAGGTCCTCCTCTTCCAGAGGTGGAGATACCCCCCAAAACAATGACCACCCGTTACAGGTTCCCTCCCATGACACTCCAGAACGAGAAAGTATAACACACTTCACCCAGATATGGGAGGAAATTACCTGAGAGAAGTGGGTGCTTTCAACCATAGTGGGCGGTTACTGTATAGTGCCATTTCTGCGACCCGCCTACCATCCCCTCAGACAAAGAACCACCTCAAAGAAAGAACAATTTATCCTACTCGAAGAGGTGGCAGTGCTGCTTTTAAAGGACACCATTGAAATCGCCCGTTGAACCAGGTAAACAAGGGTATCTATTCAATGTAATTCCTTGTACCCAAAAAGGATCTCACAATGTGCGCTGTGTTAGACCTGTGCCCTGCGAACACTTATGTCAAGCCACCAAAATTCTGCATGACATCACTACAAGAAGTAATCACCCTGCTAAATCAGGGGGATTACATGGCAACCTTGGATATGAAAGATGCTTATTTTCATATTTCAGTGTTCCCAGCGGACATAAAGTTCTTGCGTTTCAAGATAGCAAACCAGCACTACCAATTCAAGGTGCTACCCAACGGCATAGCATCCACTCCAAGTGTCTTCACCAAGGTACTGGCGGCGGTGGTGGTGGCGCACCTACACAGAGAGTCAATCCCATTGTACCCTTACCTGGAGGACTGGCTGATCACAGGGGAAACCCCCCAGATTTGCAAGCAACATACCCAAAGAACAATCAATCTTCTTTTCCAATTGGGTTTCTCTATCAATGAGAAAAAGTCAAGTCTTGTACCAAACAAAACCAAACAGTTCTTAGGAGGTCTAGTCTTTCCATCAAAGGAAAGAGTACAAAACAAACTGCTGCAAATACCTCAGTATTTAGCCGCTCGCCAGATAACCAATATGCAAAGCAATGCGCTTGCTCGGGATGATGGCATCATGCATTTACCTGGTCCCACATGCACGATTGCGAAAGGCGCCCAATGCAGTGTGGGTTGTGAAACAGTGGTCTCAAACAAGCGGTCAGTGGGTTGTTCTAGTGGTCATTTCATCAACACTAATACAAGCCCTCCGCTGGTGAACAAAGGAGAACCTGTTGAAGGGAAAACCGTTCCACCACCCGGCAGTGGACACGATTGTGACAACAGACGCATCACTCACCGGGTGGGGGGCCCATCACCTTCCTCTCACAGCACATGGTCTGTGGACTCAAATCACAGTGCAGAACCACATCAACCAGCTAAAACATCTAGCAGTGCTCAATAATCTCCAAGCATTCAAAGCACATCTGACAAATCAGTCAGTACAAATTCTCACAGACAGCACCACTACAATGTTCTATATCAACAAGCAGGGGGGAACACATTCTCTAAATCATTCCAGACTAGCACAGAAAATATGGAAATGGGCACTCAAACGGGGACTATTCCTAACTTCCCAACAGGTTCCAGGGGAACTCAACAGTCTAGCGGACTCTCTACGCAGAGATCCACTACTGGAAGATCACGAGTGACAGCTCAACAGAAATGTCCTAGATCTAATTGTTACACAGTGTTGCTACCCCTCACTAGACATGTTCACAACAAGCGAAAACAAACAATGCCCAGACTTCGTGTCCAGGTTTCCATAACCAAACTCCAAGGGGAACGCCCTGTGGATGAGTTGGTCAGGGAAATGTGCCTATGCTTTTCCCCCAACTCCACTAATGGGCAAGGTGGTGAACAAGATTGACAAGGAACAGATGACGTTAATCCTAGTTGCTCCTATGTGGGCGAGACACACCCGCACAAACTGGGGACGTGCAACCCGATCAAGCTCCTGTGCCCGTTCAACTTATTTTCCCAGCACGGGGGACAACATTACACCCACAACGTCACTCTTTGAGCTTGGCAGCTTTGCTCCTGAAGACATAGAGTTTGGACATCTAAATCTACCTCAAAGGTGTATGGATATCCTCAAGGAGGCATGTAAACCAAACACCAGACACTGTTATTTTTATTTAGTGGAGAAGATTTGTAATTTGGTGCTAGTCAAAACAAATAAACCCAATATAATGTACTCCATCTCACATTCTTCATTAAATGTTTCACTTATTGGACTCAGGGTAAGTTTTTAACTCAATAAAGGTCCACATAGCGGCTCCATCCGCATTCACCACCTCTCAGAGTAAGGTGTCATGGTGTAAGATTCCTGTCATTAAGACATTCATGGAGGGAATAAAGGGACTCCATCCTCCTATATCAAATCCACCGCCAGGCTGGGACCTCAATGTAGTACTTGCAGAGCTCATGGGACCCCGTTTTGAGCCTATGCATAAATCAAGCCTTAAACACCTCACATACAAGACAGCTTTCTCGGTGGTTATCACCTCCATAAGGAGAGTCGGTGAACTGCAAGCTTTGTCAGTGCAAGGCCCTTTCTTTGTTAGCCACAAAGACAAACTGCTATTAAGAACACATCCTAGGTTTTCTCCTAAATTCATTTCTAAATCCCACGTCAATCAATCCATTGAGCTACCGGCTTTCTTTCAAAACCCAACAAGCTCATCTGAGAAGACATAGGACTCAACGGGAATGGGGAAGACGTAAGCACCGGCACTGTGCGTACAGTCCCAGTGCTTCGTCAAAGTATGCTGGTGGGTGCCGATCTGCCCGCCAGGGTCAGATCTGGCGGCAAAACGGCACTCGCTAGCAGACTCGTGGTTTGCCGGTCGGGAAACAAAAGTGCTGGTAAGCTTTCCAGCAGCGTTGTTTCCGGACCGGCAAACTTGTAATGAGGTCCAAAGTCTTTAATGAAGGTCAAGCCTCCGGTGGGCAGAAACCGTAACACGTTTCGCACCAACAAGGTTCTTGGTCACACTGAGGCCACTGTGTGAACATTAACAATTAAATAAATACTGGGTCACATCAGTTAAAACAGCGTATGTGAGCATAACCCTAAATGTATGTATGCACAGTCGGCCATCTTGTAAAAGAGTTAAACAATGATAGCATAGCTATAAGTGCCCAAATGATGCTTGACAATTATATAAAGTGCAAAATTCCACATTGATAATTAAAAATCTCAAATGTAATCCTCAATGCTAAGAGGTGATCATATTAAAACACAGTTAATGTAATTGACATACAGCATGTACCAATAAAAACGCTGAATAACGTTAACCAGACGATGATGACACATTTATTCTGTCATTAAATTCTGTGGAAAAAAAGCAAACATACATAAAGTGCAAAGTGCTATGCACAGATCAGAAATTGCACTGCTGCCGACTATTGGCTAGCCACTTAATGTTCGTGAAAACTCATCAGATCTTGCACGACTATATAAAACGAACTGGGAGACACGTGTAAGGTGGAATGCCATGCTGCTGTGATACAAAGACACAGTATAATTTTGCAGGTAAAAGGCACCATAATGTGAATAAAAGACTCCAATAAGCAATGCTCATATACATTACATAGATACGTGTGAATCACTAGTGGTTGTTGGACATAGATATGGAAAGACAGTTGGACACACTAGATGCCTGGTAATAGAATAAAAGTACCTCACAATAAAGTGCAGGTACATACATTATAAGAATAGGTATTTCAGTGTGAATTAGTACACGTAAAATGTAGAAAACTGTACACACAAGTGTGGAACAGAGGTTCTAATACTGTATGCAAGTGCCAAATGGCCACCACAGTGTTCAAAGTCCCGTCAAATGGACATATCTTCATAGGATATTAAGGTGCACAATGAATAGTGCAATGAAGTGCAAAAAGTGCATAACAGAGACATAAAGTGTGCCTAAATGTCTGCCTGAATATCTCCAACCTTATATATGAAGAAATGCACTCATCTTACTGCCATTTCTAAAAATGAATACAATTCACACGGCACATAATCCAACTTGATGAAAAGTGCAGTTCATCCCTCCATATCAAGGTCTGCCCTATTAACAAACATGCATGCTAGTGTTAAACGCCCCATCAAATATAACATATTGATAGGATATTAAAGTGCAAAATGCATAGTACAAGGAAGTGCAAAAAATGCATAGTAGAGGCATAAAGTGCTTGGTGCCTAAATGCCTGCCTGAAGATTTCAGACTTATTATATGAAGAAATTCCCTCCTCTTACTGCCATTTCTAAAAGTGGACACAATTCACGTTGCACATAATCTAACCTAATGAAAAGTGGATTTTGTGTGCTCATCTCAAGGACTGCTCTATTAACACACAGGTACAATAATGGTGCACATCTCAAGTTCTTCCTGTTTGTAAAAGATCACTGTTGTATACTTAGGACCCTAACATTGTACATTGTGTTAATCACCACATTGTATACCCAGAAAACAAAAAAACTAAATTAAAAATACCAATAAACAAAAAAAAGAGAAAACACAGAGCAAATAAAATCAAAGCGACTACACTCCTAAAAATGTGTACAGCTCCTCATCAATGTTATGCCCCTTAAGGAATTTCAATCTCCTGTGTCCACCTCGTGGGTGTGGCGGCACGTGTGCAACACCAAAAAAAGGAAGGTAAATCTGTTTTGCTGCTATGGTGCTCGAAACCTTTTTTTTGCCATGCAGCATGTGGTGCCCAAATGCAGAGTATTCCTACTTTGATCTTACATGTGGTGCTCCTGCATACCATTTTCCGCACAGACAGGTATGCACATAGACAACAAAAGTGGTATTGCATGTGATTAAATCTTATATAGCCCTAACAATTGCCTAAGATTGGATGCACATAGTTTTTAGAGGCGAGTGCATTTGGACGCACCTTACATTTAGTACATTTGAAGAAACCTTTGACAGGATTGGAAAGCCAAGTGTCACAAGCTTCCTTGCCTCCCGTCGGATGAAGAAAACTTGCCACCAATTTGTCTTTTAAACTGGGTACTTTCCTGAAAGTAAAGCAATGATTGGATGGAAGCAACGAAGACAATTCTCTGTCCTATCGAAGGACATGCCAATGTTTTTGGCCAATTCCCCTAATTAACCCAGCAGCTTGACCACAGGTCAATATGAGTCATGTCTGATTTACACCTTCCCGATCTAGTGGCCGGTGATCACTTAACAAACTGTCAGTTAAGACCCCTTGCTTTTATATATGCATTTTCCACCACATGTGGTGCATACCCTTGTGCCCTGAATTTGGATGCAGCCTTAGAACATGCTATATCAAAAACATTCAAATACATGCAATTGCATCAGTATCTGAGAAATTCCCTGTATGGTATGCCTTTTTTGCAGCTGGTAGGATGGTTACTAGAAGCATGGAGGGGAATTCCAGAGCTCTTGGGTTTGACATATAAGGCGGTGTGAAACCCTGAGATGACCAGGTTGACCTTTGACGATTACATACAAAATATGACCTGTGAGTCACTATGGCTTTCTGTAAAGTGCAAATTGATATTATTCACATTCAGTTGTTCAACAAATGTACACCAATCAGTGCTACTTCCCTTTCAAATGATAAACAAAACATCTATGCATCACCACCAGGAGACCATCATAGCACACATTATTAGACTCAAAGACAACTGTTTCTTCCCACCACCCAATTGTCTAATTAGCATAGATTGGGGAGAAACTACTACCCATTGTGATGCACCACAATTGGTGGAAGAAGGCACCATTGGAAAGGAAAATATTGTCTGTAAAACAGAATTAAATATTTCAATGAACCTATCAGTATGAGAAAGAAAATTAAGGGACCGTTGACTCAAAAGATATTTACATGCCTTCATGCCTACATCATGTTCGATGAAAGAGTACAAAGAAACCACATGAAGTGTGGCCATCGTAAGGCCTGGCTTCCAGGGTACCTCACTGATAAGTTTAAGGAAATCTGTTGTATCTTGCAAATACAATGCTAAATTGGACACAAACAAGATAGTCCCATCAACAAATTTGCAAAGTTCTCCAGCAAAGATCCTGACAAAGTCACAATGGGTCTGTTAGGAGGTCTAATCATGGATTTATGGATTTTGGGCAGGAAATATATAGTGGGGACGGTAAAAGAACTAGGGGGCAAAAACTCATATGTGTCAAGAGCAAGAATTATCCACTTCTGAAGCAGCACATTTAACCTTGTTAGTCCTTTTTCAGATGTACAAACTTCCAATTTGGAATAACAATAACATGTTAACCCTGAATTGTTGAGTAGCTTCAGTAACCTAGTCACATCTGTTTGATGAGTCTATATTGGCATCTTTAGCCGAAGGTTTAAAAATGACTTTGGTGATGAATACTTCTGGTGTGTGTTAAACTGATTTTTGGGGTGATATAAAAAATGTGTATGTTTTAAAAATATTTTTTTTTGTTTGCTGGTGTGGTCTGATTGGAAAATGTGTGCTTTCAAAAATATTTGGTTTGCTGAAGTGTGCTACTGTGTGGTTATGTATGAGAGAAAATACATTGGGCCTCATTACAAGTATGGCGGTAAGGCAACAACAGTGCTGGAATCGCTACCGGCACCGTTGCTACCGTACCGCCATACTATGAGTTCTGCTCGTGGGTGCCCTTGCAGCCTCCAGGTCTGACCTTGTGGCCGTACCGGCACCCGTGAGCAGAACAGGATGGTAGCACCGGTACCGTTCTTAACGTACCAGTGCTACCACCCTCCCCATTCAGCCCTATGGGGCCGAATGGAGATGGGGAGTCCCTAATTACCAGCACCTGCGAATGGGCAATTACTGGGTCTTCCAAACTCGGCATGACCCGGTAATTGCCCATTCGCGGGTGCCAGATTCTTTCTCAAGTTTGGAGGTAGCCTGCCTGTATTACAGGCATGACTACCTCCAGACTTGTAATGAGGCGCATTGTGTTTATTTGTTTGTTGTTTTGTGAAATCTAGTGCTTAGTTATGAAAAATGTTTGATTGGTTTTATTTTTAAATATATATTCATAAAGAATATGAGAATGGTATTAGTTTTGCAAACTGCTATTATGTAAAAAAGAAATGGAATGGATTTTTTGGTGCAAATTGCCTGAATAAATGCAGGCACAGTATGTGCTCAGCAATCCTATGTTGGTACACAAATTAAAGATTTTGAAATTTTGGGATGGAATTTTAGAGGTGTAACAGTTTAAAACAGGACACACGCTGATTTTTCTTAATGTTCTTGTTACTGTTCTGCTAATTGATACAGAAATACTGTTAGTTGTCAATGCAGTTTACTGGGCATAATGGTTCTTACCTGGAGTTAAGGTGAATATTTAGCGGGCCCATAGTAACAGGTTCTGACTAATGTGAGGGCTTTAATAAAGACCTTGGGGCATTATGTGACACAGGAATACCCCCTTGGCTTTGGTTTTATTGCTATTAGAATTGTGTTCCTTGACACTTGAGTAGTAATAGTGTCTTTATTTGCTCGGTAGACAAACTGGAATTTTGCATATGAGAAAGATTTCAGCCATGGAATGGGATAGAAAGTCTGTTCACTCTTTCAAGGTTTGATATTTAATACAGGAGGAGTATGTCTCAAACTAGCACTCAATGCCTGTTTGTTTATTTTTTTTTGTACAATTAATTTAATGGTTCCTACAGAAAGGGTAGCCATTTTTGTTTGCTTTTTTTCCAGTCGAGAAATGGTCTATTCATGAGATTAGCAGCAGTGATGATAATACCATCTTGGTCCCCAATCCATCAATACCAGTAGAAAGTCATAAGAATATAAATGTGTGTAGACAGTTGGATATGTTTAAGGTGAACGAATAGTGCTTTAATATTGAGGCAGAGGATGTGCAGTGTACAGTGTGGCAGAAAACACTAAGACATGGCCTTTCTAATGTTCAGTTTTAAAGCTTGGGAACATCAATTATGATGAATAATCTGTTCTTATGAACTGTTTTTGTATTTCTAATTCCAATATTTGAAGTGACGAGCAGTATTTCTATTTACCACACTAAAGCAGAAAACTCCATGCAATGGATGGAGGACAATTATCCTACATCAGAAATAAATACAAAGTTGTTGAACAAAAAGAAGCAAACAAAATACACCACCTACAGCATTTTGTAAGTCAATTCCTTATGTATATGTAAAATGAGACAAACAATAATATGTTAAGGAAGAAATATTAGTCCCCAAACACATATACTTTGTCTGCCTACTATACATTGTTAATACAACCAACACAATTATTTTTAAAGTGTATTATATCTTCAATTGTTTCAAAATATTTGAAATATTTTCAAACAGATGAAGAAGCTATTCAAGTATGACAAAGAATCAAACAAGAAGCACCACAACAACTACTCACTAAACTAATCCTGGATTAATTAAAAGAATGAAAATGACTATTATGGACAGTAAAAATGACATTGGGTTAGAAAACACAAAGATGTGGCTTTTTTAATGTTCCGTCACAAAAATTGCAAACATGAATTATGAAAAATTATCTGTTGCAAATCTCCTGGGATGATGTGGATGATGTGTATTTGAAATTGGATGAGATGGTCTGGGCCATAGTGGGCTGCAGCTTTTTTTGGTTTAGGTTTGATCTTTTATTGTTATTGTAGTTGTAAGCGGTGGCTGTGCATAATTGTACTCACTGATTAAAGGTGCTGCTAGCAACAGATAGTGTCTTGAAATAGTGGCAGCATTGTAACACTCTATTGGAAGAGTCATTGGAAATGCCAGAGAGGTTGAGAGATGAGGGTTCATTTTTTGTGTCATTGTGTTTTAAGAGTTGGCATTTTAGTTATTTTATATTTTCATCACCAATTGAATATTTCAATATGTCTAACATTCAATTAATATTTTAAACCAATAACGGGCTACCAACCATAGATGTTTGTCTTTACTAGTGGATACCCCGTTCAACCGGTTTCACTGTATATTATATACAGTGATCAGGTACTAGCCACAGCCTTTATCACAGTACTGGCCTTGCCACAGTCTTTCACTGTGCCCACTATATATTCTAACCTATTAAATGGGCCACTAACATGGCCTTTGACCTTGAGCAGTTTGTACACTGTCCACTGTTTGTTTTAAAATAATAAAATGCAATAGGAATGGCCTTCAACCCTGCCCACTGTGTATTATGTACACTAACCAGACACTAGCCATGGTTTCCAACACAATACTAGCCAATGGCTACAGCCTTTGGCTGTGCCGACCGTATAGTCGAACATATTAATGGGCACTAGCTATGGCATTTAGCTATGGACACTGACTACAGCTTTCAACGTTGCCCATTGTATATTTTAAAACAGTGATGGTCTACTAGGCATGGTGTTTAATCATGCACATTGGTATTTTTGAACACTAACCGGCCACTAGCTATGGCATTTTGTGCTGGGCAGTGACCCCAGCCATTGGCATGGCCAAGTCTATGGCCTAAATAAGAACAACAGGATGGACCAGTGGATGGGGGATAGCAAATAGCTCTTAGTTATCATTTCACATATATCAATACATATTTCGAATACATTTTCTTTTTATTATATATAAATATTTAAAAACAAATCAGTTCATTTTCCAAACAATGTTAATACAAAATTGTCGGCTCACATACATACCCCCGCCATTCATTCACTCTCATTCCATTTTCACACACTTTCCTGAATTCATACACACATGACCATCTACATTGGTCACTATCTCCAATTCACAATCTTAACAATATTTGGTTCCCTTTGTCCATTATAAGGTAACTCAATCTGTATATGAATATTCTCACAGATGTTGTCTACACGTGTTTTGGTTATCGGAGCTGGAATCCGTAAATCATGTCCATTGGATCATGCAACCTTTATTAGGTCAAAAACAGGAATCTCAATATGTCCTATTTCACATGGTAGAGTGAGCCACACCACCTCCACATAACATTTTATGGGGGCGTCACAGATGTGTGGACTAATCCCAAATTCACGTGTAGGCTAAGCCACATCTTTCTGGTCTACCTTCTATTGGGGCAGGCACTGATGATTGCCTCAATATTGCAAATCCACTTGCTCCTCTCTCTCACATTGTAATTGGAAACCAAAGGATATTTTTTCCCTCTTACACTCTTTCCATCAGAAAGCTTGGGAACATCAATTATGATAAATCATCTACTGCGAGTCTCCTGGGATGATGTGGATGATGCGTATTGGAACTTGTGTGAGATGTTCTGGCCCATACTGAGCTGTAGCCTTTTTTGGCTTATATGTGGTCTTATATCTTCACTGTAGCTGTGAGCGGTGGTTGTGCACAATCAACCTCCACCTATTAAAGGTGCTGCCAGCAAGAGCTGGAGTATTGAACCACCTGCAGCACCGCAACACTCTTTTTGATGAGTTATTACAAATGCTAGAGAGGTTCAGAGAGGAGGATTTTCATGATGTTTTTAAAGATGCTGTGCACCTATCTCCAGTAGTACCACTTGAATGAGCGAGAGGTCTTCCCAGGATCTTTTCTTTCTGATGCAATGCATCAGTCAGGTGTTTTCATCCACTTTATCTTGGGGTACTAATAGTGTCTTTATTCGGTTGGAGACACTCCAGCATTTCGCATCTGAAAAAAGAAAAAAATAGTATGTGGGATATGAAGCTTGGGAACATATATTATGATACATCAGTTGGTGCAAGTCTCCCAGGATGAGTGGATGATGTGTATTAGAAATTGCATGAGATCGTTTGGACCATACTGGGCTGTAGTCTTTTTTTGAATTAAATGTGGTTGTGCAGAATCAACCTCCACCCATTAAAGTTGCACGTAGCAACAACCAGAGTCTTCAAACACAAGTAGCAATGGAACACTCTATGTGAAGAGTTATTAGAAATGGTTGAGACGTTTAGAAAGGATGCTTTTCATTAAGTGTCTACAGATGTGTTGTTCCTATCTTCACCAGTATGGATGAGCGAGAGGCTTTTGCAGGAGCTTTTCTTTCTGATGCAATGCATCTGCCGAAAGTCTTCATCCACTTCATCTCAGGATACTAATAGTGTCTTTATTCGGTTGAAGACACTTCAGCATTTTGCAACTAAAAAAAAAAATGCTGCAGGATATGAAGCTTGGGAACAACAATTATGATCAATCATTTGATGCGAGTCTTCTGGGATGCAGATGATGTTTATTGGAAATTGTATGAGATGGTCTGGACTGTACTGGGCTGCAGTCTTTGTTTGCTTATCAATGTAGTTTTGAGCAGTGGTTGTGCAGAATCAACCTCCACCCATTAAAGGCATTGCTAGTAACATCCAGAGTCACTGCAACACTCTATTTGAAATGTTATTAGTAATGCGGGAGAGGTTCAGAGAGGAGGCTTTTCATTAAGTGTCTACAGATGTGCTACTCCCATATTCAGCAGTACCACTTGGATGAGCGATAGGCCAGCCCAGGATCTTTTGCTTCTGATGCAATTAATCTGTCGGAAGTCTTTATCCACTTCATCTTGGTGTAGTAACAGCATCTTTTTTTCGGTTGAAGACACGCTGGCATTTTGCAACTGAAAAAAGAAAAGAAAAAAAAGATGTCCGTCATAGAATGGCAAATGAAGTCCGTTGGGCACCATGGAATGATAGAAGGGACTACATATAGTCTCTTTTCTTGGTGGCTATTAAACCTTTATACGTATTTGTTTGTAGAAGAACGATTTGACACACATGAGGCACTTTATGTTTGTAGACACTGTGTTGGGTTTTATAATGAAACAATTATTTCTGCAAGAATAGTTTTGAATGGCATGGTAGTGCTTTAAAAATGTAACATTTTTGAAGTGATTGCATTGCAAACTGTTCATCCTTTTTGAGGCAAAGAGCTTCATTACGACTTTGGCGGTAGCCGTGCCGGTAAAAGCGGCACGGCTACCGCCAAAGTCGTTTTTTTACTGGTGCCCGGGAATGGGCCATTACGGCCCTGCCAGACCTGGTATTTGCCCATTCCTGGGCACTGGTAAAAAAAATGCTCCCCATTCTCATACGAGCCCCATAGGGCTCAATGGTAATGGGGAGGCCAGATGCACCGGCACCATTCAGAATGGTGTCGGTGCATCCGGCATGGTCTGCTCGTGATTGCCGGTCCGCCTGGCAGGTCAGTCCTGGTGGCCGGGAAGGCACCCATGAGCAGAACTCGTAGTTTGCCGGTACGGTTACAACAGTACCGGCAAGCTTACCAGTACCATTGTTACTGTACCAGCAAACTTGGAATGAGGCGAGGTACTTTACACATTCTGCAACAAAACTCTACAGTTTGACACAGTTGAAAGCTGTAGCCACTGGTAAAGGACAAAATCTATGGTTAGTAGCCTGTTAGAGTTTTAAAATATACAGTGCACATGGGTGAAGGTTGTGACCACTGTTCATAACTTAATGCCATGATCAGTACCCCTTCATGTATTAAAATATATTTGGCCATCAACACTAACTCTGTCTGAAGGCCATGTTTAATGACAGTTACAGTTCGAATGTAATTAGTGATGTCATCTGTGATGTCATCATTGTGTTCAAAGGATGCACAATAGGGGGCACAAAGCTAAGGTGGCTTTATCTGAATTTCAGAGGAATTGTTGCCTTAAGTTCTCAACTTAACATACCTGCAACTAAAGTTTTTTCCTTGAATCGATTCGGACTCCCATAGGAACTTCTCAAAATTCTATCATTAATAACTTTTGATTTGAGTAACAGATTTGACAAAAATTACGAAGGTGTTTAAGGACCCCCACCTCCTCCTCCCAGACTGCAAAGTTTTGTAAAGATTTGTTTAAAAAATAAAAAAGTTAGTAAGAAGAAAAATTAAATGTTTTTTCCAAAGGTGCAGCCTACTCCCCATTCATTTTCCCATAGACAAACAGGTTCAATTTTTGCCAAAGCGTACAGCCCAAACCACTGGTTGGATTTGGACCAGGTCCAAAATAACTCAGGCACAAAGCGTTGGCTCAGGATCCATGTGAGGTTTGGGTTATTCCATGTAGTAGTTATTTAAATATTTGATGCAGAAGGGGGTACCATCTTCTCAAAAATAGTTATATTTCTGGTATTTACCCACAACCGGGTGTTTTTAGAAATGAAACAACCAGAGATCTTGTTTCTCTCTTGATGCGCGAGATAACCTGACATAGCTGAGGATAATGGGAAAGTAATAGTTGTTAAAAATGCTATTTGCAGGTTAGAATAATTTCAAATGACTTTACTCCAGCAGCAGGGAGGTTGCTGGAGGGCACCAAGTAAAATTTGGGAGATCCAGGGACTGAGTTTGCAACACAAAAGCTTTCTGTAGCTGCAGCTATAGCCTCAAATAGCTGACATCTCAAAGCAAACTGTGTCACAGAAACAGTGTGTGCTGTTGGGGGAAAGGGAGAGGTATGGGGAGGTGTAGAGGCCAGCTGAGTAGTGGGGGGAGCTGGCACAGTTGAGAGGGGCACTTAGTGAAGGGCTGGGGGGTCAGGAAAGCATTTTAGTTTAAGAGATTTGTGGCTATATTTAAGGCTATACAGGACTACAGATAGTCACGGGTATGAGTAGTTCTGTGCTTGCAGCTATACGTTTTGGGGTGTTTGTGTTTTATTTCTTTTTAAAAGTTATTTCATAGGTATAGTGATGTTGGGGGTGAAAAATCACTGGACGTGGCCTTTGGCCACGGCCAATGACACAGTATGTATGTGGGAGTCTTATCTATTCTGGACTTTCTTACATGTGAGACTGTGGAGGAAAAAAGAAGAACATTTTAACTTTCACTAACATGGACCTACAAAATTAGATTTGTCAATCAATGGCATTTATATGCAGACATTTCGTTTTTGTATTCGTGTTACTGTGGTTGAAAGTTTATTTGATTGTATTTGTTGTAATTGTAATGCAGTTTCAGCAATGCAGTACTCTTAGTTGTTTTGACTATTCTGTGAGGTAGTGCGATTGATGGTGTTTTGCCCTTTCATTTTAGTCATATTCTTATTTTCGTATTTGCTTGTGGTTGCTTATTTTATTATCTGTTGAAAGAAAGTTGGATTCTGTGCATTTATTTTCTGTTTGGGTTGTTATTGTTTTTATGGTGGGCAGATGCTGCTAGGATTCATGTACTTGAGGTGCTTTGGCTACTGAAGAAGTTGTTCAGTTTACTCCAGTGAAAGGTCAACCTATATTCAAAGTGTTTCCCATGTTCTCCATCCATCCTTTCTGGGTCTGCATGTTTACTTAATCTATCCCAATCTCTCTTGTTTTCCACGTTTACTTAACGTGCTCCATTTACTGTATTGTAATTTCTTAGCATAGTGTCCCTTGTTTGTTCACACCCAGTTTATGTATGTATGTTCATTGTATTAACAGTTTTTATACTTTTATTGTACCTCTGCTGTGTTATTGAATTAGTGAGGGCAATGTACATTGTGATTGTGGAGAGTGATTTCTCAATGGGCTAGTGTGGCTTCTCCCGGGAGATGCCAATTGTGGTGTAGGCAACACAATACTCTCATAAATGAAACATTGGGAACAGAAATATTGGAACATGTGGAAATCACTGTTGGTGGTTTCCACTGAAACTGGATTTTCCCAAGCTTTGAAATGGCACATTTGACGGTCTACATCTTAGTATCTTTTTTGCAAAAGGTCCATAGGATTTTCTCCTTTTTTTTAAGTGTTATTTTCTCCTGAAATATTTCGAACTATCTGCAGTGGGCCTCTTGGAGGTTACATTTGTGTTCGGTGAAAAAGACTGCTAAGAAAAATTATAGTACTAATGTTTCTATCTGTGTGATTGTTTTCTATCCCTTGTTCTCCAAGTTTACTTATCTCACCCTATTCTCTCTTGTTCTCCATGTTTACTTAACCTTCCCCATCCTTTGTCCAGCAACCACCCAGTATAATGTCCTTTATTTTTTCTTAGCCAGTTTATATATCCCTATTTGTTTATTGTACTGGTAGTTTATACACTTATTTATATTTGTGTATTTTTTATTATCCAAGTTGGATTTTCTTTTTTCAGTGACCCTATGATTAGTTTGTGCAAAGAGAACAACAGTGTTGTATGCACAAATATTGTATCTTATATAGTGCATGTGATGCACTGCGTACAAGATATACGGGTCATAGAAACGTGTGTATTAAATTGTGTTTCTTAAAGTGTGTGTGTTCTTTAACTAATTATGTTTTCTTTTTTACAGATAGAAGCGTATTATTATTTTGTTCAACATAGATGAATGACCACAGCTATGGTATCGTCCAATGGAGTGTTGAATTTCAGAGCCGAAGTTAACCGCAGCAATGACTGGGAAGGGTCGTAGCTGCGGGTTTGTCGGACTAACCACGGCTAGTGAAAAAGTCAATGAACTCTAGCTGCAGCTATGAATGATGTGTCATTTTAGAAAAAAGATTTTCGATGTAATTTCATTGTATTTGTGTATTTATATGTGATGGATCTTATTACATTGTATTTATTTATTTAATGTATTTGTTTATAAAGCACTGAAAGCCCACAGGTATCAAAGCACTGTACAAGACAAACTTGTTGACATACAATAACGTTAACACATCGAAAACACGAAACAAGAACTAGAACATAACATGTGTTGACGATACAGTCCACTTGCAATTAATCATGGTACAAACCCAAGACCAGGTTGAGGTATAGAAACTAATCCACTATAAGGTGTAAGTTTGAGGACCCCTTAGGCTAGTAATTGCAGCTAATAAGAAAGATGGGCAGATTGCTAGCCCCACATCCTACCAGGACGCAATGCCGGTTTTCCAGGGTACACCAATCATCAATCCCCCATCTCCAAAGTATTTTCAGATCTGAACTTCTAACCACTCCTTGCCCAGTTCTTTGGTGGAGTCAGGCCAGACCTTTATTCCTTAAAACTCTCGGTTCATTACCACATAGCTTCTCAATGTTTGTGATGATACAGTTCCTGTGTCCATAGCAAAATCTCTTAGTCTTATCTCTAGGCACCGGCATGGATGACTTCCTTAGTCTTAGACTACGGAAGTAGAAGGAAAAGTTTGAGCTTTCACAGGTTTGCACAAGTCCGCCTGCCTTAGTTTAAATTTCCCTGTATCCAACAATGGTAAAATATCAGGTCCTGATAAGTGATCAAGTACAACAGACAAGGGGCCGGAAGGCATCACCTTGGGATGAGAACTAGTTTCAGAACTCCAACAGGCCAACAATGCCGATGTACATTTTGAGAGCTGAACCAGATTTTCAGATTGAAGGTCAGTTTGGCAGCAATTGTCCATTAAACCTGGATGTTGTTGTTTCAGTGAGGGCAGTGAACAATCTGTTTTACAGGAATTATCCATCTTAATGAAATGATAATTTCCCACACAATTATCCAATGAGTCCATCCATGTACGGAAGTCTGAAAACATATTACACAGATGCATTTCCTTGGTTTTTTTAGCCTTTACTAACATCCATTGATCAGAATTATTATGCATCTGTGGGCTAACCTCAACATCAAGCAATGCCAGTGCTGTAAGGGAAAACTGTGTCTCCATGTAGGTCATACTCTCCTTTTCATCTAGAGAAAAGGTTTCAAAGTAGGAGAGCCCCATTATATCCTTTTTGGTCATTTGGATGTTATCAGAATTAGCAACACTCACAGTTATTAAATTTGTCCGAGTGTCAAGTAACTTGTTGCTTCCATCATACAGGTCGATATTATCACCATTATCAGGGAACAAATCAGCACTCGCCATACTCAACCTCTGCCTCCTGCGAATCCTTAACGCCAATACCTCAGAGAAGCGATCCCCTTTGGAGTCAGGAGGGTAGTCCTGGGGCTGATAGGTGTGACTTCCCAAAGTCAGGCCCCCTTGCGGACTGAGAACTAGCCGTAGAGATATAGCTTCCAAGCCCTGTCCGATGAAAGTTGGCAGGTTTGTCATTATCATTTAGCAGACAAACTGCAATCTCTTTCTCCCACCAGGCATGATATTTAGGGAAAAGGGAGCAAGGGCACACACTTAACAGTAGAGTTGTTTAGCACGTTATATCTCATGGGGCGCACACTTACAGGGTTTGCAGGGTGCAGATACATCTGTGTTTGGCCGGCAGCTTTCCAACCGCTTTCTGAGATGGAAGGACATGCCACGCTGGTGCAATTTGGTATTTCAAATCCCCTCAGTCCACCCGTCACAGGACACACCAGAAATCAATATAGGCTCCAGAGATGCTGGGGCCACAACCAGTGTGGATGCGATAACTCAGCCGCCTGCTACAAGCTTAGCACACCCTCGGCTCACACATGGAATAGAGTAAAGGATCAAAGGTCTGTAGGAAGAACATCAAGCCACACTGCCTCAGTGAGCAACAGCCACTTATGGTGTCCCAGACATGGACTGTAATTCATATTTGTATTTGAATATTCATATGTGATAAGTAGTCATTAAAAGAACTGTTTTGGAGTACAGTGAGTGTAGTATTTTAGAACTTTTGACATTCTCTCTTTATTATAATGTATCTTACATAACTCCTTTTTACTACAATTGTATCACTACTGTCTCTTTTGCCATTCATATTCCATACTCAGATATATTTTCTTTTTAATCTATTAACCCTGGCTAGCCAGCACCCACCTCTTGCACGTCATTGCTACCCCTGGTTAAAAGTGGGACCCTGTGCAGCAGCGGCTATATACCAGCTAATGGCATGTTGAGTGTTGGTGGACGTGTGATATACGCAGTTACGAGAGAGCTTTAATATGGGAGAACCGCAGCTATTTTTGATTTTATTATCATTTGTGTTATGACTTGACAATGAATAAAAGTACAAAGTACAAAAGTACAAAGCAAGTCTTTCACAAAAAAGAATCAAGAAAGTGATACAATAAAGAAGAAAAAAATCAGAAATATAAAATACTGTAATATACATTTTTACGAAGTACATTATAACAAAACATCATAGGAATAATAACTACATGTATACTTTAAGTTTTCCCATTATTTCATTAACAAAGTTATAAAGTGCTAAAGTTAAAGAGCTATTGTCCCCCCACATTAACCGGGACCAAAATAGTTCTCCCAAGGACTCACTCTCTAGTCCCAAAAAGGCCCAAGGAAAGAAGTTCTGTGTTCAGTCAAATTGGAACAGAACAGCGTAAGGTGTTTTAGGGTCTCTACATATATAGCTTCTTTCAGAGATGACACACCAAGGACAATGCTTGATTGCTCCCCCACGTGCTAGTGCGATCCAATGTTGAAAATACATTTTGTTTGAATTGCAAGTAAAATCTAAAGATAACTGATGATGGTAACACGCGAATTTACATAGGCAAATTAGATATTTTTTTGTAGGGAAGTCTGCATACTTATGCATTAGACGGATAAGAGCCCAATTTTTTAATTGTTCTACCCCAGTCAAGCATGAACAATTTATGTTTAGTCGTGGCCGGCCTATTCACCAACTCATCTTCAGATGAATTGATTTTGCACAAAGAATGCTCATCGCCTCTTTGAAGATGGCAAGCGAAGAAACTGTGTCATGCTGGCAGATTACCCCCAAATCTTCATATAGTGAGTGCAACGGTGGTTTGACAATCTTTGGATAGCAAATGTATACAAATTGTATTGATGCACATCAACAAGTAACATCATTTCAATGAATGTAGAAAAACATTTATAGAGACTCATACGCAGAGGAGGTAACACAACCTTGATATGAGGTTGGAAAACAATAGCTAAACAGATGGTGTCCGTAATAACGGGCACTCTTGTCCACTGCACTTTTTTTTGCAGAACAAATCACCTGAAAATAATTCAAATACATGTGAACTGATGCATTTGTATACAAATGATGTGATGAGATTCTTGGAAATAAATCAAATATCTGCAATACAATAAGATGTAATGACAACATTGTAAATGTATTATAATAAATAATATAGTTCATGATGAGAAACATTTGGTATGAAAAAATAAGGTAGTGAATGTTCAAAGTACATTCTGTCCAGATATTATACATTTTTCCAAAATTCTAACTCATTATTTTAATGATGGAACAATCTCAAGAATGCACCTAACTATATTTGTGTCCACTAATTAAGTAAGGGTTTACATGCAAGAGAGTCAAGTGTGTTGAACCAAGTAAACTGTGTGAGGATGTGCTTAGTTTGTGTGTAAAGTAAAAAAAATACAAATAAAACATACATCAGAGTGAGCTTGCAAGTGTGTCCTGCCAGAGCAGACATACAATCCCAGTTTGTAAAAGTTAAAACTGTACCTCATGAGAACATGAGCAGCAGCTCTATGAGTCTGGTGCCGCTTAGTCACAAAGGGATCCTGATTGGCACCTCATGAGTTCTACTGGAAACAGGAAATAGCCAAGTGTTAACATTTGAATACAACATGTCGGTAAAAGAAAGAGTCTAAAAAGAAAAAAGGAGAGTACCTCGAGGATAATGGAGAAAATTCACCCATTAATGGGGAATCAATGGGACGTCGACACGAGTCTGTAATCGTGACGAGAGAAGTGTGTTGCATGCTCCTCGGGGATGTCAAAAGACTGTAAAAAATATATATATTTACTTGTAACACAAGGAGTGTGAGATAGCTATGAACACACACATATGTGTACTTGCAGACTGACCTGCAAATGTAAGCTGTAGAGCGCAAAGAATCCTGTGGCAATGGACGCGGACGGAACTGTAGTTGTATAGATTACCATAGAAACAGGTAGGTAATAGAGACGAAGGATAGGACTGAAAAAGTAGAGAAGCATCATCGTTGTAGTGGGAATGGGTGGTGAAGGTAGAAAGAAGACAAGAGGCCCTAAATCATAGAAATAAGTGTACAGTGTAACAACACTAAATGGGTGGGACAGCAGGTATGAAAGATAATATAGTAAAGTTAAAATGTAACAGTCATTAAGAACACAACCGATGTGTGACAAAACAGAATACAAATAACTTGCACAGTGAAAGAAAGTGAAAGAAAGAATGTCACCTGAAAGGAAAAGGTGGGACACCTCAAGTATTGTGAATGATATAAAAATAGGGGCTAGGAATTATAATTGAGATCTTATCAACATAACAAAAGGGTGTAAATAATCCCACGTATTTAAGTTGATACTGTGAAATTGTACAAATCAATGTTTAGGAGTGTACTAAAATTATTTTGAGAAATATCCATGCATTGCTATGTACAAATTTTAAACATGAAGGTAATTCATAACTCAAGACAGTGCATTTCCAAATAATGATCATGTTTCGCAAACTGGGAAAGGAAAGTTAAATAAGAAGGTTCACATATTAGGTAAAATGTTAAGTACCCTGGAACAATGTCGAAATATAGATATACTCAGTTAAAAACATGTACTTGAGAATGGTTCAATCCAATAAAATCCAACAAATTAAAACATTAAAGTAGGGAACAAAGGTAAAATCCAAATAGTTGTATTTATTTGTGAGAGTTTCCACTTAGGTAGATTGACATCATATAAAACAGTGTAAATTAAACTACTCATGCATTCCTTCAGGATACACTGTATCCAACAAGTGAATTCAGTGCATTTATCTCTGCATGAGTCTTTGCATTTTATTACCACCTATGGATGATATGTTAACTACTTCTAGGATCATGAATCTAATCTGTGCCAGAGCATGTCTATTTTCCTTACAGTGTCTCGCTACTGGTGACTTCAAGTTCTGTGTTCGGTTGTTGAATTCATGCTCAAGCCATCTTTCTCTGGCTGTCGTGCTAATTTGTCAACACTGATATTTTATAGCATAGATCACTCCTGTACTGCTGCATGTGGCAAAGTCTTTGAGACCAGTTTTCTGCCCTGTTTAAGGATGTTGGATTGTGTTCCCTTCAATGACATTATTGCAATTGCTACACTGAAAACATGGATATATGCCCTTTTTGTGTTTCGTGAGCATCCTTTGCATATCTGGATGGTTCCTTTCAGCTCTCACTAGTCTATCTTTCAGGTTTTGACCTCTCCTGTAGGCCATCTTCGGTGATTTGGGAACATTTTTTGATGTAAATGTTTCCAATTGTTACAAATAATCCTACATAGATGCAGACTCCGTCTCGAGAATTCAGATTGGTACGGAGTGGGATGGCCTTGTCTTTAGGAACTGGATGGAGTAATGTTTTCCTGTCTAATGTCTCAGTCTTCTGTATGGCTTTGTCTATGTCCTCTAAGGGTTAACCTCTCTTCAAAAATGTGTAATTTTGGTCAATGTATTCTTTCTCAAGTGATGTGGTGTTTGTAGTTATTATCTTAATTCGCAAAAATTGACTGTAAGGAAGACTTTGCATCATTTGTCTGGGATGAAAGCTTGCGTAGTGTAAAACATTGTTTACATCTGTTGGATCCTCAGTTCCACATCAAGAAAGTGGAGAAATAGTTCTCTAATTTCCAGGGTGAATTTAATGTGGGAGTGTATCTCATTGAGATATAAAAAAAAATGACAGGTGTTGTGCTCTAGTTTTAGACCATATCCCAAACATATCATCTATATATCTCTTCCATGTTATGCGATAACTAGACCTCTGTTCGTTCTCCAAAGTGTATTTGTTCTCAAAATAGTACATTAAGATATTTGCGTCGGCCGGATCCTTAGATGAACCCATAGCTGTAATGAAATGTGTGCGTAATATTTGTTATCGTACCTAAAGTAGCTGTGTATAATGTATAATAACTCAATGATGAACTGTCTGTTTCCTCTCACTGTTTCTTCTTTGTGTCAATCATTCTACTGTTTCTCAACCCTCTTGATGAGGTATAGATGTGTAAAGACTACCTTCATCTAGTGCAAACAGTATATTGGTACCGGAGATAGTGTCAAGACTTTCAAGATGGCTAAGAAAATATGTGGTGTCACGTAGATAAGTCTCTGTGGATTGTATGAGAGGTTGTAGTATTTTGTGTACATAGATTGCCAGCAGGTCGAAAACCCTCTCTGTGCCTGTTGCTATTGGTCTAACAGATGGAAGTGTAGCATGTTTGTGTATTTTTGGTAAGGCATAAAAACTGGAGTGATGGAGAATTGATAGTGAGAAATTCTTTGGTTTTGTTAGTGATCCAACTATTCTCTTCTGCTTTCTCTAATGCATTTTTGATCAGCTCCTTAATTTCCATGATGGGGGCTCTGCTTTGATTCATATACACATTTTCATCAGGTAGGAGATTAAGACAGCTCATGTGAATTATCATGTTTCGCAAACCGGGAAATGAAAGTTAAATAAGAAGGTCCACATATTAGGTAAAACATTAGGAACCCTGCCACAATGTCCAAATATAGATATAATCAGTTAAGAACATGTATCTCATCATGATCAAGACTCATGTCGGAGTCCCATTGATTCCCAGTTATTGGGTGAATTACCTCCATTATACTTGAGGTACTTTCCTTTTTCTTTTGGACTCTTTCTTTTACCGACCTGTTCTATTGAAATGTTAAGACTTGGTTATTTCCCGTTTCCAGCAGAACTTATGAGATGCCACTCAGGAACTCTTTTTGTATGACTTTCTCTACCTCTCACTGAGCTGCTGCTCATGCTCTCATGAGATTCACTTTTAACCTTTTCCAAACTGGGATTCTATTTCACCTCTGGCAGGAAACACATGGCGATCTCACTCTGATGCATGTTTTTTTTTTTTACACATTAGACAAGCGCTCACATGGTTTACTTGTTTTAGCGCACTTGACTCTCTTGTATGTTAACCCTTCCTTAATTAGTGGACATGGATATAGATAGGTGTATTCTTGACATTTTGCCATCATCAAAATAATTAATTAGAATTTTGGAAAAATGCATAATATCTGGACAGAAAGTACTTTGAATATTCACTACTTTCAATTCTCATTTATGTTTTCATAGCAATAGTGTGTCATCATCAACTATATTATTTATGATGTGTATATACAATTTAATTTTCAAATACATTTACAGTGTTGTCATTACATCGTATTGTATTATAGATATTTGATTTTCACTTGATGAAGGGAGTGATTTCCCGAAACGCATTGTGCAGCTTTAATCTGAATATAAATGAAGATTTGAAAATCCAGCCTTCTCTCATCACGCAATTCATATCTAAATGCATCAGTTCACATGTATTTGAATTACTTTCGTCACAGTTTTTCAGCAAAAAGGTGTGTAGGGACTGGAGTGTCCGGTATTACACCAGCCATTAATCTTTGCATAGCACCCCAACTGTCTCCATGAGTATCTTTAACTCAAAGACACCAGACACAGATCATGGCAAATTATTAGATTAGGAAGCCCCAGTGGTAAGCTCATTGGGCCTCATTACAACAGTGGTGGTAAGGCAACAATGGCGCCGGCAGTGCTATCGGCGCCATTGTTGCCATGCCGCCACATTACGAGTTCTGCGTGCGGGGGCTGCTCTGCACGCCTGGTCAGACCAGGCGTGCATAGCTGCACCCATGAGCAGAACAGGATGGTAGCAACGGTACCGTTATGAATGGTACTGCTGCTACCATCCTCCCCATTCCCATTGACCCCTATGGGTGCTCAAATGGGAATGGGGACGTACCGGCTCTGGGTCCCACGCAAGGGGCCTGCCAAGGTCGGAAAGGCCCGGTAATTTCCCCTTTCACAGGACCCGGAGCCGGACCCAAGTTTGGGGTTAGCCATGCCCTTTTTAAGGGCATGGCTAACTCCAAACTTGTAATGAGGCCAATGTCTTTTTCCACACATTATCAATACAAACCATAAAGGACAACTGGCTCAAACTTGGCTAAATAGAATGTTATTATCGGTAGAAGAGAGAATCTACAGAGAAGATTGTGAATCCATTTTAGTTGAGAAATTTGCGGTTTAACTTCAGTCCTCAATGTTGCCCTCATTTCTACCAATGAACTAAGATTAGTTAAATTATAGCCAAGGTAGCGTGTTGTCAAGATTTTCTCTAGTCTCTGGCCACTTTGAAAAAAGATCACCTTAGACTTGGAGCTGTTCACTAGCAAGTTGTTTTCCACTGCATAGCTGGAAAACAGATCGAACTTCCTCTGCAGACCGATTGATGTGCGCTCAAAAAGAATTACATTGTCTGCAAAGGCCATCCACGTAAGCTTCAGATGGTCTATTCTGACTGGGTAGGTGATAGTTTCCTCCCACAGCATGTCTAGGTCAGATAAGGAGGCAATCAAAAGTTAATTATTAACATCTATTAGTAGTGGAGTTGATTCAGTATCACACTGAATCAGGCTAAAATGGCTGCCAGGGCCGAATGCTCCTTTAGCTATAGCTTTCGATCTACCATCTTGTGAGTATCACATGTTTGTTTTTTGTTTTTGTGTCATGCTTGCTGTTTAAATATTGCGAACTGAGTTACTGTTCACGCCCAGTTCTAAGCCACAACAGCAAGGCATTGTGGGTATGTAAATTAGCCCAAATGCAAACCTTTTTCTACAAGAAATTGTCTTTACCTTGCTGTTGTGGCTCAGAACTGGAGGTGAACTTCCAGTGATGGCTACTAGGGGGACTGTGGAGTGTGTGACTTTGCACCAATGGATTGTCCTATTTTCACATTTCAGGTGAAATGTTTTTTTTTAAACCCTTTGAAACCAACCATAACTTTCTTGGTGTTGCTAAAACATGGGCAAATGCTCCAACCACAAGACTGTCAGAACTATACTGCACCGATGATCCCTAATAAGGGTGAAACCAGGTATGTGGTTCTCCTGACAGCCTTGAAAACGTTTTGTCTTGGGTTGATTAAGCTATGTATAAAGTAGCACTGCTCTCTAAGACAAAGACAATTCCCACAAATAGGAGAAAAAGGTTTGTATACACACAATGCCTTGCTGTTGCGGCTCAGAACTGGAGGTGAACTTCCAGTGATGGCTACTAGGAGCACTGTGGAGTATGTGACTAGGCTCCAAAGGATTTTCATATTTGATTTAAGTTGTTTAGTTGCTTAACCTATAGGAAAGTGGCTTATAACCTTACAGCCATTTTACAAATCCTCACCAAACTTTGCAGAACACGTATATGTCCACCTATGAATGATTTTACAAAGTTTGGTGCAGTTTTGCCAATGGGGGTGGGGCAAAGTTATAGGTGGGATCCCAAAACCTTTGAAATCCTCATAGACATAATAGGAAAACATTTTTGCTCATGGCTACAACCCAGACTGCTGCACAGATATGCATCAAACCTATGCAAGGGGTGGTGGCTTGGTACCAAAACCATGATTTTGCAAATTTGGTGTAAATCCATCCAGTAGTTCTTATTTAAAAGGGCAAAAAGTAGGTTAAATAAATAGTAATATCTGCATCAGGTCCGCTGACTCATAATAATAAATATTTAGCATTTATATAGCGCTACGAACCCTCAGGCATCTGAGCACTGCTTATTATTACCAACAGTGTGTGGTGCTCATTTATCAACCTCAGAAAGATGAAAGGCTGAGTTTGGCCCTGCCGGGATTCAAACCTGCATCAGCAAGTTTGGCACAGAGGTCAAAGCGAGCGCTCTACTCGCTGTGCTATCGACCCAGCCATTTACTGGTTTTACTGGTTTTAAACCAACATAAATATGACATTGTAAGTACTATGTTTGGTACACATTTGTGCATGGTAAACCGTTGTTGTATTAACATGTAGTAATCATTGGGTCATTGGGAAATAAAATCCATGGTGGATTGAAAAAAATACTTACTGTGTACAGATACATTTTGTGGCATTTACCTGGTTTTAAAGTCTAGTTGTTACAGAATACATGTTTGTGTTTGAAGTAGTTAGATACCTATTGGCGTATTGTAACTGTATTGGATTTTAAAAGTACTAGTCCAGTACTATCTATATATTATGTAATTCTAAGTGTGATAGCATGCTTGATGTGTATTGTAATGAAGGTTATGTTTAAAGTAGTTAGATACCTGTTGATGTATTCTAACTGTGTACTATAGTGTACTTTAGAGAGTACATTTGGGTTGCAAGAATACTGGGTAGGCATTTGTTAGATTTTCTGGTAACCTATGTTTTTGAGTAACAGCGGTGTTGTTACATTCAAACCAACCACTTTTTTTGTACATATGGTGTTTAGTGGCCTGAAGTGGTTGTGGCACCAGTATGGTAGATTATGCCAACTATTGTGAAGGTTTTCTTTCCAGGAGATTGTTGGCCGTGTGTAAAGCTAGTGTGCTTACAGTTATTGTTGTTACCATCTGCATTGGCCATTTGGATTTATGTGTACGCTGCAGCGATTGTCTGAATTTCAAAAAGAGCATAATATGCCATGATTTGCATCCTGCAGAAGCTGGTGAAATGGAATGCTTTTTGAATTTGGTATGGATACATACACAAATCGTTCATTAGGGCTTTGCTCTTGTGAAACATGGTTCCAGAGAGTGCATGTTTCCACATGCTTGAAATCTAGAAGATTTTATTTATAGGGATGTTTTTGGTTTCTAGTACTTGTAGTAAGTACATTAGGATTTCGTGTGGATCTTCCTGTATGTTTATGGCGAATTTGACCATTCCTGCACAGTAGCACAATTCTTGTCTTATACCTGAGACACTGTAGGTGCTGTCAAGATTATTTGTGGCATTTGTATGAAGGATGAGCATTTGCAAACACAACTGGTCTGAGCCGTTCAAATAAATGCTGTGAGCAATTGGTGGTAATTGTAAGAGAAGATTGATTGCTACATTTGGATATCAATTTTCTCAAGTTGTGTTGCTGAATTAAAATGGTCCAGAGAGTTCTAGCTCTGTATCCTTTGATGGGTCTGCAGTGGTTTTTCAACAAGAGACATTTATTTATGTGTCTTTTCATGGATGTGTAGTTGTTTTTGGACTAGAGAGTTTTGTACTTGTATAATTTGATGGACCTGTAGTTGTTGTTTTATTTTTAGTGGTAGTGCATGGAGATCTGGTATAGCGTCTGTTTTTATTAGTTTTCTTTTTAAAGGTTTTGTTTTAAGATGTAAAGGGTACATATCTAGATGGGAATGTACAGTACACATAGCATGTTGTATTCCAGGATGCAAGGAATGTCAGCGTTGATATTGTTTGCATCAAAGTTAACTAGAAATAGACCATTGAGTATACAGAGTTGTTAAAGTGCTACATAACTCATACCTTCTTTGAAGATTATGCTGCCAATGTCAATCAGTGCATGCTCTCGAGTTAAACCTTTCGATTTGTGAATAGTGACAGCATGTGTAAGAGATACTGAGAATTGCTCTCTGCGTACATACATGTCTTTGAAAGAAGGAAATGTGTTATTGTGCAGCCTATTCTTTTAACTTCTGCAATTTTGTCAAAGTGGATGAAGACAAACTGAATGTTGTCATGTGGATATGTCTGGAAGCCAACAACTGTACCGATTGCTCCATTGACTAAACCTTATTCTACGTCAAGGTTATGTTTTATAGAATTACTCTGTAGTTTAGACACAGAGTTAATAATTTTTCTAATCCAGCTGTGTTGGAGAGACATTTTTCTAAGCTATTTAGTTGTGTTGTTGTTTGTTGACACATAGGGAGTGTCATGCTGTGCACTTCTAGTTTGTCCGTGGAGATTATATGCACTATGGGTTGCATTTTTTTTCAACATGTTTCATTGAATTGGGTTTGCACCAGTTGGCATTAAGCACACGCATTTTAGATTTTGTTGAGTTAGTTGGTCCATGACATCAGGGTCAGATGTCTTTTCTCCATACAGCTCATGGATTATTCTAGTTTTTAAGATAGGTTTTGTATCTTTAGTAAGTAGACCAGTTCTAACGCTTTTTAAAATGTTAGCATAGGTGAGGTCTGCAGACTGACGCATGTTTCTGTAGTGAAAATGCTGCCAGAGATTTATATTCCCAGTGCTGCGGAGTGTATTATGGCATTGTTTGTGTTGTGTTCTAATGTTTGGAAAATAGGATGACCTTTTACTGGTGTTAACTGCAGAATGTCTCCGAAAACAATAACGTGTTTTCCTCCAAACAGTTGTTCGTAGTTGGTTTTAGGACTTCCTGTATTCTGAGATTAATTAAAGCCAGCATGCGGTTGGAAACCATGCTTACTTCATCAACCAGAAGGATTTTCATTTGTTGCAGAATTTGCATACTTCAGTAGTAGATTCTGCTTACAATTTGTAGTATTCTCATTTGTTTTGGTATTCTACTGGGAGAAGTAGTCAGTGTTAAGTTACACCTCCTATTGTAGGCAGCAAGACCTGTGGGGGCTGTTACAACAGCGGAAAGGTTATATGTTAACTATTGTAGAAATTGTTGATTGTGGATTATTTTAAATAAAAAGGTTTTACAAGAAGCAGCTTCCCCACTTACATACAAGGGCAGAGGTTTATAATTTTTGCAACTACACATTTTAGTTTCATGTTTAAGTCCATGTTTAATTTTTTCAGTGACTTGTAGGTAAATGGTGATTTGTTAATCTACTAGCTGTGATTTGAGCACTGACAAATCTTTTTCAGATTGCTCAGATTGGTACGTGGTGTTTTCTACCTCATTCATGGCTCTTTCTGCTTCATTTTAAATTAGTGGTTTTCCAAGTGGTTCTGGGCTTCCTATAAAAGAAGGTTGACTGCCTTCAGCAGTGTCTTTAACTAGTAGAGTATTCATTTCTTCTGTCCATTGTCCAGCATGTGCTTGAATTGTTTAAAAGTAACATCTTTTATACTGCTTTCCTTTGCCTTGAATGCAGCTTCAAATGTGTCATTGTCACCTAATAATTCTTTTTTCTCAAAATTTTGAAAAGTTGCAGTAAGGCCATGTTATAAAGTTCTCTATGTTGTGGAGATTTAAGTGAGGTGTTCGCTAATGTTTTCTAAAGTAACTGAATTTTGTAAGTCAACTTCAGTTACAAAATATTTACTTTGGATGTGTTCTATTTCTCCGAGTTCTTCTGCTGTTCCATGTACAAGAATGTTATTTAATTTTTTTAGTTCTAGAGCAGGACATTTTGCACAGTAACAATCGATGGACAAGGATTTGCATAGCAGAATAGTGTGTTGCTCACAGTTTGATCTGATGGAAGATGCTTTTGCAAGCAGTTGCAGAAATGCGGGCTAATGAATGTCCTTGGAATCCAATGTGGTAAATATGACATTGAATTTGGATGGTATTTTATAAAATAAGTATATTCTTGTGATGGGGAATGGGTGATAAAGTATTGATAGCAGAATTTCTTGAACAGTACTGGTGTTAAGGGAGTGGTGGTATTATTAAATAAGTAAGAATATTATGCTGTGATGAGGAAAACAGTGGTTGCTGCAATGGTGTGATTTATTGTACAGGTATGAGGGTTGTATGGGTGTAATTGTAAAGGGGCGAGGAAGAGTCTGTATGAGTGGTAATCTGTGTTAATAATTTGGAGTGCAATGAATGTGAACATTTTTGGGTTGGAATTTAGGATTTTAGATGGATTGGGTTATAGAAGAATAAAGAAATGAAATTGTGGTGTAGAAGTTCATGAGAGACAGTTTTGGTGTTAGGCAATAAAGAATTGGTGGTATATTGAATAAAGAGCAATGTTAAGAAATAGTGTGATTGCTGCAATGAAATGAGCAAGAGTGAAATACAATATTGTTGAGTAGAAAATAATACTTTAGGCTAATAGATAGTGAAAGTACATTATTTCAATTAGAGCTATGCTATATTGCTATATTAATATACTTACTTTGTAGGATGTTAAGAATTTTCTTTGTTCTGTAGCTATGTTTGTCAATTATCTTTTTTCCTGTAATTGTAGAAAAAGCAGTTCGTTTGTATATATGGTAATGATTAAGTAGTTTCAATAGCATAGGTTGTTATTTATACTGGCAGAAGCAGTTATTGGCAAAAACAGTGAATAAAGTTGTGTTCTGTGTGGAGTGCGATAGTATGTTAAGTACGTTGTTACACTCTGTAACCTCAATGATTTCTGCGTTGGAAGCAGCTGACCATGTGATCAGTCCGATCAGTGCGCTTGATTCTTGTGCATTGCTAGGTCCTTTCTTAAATTCAATGGCCAGTGTTGTCAAGTGCGGCTGGAGATGCAGGAAGCCTCTCTCTACTGCCAAGGTGTTTCTTTCCAATTTACTTGTGACTCTGCTGATAATGAGATGAGTTTCACCGCTAAGAGTGCGGATGCCCGTGTCAAATACTGTTCTGGCACAGGGTACCCCCTCCGAACCGTTCAGTGAAAGCAAAAGTAAGCACTGAGTATTTTTTTTCTTTTTTGCTCACCAATGTGTTGACAGAGTCTATGTGTTCCACTATGCATTTATGTAAAGTGGCTGCATCCCTTTTCAGCGCGAATGAGTCACAACATCTTTTGTAGGTTCATCTGACCAAGGGACTATGGGAGGCGGTCTGAACGCTGGCAGTGACTTTGGCCAGTGACTGTGGGGACTGTTTGCTTTTTGAGTCACCTGTGGGACCCAGCGGAACCTTATTTGAAGCTAGCTGAAATGAATCTAGCGCTGGAATAGTGTCATTGCCATTGGATAATAGCTCTGAGCGTTGGGTAGAGCTGTGGGCAAGCGGTTGCTGAAAGGCAATGGGAAAGACCTCCACACACACAAAGCCTGCTAGGCCTATATGGGGCTGGGCAAAAATCCATAATACCATTGGTGATTTTCGATGTCCTTCCATACCTCCCCTTAATCTCGCCAATTCGGCTAACCTAATTCCAACACCAAGTGGAGCAACACCCAAAGAGCGTGGCTCAGAGAGGTGCAAAAGGCACTTCAATTATGCACAAAGTGCCACATCAGCACCATCTCATCCGATACTGGGTGGGTTCTCCACAGCAATAAGGAGACCCAAAGGGCTTCGGCTCAAGGTTCCCATGCTGAAGTTAAATCTAACTCCATCCTCAGCTCGGACTGCCTCATTAACATCTCAGCCCTAGCTTCTGTGCCAGTCTCAGCCACAGTGTCTCCCATGGAGACTCTTCAAGGCCAGGAGAACGGCAAAGTAGAAGGCACAGCAGAGAACTTTCTCCCTGGGGCTAGTCGGCAAACCACATCAGAAATTGCAAACACAAACATGAGTACTGAAATTGAACAAGCATGCAGAAACATACACTCATCAGATGTTTTCAGCGGCTTGTCAGCCTATTCTTCAGTCAACTCAAATACAGAACTCATTGAGTCCTTTAGTGTTGTGGATGAGTTTTTGGCCCTGGTTGGCCCTGGTTGACAGTAAAATGGTGAAGGGAAACTCATCCAGAATAACATCCATGACTATACCCACCACCAAAAGCTGTCTGTCAAATTCGGCACCCTCTATGATGTCTGCTGATGGAATGGGTTCTGCCATCCCCTCGTCGAAAAGGCCTGATGAGGATATCACAGAATTAGGCTCCTACTCTCAAGGTACTGGGCCTCATTACAATAGTGTTGGTACAGAAACAATGGTGCTGGTAAGCCTACTGCAACTGTTGTTTCCGTACTGGCAGATTACAACTCTGTGGGCGTGTGCCGACCCTCCTGCCAGGTACAAACCTACTGAGCGGGACGGCACCCACTCGCAGAGTTCTATGGGACTCCATGGGAATGGGGACTAACAAAATTGCTGCCACCTGACTTCCTGGCCGCCGGACTTAGAATAGCCCGGTGGCACCGGGAAGTCAGGTGCCCGTAATTATTTTGGGGTCCGGTGGCAACCCAGCGGTTTTACTGGCACATTTACCGCCAGACCCATAATGAGGCCCACTGGAGTTTGAGGCTGCTTCCGCAACGGAAAACCAGAAGGCCAATATCATTGGCAAACCAGACTAATGTTGTTTACTCTCTGCAGTTGCCTTTCGAAGTCAAAGCCCATTTTAACCCAAGGTCCCATGGTTGGTAGGCTGGGCTGGAAAATGGACAAACTACTGGATTGCTTCTCGCAAAATCTTGGAAACTTGTTCTTTTAGAGTGTGAACATCAGCCCATCTACCAAGAGTTTGGGTTCAGCTCCGGCCCCAAATGACTAATTAGCTGTACTGCCACACAGCCAAACTTCTCCCCTGAGGCCGCTTCCTGGATATACTCCTTCCTAGAAGATCAATCCTTTTGAGTTTTTCCAGATAATGCGAGCGCCCCCCCCCGTACATATTAGTTGCGGTGTGCCTCAAGGATCCTGCGTGTCTTCTACTTTGTATAACATATTCACGATTCCTCCCTTTGCCCTCCTGAACTTTATCGGTATATCATATACAAACTATGCCAACGACATGCAAATTCTACACCCCCCCCTCTCTGGCAACTACCACAAAGATTCCACTACCCTCAACTCAGTCTTCATGACCATCCAGGCGTGGATGGCCACACACTGTCTGTCTGAATGATGAGAAGACAGAGTTACTTTCGGTGGCCCCCCCTTCGGTGGCCAAGCGGCTTTATCCTCAATATGTCACCTTTAACATTGATGGTATACCGATCTCCGTCTCTCCTTTTGTGAAAATCCTGGCTTAATACCTTGATACCACCCTATCTCTCTCACGACAAGTCAGCGCCATCACCTCCTCTGCCACTTAAACGCTTAAGCTCATCAATACTTCCAGACCTTTCCTGTCCCCGTACAGCAGCCTTACCGTAGCCCGAGCCACCGTAGGCTCGAGGCTTGTCTATTGTAATGCCCTATTTGAAGGTACCTTTGTCAAGAACATTCAGAAAATGCAGGTTATCCAGAACAATGCACTGAGAGAAGCTCCAAACATCCCTAAAGCTGAACATACCACAGCAGCAAGAACAAAAAAAATTGGCTCCCGGTTCGTGAACAGATTCTCTTCAAAACATTGTCTATCACACACAAATGCTTGTCTAAGGATGACCTACCATACTGATCTCAAAGGTTTACTAAAACATCTTCCTCCAGACCCACCAGGGCAGCTTATGCCCACCGCATCTCCCAGCATAAATTTAAACAGGCCAAAGCTGGAGGTTCTAGCTTCCCGGCCATTGCAGCCAAACACTGGAACCTTCTCCCACCTACTCTGAGAGCAGAACATTCATCTTGGACTTTCGTGAGAGTTCTAAAAACTTTGATATTCACCTAATATCACCTTCCACCCGAAGTGCTCTATAAAACTGAACAATCGGTGTCCAGAACCTACAATGCATGTAACATATTTCTTGAACTATCCTAAAAGTAACTGGTCAAGAGGCCTTGATGCCTCTGGGCTTAGCGCGCTTTATAAATGTATAAATAAATAAATAAATAAATAAATAAGAAGTTAGGCTTATTAGTAAGACATGCCTGGTCTTTGCAACAGTACAGCTATGAGGCTCTCTTCTTCTTCTTCTCAGTAACAAAGTGGTGTGACTGCATGTTGGTGTACATAACTCCTAGAGGTCTCTTTCTTGTCCCAGTACTGTCACATTTCACATAAAGGAAAAAAGGGGAGCTGGCTTATAATAGCCCATAAAGTTTGAAGGAGGGTTAGGTTTGTCATCAATAGGAAAAGGAGGGTACCAAGTGTTATTCTCACCTGACTCCCACGGAGGCGCTGGCCTGGTTCGCGCTGCTGTGACCTCTTCTAAGGTGATGCGCAGGGTTCGGAAGACGGACTGGACCGGGCCCCCAAATCTGGCTTGCCTGGCTCGCAGAAGTATCCTTCTGTAGGCGAAAATAGGGGATTAACTGTCTGCGGGGTAATGCAATCGGCCTCCCACTTTCCCCTCTCACCCTCCTCGAAACCCTTCTGTGATTTCTCGTAGCGTCTCACCTTAGGGTCTGGAAGGACAAGCTCTCCATCCTGCTTCTGATGCAGGGGCGCGTTGGTATCCAGTTACTTCACTGGATTTTCGGATTGGTGAGAACCAAACTTGCTTGGCTTCCAGGTAAGTTTTTTGATAAGAGGTTCCCCTTGTGTCCATGCATTAATGTACTAATGCTAGTGTCTTTTTCCCCATAGGGGCCGGGGTACAGAATGCCGGGGAACAGGCACCGACCCGAGATGAGAGGTGAACTCCTTGTAGAAATCAGGTAAGTCTTTAATGAGCGTTTTTTTGGTAATGTCTTTTCATTCACTCATTAACGCTGATGTCTCTTTTCCCCTTAGGGGCCGGGGTCCGGAAATGCCAGGATGCGGCGCGGACCCGAAATGAAGAGGGAATGAATCAACAGGTAAGTCTTAACATGGAGATTTAGCTTTCCTTATTCCCTTCTCTCTCTCACCTTTTGTTCTGGTCTTTTTCTCCCTAGGCGCTGGGGCGTGACTGCGAAACCGGATGATCGCTGCTGAACATGGAGGCGCCCTGAAAAGGTGAGTGGAATGCGGCGCTGCAGCGATCGACGCGATGAGCTTTTAAATTAAAGTCTTCCTTTTCAGGATTGTCAGCGAGATGTCTCCGGGATGCGGTTTTAGCAGGTAAGGACTTTTCCTTCTTCTGTTCTCTTCTTCTCTTCCTTTGCAGGTGATCCAGGATGCTGGCAGGTGTGGCAGAAGTCAGGATACAGGAGCAGACACGGTGAGCGTCCAGCTGCTAGATGCAGAACAACGCGAAGCACATGTGGCTGTTCGGGTGGGGTTTAAATAGCCTTGGAAGAAGTTCCAGGTATGTATCCTTCCTCCAATCAGGTATGTATCCTTCCCCGACCACGCCCGGATGGTAAATTAGTCCCACAGGTAAAGTAGTTCTTTTCAGGCCTCAAGGAGGCCGGGATCCTGCAGCATGGTCTGCATCAGGGAAGTGCACCCAAGCACTTCCATAATGAGCCTGGCACCTATGGCGCCAGGACTGATGTCTTTTATGAGCCTGGCGCCATAGGTGCCAGGACACTGTCCAAAGGGCCCCTATATGGGGTTGCTGGGTCCTTCCTTGGGGACTGGATGTCCGCTTTCGGGGACGCAGGGCTTGAACCGGCTCCCCGGGATCGGGCATCATGACAGCACTCCCCCCCCCAAGGCCCCTCCTAAGGTTGTTCCCTCCGGGGGTTTTGGTTTGTCTGGGAAGAGTCGGTGGAATTTCCTGACTAATCGAGGTGCATGCACATGGTCGCTGGGTTCCCACGACCTCTCCTGAGGTCCGTACCCCTTCCAATCAATTAGGTAGAACAGTTTTGACCTAAACATTTTTGAGTCTAAAATGTTCTTCACTTCGAATTCGGGTCCCCATCTATTAGAATAGGTTCTGGAGGTTTGAGTAGTCGGGTTCCGGGTACCACTGGTTTCAGAAGTGACACATGAAAAACAGGGTGAATTTGCATACTAGCTGGTAAATCAAGTTTAACAGCCACTGGGTTAATTATTGCCATAATAGAATAAGGTCCCAGATATTTTGGGTTGAAAGTTCGAGGCCCTTTGAGTGGTAAATGTCTGGTAGCTAACCACACTTGATCCCCAATCTGATACGGATGCGCTTCACTCCGATGTAGATCAGCATTCTCCTTGTATTTTCTCTTGGCTTGTTGTAAATGCGTAGTTGCCTCTTTGAAGGCTTGGGTAATTGTAGAATGCAGATGTTCTACTGCAGGCATTCCGAGGTTCTGAGGTGAGTCAAGGTTTGAGGTTCGAGGGTGATGCCCAAACAAAGTATAAAAAGGACTGTGGCCAGTTCCAGAGTGTACCGAATTATTATATGCATATTCGGCTATCCAAAAAATGTCTTTCCAGTTGCTTTCAGATTGCTGTAACATACACCGTAAGTATTGCTTAAGGGTCTGATTTGTCCTCTCGGTCTGACCATCGTCTGAGGGTGGTGACTGGTCGATAATCTTACGTCGATCTCCGCCATTTGACAACATTTGCGCCAGAAGTGGGAAATGAATTGGCTTCCCCGGTCAGAGATTAGTATAGATGGGAATCCATGTAGCCGAACAATATTTTCGAGGAATTCTTTGGCTAGGACAGAAGCTGAAGGTAAACCTTTCAAAGGAATAAAGTGGGCTATTTTAGAAAACAAATCCACAATTACCAGAATAGTATTGTACCCCGAACAAGGAGGCAGGTCCGTAATAAAATCCATTGAAAGGGTGTGCCAGGGTGCTGGCGGTATGTCTAGAGGTTGAAGGAGACCGGCTGGTCTTTTCTTTTGACTTTTATTTTGGGCGCAAACACCACAGGACATCACAAAAGATTTAACATCTTTTCGTCAAGAGGGCCACCAAAATTGTCGTTTCACCTGTTCCTCTGTCTTGGCAATACCGGGGTGTCCCTCTATTAATGCATCATGATAACCGGAAATAACTAGTTTGTGTAATTCCTTATGTGGCAGGAATAAGCGTCCTTGGAAATAAGGCAAACCATTATCTATGGTAAAGTCTGATCCCTTTTGTATCCAATCCTGTAAGGTTGTAGGGTCCAGGAGTTGTTTCACTCTGGCTTGAATGTCTTCAAGCGTCTGTAACGAAGTCATGCCTAGAATCCTCTGTTCGGGAATTATTGGTACTGGTTCTGAGTTTGTATCAGATTCTCCCATTCCAATTCGGGATAAGGCGTCTGCTTTGCCATTCTTGCAGCCAGGTCGATAGGTAATCACAAAATCAAATTCAGCGAAAAACAAAGCCCATCGGAGCTGCCGTGACGACTGAGCCTTGGTGGTTTTCAAATACTGTAAATTCCGGTGATCAGTGATCACTGTGATGGTATGTCGAGCGCCAAGCAGATAATGCCGCCAGGCTTTAAAAGCGGACTTAATGGCTAACAGTTCTTTGTCCGTGATTGCATAATTAACCTCGGGTGTCGAGAATTTTCTGGACCAAAATGCTACGGGATGCAGTTGGTTGGTTTCGGGATCTCTTTGGGACAGGACAGCTCCCATGGCTAGACTGGATACGTCAGTCTCGACGACATAAGGGAGATCTGGACGCGGGTGTTTCAATATAGGTGCGGAGGTAAACTTAGCTTTTAAATCCTGAAAGGCCTGCTCGGCTTCTTCAGACCATTCAAAACGTTTATTTTTCCTCAAGAGTGCTGTAATGGGTTGTACCACGCGTGAAAATTCCGGGATAAACCTACGATAGAAATTGGCAAAGCCGAGCATGCTTTGAACCCCTTTTACAGAGCTAGGTGATGGCCATTTGAGGATGGCATCCACTTTTCTGGAGTCCATTCGGACTCCTTTGGGTGTCAGGATGAAACCTAGAAACTCGACTTCTGTTGTATGGAAAACACATTTCTCCAATTTAGCAAATAGTTTGTGTTGGCGCAGTTTTTCAAGTACTGCCCTGACGTGTTTTCTGTGATCAGATTCCGAAGAGGAGTACACCAGAATATCATCGATATATACGACAACACAAACATCGATGAGTTCCCGAAGGACATCATTCATGAAGTATTGGAAGGCAGCCGGCGCGTTACACAATCCGAAAGGCATCACCTGGTACTCGAATAATCCGTATTTAGTACGGAAGGCAGTTTTCCATTCGTCGCCTTCTTTAACTCGTACCAGATGATAAGCCCCCCGGAGATCTAACTTGATGTATATGCAAGCGTCCTTCACCTGGTCAAGGAGTTCAGGGATCAGAGGCAGAGGATAACGGTTTTTAACCGTTATCTGGTTCAATGCGCGGTAATCGATACAAGTTCTAAGGTCGCCTTCTTTTTTGGGCACGAAGAACAAAGCCGAGGATGCCGGGGACTTTGACGGGCGAATAAAACCATTATCTAGGTATTGATCCAAATATTGTCTCAAATGCAGATTCCCAGGTTCGGTAAGGGCATAAATCCTGCTACAAGGGGGTTGTGCACCGGGCACCAGATCGATTTGGCAATCGTACGATCTGTGAGGAGGTAACGTGTTGGCCTGTTCCTTTTGGAAGACGTCCCGAAAGTCTTGGTATTCCGGAGGTAGTTGCATGGAGGCAGAGGTTACAGATGCTAGATTAATCTTCAGGTTTTCTGGGTAGCAGGTTTGTGTACAATCCGGGAAGGTTATTCTCTTAGCTCGCCAATCAATTTGAGGATTATGTGTCTCTAACCAAGGGATTCCAAGAATAACCTGAAACTGTGGAGCCTTGATTACATCAAACACAACACCCTCCCGATGGCCGTCGGGACCAATAAGAGTCACCTCAGTAGTGGAATGTGTTACCGGTCCAGAGGCAATTTCAGTTCCATCGACTGTGGTGATGACATCTTTGCTGGTTTTAGGACGGAGAGGGAGGTTAATCCTAGAGACCAATTCACGATCCACATAGTTTCCAACAGCCCCACTATCGATGTATGCCTTTATTGCATGCAATCGCTAAGGCTGTTCTGGATCTACGAGAACCATTGGCACAATGAAATGCAAGGTCTGAGAGTTAGTTTTCAAGCTCGGCAAGCGGACCCCTACACTTGTCGGGCGGAGTCGTTTCCCGAAACAGAGTCTTCATGGTTTTTATCAGCGGCTCCTACCGCCTTTCGGGGCGGTTTTGCCGGGCAATCTCGTAGAAAGTGTCCAGAATTCCCACAATAAAGACATAATTTTAACTGCCGCCTCCTTTCACGTTCCTTTTGAGTTAAGGGTCCTTTAACCCCTTCAATTTGCATAGGCTCAGAGACATCAACTCCCTTGGGATTAGCATGGGTCTTGACCAACAACCGGGTCTCAAACCTGGACCGATCTGCTTTTCTGTTTTGAAGTCTGTGATCCAATTGGACCACTAAGTCTAGATACTCTATGCATTCTTGGGGCGGATTTACAACTTGGGCCAAGACATCTTTAAGTTCTCCGCGAAGGCCTCGATAAAACAACGTGACTCTTTTATCCTCTGGCCATCCCGTTTCCACAATTAGTCTATTAAAGGTTGCAATATAGGATAGGAGGTCCTGATTGCCCTGTCGCAGGGATAGAAGTTCATCATCCAGAACCTGCCCCTGAGAGTGTCGAGCAAATAACCTTTCCATGCTTGCTTGAAACCTTTGAAAATCACGGAGAATCGGGTCATCTTGAGTAACCAGTGGAACTGACCAATCGGCAGCGCAGCCGCTGAGATATGACAATACAAAGGCTACCTTGGTCTGATCATTAGGGAAGGCCCCAGCTCTGCATAGGAAGTGCAAACGACACTGATTCATGAATACGGCAAATCGTTTGGGGTCCCCAGCTAAGCGTTTGGGTGGGGCCAGCGGCATGTTTCCAGGTAGATTAATCTGCACAGGGTTACTGGAAACCACAGGAGCGGGGTTCCCTCCGGAACCGGGTAGAGGAGTTTGCCCAGCTTGACCTTGCAAAAGCTGTCTGGCCAGGTCATCAGTTCTTTCCTTTGATATTATTAATTCCCTCCTGAGGGCATTAGTCTCTTGACGAGCGGCATGTACTTCCATAATTCCCCCAGTAATTGGGCCAACTGATCAGTCTCCGAACTTTCCATAGCGCCTGGGTGGGAATTTGTAGGAAGGCTTCGCGTTCTGTCACGCTCACCTGACTCCCACGGAGGCGCTGGCCTGGTTCGCGCTGCTGTGACCTCTTCTAAGGTGATGCGCAGGGTTCGGAAGACGGACTGGACCGGGCCCCCAAATCTGGCTTGCCTGGCTCGCAGAAGTATCCTTCTGTAGGCGAAAATAGGGGATTAACTGTCTGCGGGGTAATGCAATCGGCCTCCCACTTTCCCCTCTCACCCTCCTCGAAACCCTTCTGTGATTTCTCGTAGCGTCTCACCTTAGGGTCTGGAAGGACGAGCTCTCCATCCTGCTTCTGATGCAGGGGCGCGTTGGTATCCAGTTACTTCACTGGATTTTCGGATTGGTGAGAACCAAACTTGCTTGGCTTCAAGGTAAGTTTTTTGATAAGAGGTTCCCCTTGTGTCTATGCATTAATGCTAGTGTCTTTTTCCCCATAGGGGCCGGGGTACGGAATGCCGGGGAACAGGCACCGACCCGAGATGCGAGGTGAAATCCTTGTAGAAATCAGGTAAGTCTTTAATGAGCGTTTTTTTGGTAATGTCTTTTCATTCGATCATTAACGCTGATGTCTCTTTTTCCCCTTAGGGCCCGGGGTCCGGAAATGCCAGGATGCGGCACGGACCCGAAATGAAGAGGGAATGAATCAACAGGTAAGTCTTAACATGGAGATTTAGCTTTCCTTATTCCCTTCTCTCTCTCACCTTTTGTTCTGGTCTTTTTCTCCCTAGGCGCCGGGGCGTGACTGCGAATCCGGATGATCGCTGCTGAACATGGAGGCGCTCTGTAAAGGTGAGTGGAATGCGGCGCTGCAGCGATCGACGCGATGAGCTTTTAAATTAAAGTCTTGCTTTTCAGGATTGTCGGCGAGATGTCTCCAGGAGGCGGATTTAGCAGGTAAGGACTTTTCCTTCTTCTGTTCTCTTCTTCTCTTCCTTTGCAGGTGATCCAGGATGCTGGCAGGCGTGGCAGAAGTCAGGATGCAGGAGCAGACACGGTGAGCGTCCAGCTGCTAGATGCAGAACAACGCGAAGCATGTGTGGCTGTTCGGGTGGGGTTTAAATAGCCTTGGAAGAAGTTCCAGGTATGTATCCTTCCTCCAATCAGGTATGTATCCCTCCCCGACCACGCCAGGATGGTAAATTAGTCCCACAGGTAAAGTAGTTCCTTTCAGGCCTCAAGGAGGCCGGGATCCTGCAGCATGGTCTGCATCAGGTAAGTGCACCCAAGCACTTCCATAATGAGCCTGGCGCCTATGGCACCAGGACTGATGTCTTTTATGAGCCTGGCGCCATAGGTGCCAGGACACTGTCCAAAGGGCCCCTATATGGGGTTGCTGGGTCCTTCCTTGGGGACTGGATGTCCGCTTTCGGGGATGCAGGGCTTGAACCGGCTCCCCGGGAGCGGGCATCATGACACCAAGTCCCACCCATCTCATATTTAACCCTTCTGACCTCTTTCTGGTATTTCTGAACTGAGGTTATCTAATACCCTTTTCTTGATCAATGGGGCATGGATACCAATATCCCATTACTGCCCTTGAAATAGGGGTTCCTCTTGGCAGGGAAATGGGACATAATGTGTCTCGCCTGAGTATATCTCACTCCCAATCCCTAAGGACCCTCCACCGAGGTTATCCTGCCTCACTTTTCCACCCCTGAGGGCCTTTCCCTGCAACCTGTTCAGAAAATCATAAGGGCACAGAAGTGAGAATACCCTCAAGTTTTTCACTCTTATTTAACCTGGAGAACCTTGTCTGCTTCATAAAACAGGCCAGCCTACAGCCCAACTGGCCTGTGAAAGGGTAGCAATTCCTGAAATCGAAGAACTAGGAGATCTGCATGATACTGACATAGCCAAAACCGGTTATGGGCAAATGACTGAAGCTCCGAGATAAGACTCACATGCGCTAGTCGTCCCAGACCCTGCATCTGTGGGTTTCACTGAAGCACAGAGAATGGATTCCCTTCTGGAACAAGCTCATAAGAACTTGGTCTCTAAAGACGAGAGCTGAATCCTAAAGACCCCCCTCTTCATTGAAAGGAAGGGGCTCTATTTTTTATTTATTGTATTGGTTTGTAAAAACCGTATACAATCAAAGATAAAGCAGAACAAAAACATTCAGTTAACAAAAATGTATTTGGGGAAATAAAACGCATGGCAATTAAAATTCTGTAATTAGTTTCAGTCTGATTAAAAAAGACGATTGTTATTAAAAGTGCCGTTGGCCAGCCACTAAGAATCCTCTGCCAAAAAGAGAGCTCATTCAAGTAGACAACATTCAAAACAAACTTTGTAAAAAACTCTTCTCTTTGGACCTGTAGTGAAGGACATTGAATAAAACTAAGGTTCAACGATTCAGCTGTTTGATGGCAGAATCTGCAGTTATTACATACATGGATCGCCTAATGTATAGTATTTCTCGCATGCGCAGAAGATTGAACCTAAATCTGAGAAAAAATCATAGAACACATCCATCAGGGCATTGTCTGTTATACAGAGGAACAGTACCCAAGCATTTATTCTCCAAACTAATATCTGGATACAATTTATAAGAGCCCCTTGAATCATGCAATAATTTTCATACATGGGGCCTCATTACAAGTTTGCCGGTCTGGGAACTGCTGTACCGGTAAGCTTGCAGGTACTGTAGTTCCCGGACCGTCAAACTACAAGTTGTGCTTGCGGCTGCCTTTCTGCCCACCAGGTCAGACCTGGCGGGCAGAGCGGCACCTGCGAGTACAGCATGTCTGATGTTCCGGCACCGTTCATAACGGTGCCAGTGCATCTGGCTACCCCATTCCCATTGAACCTGTGAGGCTCGAATGGGGAATATTTTTTTCCTGGTGCACAGGAATGTGCAAATACCAGGTCTGGCAAGGCCATAATGACCCAGTAAATGCTGGTTTATGGGCGCCAGAAAAAAAATTATACCGGCAGCAGCTGTGCCTGTGTTACAGGCATGGCTAACGCCAACCTCGTAATGAGGCCCAGTTTCTTTTTTACTTCCTCTGGTTCATTATTTACATTCAATTTATCCAGCAACCCAAACAAATCAGATTACTTTTCCTAATCCTTTCTCAATCTGTGTGTAACACTTGATATAAGGTGTTATCCCTACCCATGATTATTTTCCTATATGAGGAGATAGCTTTTTTAGATGACCACAGAATACATCATAATAGCCCGAATTCAGACCTTATGAACAAAGCAGGTACACAATTTGGAAAATTCAGAACTCTTTGCCAAATTCTCCCTTCTAATTTTGCAAAGGCAAAATCTTCTGAGACAGAACTAATTTCAAGTCGTATAAGCCAGCTGGGAGAACTTTCAAGTTATAAAACTTTGAGTGGAATCAAAGAAAAACAGCAGCATTTCCATGCGATAAGATGCATATGTGTCCCAAATTTAGTACCCCTCTCAGATAGTGTGTCACGTAATACTGCATGATGAGAGACTTTGAATAAATTAAAACACAGGGATATAATGCTCTGAGCAACCACCAATTTACAATCCCCTAATGTCCAAGTATATTTGGGTGCCTTGATCTAGAGCCACTAAAACACATTACATGCGTCTAGTTCAGATGAACTTTCAATTCGTTCCTACTAGCATAGGTATAAAAACTGGTAAAAAGATGCTGTAAAGTCGCTTGGGTCTGATCCAATAAAAGTAACCAAGCAAGATGTCATGGTGATTTCCCGGGGGTCGGCAGGGCCGTCTGCGGACATCCGGTTTGGGGAGGCCCCAACCCCTCCCGCGTCCCAAAGGAGTATGAGGCAGCAGACACAAGAGCAAAGAGTTACTGCTGTTTATTGCACAAAACAGACAGGGACAGGTTCTCGGAGCATAGGTACCCAAGGAACATCTCAGCCGTGATGGGCTCGCAGGCCCTTTTTCTAATCAGATGACACTGCTATGTACAGCACCTGGGAAAACTAGCCCCTAAACCTAACGCTACTCTGGGTTGGTTCCCCGAGTGGTAGGGTCAGTATGGATCAGTACAGGGGAAAATAGTAGTGGTGGACAAGAGGTCAGGTGGTACGCTTGGGTCGTCCCTAAAAATGGCTACATAGAAAGTTTTACATGAAGAAAGTTAGTGATTGGTTGAATTATAGTGTTGTCAGTGGTTAGCTACTCATATTCTGATTGATACATCCACAAGCCCCCAAGCCTGGGACCATCACTCTTCCCAGCTCGCGATGTACCTGACGTTGGCAACAATGTATGACTATGTGTCAGTGGCGGACAATGGACAGGTCTTACTACTGGCTATTGGGTGTTCCCTTCCCATCGCTGCCGGTGTCCAACTTGTAACTTTGTTGTTGCAGTCTGGGTCCCAGACGTGGGACCCCAGAGCTTCTCTGGTCCTTGGAGCTTGGCATCGTATCAGGTCGGCCTGCTGATGTGTTGGGAGACTGTGGCTGAAGCAGAATTACAGGGATTTGATTTGTATTTCGGATCCGAGGAGTGTTTAACAGTGGCAGGTGTAACCTTGGCGCTGGGAGCGTGGCGTGTAGATTGCAACTTCGTGGCCCTGGCTGTGGGGCTCCCGTCAGGGTTTGTTCTGCGTGATCAGCACCTTAGAGCTCTGTCTGAGCTGCTCCGGGCCTGGGGACTCTGGTTTGCGGCCTACCTTGGCCTAATCTATGGGGGGCGGCATACAGTCCATAACACGGGGGTCGCGAGGTGCGACTTGAGTCCTTATATATTAGTCCATCCACAGTGTGACATCTTCGGGGTTTTTAGTAGCAAAAGTGTCTGCAAGCATATAGACAAGCTCTTCTGGCGTCTTGCGTTTCTGCGGTGCAGTAGTTAGCCTATGTGAAAAACACCAACGATGCATGTGTGCGAGTGTGAGCGGTCCTCTATGTCATAGCACTGAGTATGTTCTTTGTGTGGGTTGGTGTGTGTCTGATCCAGGTGCTTGGTGGCATGTGCGTCCTTGTCCGTTGGCTATGTCATCATGTCATTCCTAACGATGGCGATACTGTTGGGTGACGTCTAATCGAGTTGGTCCATATGGTCGGCATCAGCTCCACCAGAGGTCCCACCACGTGCCTTGGGTAATGCGCAGCTGACCTGGATGTGCGGTGTGTGGCCACGGTGGATCTTGATGTCCGGGGCAGTAGTCAGAGGGCTGAACTCATCCTGCGGTGGGTGCTTAGGTCGTGATGTCATAGGCCGTGGTCTGGACAGAAATCGGGGAAGGGATCGTCCCATTTCCCCTCTTCAGTTCACCCTCTGCTTGACTTGTCAACCACAAAATTATCTACTCTTTTATCTCCTTTTACTTGCCATACCTTTGTTATTCCAGCCAAGTGTCTGTATCGGTCCACGTGATCTTCAAAGGACCACAAAATGTAGATGCATCTGCCACCGGGTGTAACGCTCACCTGATTCCAGTAGAGGCGCCGGTCTTGACTGGGCGTATACCGTATCTTCAAAGGTGATGTGCAACACACGGCTGGCTCTTTGGGCTGGACCTCTGTGCACTGTATGTCTGACTTGAAGGGTAAGATGTCTGCAGATAGAAAATATGGGATTAAGGAACTGGGTTATTGAATGTCTCTCTCTTCTTCCCTTTCTCTTCTCCTGTAGAACCCCAAAGGTTAACGCTCTCACCTTAGGTAAGTGAACGCCGTGCTCTCCATCTGCCTCAGGGCAGGGTGCTGTAACCAGTTTCTTCACTGGATAAGGGGAGCAGGCCTCTTGAATTCAGAGGACTGCTGTCCGTCGTTTACTGCACGAACGGTAAGTTTCGAGTAACTCTAATGTCTTTAAAGTCTTTAGTAATGATGTTTCTTGTTTTGCAGGGTTCCGGCGATGGCGGATGACGGGCTGAAGTGAGTTGAAGATGGAGCCCGTGTGATGAATAAAAGCGCCTGGAAGAACGTAAGTAAGCGCTTGTTGCCTGCTTCACGATGCGCTCTAACTGTCTTTTTATTTTGCAGGTACAAGTTCGGAGCGGCTGCAGGGTGCCGGAATACCCACTGGGTTAGATGTGGAAAGGAGTAATGGCACTTGAGTATTAAAGTTCCCCAATGTCTTTAAACGCACCTTGTTTTGTCTTTCAGATGCGGGATGCAGCGCCGAAGGCCTCCGGAGCGTGCAAAGAGTTGGTAAGCTTTTGTCTTTCAGATGCCGGAATGCAGTGTGAAGACCTCCGGAGCGCACGAAGAGTAGGTAAGCCTTTGTCTTTCAGATGCCGGAATGCACCGCGAGGCGTTGGTGACAGCCGATGGACCAGGTAAGTGAAGAGCTGTCACTGAAGACCGTAATGCTAACCTGTTCTTTCTTGTCTTTATAGGTGTTGCTGAAGACTGGATTCAGGATGGTAAGCCTTTTTCCTTAGGCCCAGGATCAGATGCAGAAGACACGATGAGCGTTCTGCTGCAGAGGATGCAGAATAACGCAAAGCAAGATTCATCCATCGGGTGTGGTTTAAATAGCCTCCTGTAGTGCTTAGGTGTCTCCTTCCACAGCCACGCCTAGGTAAGAAAAGAGTTCCTGCTTTCCAGAAGAGTTCCAGTGTTCTGAATCTAGGCAGTGGCTCCTGCCCCACCCAACAGGAAAAGTAGTTCCAAACAGAAGAGGATCAGAGGCTCAACTGGCAGGCAAGTAAGCAGCATGGTCTGCTGCAGGTAAGTCCACCCAAGCATTATGAGCCCGGCGCTTCCAGCGCTGGGACTGGGCATATTTATGAGCCTGGTGCCACTGGCGCCAGGACTGGGTCCAAAAGGTCCCAATTGGGACTGGTTGGCACTCGGAACCTGGGTTATGGATCTGCTTCCAAGGGAGTTGGGAAAACCCTGACCTTTTGGAAGCAGAGATCATGACACCGGGCTTGCAATAAACCTATTTTCCAACGTAGCTCTTCGGGTTTCGTGGATTCTCAACTCATCGATGGCGGGTACAAGTCTGCTTCCACTATCCGTTGCTGCAGCCTCTCGCGTTCCTTTATTATTATATCTGCGTGCTTGTCGGGCTCAGCGGGCATTGGCACATGTATGCCTATAATTCCCTCTGCAGTACGCTTCGACCTTGCCATCCATAACTTTATCCCAATTAGTGAAGCGATTCCAAAGATCATGCATCCTGCCACAACCTTGAGACCATCCGACAGCCATGATGGCATCCATCACCAGAGGTATGAAAACCAGCTACCCTCTTTCATCTTGACCAGCTGTGATACTGCTGCGGATAACGTGCCATTGTCCTTGCCGTTTGCAGGAATGAACGTACAACAGGAACTTCCAATTTTTGTGCAAACGCCTCCTTCCATTGCTGCCAGAAGGTCTAGCACATATCTGTTCTGTAGGGCCACCATCCTTCTTGCTCTCAGTTCTTCTTTAATCGCGTTGAATCCATTAACGGTGGAGTTAATCATCATCATTAGCTCCCATCTTATCTGTAGCCATTTTGCATTCACATACGCCTGCACTCCCGGATGTATGACAGAGGAAAAGAACATTGCTGCTCTGCTAAATAGTCTGTGTGCTGGTGGAATCTCACTCAGTGCTGTTTCTGACCTTCCCCACAGGTAATTTCCATTCAGTGGTTCGGTTGGGTATTTTGTGTAGATTTGGGGCATAGCGGTATTTTCTTACCACCACAAATAAAAGTAATTTAGCAATAATCACTCCTTGCATTCAGATTGGGTTTGGTATTATAGTGGTATCGTGGCTATGCATTATTTCAGTACACAGATACATTTAGTTGGTATGCATTTTGTTGTGGTATAGTGATGAGCATAATTTCTTTGTTTTATTTGTGGCCCCAACATACAAAACCCCTTTATTTTGTTTAGACAGTTCTTGTGATCTCTAGAGGCCCCAGGCTTCTACATTATTCAAGAACACCACATTTTCATATGGAGTGCCACTTATGGCTGTTATCACTGATTTATCTACACCAGTGAGCTATGCTTCCATAAAGTATTCACAACAACATGTGGTATAATCACTAATTTATTTACATTAGTGAAACAATTTCCAGAGGCCTCTCTCTCTGCTGACTCATGTACATCCAGCAGACTATCAGATTGTGCTCCACTCAGAAGTCACACACACATACACTGAGTGGAACCACACACACAGCTATTTATAATTACTCATAACATAACTTTTCCACATGGGATGCTTGACATTTATTACCTAATAACCTCCCCTTTTGTCAGGTGATATGGGCTAACTGTACCAGAGAAAAACAGAAGCAAATAGAAGCCTTTACACAGATTGTGATTTACATCAGTTTAATTTCAAAAATCATACATTACCAGTTTTGCGAGGCAGTCTTTTCTAGAATAAACATAAGAGAAGCGATTGCAAAATACATGGCATTTCATTAGATTCTTTGCAACAATAAAAAGAACAGTGCATCAGTTGACTTGCATTTCTGAATGGCAACATTAGAATGCAGCTATCGCTACGCTGCCTGACTGAAATAGCTTTAATTCACACACCGCATTCTCGCTTTGTGTAAGATAATTACCAGCAAAATTGTAGCAGTTCAGCACGCAAACTCTCTGGACAAGTCGCTTTCTTTAAATGGCTCAGGGCTTCCCTTTAGAGCACCCGCCGAGGACATGCAGTTCCAATCTGCACACTTTGGTCCTCAAGCCGGTGCCAATTGACTGGAATCTCCAGCCTGTGAAGGTCAGCAGTACACTGGAACGATGCCCCTCAATCAGGCAGTCCCACAGCAACTCCCGCCAAGTCCTCACTGAAGCTGTGCAAAATGTCCACTGCCTTTCTTTCTCCCCGAGATGCACCAAAAGACCTCTGTTACAGCCCCTAACATGATGCCTGCCCAATAAGAATCCAATATGTCATACCCTCCTTCAAACAATAGCTCACTTTTCAGTAAGAAACTGTATCCACTAATTTCCTGCTTATTCGAGTTTTGTTTCCTGAAAGCACAGAGAAAGAGAAAGGAAAAAAAAAAAAATTCTAAATGTCCGTTTAAAATGAGTTTCAGCCTGCCTCATTTTGCACTTGGAGAACACATTATGATATTAATAAGTTATAATCATGTTAGTACTGTTAATTATATTAGTTCATTAATCCTCTAATGTGTCTCCTGCAACAGAGGCATTTCAGGTGAGAAAAAAATGGTGCGTTTCTAACAGTGAAAAAAAAAGTGTTTTTTGACTGAGTAGCCTGTCTTCATTTACAAATCCATATGTTACACCGGCAACACATGGCTTGCTGTACCGCATTATAGCAATACATTGATCTCATGCAGTGGTGCTGCACTCCAAAAACACGCTAAATAATCCTACATATCCCCTCCTTTTTCTGAGAATTTTGGCCATGGTCCAAGCCACAATTGGAAGAAATCCAACTTGCTCCCTTTCTTCTTTTTAAAATGTATGTGTGTTGGGATATCTTTCTCTCCCCGTTGTAGCCACTAACATGAGCAACATCTTCATTTTTACTGAGAAAACTATCAACCATCCTCCCATTATTAGCACCAGGACAGCTAAACCCACTATAGAGCGTTCCCCCCCAGGTTCCCCAATTAAATCTTTCCACTTCTATTATACCCAGGTTACTAACCGTAATGTCGTTCTTTCTTAGATTCATTTTCACTACGTGTTTCTCTTTATGATTCAATAAGAATTCTAGGTCTGGTTATATTGGAAATGCATCCCTTTGAAAAAATTCAATATTTTCTACTTGGCTTTCCCTAATGTCATTCGTAACATGAAATAATGTTAACGCTCCAATCGACACAATTGTATCCTTTGGAACCTGTAAGTAAAAGACATTATATTTCACCTGTTTAACCACATATGTTCCATGATTTAAGTGTACTACTGTCAGGTTTTTTAAACAGGTGCTGATCAACCATTTACCTTTGACCATTTTAGCCTGTGTTAATTCTTCGCACCCCATATTGCTAATGATCACTTCACATCCTTCTGATATACTTGGGTCAGATTTCAAACCACAAATAGCGTCTGTAGCATCAGGAACAAACGGTTTACCAGGGCACATATAATTTTGTTCTTTAAATTTGACACACGTTTCCAAGTTTGGTATCAAGTAAACTTCAGGCTCCCATGACTGAAAGGCCACCACATCTGGAGTCTTATTCTTAATAAATTTGTCCTCTTGCCAAAATCCCACATTGTGTACCCACTTGGTTTGATAAATAAGTTCAGGAGCTACACATGGGATGCATAGTAAGAATCCAATTTCTAACCTTTCCAAGTCCACATATAATGGCATTGCGTTACCCATTTCAAATGCAATTTTTACCTGTATCACATCAATCACACTCCTAGTCAACCTTTCTATCATTTGATGAATAATATCCTGTGAAACAAAGTACAATGGTATATGTCCTTGAATCAATTGTGAAATTGCAGTTTGAACTTCTCTCATATAATTCGTTAATAGTCTATCAACAGGACTCATTATATTCAAAATCTCACTAAGTGTTCTGTCATGCTTAATAATCAGCTTAGTTGCCTGTTGCATCACATCCGCTTGGTCATTCAATATGATCTCAGTTTCATTTATGAACCTTACTTGTTCATCCAATCCCCCTCTAATCCCATCTAATGTTTTTGTATTATTTCTAGGTCAACACTCAGTTGTTGTGCTTTAGTACTCAGCGTCCCTACTGAAATGGCATTGGCTGTTGATATCGTGGTACCTATTATGGCTCCAACTACAGACATTACCAATGAGATCGCAAGCATCACTGCACCTCTTTTTTCTCTCCTCTTCTTAATGTCTGCTGAATTCACAAATGTTTTCTCCAATTGCATCAATATATCTCTTATTGACTGCTTAGCATCCTCTTTTCTTATTTCCAGCCACTCTTTAGTCTGCTCAGCTTTAATTCCAGTGTTGTTAAAATGTTTTTCTATCAAAATATCAGGATTCAATGGTATATAAAGGTTCTGGAAAATCATCCTTCTATCACTCATGATGAATCCTGGTGCTTCTTCTACCGCAATACCAGATGCTGGTCCAGGTTCAATGACACCCTGTGCTTCTGAATTTTTGAAGTTCCCTCTGAACATCAACATAATTATCCATATTGTCGGCATCATCTTCAATGCTGATCGCTTTGCAGCCTTGATCTTCGCCCCCTTCCGGGGCTTCTCCGGAATCCGTCCACGTGGGCTCCAGGACTCCATCGTCTCCCGTGCCTCCAATCCCGGAACCAGCAATTAAATGTACGTTAATATTCAAAATCAAATAGAAAATAAATAAAGTACATAGACAATACTAACTTCACCCTTTTGCCAAAAATAAAACATGCTTTGTAAAATATTTCGCCCGTTTTCCTCTTGCTTTCTGAAATTAAACATAGGTTAAAGAGAAAACAAATATACATAAAACAGCATTCCATATTTAATACATCTTCATTTTGCACACCAACTTCATAAATTTCAGCTTCCATTTTTTATTTTTTTTATATATATTTACATATATTATAGTGTTTATGTGCCATTATTATAATCAACCATCTTTATTTAACTTCTCTGCCACTACTATTGACTAGACCCATTTACTTTACCTTTTTATGTTCAAGGGACTTTATCTGTTTCTACACGCTCAAGTTGTTTAATCTCATGTTTGGGGTGACATGGTTTAATTTGATTCAAGTGAACAAACTGTTCTGTTGCTGTTTCACCTTCAGTCTTCAACATTTTATTGACCACAGGAGAGACCTTATCTATAATTCGATATGGCCCCTGCCAGGCTGCTAGAAATTTGTAATTTTTCTGTTTACCTTTTCCAAAATGAAATTTATACACCTGATCGCCCACACAACATTCCTTTACTGATGTCTTTTTATCATAATATGACTTTGCACTGTCAGCAGCACTTTCTAAATTTTTCTGTACAAAAACAAATGCATGTTGTAAATGCTTCTTCAGTTCATCAATATATTCATGCACCGTGGATGCGCTCACAAGTGTCTGCTCATGTGTTCTGTATAGCAGGTGTTGTGGTAACACCATTTTCCTACCTGTCAAGACCTCATGGGGGCTAACACCTGTTGCTTTGGCAGGAGTTGATCTGATTGCCATCAGAACCAAAGGTAAGCGTAAATCCCAGCTGGAACCTGCTTCTGCCACAAATTTCTTTAAAATGTCCACAACAGACCTATTGCTGCGTTCAATTCCACCTGAAGAAGCTGCCCGATATGCGATATGTAGCTTTCTCTTCACACCCAGTATTTGCCATACCTTACTCAATAGAGCACTTGTAAAATGACTTCCTCTGTCTGATTCTATTCTTTGTGGCAACCCAAACCTTGAAAACACATGGCTCACTAGCAATGTGGCTGCTGTTTGCGCACTACAATCTGGTACAGGAATACACTCAATCCACTTCGACATCAAACACACCACACTTAAAATATACCGGTTCCCCCTGCTCGACCTCTTTACAGGCCCTACATAGTCTATTTGCAAATCTGACCATGGAAGAGTTCGGCCTCTTTTCATTAATGGAGCTCTATGCATTGGTGAAGCAGGTTTAAATTGGGCACATACTAGACATCCTCTAGTATATAATTCTACATCTTGGAACATATGTGGCCAATAAGCATAATCTTTTAGTATTTCTATTGTTTTCTGTGAGCCTCTGTGGCCTGCAGTTATAGCATCATGCGCATGGTGTAGCATTAACCCTCTGAATGAAAGGGGTACCACCCACTGTATTTGTCCTGTTATGGACTCTCTAATCATGAGTCCATCTTGTAGACTTATTCGTTTTTTATTCTTTAATAGCACCCTCAACTCTTCTTTTCCCATACAATCATTTTCTGTTAAAGGGTTTTGTTCAGGATCTATCAAATGATTATAATAAATTCCCAAAATCCGATCTTTCTTTTGTGCCTCAATCAGATCTTGGTCTGGTGTATCATAACTCCACTGTACCACTGGTTGATCTGTCTCCTTTGGTGCTTTAGAACGTGTTAATGCATCAATTTGTATTTCACCCAGTAAATGTTCAATAGGTAGCAATTCTCCCATCACAGCCCCAATTTCAGCCAGGTGATCTGCCTTATCATTTTGTTCTTTATCCTCTCCTGGAGTTTTTAAATGCCCACGAATTTTCCTCCAGTATATTGTTAAATCATTTTCTGACACCAATTTGTCTATGGCTTGTATCATTTTTCCATGTTTAAGTGGCTTTTTGTTGTATGTAATCATGCCTCTCACTTTCCAGCCAGGTAAATATTCCACAAAGCTATTTCGTGCATAATCAGAATCAGTCACCAGGACAATTTCACTGACTTTATTATCAACTGCAGTAGCAATTGCTTTATAAATGGCTGCCAATTCCGCTACCTGACTGCGCCTAGCACCAATTCTCATCCCTATACTCGGGATACCTTCACACTTCAACCAGACATTTCCTATTCCTGACACTAATTGTTTATCACTGTCATTTTCAATGTGAAAGGCACAACCATCAACATATACAGTTGGTAAGTCCTTGCATGTTTTTTCATCAAAAGCTTTGTGTGGTGATTGTTCAAATTCCTGCAAATTAGGTTCCACTTCTATTTCATTTGATACTGGTTCAGCTGCACAGTCATGTAAATCTGCTAAACCTTGAGCAATTGGGTATTCTTTTATTTTGTCCATATCTCACTTCTACAGGAAAGCCTTGTAATGCCAGCGTCCATGAAGTGATTCTGGATTGTGCTAAATTACCTGACCTAATTCTTTTACACTCTAAAAACTGCAAAGGTTGATGATTTGTCTCAATAATCACCTTTTCTCCCTGAACAATGGGGCGGAAATGTTGTAGCGCCCACACAGTGGTTAATAGGGCCTTTTCACATTCATTGAATTTAATTTCAACTTGGGAAAATGCCTTACTTGCATATGCAATGGTTTTGCGATTCAAATAATGTTTTTGTGATAACACTGCTGACATACAATGTTCAGAGAAACCTATTTCTATAAAGAACTCCCTGTCCTTTATGGGATATGCTAAACATGGTGCCTTTACAAGACATTCCTTTAATTTAGCCACTGCCTCAGACTGCCCTTTTTCCCATTTCCAGGGTGTATACAGTTTAAGCAGTTTAGTCAATGGTTGAGTGATTTCAGCATAATTTTCAATGAACTTTCTGTTATAGCATGTCATTCCTAATAAACTTTTTACCCCTTTCACATTTTTAGGATCTTTTAGTTTCTGTATGGCCTCTATTTTCTTCTTTTGTGGATTTAGTCCATGTTCAGTCACTTCATGGCCTCGAAAATTCACCTTTTTCTTGCACCATTGTGCTTTTTGTAAAGATACTTTTTCGCCTGCTTTCTGCAATTGGCCAAGAACATGTCTTATTTAATCAAAATGCCTTTTCAAGCTATCATTTTTTATCAGGACATCATCCACATAAATTATGGTTCCTCTTTCTGCTGCATCAGGCATAGCCTTCCTCAAAAATATGCCAAATTCACTCCCACTATTGACGTACCCGAATGGAGTTCTAACCCATGCGTATTGAGTCTTATCAAATCAAAAGGAAAATGAATTCTGTATCTCCTCTGCCAATGGCACACACCAATATCCAGAGGTGAGATCTAATGTGGTGAACACTTTTGAACCATGTACCTGAGCTAATCCCTGATCAATGAATGGCAGTGGCCATCTGGATACTGGCACTCTTTTATTTAACTCTCTCAAATCTGCACACAGTCGCCATTGACCGTTTGGTTTTAACAGACCTAAAATAGGTGTATTGGATGTGCTATGAATGGGCCTGATGATTGCCTGCGACTCCAAATTTTTAATAATCTCTGCCAATGATTCTAAACATGCCAGCGGTAGTCGATACACCCGTACAAATACTGGGCTTCTGCTACACCCTTCTGGAAGTGTGGCCACATGTAAATTAGTTAGCTTGAATCATAAGCATTTTTTGCAAATACATCTTTAAACTCCGTAAATATCTTCCTCAATTCATTTCTATCCTCCTAGTTTTCACATGCATCCGCTACCTACCAAAATCTGCTCCTCTACCATTTTGGAGAATTCTGGAAAATGTTCTGGCATGGGAATCTCGGCGCTTTCCTCTAATTGTGTGGCTGTGTCTCTTCGTAAAGCTGCCTCTTTTAAATGTTTTGGCATATCAGCTTCCACTTTAGTGGGCTGATTTTCTGTTTCATGTTCATTTAAGTTAAATGTTATGTAATCCTCTTGATGACAGCACACTGTTTCGCTTGAATCATAAGGGTACAGAGAATGAATTTTAAATATCCCTTTGGGCTAAGAGTCCAGGTATTCCGGCAATTCACCCTTAGCATCTACATACTTTTCAGGGATATTTCCAATCACCATGTTATTTAGATCTGCTGTGTAATGTGATTTTTGTATGGCCATTCCTACTGGGGAGTTTTCATCTAAATGAATATTCTGACAACCTTTATTATTCACCATAATTTTTACAGACCCTTCACCCACATCTACCAATGGAATGTATTCATAATCTAGGCCCTGCTGTTTTATGGATTCATTCAGACACACAAATGCATCAGAATCTTTCATCTGCTGTCCATTATTGCATTTCAGTGTTATTGCAAACTGCTTTGTGAATGCAGGGATAACAGTATATTTCCTCATTTGTAATTCAATTGCAAAAGGGACCAGCTGTGCGCAATGATAAGCCCTTCTTTTGTCTTCAAATTCAGTTGCCGGCCCACCTATGCATGACCATATCTTTTAATTAAGGAAATCTAACACCATACACATTCTGTGCATGATGTCATTGCCCATGTCACACACTATCCAAACATTATGGTAAATAGTTTTTTGTCCAATGGTAATTTTCAGCATGCATCTACCTACAATTCGGTTTTCAAAGTCTGGACCGTCCAAACCAGAGACATACTGGTTTTTAATCCTAAATTTCGGGATCTCCTCCCTTTCCATTATTTTTTGCAACAATTTCTCATTAATGAAGCTCCTTTCCTGTTCAAGCGCTAAAGTGGCTTTTATTGTTTTAGAATAGTCATTTATCCCAATATGAACCCATGGTTGTTCATCTTCCATGTGTATTTCAGCAAGAGTGGTAATGTGTTTTTCTGAACCTGCTCTAGGAGCAGTATTCAGTTTGGATGTCTTCTCTTTTAAATAAAAACGCAAGGTGTACTCATCTATGGCAGTTTGCCATTCTTTCCTTGGGTCTCTGTATATTTGTACAGGTAATTTTTTATTTTCACTCTGCATCTTGTCTTGCCACATTAATATAACAGTGACGCTAGGTATGCAACTATTCTGGAGATACACCTTCACTGCATCATTTGTTTTTGCAACGGTGTGACATTCATTTATATTGCTGTTTTGTGATTTTAGTTTCTTGGTCTCAATGGTTTTTTGGTTAAGGACCACAGTACTCCATTCACCCCATCTATGAGCAGAGATAATCTTTTCAGGCAATCTGTCCCCATCAGAAATGGAATATCACAAATGGATGTGACCAATACCTCCTGTTTCATTCTGTGTTTACCTATCTTTATGTCAACCTCGGTGGCGCCTATAATAGGCACCTCCTCCCCATTAAAATTATGCACTGGACCTTGATTCTCCTTTACTGTGATCTGATTCTGCGGAAATCTCCCTTCATTGATACTCTTTACTAATTCTTTAGACATAATTGTGGCCTGTGCGCCAGTGTCAATCATTGCAAATATATGGCATTTTTCTTCCACAATGATGGGAGCATAATACCTGTCTTCAACTTCCTCTAACACACATAGGAAATGCGAATTCTTACTGATTTCAGGGCTCACCTTTCTCAGGCCTTTTTCACTTTTGGATAAGTACATTGGTAAAAGGAAAGACATTTTTCCCTCCTTTTTGCTCATTCCTGTGTAAGAGACTTTATTCATTTCCCCATGTTCAGAGGTTTTTTGGAGTGTGGCCACTGTTCGCCCATCCATCCAGGTATCATCAGAGGTCACACTACAACCCTCCAACTGAACATGTGTAACATCATCACTTGGCAATTTGTCATTGTCTAATTAGGTGCATTTGTGATTATTCAGTATGATACCAGCCCTTTTAACCTCTTCAAAAATATGTGGTTCAAAGAATTCTTCAGGTGATTGACCTGTACCCTCCTTTTGAGTATTTATTTTTCCTGCCTGTGTTTGGTCATTGTTTGGATTGCCCAGGTAAGGAGTTATAGCATCACCACTTACTCCCGGTTCACTGGTATTCCCCATGCATGAGTCATTTTTCTTAAACCTGTGTTTGTTCTTTTGGATTTTCAGGTTTTCCTATTTCATTTGTACATATTGCCAATGTTTGATTTAGTTCTAGGTTAAACCATACCTCTCTTTTAGAAGTATTTGCATTTTCTGTTACATGTTCAGGTACTGGTATTTTCACTTTTAAACCATTAGGCATCTCAGAGTCATTATGCAAAATTACATCAGAGCAAACTGTCTTTTTGGCACTGCTGGTATCATAAGTACTTAGTTACTTTTCAGAAGCCCCCCGATCATTGCTATGGCCTTCTGTCCCCTCCTTTGATTACTGTTTTTGTGTTGTACAGAGCTTTCCTATTTGCTCAGCCAACATTTTCACTTAGGCCTCGAGGCACTGGAATCTTTCCATCTCTCTAGAATCCTCTCTCTGTGGCCTAAATCGATATTGGTTGTTTTCTCCCTGATTGGATCTATTCTGATACCTCTCAGGAGAATGATTTCTATTGGGATGGTTGCTGAACTCTTGATTCATTTGCAGAGGAGAGCGGGGTGCACCCATCCTTTGGTTGTAGTCCCCTGGTGGGGAATCATTGTACTGACGTGACGTGTAGTTCATATTCTGTCTCATGTCCTGTCTCTCAGGTTGTGGGTACTGGCCCCTATGTTGATTCCCATTATCAGCAAATCGATCCACATATCGGGGTCTATCCTGATTACCATATATCATGGTATTGGGATCAAATCTGCTTTGTGTCCCCAATGTCTGATAAGGACCATCATTTCTTTGATCCTGATTTTGTCTCTGGTTATTGTTCATACCTGACATATCAGGTCGATAGCCTGCCCGGGGCCCATCTCCTAAGTACCTGGGCCTGATGTAGCTCTCCCTATTACTAGGATCATGTGATTGGAACGTTGGTGCAGTGTGTGATGATTACCCCTCTGTTCAGGTGCCAAATTATTTTTACTTGGACTTTGAGCAGACTCAAGGGACATTTTGGCTGACCTGATTTCCATCACTGTTGCTGAGGGTTCTTTAGATTTAGGTCTACTATCTCTCATTTTATCACTTTCTCTACCCTGACAATAGAGTACCTCATATAGTTTTGTGCTTTGGTGTACAATCCATTCCAGGGACTTGTCACGGTCAAATTCACGGACCAATTGGGATATGATGTCTTTCTGCAGACCATAGAAGTAGGCAGTTTTAAACTCATTGGAATTGGGGTCAAAAGATACATCAAAGTGAGAAAATGCTTTTTTTAAGACTTGTAAAAACTGGCGAGGGGATGTATTGGGCCCAGCAGTCATTGTGTAAGTGACTTTCTTTGCCTCCTGCAATGACTGGAAAGGAGAAAAATGATGCCTAATCTCTTTTTCGAACTCCGCCCATGTCATATTCTGCTGTTCATTCAATCCTCTTATAATACTGGCCGTCGGGGCATCTAAAGTTAAATGAAAATATTGCCTGTACTGTTCCTTAGGTATCTGGAGTGCTTTAAAAATGTCATGAACCGCTTCTAAGTGATCCTCTATGCACCATTCCCCTCCTTGTTTAAATGGTTTGATCAGGGCTTTAATGGATTTCATTATCTTTATGGGGCTACTTGTTGCAATGCATGGAATTGCACTACTTGGTGACTTAACCCTGGTTCCAGGTGTATGGGATTGGTGGCGGCCCCCAATGGGAGCATCAAATCCCCCAAGGGCGCTGCAACCAAGTTCAGTCACCAGCCCAGTCAATGGGGCACTAGCCCTTTGGGTAGAAATAGAATTCACCTCAACTCCATTGAATGGGGTACCCTGCCGCCTCTCCTGGGACATGGGAATGCACATTTGCTGTTCTAAGTCCTTACACTTTTTAAGGAGCCTGTTTGCTTCGTTTTGCAAATAGTTGTTTTCATCACTCATTTTATTAATTACCTCCTGCATGTCACACATTTGCATTCGGCACTCATTAAATTCTTTATTCCTCTTGTCTCTTTCTTAAAGCATTTTAATCATTTCTTGTTCCGCATTTTGGAGGTCACTTTCTTTCTCATAATGTTCTTTTTGTAAAATCTGCATCTCTGACACAACCTCATCTTCATCTTGTCTAATGTGGTCCACCAATGCTTTTAAGTGTACCAATTCTTGTTCACCGTCCTCAAATAGTTTCTTGCTTTTGGACAATTGAACATCAAAATCTCTGCATTTTAACTACATGTCTTTTTGGCATACATCCAATTCTGCTCCTAACATTTCCTGATTTTTACTTGCCCCATCTAAATCAGTCTTTAACCTGTTAATTAGCTGGGTATCATTTTCTTGCATTCGCAGGGACCTATTCAAAATAAACCAGATTTTGGCGCATAACCGTATCAAACAGTCTTTCTCTGCTTTTTTATCGGATGCATTTAATAACCTTAGAAGGCAGACCTGAATTATGCTGCCTTCTGCAAAAATAGTGTCTAGTTTTTCTTTCTGCACCTCACCCTGAATGCGGTCATGCCATTCTGAGGACTGTTTGATGACCACGTCCCATGTGCGAATAACTTTGCCTCTAAATATTGCACTAGGTCTGAGAATGTGGTTTTCCTTTGAGACATGCTGCAATTCGTTTTTAGTGACACACTGCTATTATGAAATGGGTTCCCTTTAATGTACAGATGGCGGTGTGAGACACACTTGCCACGCCCAGTAGGTGCTCTATGATCACTTTCCCGGCCTGAAACGCACCATATATATGTTGGGTATTTTGTGTAGATTTGGGGCCTAGCGGTATTTTCTTACCACCAAAAATAAAAGTAATTTAGCAATAATCATTCCTTGCATTCAGATTGGGTTTGGTATTATAGTGGTATCGTGGCTATGCATTATTTCAGTACACAGATACATTTAGTTGGTATGCATTTTGTTGTGGTATAGTGATGAGCATAATTTCTTTGTTTTATTTGTGGCCCCAACATACAAAACCCCTTTCTTTTGTTTAGACAGTTCTTGTGATCTCTGGAGGCCTCAGGCTTCTACATTATTCAAGAACACCACATTTTCAAATGGAGTGCCACTTATGGCTGTTATCACTGATTTACCTACACCAGTGAGCTATGCTTCCATAAAGTATTCACAACAACATGTGGTATAATCACTAATTTATTTACATTAGTGAAACCATTTCCAGAGGCCTCTCCCTCTGCTGACTCATGTATGTCCAGCAGACAATCAGATTGTGCTCAACTCAGAAGTCACACACACATACACTGAGTGGAACCACGCACACAGCTATTTATAATAACTCATAACATAAGTTTTCCTACATGGGATTCTTGGCATATATTACCTAATTACCTCCCCTTTTATCAGGTGATATGGGCTAACTGTACCAGAGAAAAACAGAAGCAAATAGAAGCCTTTACACAGATTGTGATTTACATCAGTTTAATTTAAAAAATCATGCATTACCAGTTTTGCGAGTCAGTCTTTTCTAGAATAAACATAAGAGAAGCAATTGCAAAATACATGGCATTTCATTAGATTCTTTGCAACAATAAAAAGAACAGTGCATCAGTTGACTTGCATTTCTGAATGGCAACATTATAATGCAGCTATCGCTACACTACCTGACTGAAATAGCTTTCATTCACACACCGCATTCTCGCTTTGTGTAAGATAATTACCAGCAAAATTGTAGCAGTTCAGCACGCGAACTCTCTGGACAGGTCGCTTTCTTTAAATGGCTCGGGGCTTTCCTTTAGAGCACCCGGCGAGGACATGCAGTTCCAATCTGCACTCTTTGGTCGTCAAGCCGGTGCCAATTGACTGGAATCTCCAGCCTGTGTAGGTCAGCAGTACACTGGAATGACGCCCCTCAATCAGGCAGTCCCACAGCAACTCCCGCCAAGTCCTCACCGAAGCTGAGCAAAATGTCCACTGCCTTTCTTTCTCCCCGAGATGCACCAAGAGACCTCTGTTACAGCCCCTAACGTGATGCCTGCCCAATAAGAATCCACTATGTCATACCCTCCTTCTTCAAACAATAGCTCACTTTTCAGTAAGAAACCGTATCCACTAATTTCCTGCTTATTCGAGTTTTGTTTCCTGAAAGCACAGAGAAAGAGAAAGGAAAAAAAAAATTCTGAATGTCCGCTTAAAATGAGTTTCAGCCTGCCTCATTTTGCACTTGGAGAACACATTATATTAATAAGTTATAATCATGTTAGTACTGTTAATTATATGAGTTCATTAATCCTCTAATGTGTCTCCTGCAACAGAGGCATTTCAGGTGAGAAACAAATGGTGCGTTTCTAACAGTGAAAAAAAATGATGTGTTTTTTGACTGAGTAGCCTGTCTTCATTTACATATCCATATGTTACACCGACAACACATGGCTTGCTGTACCGCATTATAGCAATACATTGATCTCATGCAGTGGTGCTGCACTCCAAAAACACGCTAAATAATCCTACAGTTCTCCTTGTCTTTTTACTCTGGATACTTTCTTCTCTGTAGTAATGTCACTCCTTGGGGCGCTTCGTGCTTTATCCGGGGACCTTCTCTTCCGTTTGTTTCCTTCGTCCGTCTTAGGGAAATTCTCCAGGTGGATGTGTTTTTGTGGTACTGCCAGGGAAGGTACGTTGCTGTGTACCATGGTACATACTGCATTCCATGATTGTGGTAGGCTGTTATAAGCTTTTATTCCGCAGGCCCAATAGTGATCAATCAGTATGGCTGTTCCTACTCCCCCCTCAGGAACCAAGATTGTTCTTTTACTTGTACCACCTGACACAGTTCTCCTTGCAGCCGTGGTAGGGGAAATGTTAGTAGTGGCAGTTGCGGTAACTTGAAAAGCATAGTATGCCTGCCAGACAGCGGCAGTTATCAGACCAGTGGTGAAGAATATCCCTGACATCTTTATTACAGTTACTATTACCACTGGCATTATTAGTGCTGCCGTCCTGCTGCTACTTTACTTTGGATGATATAAGTGCCCACCTGAAAATCTCTAAAAACTTGCGTTATTTCTGTTAGTGTTTGTTATTCAAGCCCTGCGTATCAAGTGGTCATTCAATGCCCAGGCGAAAAGCTCCTCCCACGCCTTCCTTACCGTCCTATCTCTCAAGGCAGAGATGCTGCATGGAGGTGTGGAAACAAATGTACTATTAGCATCAGAAACGTGTTATATATGCATATTCTCCTGGGCCTTAAGTACTTTGGCCTTATTATAATGTATACAAATTGGTGTCACAGTGCTTCTGGGATATTGTCTGTGGGTAGCATTTGCCCCTGGGCAGTGGCGTATGTTTGTCAGATATTTACATATAACAGTAACAATGCGCAATACCTGCATGTGCGAGACAAAAGAGAAGTGCATGCATGTGTTTACATAGTGTGGTGTTTATTACAGATCTTTCCGATAATGTTCTTCTTTTAGTATTGGCGGGTGCTTTTTAGTCAAGCAAATTTTTCCAGTTTCTATTGGTAGTTTCCTAACGATAATAATTTTATTTTTCTGGTGTGGGGGCGTGCTTGGTCTGCGACCTTGTGACCATGGGGTGGGCTATGGGTGGTTGGTCATTTGTGTCTTTTGGGGTACCCGGTGCTTGGGCTGTATTGTGTTGTTAGTTATCATTGCTGAAGCATTGGCCATGTCGCTGTAGAGATGGGGGCAGGTCTGTGCTCTCCAGGGCTTGATGTCGTGGATGTGTGTCCAAACGTACTTATCAAACAATTTGATGGCCCTAGGGGCCACTTTGTGGACTGTGTGGTGCACCATAAATCTAGGAGTGTTCCACTTTCTCTGATAGATTTTAAGGAGTACCTCATCTCTGTCTTTCACCATCCACTCTCCAGTCAGCTCCTGTTCCTCATTGGTTGCTGTTTCCTGTTGCTTGTTCTCTGACCCGCCCTGCGTCTGTTCAATCTGTTGAGAGATAAAAGCGGGACTAGTAACCAGGGAAGAGACATACTCATGCATTTCTTCACCAAAAACAGTACTTGCTCCATGACAGACACTCATTGCCCTTGATGGTGGTGTGAGGGGAAGGTGCATTTGGCGTCCGGTCACCTCCTCATGTGCTGTGAGGTGGTGGTCCGAACCTGGTTTATTCCTCAATTCAAACAAAGCCAGAGGAAGGCAATAGAGCCAGCTCTTTTTGGTTGTTTGTTGGGTTGTTGGGTTTTTGCTATCGCTTCTTTCAGGAGGCCATTGAGGCGTTCACAGATACCATTGGCTTGTGGATGTATGCACAAGCAAACTTATGCTTGATCCCCAGAAGTGCAGTTATATGCAGAAATAATTCAGTGGCAAAGTGGGGACTGTTTTCTGACCTCAATACTTCGCAAACTCCCCACCTCGGGAAGACCTCCCTTACTAAAAACTTAGCTGCTCTAAATGCATCTGCATGAGAGCATGGGCTGGCCTCAATCCACCTTGAAAATTGGCTACTACTACAATCAAGTATCTGTATCCTTGACATATGTTAATGTGTAGGTGCAGGCCGGGGTATTGTACCTTTGATCACTTGCAGCGTGTGACCGGCCGTGAATTGTTGACATGTGAGGCAATTGCTGATGAAATTTGCAACGTGTGAGTTGATCTCAGGGTAGAACCAAGATTCTTTTATTTGTGCTCCAATTACTTCTTTCCCTGTATGAGTGGGGTGGTGTAGTTGGGCCAGAGCTGTTTTCAGTAGGGCCGGGGGCATCACAACTTTCCCTGTATTATTCTGTCACCATAGTGCATCTGTGGGGGACATGGTGCATCCTCTTTTAATCCACAGTTCCTTTTCTGCCATTGGAGCTGCCGTCTGCAGTTCCATAATCTGTTTCTCTGGGATGTGTGTGTACCCATCCTTCAATATCATCTGTCTTACCCTCCCCTTATCTTTGTGTTTTTCTTGGAGGTCCCATATCTCGCCAAAGTACGCAGCATATTTTGCAGGTGCGTCTGATGTTTCATTACCTCTTGATATTAGATCATTTCCATTCATGTGTGCCTGACATTTCACCAGGGCTACCTCTGCTGGGTATGTTATTACTTCTATTAGTTCACCCAGGAGGAGAGCATGTTGCACTGGAGTACCATCTGGTCTCCTGAATCCTCTTCTTTGCCTCTTTATCAATCCTGAATGTACTGTTGAGGTGACATATGCACTATCAGAGTATATTGTTACTCTTTCCTCATTGCTTTCCTCTAAAGCTATGATCAGTGCCACCAACTCTGCTGCTTGTGCTGAGTATTGTTGGGGTAATCTAACACATTTGACCGGAACGTATGTCCAATCCTCCCTCAATCGTATTACAGCAGCTCCAGTTCTCCTCACACCATCACTTTGGTCAATTGTTGATGACCCTTCAATGTATAACACCTCAGCCCCCTGTAGGGCATTTTCTTCTACCTTTCTAGTGGATGAGAAAAATTAAATTGCATGTGTACAATTGTGTAAATATTCTCCTTCGGCCATTTCTTCTGCTATGAACTGCGCAGGGTTGACATTGCTACACCTTATTATTTTCAATTCAGGTCTAGAGAGAATAATTTCATACCCTGTTGCTCTCTGAGTCGTCAGTGTGGATTTTGGTTTGTTTAATATCGCAAAGAGGGCATGTGCCACGTATAGTGTCGTGGAGCATCCCATAGTAATGGATGATGATTTTTCTATTGCAAAAGCTGCTTCAGCCAAGTGGTGTTCCGCCGGAAAGTGTCCCATCATTACTGGATCCAAATGGCCGCTTTAAAATGCTATTGGTTTGTGTCCCATGCTTGTCTTTTGTGTTAGCACTGCCTTCATTACTTCACCATCGCAATTTGAGAATATGTAGAACTCATCATCATAGTTAGGGGTACCTAGAACCGTGCCGTTGAAATGGCCTGTTTTAGTTCATTAAATGCATCCATTTAATGAACTCTTGTCCATCCCAACTTGCTCACCCCCTCTGTGCCTCTTTGAGAGAGCCTCTAATAGGGGTCCTATGTGTGTGCAGTAGTCGAAAACCCATGCTCTTCAATAGTTGCATAGGCCAAGAAATTGTTGCAGTCTCTTATTCTTATCGTTTGTGGCTGTGGTGTGTTCCTTATTGCTTGTGCACTTTGTGGAGCAATGTTCCTATCGTTTTGTGAAATTATCTGCCCGATGTATAGTACTTGCTCCTGACAGTACTGCTGTTTCTCCTTGTCAACCTTGTATCCTTTCTCAGCCAGCACTGTGAGCATTTTTACAGAGTCCCTCCTGCACTTTTCCTCAGTGGTGCTGTAGATGATGATATCATCCACATACTGCAGCACTGTGGTCTCCAGGTCGATGTTTGTAGGTCCATTTGTATTACTGTGTTAAAGATGGATTGTGACTCGCAATACCCTTGGGGTAGCCTAGTGTTTTTCCATTTTATGTTGCAGTATGTGAAATGTGTTACATCTTGTGAGTCAGGGTGCAGTAGTATTGAGAAGAGTGCATTTTTTAGGTCAATCACGGTCAACCGTGATGCCTCTGCTGCTATTCCGCACAGTATCATGGCTGGGTTAGCTGCTATCGGGTACTCTGCCTCAACAATGTGGTTAAGAGGTCTTAAATCGTGTATGAAATGCCAAGACCCTCCTTTTGCCTTGCGCACTGGGTATACCACAGTGTTGCATGGTGATTCTGATGGTAACAATATTCCTCTTTCCACTAGGGCACTTATTGTTTCATAAATACCTTCATCAGCTTCTTTGGACGGTGGGTACTGCTTCACCCTTGGCAGCATTGCTCCCTTTTTTAGCTTTATTTTTACCCCTCCAATGCTTTCTATGCATCCCACATAATAGGGACTAGTAGTCCATAGTGATGCGGGCACAGCTGCTAAGTCTTCCTCGTACAAGTCTGATTGTGCGGGGACGGGCACCTTTAGTGCCATTGCCATTTTCTGGGCTACTTCCTTCTACGTCACTCTCAACCAAACGTAGACGTTCATCTGGAACACCATCTCCCCATCTCCTACTTCATCAGAGAACAGTTCCTCGTCTGACACCTCTGTCAGCATGCATCCTTCAGCCAACGCTATTAGTGCCCTCCACGCTTTCCCTTCCCCGTCCTGGGCATGGACAGCAATGTAGTCTTTTGTTGCCACAATACTCTGATATCCACTGATATTATTGCCCCTTCCTCCTCACTAGTGGGCATTTCTGGTCTGAAGATGTATGCTGCCGGTCTCCTCCACACCTTACCCTCAATTCTCAGTAGCCATGCTATTGCCATGTCTGTTCCGTATTGGAAGATGTCCCTATCCACTGATTCTGCCCTTGCCAATGTCTTGCCACAGTAAGCCTGAAGTATGTGTCATGTGCGGAGCATGTGCATGCCTGGTCTTGAGCATATTATTCCCTTGTCAGTGAAAGATATAGTCATGTTCAATCTGCTCATGATGTCTCTCCCTAGTATATTTACTGGTGATTGTTTTGAGTATAACAGTGGCAGAGATAGGTTGTGATCTCTGACAGATAAGGAGATGTTATCAGTAAAAAGAACCAGCCCACGAGCTCCAGAGAATCCTTAGTGTGCATGGCATCGCCTGCCAAGTTGAACTTCCCTTCCCTAATACAGGATTTAGTGCCCCCCGTGTCAACTAGGAAAGAAAATGTTTTGTCACCTATCGCCAGCTTTATGCGTGGTTCCTCCGCGGGGTTAGGTGTTACCAACAGGATGGGACACAACAAGGACGTCTGTGGGCTGTCCTTTGGGGGTACAATGATTGCATGTTCCCTGTGTATGGGTTGTGACCCAGTATCTTCACCTTCCCCATTTGCATCTGTGGTATTGGTGTGTCCATAGGTGGTTGTGTGGTGTCTTGCATTTGTGTGAGCTGTGGTACAGTTTGGATGTGTTGTTGTGCCATCGTCAATTGTTGTTGTATTTGGTGTTGGGCTGGTTGGTGCTGGATTTGTTGTGCAGTGGGCGTCACATACATTTGATGCTGTGGTTGTTGTGGCACTTGTTGTGTCAGTCCCTCTTGCTGTTGCATGTGTGCTTCGCCCATTTGTGGTAGCTTTTGTTGTTGGTAGTAATTTTGTCCCCTGATGTAACCCTATTGCCCTTGCTCTCCCCATCCTGCTTGTGTCTGCCTTACCCTGCATGTGCGTGATATGTGTCCTACTAGTCCAGCACATTGGTGGCTCTCATGCTCGCCCGGTGTATCCTCTAGCATTGTCTAAATACCCCTGCTGTCCGTATTGGTTAAACCCTCGGAACCCTCCCCCTGACTGGTGTGCAGCTGGCCCATATCCCCTCCCTCTTGTTAGCCCAACCCTCCCTCTGTAGTTGGTTGTGTAGCCATTACCCAGTGACATGTATCCACCCCCCATTAGTGGTGGGTATATGTGTTGGGCTGTGCATGGTTGTGGTGGTGGAAATTGCTGTGTTATAATTGGTACATGCTGTGACAGTGTTGCTGGTGGTTGTGACTGCTGTGCAGCGGCTGGTGTCGATGGGGCAGAGCTTGTTATCAGTGCACCTTCCATGGCATATTTTGAAAATTTCTTCTGAACCAGTTTTGCTTCATCTGCCTTTCTATCTTCTTCTTTCTGTTTCATCTTTTCTTGCCATAACCTACATTGATGTACTATCGTCAGCTGTATTTCTGGCCATGCTTTTGCTTCCATTTCTACCAATTTTTTCAACTGCCTCTGTACTGGTTCTGGAAGCCCCTGTATCAGTATGTGATAAAAAATTGCTAAAGTTTTGTCCCATGGCTTGCGCGTTTCCAGGCGCCACTTCTCCTGAATTTCCTGGATGTAATTAACAGGGTCCTCATTCTCAAGCATTTTGTGTGACGTTATTGCCGCTATGTCTGAGGTATCTGTATATTGTACTCTCAGCGGTTGCCATAGTGCGTGTCTACAATTTGCAAATGGTACCCCGTCATGTGAAGTGTTGCTGATGATCACCACTTGGAATCCCCCCTCTTCCAAATGTCATCTGCTGCATCACCCAATATGGAAATTAATAACCCCTTGACATCTCCAACTGCTAACTTGTGTCCTGCAGTTAGCTTCTTCATTTCATATATCGATTTTCCCGCCCCTCCGATTAAAGATGGTAGTCTGCATTTAATATTCTCTTTGTCTGCATGCTTCCATGGGACATATTGTGGCCTTGCACCCCCTCTCTCTAATAACGGCATTTGTGTGTATTCTCTTATCTCCTCTGGTGTGGGTCGATGTGGTGATGTGTGTGTGTGTGTACTCACTCTCCTCTTCATGTCAGAAAATTCCTCGATAAAATCAGTAAGGTGTTGTGCAAGCTGTGTGTCGCCTATGCTCTTATGACCTCTCCGTTGGCCCGCCTGGTCCGTGTTGTGTGTGGTGGCTGGTACCTCATTCGGCATACTGGGAGGTCTCTAAGTCTGTTGACATATGGCGTGTGCTGGGCTGGTGGCGTCATTGGTTGTAGTGTCCCTTCCCTTTGTAATGTTTTGCCCTGCTGTCCTATCATTTCTTCTTCCTTTGCCTGCACTCCCATGATGACCCACAGCCTGTGTGTGTGATGTATAGTTTACTTAGCCCTTCTCCACTCCCATCACTCTGTCCTCCGCAAGATCCCTCCTTCTCCTCACTACAAAAGCTGTCTGAGAATGTTAATTTTGTGCGTGTGTGTGCTCCTCCCATTGTTACAGTTTCCAAATCTATATCTGTGTACTCACCTGTCCCCTCCGTGTCTCCCCGTACTTGTGGTGTCGCTACCTCTTTACTACTACATTCATTGATCTTACTCCTAGGTGCTTGGCTAGTTCCTCTTAGCCCTTGATTGCTTTTTTGTCTCCTTCATTTTCTAACTCTGTTCTCGCCCTGCGAAGTTCGTTCATTATCGCATCACTTACCTGTCCTAGCACCCTTGCATCTCTGTCCCTATCGTTCCACGTGCTGCCCTCTTTTGCCAATATACTCTCTATTATTCTCCCTTCCTCGTACTTCCGTGCACTCTCTGATATCATTTTCTTTTTCCATAGTGTCATCTCCTTGTCCTTCTCTTCCCGTTCCTCTTCTTTCCTCCTGATCTCCCGTTGCTCCATACGTGCTATCCTCTCAGCAATCCCCCTTGCGCGATCCTCTTCCTTTTTTCTTCTCTCTTCTTCTTGCTGGTTTGATTCTGCTTGCGCTTCCTGTCCTACTTGCATCCTCACCTTCCTCTCCCGCTCCCTTTGCTCGAGTTGTCTAATCAATACACTTTGCGCCTCTCTTAGATCAGCTAGTTTTGCCTCCAACACCACATCTTCTTCCTCCATCATGTTTCCCTCCCCCCTGGTACTTACCTTGCTCCCCTTCTGGGTGTATCCTATCTCCTCCTTATCTACCTTTTTTATCACCTCTTCTTCTTCTCCTGTTAACGTCCCCCAAAGTTTCAATAACACCTGTGCTGCTATGCAATCGTCTGGTCCTATACTCGCCAAATCTATTTGGGTCTGTTTTATGCTACCAGAGCTCTTCTGTGCCTGTTTGGTGTCTACTGTACTCCCTGTACCTGACTCTTTTTGGTAGTGATCTTCTTGTGTGTACGGAGGTGGGCTGAATGTAGGGTTTAAGTATCCCTCACCGGCTGTTGACTGGGGTCGTGCTGCTTCTCTCAATTCTCTCATTGGGTAAAAAACCCTCAGTCTCTTTCTTTACCTCCTTTATTGGGTATGACCGCTCTGCCTCCTCCTCGCTCTCCTCAGCGCTCTGTGCTGCGTCGCTGGGAGGAGGAGGAGGAGCCGTGGGCGCACTACAACCTTCCCCTTCACACACCTCCTCTTCTTTACCTCCTGCATGCTCATCATCCCCGGGCTATACCCCTGAAACATCCACCAGAGGTCGAAAACCTCTAAGTGGGTTGCCAATTTCTTCCCCTTGTATGTGTTGTGTAGATACGCTAACAGTGAATGTTGTGCTTCCATTCTAAAACTCCCGTTGGGTGGCCACAGCATCCTTATCTTCTCGTATGTCCCTATGGTCCAGTCAATACTGTATTTTACTATTTTGTCTCTGTGCGGTGGTAGTGTTGTGCAGATGTGCTGGAGTGGTGTCGTTAATGTGTGGAACCCTTTGTCGGCTCCTAACCCATAATATGAGGACATTTTCAAATATGCAGATGTATATTCCACCATTACCTGGCCCCGTAACTTGGGGACTTACGACTTTCTGCTGTAATGAAAGCAATATTGTTATTACAATACTTTTGTATTGTATATGGTTCCTTATTTCTGTAACAGTATGTGCTCGGACTGTGACAGCTGGAGCTGATCTTAGAACCCCACCTTTGATGCCTCTGAGCTGTTCTGCCCTAGGAGGTGAACTTTTCTGATGAAAATGCCTACCGTCACAGCCCATTTCAATGTCTCTACTGCTAGCCTGCATAGAGCCAGAGACCTTGTCCCTCCTTGTCTGTTGATGTGATACATTGCAGTGGAGCTGTCTGTTCTGATTAGGGCTACTTTGTTCCGTATCACGGGTTGAAAGGCTCTAAGAGCTACAGCTATGACTAAGAACTCTAGATAGTTTATGTGATGCTGTTTCTCGACATTGGACCACTTCCAGGGAATTGAATGAGACTTTAGAGTCCCCTCCCATCCCTCCATAGATGACGCTGTAGGGATAATCATTGAAAGAGGGGCTGGTTGGAAGGGAGCACTCATCATTACGTTGACCACCACAGTACAACTTCATATAGGATATTCGGGATGGCTTAACTGTCTGCATGGTTTCCTGTTTCCTGGTCGCAAGAGCTTGGTATCTGCATCTGAATAGCTCTCATTTTGAGTCCGGCTAGGCGAACCATGAGAACACATTAATCCAGAAGTTCCAATAGATGCTGTTACCACCAATATGAGGTGGAAGGCCTTGAGAGAACATGTTTGATGGCTGCTCGAATGTCTGCAAACCTCCCCGAGATGAGAAACATTATTTTGGCAAGCATGCCCCATCGTATCCCTAGGAATATCAGATTCTGGGTGGGACACAGCTCTGCCTTGTTTTGATTTATGGAAGCAAATATTCACTCTCTTTGGAGAACTGGACCTGATTAGCTAGTCGTCCAAGTAGGGGTACACATGATGCCCCTCCTGTCTGAGGAGGGATGCTACCTCATTCAAAATTATTGTGAAAACTCGAGGGGCCGAGTTTAGAACAAACGGTTGATCTTTGTATTGACAGTGGTGGCCTACAATGCTGAAAACAATCATCTGTCTGCGTGGATGCCAAATTCGGAAATGTAAGTAAGCATCCTTCAGGTCCAGGGAGCACATCCATTCTTCCTTGCAGAGAGCCTCTGCAATATGAGCTGGCGTTACAACCTTCAACTTCTCCATTGGAAGAAAAAGATGGAGGTACGATATATCTAGGACTACTTACAGGCCCAACTTGTTTTTCTTTTGGATCACGAAGAACCTCGCATAGAAGCCCTGTTACCTGATAAGAAGAGGAACTGGTTTCACCACTTGATCCTGCACCAACCTCATGACTTCTTTGAGAAGCGCTGGAGAACCAATTTGAATGGGGGGGAAGTCGAAAACCCTTTGAAACTACAGATAGTAGCCAGGGGTATTGAAAAAGATGCCACCTGTGAAGCACATGTAGAGGCAGTCTGCCCCCCACTGGGGTATCATGGACCCAGACACTTGTCTCATTATTTTTTCTGAGGCTTGTGAGGAGGAGGAGGGGGTGGGAAGAAACCTTTAGGGCCTGTGCACTGTTGATTCCTGCAATGAGTGCTTGGGGAACACCAGGTTGCCTGACTCTCCTGTCCTGAAACCACCTGAAGCTGCCAAATGATTGTGGCCTTTGATCTGTTTTTGCTTGACCTTGTGAGAAACTCTTAGAAGCCAGTTCAGAAAGTATGGCTAATGACTTAGGTGTTTGGGTACTCATTTTTGTTTGTGAGTTCTTCATCAGTTGAAGAATTAATCGCTGATCGACAATCACATATCGCTTCAATCATACCACCTCCCAGGGACCCAAAATTCGGTGGCAGACAGTCTCAGCAGATCAACCATGCAATGTCACTAATGGGAACTGAACTATTCACAACTCTGGAAAGTGTTTACACGATGGTTGCAACCGCAGATGGATTTATTTGTATTCAGACACAACAAAAAGTACTTTGCAAGCAGGATTCTCCAACAGGGTTTGATGGGGGACGCCTTCTCTAGATTGTGCTACGGCCTATTCACCTATGCGTTTCCTCCAATTCTGGTGATTCTCAGATGATGAGAACTTATCCAGAACTTATCCATGCCGCCTCATTCTGATAGCGCCATGCTAACCATGCTATTCAGATCTAGTCCAGATGTCAGAAGACCACCCAATGCAGCTACAGGTAACACCCAACTTACTATCTAAGGAAGTGGGGAGTATACTACACATGCCCCACAGTCACTGAAACTATCAGCTGGGCTCCTGGCTTCTCTGGATTTGGGCACCTAGAGGTGCCGGAAGAATTAAGATAATTCTACGAGCAGCAAGAGCAACCTCAATCAACCACTCCTAAAATTCGAATGGAAGTGGTTCTGTGCATGGTGTGCAAAACAGGGCCTACAACCACTGAGAATGCACCCAGACCATCTCCTTCCATACCTCTTATCCTTAGCACAGAGTGTCCTTTCCCATTCCTATATTAGGATACAACTAGCAGCCAAATACAGGCACAACAGGAGGAGGGACACTGCACCACTATTCAGTGACAGGCACTTTAAGTACTTTATGAGAGGCCTGTTTCGTTTGCTTCCACCTACCAGGAGATCACCTGCTGAATGGAGTCTAAACCCAGTACTTGCAGGCCTCATGAGGGCACATGTTGAACCCTTAGCTACAGCAAATTTCCAATACGTTTCTTGGGAAGTGGAATCTTTGGTAGCTATCACCTCATCAAGGAGAGTGTCAGAAATACAAGCACTAGCAGTGAACAAACCATATTTACGTTTCGGAAGGGATGGGGTGGTGCTAAAAACAAACCACTGCTTCATCCCTAAAGTACCAACAGACTTTCACTTGAACTCTACCATCATAATGCCAACTTTATTCAAAACGCCAAGTCACTGACAGAGATTGCACTGCACTCCCTGGATGTAAATAGAGCAATAAAGTATTATTTGGACAGAACAAGACCTTCAGGGACTCTACAAAACTGTAGCCATTGGCCCTTCCATAAAGGAAAGAAAATCTCAAAGCAGCGGTGATCCAGACGGATCTCTTCTGCAATTTCCCTCTGTCATAAAAATGCAAATAAGCCGTTGATGGGCAAGATCCGAGCCCATTCCTCTAGGGCCACAGCAGCGTCTGCGACACTTTGGGGAGGAATCCCGCTGATGGCCCTATGTCGAGCTGCCAAGTGGACAGTAACCCGCGCATTCACCTAACACTACTGCTTGGAAGGACACAAGAATGGGGAGAGCCATCTGCAGCTCCTTTTCCATTAAAGTAGACTTTTATCCGTGTCGCTTCCACCATATAAAAAGTGCTGCTATATATTCTGCATTCAGGGTTTTAACCCTGAAGGCTCAACAAAGGAGGTGTGGGCTTCACCTCAGCCCCATCCTGTGACCTAGCAGAGAAATCAAATTAGGACACCACATTAATCATCAGAGCTTAGTAAGAACGGTTCCATACCTAGGGCCCAATTACGAATACTGCTATATATTCTATTCATAACATGTGAATCTAGGAAAGATCAAATGCTGGAGGAGGAGCAATTTTCTTACCTGTATCTCCAGTTCTCCAGCATTGGTATCTTTCATAGTTTCACCTGTGCCCTCCGTCCTCCCCAGGTGTTAAAGCCCTATTCTCAGATATTGATGAAAGTCAGCACTTGCCTGTTAGAATCTGAACATGGCTTCCAGGGAATGGGCTTTCTATTTGACATCCCATTGGCTAAGACCAAAATCACACATAAGGATTAGGATAGGCTACAAAACACACCTGTTGTTTCCTTTAAGTAAAAGTAGGAAGTGTGTAACCAAGGATTCCCAGCCTGGCGATAGGCAATCTATGAAAGATACCAATGCTGGAGAACTCGATTTACAGGTAAGAAATGTACCCCTTATATCGCATTTTATGTTTTTATTCTACTTTTTCAATAGGTAAACACAATAATACAGTAAAAAACACATAGCCAATTGATAAGACATTGGTGGAAGTTGTATTCAAATCTACTTCTCACTCGTGGGCCATTACCTATCTGCTTCACAACCAACACAATTAGAGTTAACACATCCTCTTACATTACCATGTGCATGACACTCTGCAAGAGCTTAACATTCCCGTATCAGTGGGCCACCTTCACTCCACAGACACTAATACCCCAAAAATAAAGGTACAAAATGAAAGGAAAAAAGGTGGCCTAAATTACAGCGCACATTGCAATTTAGAGACATCAATATAATATGCAGTGCTAATAAGTGGTGGGGAGTTGCCTTGGGGCAAAGCCAAACTCAATATTCAAATGAATTAAATAAAAAAGATGAAACTGTTTGTAATTATTTGTACTTTTTCAAAACCAAAAGTCAAAACAATTAAGAAAGGTAGCTTAAAAACCGTCGCTGTTTAGCTGGATTTGAAACATCCAAGCTCTGTTACAAATGTCCATGACTAAAGCCATGTGCCATTGACTTCCTAAGACGATTCAATGCACACTAATACTTATGAATTGAACATCGCACAACTGCATTTCGACAGACAATGGCAAACAGTGTGGCGGGAGTGAGCATGTTCCTAATGGTCCTTGGCCTCCTATCAGTGATGTTATCCCTGATGTAAGACTAGAGCCACACCACACCCACGAGAAGAGTGGGCATGTGTGATGTGCTCATGCTCGTCCGTGTGCATGGCAGTATGATTTTGGTGTATCACCACATTGTGGCAAATTCACAGATATTACGTGACTTTTGGTGTACGTGTATCAACCTGGAGAACATCAGAACAGAAATGTGTGAGGTGGCTTGCAGAGAAGAGGGATATCGCATATCAACAGCATATTGCTAACCATCAAGATTGTAAATGGCTCTGTCAGGTTCTGAAGTACAGTTTTAAACATAACTAGGTTTATAATTACACGAATAACATGATATATAATGCAGTGGTCAAGTGTATGAAAAGAAATAGTGGAGCTATGTTCCCTGCTGGCCTGCCCTGCTACCCACAAACCCCATCACCATACGACCTCCCTGGCACAAAACAAGACCACAAACACATGTGCCTGCTGTTTAATTTGCAGTGCACTGAAGTGCACGTTTCAACTGCTTCTCGCACTTTTATTTTTTCCGAAATGCTGCCTGGGTACGAACCTCTTTAAGGTTTCCGCGTCTGTTCAACTTCATGTAGGGCAGACCGCTAAAACATCTCTCTTAATATTGTTAAATTACAGATTAGGAAACATTACACTCTTCAAGGCACAGACACAGGCTATTATTCTGGCTGGTCTTATATTTGAAAAATGAAGAAAAACAAATGGAGAGACTACTATTGTTGAAGATTTTTTTTTAAATGCACGAATACCGCTGGAAATTATTTTCCACATATATTTGTGGCACTGAACCTATGATGCCCTTTTAATGATAATACTTTTAAGACAATACTTGTCTCAGAAACTCTTACATAATTTGTTGAATTTTTATTAACTGTTGTCAGCAGAAAATGGTAAGAGAGTTTATTGACGTTTTCCCTGTCGTAACTCATTGCAAGGAGCAAATTAACTACACGCACTAGGATTATGAATTGAATCGATACATTCTCAGAAAACATGTTGTTTTCTTTTACAGAAAATCGTTAGCAATCATAGACCAGCATAAATGTAATATTTATAAAACATTTTAGTGGTTACGCTTTTCATGCTTCATCAACACAAAACACAATTTGTAACTGAAGACAAGACCAATTTAAAAGTTTGAGGACTGGTAGAGAACAATCTCTGAAAGCACGTGTAAATCATTTCTAAACTGCCTGAATTTTTTTGATGCAATCAAAATAATGCAATCACTAGTACCAACATATGTTCAAAAACAATATTTTGAAAATGTTGCCATTATCTTTTCCATTTGCCATCAGAAACCTAAAGTTTTTTAAAATAAAAACAACTGTGAATGGATTCTGCATTATTAAATGTGTGCCTGTAGATCAGCCTCACTTTTATAAAAAGGGTCTGTGCCTTAAAAAGTGGTGTCATTGGTTTCTACATAGGTGGTCTTTGGGGTGTGTAAGTGAATCACTAATATCCAAATATAGAAACCTGCATTGACCTTCTGATGTGAGTGCCTACCAACCAACTGGAAGCTGTTAGGCAACATGGCAATCTTTCTGGAATTGATTTAAATACAGCAGAGACATTTGTACATGTCATGCTGACGAACTATGATCATGTACTGTTCTTTTAATTCCTACAGCTTTTTAAAGGGAATCATTAAAATGTAATATACATATATTATAGTGTGGCGAGTTAAGCTGAGTATCAAGTTCCATAGAAAACCCCAAAATTGAATTGCTAAATAACTTTTGACTTGCATGACAGATTTGGCCCCAAAGGCCATGGCTAGCGGTCCTGAAGCAACCTATCGGTGCAACATGTACAGTTGACACGGCTGAAGGTGATTGCGAGGTGGGCCCCAAAGAAACCTATTGGTGCAACATGTACATTGGCAACAGCCGAAGGCCATGGCTAGTGGGCCCGAATAAACTTTAGTATAACAAAACCCTTGAAATTCTGTGAAAAAACGTTTGTTAGGAGAGAGTTAAGGTGATCATATTTAATGTAAATAATATATAGCAAAACCTTTGAAATTCAGTGAAAAAAAACTTTGATAAGGGGTACGTTGATCCAATTTAACAAAGCAAAACCACTGAAATTCAGCAATCGCATTTCAAGCAAGTCCAGTTTAACTATCCCCCATGGTTGTGCAGCATATGAAGACAATGATGGCATCACCGATGACATCATGGGTGACATCACTAAGGAAATACTACATGACATCACTGATCACAGCATTGATGGCGTCACTAGTTACATCATGCATGACCTCACTGATTTCATTAATTACATTTTGAAATATGACAACTCTGTTTTTTAACACAACATATATGTACATATGTTATACCTACACAGTACAATGCAATCTGCCCTTGTTTCTTTAAATGTAACACACTATACAATTGTATGTACGTAGATACATTATTACGAGGAAGAATACTATGTAAGCATGTATATACTTTGGAAGGTAATCTGTTATATTGGAGAAAAAAAATCATATTTTATTTTCAAAAGAAATTACTAAAAATATTAGTAATACCATTGCTAAGTCTATAATTAAATATTTACTTTCTATTCTTAATTTCTCTTCTATAAATGTAATTATGTAGTATAAGTCACTGATGTGTTTTGCATATTACCCAAACTTCGAATTCTTAGATTATCTATTAGCACAATGCACACGGGTACCTACTTTCTTTTGTATGTGATTATTTTTTTTTATAGACTAAATGGAGAAAAAATGTTGGTCATGTCTACAACCCAAACCGCTGGACGATTTTCACCAAATTTGCGGCAGGAGTGGCGGCTTGGTCCTTTGTAAATTTGGTAAAAATCTGTCCAGTATTTTTTTTTTAAATGACCAAAAGGTATGTCTCAAATAATTAGTGATATCTATGTCTGCTCTGTGGACACACTTCCTGTTCGCTCCGCGGACAGGACACTGATTGGCTAATTGGCTTACGTCATGTCTGCAGACACGTGATGTGTTCGCTGATTGGTTAGGGTAAAGCGTGAGGTGCGTCACCTTGTTTCGATGTGCCCACCATATTGGATCCGCGGACATTGCGGTGTGGAAGTGAGCATAAATCCAATTTTGGGGCGTGTGTTGGTGTGTAGGAGTGCTTGGAGAGGGTGGGGGGAGTAAGAGATTGGTCAAATGCTGTATTTGTTTAGGTGGGAGAAGGCCTTGATGTGTTTGCGGTGTCCGCAGTCACTGCGGTTGTCCGCAGACATACTAAACACTGGGCGCACTACTGGCTATTCTACTTTAGTATGATGGTGGTTTTGGGTCGATAGTGGAGCACTGGTTGTAATTATTTTTAGAATGTTAATTGAAGTGGATAGGTTTTGAGGTGGATGTGTTATGTTTTTGGGTTGTGGTTATTTGGTAGGTGTTTGCTTCTATGGGTGTGTTATGCTGCGGTGGTTATGGCCAAGGCAGTCCCTGGCCACAACCACCACAGCATAACACACCCATGCTACCAAACATTTTGACTGTGGTATGTGGGCTGCTTAGGGGATATGTTTTCAAAAAGGTGTGTACTGATTGGCAGTAGTTTAATAGTGTTTATAGGATAGTGAGATGATGTGTGTTAGTTTGTTGGATTGTGTTAAAAAAAAGGTAGCATGCGCTCCTCTCCAGAAAGAACATGGCATGATAACCTGTTCTGAGATGAGAGTTTGCAGCACACACTGTTTGCTCACTGTACCTTTCACAGATGGGAAATATCCATTTGCATATCAGTCTTTGTCCCGCCAACATGGGCAGTCTAGCACCGAAATGCTATGGCAATTCCTCTCTGAACAAGATTACCAAAAGCAACCCCATACACGTGTTTTAGCCTTGTTGGACTACATCAGTGAGGTGAAGCTTTGTCTTTCTGAGCACAGTGAGCAGGGAGTCGACGTCTGGTTGCCCCCAGGTAACTCTGGGTGACCAACCCCAAGTTCCTTGCAAACATTTCAAAAAAAGGTAGCAGGCACTCCTCTCCAGAAAGAACATGGCATGATAACCTGTTCTGAGATGAGAGTTTCTAGCACACGCTTTTTGCTCACTGTACCTTTCACAGATGGGAAATATCCATTTGCATATCAGTCTTTGCCCCGCCCACATGGGCAGTCCAGCACCGAAATGCTATGGCAGGTGACCAACCCCAAGTTCCTTGCAAAAATTTCAAAAAAAGGTAGCAATCGCTGGATTGTGTTCAGAATGTTGGTATTGAAAACTCTAGGCATTTTGGGTTGTACTTATTGGTGAGGTGTTCATTTGCATGGCTGTGTTATGTTGCAGCGTTTGTGAGTCTAATTATTATATACTTACTGTTTCCTTTGTTGAGGCTGTATGTAGAGTTTTGGCCGGGCCATGCAGTCAAGATTGTAGGGTTTGGCAATAAGCACTGCAGCATATGATACCCATTGAAGCAAACTTTTTGGATTGTGGTCTACGGTCAGGTGTTTGCTTGCATGGGTGTGTTATGCTGTGGTGTTTGTGAGTCCAATCATTATATGCTTACTTTTTTTACTTTTGTGGTTGTATGCAGTTTTTTTCATGACATGGGTAATTGGAGCAGACATTCTTTTTAAATCTCTGTGATAAAAGAAAAGATCATATGTTAGCGTAGGTAGTTCATAATAAGGTATTGCATTGCATACTAGACATTTCTGTATTTTGTTGACCCTCATAGTTAGTACTTTAGAAGTACTATAGTTCAAACCAGCATACTGTGCAATTTGCTCAGTTACTGTGTTTGTTTATTAAATCATTGGGTCTGTGGGAAAACAATCCATGCTGGATTTTAAAATAAAAACATTTCTATGCTCTCTGGAACATTTCACCAACAGAAGAACTCTTCCTATTTTAGACCCTTTTCCTAAGAAGACGCTTTGTGACTTTTGGCACAAGGCTCCCTCATCACAGAGATTGAACTTATAAAGTTAGGGTATATTTCTTGTGACTTGTTTCCACTTTACTGCACCACTACTTCCTTCCCTTTTGTTGAATTAGTTATTGGATGCAGTCCTAAGAACCTAAAGGAGACTGTATATATGTTTGTAATTGAGTGTTGTGTAATATCATCTACTTGTTTAATTTCTTAGTGTGTGTTTTGGGTCTAGAATCAATATAGTATTTTTGCACTTACCTATCTAAATTGAATTGCTGTGTGCTTCACTGTGTGGTGTCAATGTGGACCCTTGACCCCAATCACAGTCTCTTGAGAACAGCCTTGACTGTTCTCCACGCTTACCTTGGTTGGGTTTTGATTAACCACTCAGAGTTACCATTTTCACTATAAATAGTGGGGGCCCTCCTAAAATCTGTCCACCAGGCCAGATTCTAGAACTCCATTTTAACAACATGCACATAACTGTACATTAACATTTAAACCATAACAAACATTTACACACATATTATATTACAAAAGGGTGACTGCTGTAGACAACCTCCCTTTCTCAGTAATTTCCTGGCTGTGGTTTGGGTCTGCTCCATATGAAATGGGATGTGCTTCCCCAGTGTGGCTTTCTGTTGATGGTGGCCTCTCCACCATATGGGGGTGACTAAACACTGCCACAGCACTGCAACACACTTTCTTCTCTTCAGTGGCCCCCTTGCACTGATCCCCGCCATGACCTGCACCTATTCCTTCTTCTTTGGTGGCCTGTGCCCTGGAGCAATGCCCATGAACACTGCCATATTCGAGGTGCCTTATTTGCTTCAGGTGGTGTCTCTGTTACTCTGGGAGGCTGCCGTTGTCAACCACTGCGTCCCGGCACTGCCTTCGGCTTTGCGGCCCCACCCCTTCTCCATTGTCTCAAATTTATGTAGGGGAGGGGCTGCACACTTGCTGGCCTTAACCTGCATCTTCACTGGGGCATACTGCATCCTGACTTCGCTTTACTTGGGCTGCTCCAGCGGCCCAGGACTTGCCTTCACTCGGGTCCCTCTAGTGGCACAGGGCTTCCTGCCCCTCCTCCAGCATCACCTCCAGGGCCGCCTTGTTATACATGGCCCGGGAGGGCTTACCTTTCAGGGCCTGCCACAGCTGGCCACAGGGCAGGCCAACAGGAGCATGGCTGGGTTGCCTAGTATGGCCCAGACTGGATGGCTCTTCATTCTTCACCTCAGACCCCACCATGCATGCTGTCTAAGGCCTTTAGGGATAGGCAAATCTAGTCTAGCCTCTGGGTGGAGCGACATCACTTCACGCCCCCATGCAAATGATCAGGCAATGGGTGACCACTCTAGACTATGCTCCCCCTAGAGAGGCTACATTTCCTCTCTATGCTTCCTTCTCCTTCTCCAACCATTTTTGCTTCTGACGGTTCTTTTGTTTTGTTGTTGAATTGTCTCTGCCCAGCCCCCTTCGACATCAGGAAATGATATTCCTTATTTTTCTTTTTTCCACTACTTCCCTCAACATTCCATCCAGCACCATGGGCTGTGTCTTTATTTCTAGATTCCCTTAAGGGGCACGCCAGGCCCTATCTGCACTGTGGGCTACAGCACAGTTAGGTTTTAATTTGTTGACCTGCAGCAGCATCTTATATGTAGAGGTATTACTCTCTGTAAAAATAAGAGCATCCTGGTCATGTTGGTTCAGGGGAATCAGAATGCTCAAACCGAATCTCACTTCACTATGACTGAATTATTGATAGTGGAAGATAAAATGTGAAATATTCCTGAAGTTGACATGACAGCCACACCTCATATACATGCAAATGCAACAAAGTTAGGCTTTTGTCACTGGGTCTGCAGCCAGATGATAGACGTTACCTAGTAGTAACCCTTCACATCCCACATACATTAATGACATGTTGTAGCCACCTCAATGACATTTTAGTACATTTTGAGACTCGGCATTGGGTAAGGGTTGTAGATGTACACAGGTTACAAAATGATCCCAATCCTTTAGTCTTACAAATGATAATGTCACCACCATTTGAACATTTATATAGTACACAATTTGATCATTCTGAATTGGCTGTTTTACCGAAGAGGATAGGAGTCAAATAGGCAGACAACTCTTTAGATGCATTTCTTCCAATGATACATGAGGTTCTACTACCGTTTCTGTCAGAATTGTTTGAGAACATTTTGCAAAATGTTAACTGTGGCTATACTTATTGAGTTTTAATTAATATAGCACAACCTGATGTGACAAAACTGGAGACAGTTATTGCAAATATGGCTGGGCATGAGGACAAGTGGGTGGCTAGTTTGACAGGGAATGTAGGTAAAAAAGAGGTATCTCCTCTCTGCATTCAAATAAGTTAGTAGGAAGAATTTCAATGTCATGAGTGTATTGTAGCATGATTATAAAAAGACTGGTTACTACTAAAAGGAATGGGAGAGAGAATAAGAATCAGGCCAGGTTTCTATTTGTGGAGAAAGCTAAGGACTAGATGCTTTTCTCATCTGTTGTATCCGAGAGTCAGTTGCCCAGACAAATGGTATAGACCTTGTTTTCCAGCATCTAGTTGGCTCAATCGTTTGGCAACCTGTATAAGGGAAATAGTCTTGGGGCTGATGAGTCTGTAACATTTAGTATGATTCCCTGTGAAAATTGTACGGATGAGCCCTTGCTTTTTAAAAGAGCTGAAGTAGGATTAGCATTTAAAGGCCAGGGAATGGATTCCCTATTTATTACAAATTGTAATTAAGAAATCTGCATGGAGTCCTTCCAAGGACTTTGCTCGGTACCAAGATCGTCATGAGTTTCAAGAAAGTGAAGTAGGATGACCTGACTAATTACCACCCCATTTAACGTATAAATGACCTTGGATATATATCTGTGTAAGTGTTTTAGCACAAAGTTTGGAATGGAAGATGAACAGATTTGGTTAAATAGTATGGTTTACGAAGAAATGTTGGCACAATTGAGCAAGCTTTTAGGATCTGTTGATTGAAAAATATGTAATTTTGAAGAAAGGTACAATATTAATCAAATAAGGGTTCCCTCGAATTTGCAGCAAACAATTAAATGGCTACTGTGGTGAATCAGAGTGCCACGGTCCCCACAAGAGACTTACCCAGGACTGCCTTGTGGCAGTAGTAACACTACCCACTGGAGTGATACAGCGGCTGCAGTGGCGTAGCTCATGACGCATGGATGAACGAATGGGCATCCAATCCTTGGCATACCTCTGGTGGAATACCAGGAGCCCGGATGGCATTATGCTCCGCTCTGAGGGATAGAAGTCGATGAGAGAAGATGACAGAGAGAAAGACACTGCAGGACCTCGGAGGAAAGACCATAGTCTTTTTCTTTGAGAGAGCCAGTAGAAGTCCCAGATGTTTGGAACACCATAGAGCCTATGGTAAGACCGGGTTTCAAATCTCCATGGAGGGATCTGGGGAAATGTAAGGATGTACTTAAATCAATTTTTAAAAACTGAACCAAAGGACATGACAAACCATTTTTTTAAAGAGGCCCAGAATAACAGAAGAATAAAGAAAAGGAAATAAAGAATGTGAAAGTACAATAAAAGTAATAGACGCCCAAAGGGCAAATAGAAGGAGAGCCTAACACAGGAGGAACGTAGTGGAAACACCCTGCTAGCCAATCCTGTAAGCAGGGCTTTCCTCCAAATAGCAGCCTACAGGATGAGGAGGAGACTGGCTAAAAAAGCAGACAGCTCATTCTGAACTTGGTTCCCTGTACTTCTCTCCAGATGCTGCATGAAAAGGAGCTGTATCCTGCATGGAAGTTGCCTGAAGAGCCTGGAGGAAACTGATTCACCCAGGGGTGAGAAGGAGAGTACCCCTACATCCCCACCTAAGTCGGAAAGGGTGGATGAGCTGTTCTGCCTGAGAGTCCTAAGAAGATGCTACAGAGACTAGCTGACCCAGGGGGAACAAAAAGAGTACCCCTGCAGTTAATCTTTGCCAAAAGGATGGAAGAGCTGACCTGCCTGAGAAACCTGAAAAGAGGCTAAGGAGACTAGCTGGCACACAGGGAACAAGGAGAGTACCCCTGCAGCCCAACTAAGCCAAACGGGTGGAAGAGTTGATCTGCTTCAGAAGCCTGTGAAGAAGCTGAGGAAACTGATTAACCCAGGGGGAAGAAGAAAAGTACCCGTAGAGACAGAAAGGTGAAAGAGCTGACCCGCCTGAGAAGGCTGGGAAAAAGCTATGGCAAAACCTTGCTAAGATCCTTGTAGAGAGAGACCAGAACAAAATCAGGACCACTGAGGAGAAGAGGAGCAAAAACAAAGATCTCCTGAAGAGGAGAGGGACAGCAATGCAGGTCCCCTGAGGTTGTGAGGTGCAAAAGAAGATAGAGGGGGGGAAGGTAAAGAAGATAGATTCCAGAAGAAAAGTGGTGTCACACCGAGCGAGAGAGAGATGAGCAACTTGAAGGATAGAGATAGAGAACCAAAGTGCAGGACCCAGTTTATCCCTCACATAAGAGGCCCTGCACCTAGAAGACAACTACAGGTCCCAGGTTGATTGCTTTGCATATGTGGCCCTGTCTATTTGAGGCACCTGTTAGAGAAAACATCTTTTAAATTGTTGGACTTTTGTAATTTAGGGAAGGACTTTAAGTTAGATATTCTACACTCAATTATTTTCACCCAAGGGAAGGACTGTAAGTTTAGATTCATATTTGCCCCATTTGATTTAGCTATTATGACAACTCACTTTAAAGGAACGTTTAATTCAGGAAACCTTTATTTTAAGTCAAAGGATTGTGACAAGCGAGTTTATTTTAGGGGCTTTAGTACTTTGGGGCACCTTTTTACTTTATAGGTGAAATAAACCTTCAGTTTGCCTTATTCAAACAGGGATGGGCCTCTAAATCATTTACGTTTCAACACTTTGCTTTATTCTTTAACCACTGTTTCGGTTTACACCTACTTAATAAAGTACTTTCTTTAAGAAGACTCTCTGAGACCCTTCTGTTGACCAAGTTGTCACACTCCTCACACTGCACACTAGAATTACACAGTAGTGAGATGGAGCACAGAAAATGAAACTACACAGAACTTTTCCATTGACAAGGGGTCCAACAGTGGTTTCAGTTCATACAACGTTGATGTGGCCTTGGGAATTGGCAATCTTGATGCACATATCCCAAAGCCATAGTGACAGTGGTGGGGTAGTCTACTGTCGGTATATGGATTGGTTTACTTTTAAAGAGCACACAAGTGATTGCCCATAAAATGGGACTTGGCCTGGAATTGAATACTCTGTCTGAATTAAACATTTTCCTTTCTGGCTAAGAGTAAAGAAAGCAAAGGTGCTTGCAGTACACAGAAATGTGTTGAATATTCGTGGCAGTTTTTGTTGGAGCTCATGTAGAGTTGTCAACACATTTGGCGAGATATTGGTTACACTGTTTTGCCAACAAATAAAGCAGATATTGTTTCTATGGAAAGTTACCTGGCTAAGGAAGCTTATCATAACAGGGTGGTACAAGATATGTTCTCAATCTCTTACACAAATATATTTAGTGAATACATATTCCTTTACTCTTTAAGCCAATCTACCTAAAATTTAGGCTAGGGCTTCTCCCTTCAGGTGTGTGTAGAGGCTCTGGATCTGTAGATAATACACACTTGGGCCCAATGGGGAATTAGGAGTGTGAAAGTTGCTCTCTTGCCTTGCCAACTGACTTCCATCAGGTTATATATGAAGTAGCTGGTTTCATATTTAAATCATCAACAAGAAGGAAGAAATATTTAAACCTTCCAACCTAAAATGATGTTTTGGCGTGATTATGTTAATCCTATGTATATCAAGGAAGTTTGTTATTGTATGTAACAATGTAGAGTATGATAAATAGATGAATAGTAAATTAATAGAGAAACAATTTTGCATATTTGTCACTGATGACTTTGTATTTTTGACCTGATTACAATGAGGAACCACGACTCTGCAAGCATGCATTGTGCAATCCTGGGCACTAACTTCTGCAATTAAATTAAAACCTTTATTTGACATGTTTTGATGAATTCTAAGGTCAACCCGAGATAGGCCAATCTAGTGATGCTATAAGATTATTGCATACACAGTATCCACTTTTTTGCATTCTTGTCCCTCAATCATAGAATTGTATCTTTTTCCATTAGAGTGAATTTTACTGTGTTTTAAGGTTTTGTGTTTGATTTGCAGCTAAATAAGAATGTATACATTTGTATGGTTTATGCTATGTGCCAAAACAGATAAGATGCTGTGTAATTTTAGAAGTGTATACTGTGTGCAGATATTCTTTTGAAGCATTAATTACTTAGATGTATGAAATGTTGTATGATATTTACTTTGTGTTTGTACTTTTATGGCATTATGTCAATATAAAGCATTTGATTGTATTTACTAAACTGCGGCTGCGGAAATATGGGACATGAGCTTTTTTGCTTTATTTTTTTGTATGGTACGATAATTTAAATACATGTTTATCTTCTATTCTACTGTTCTTTCTATATTCTGTTGTCTATCATAGGATTTCTTTATTTTATGTCTCACTAACGTGTCTCACTAGGTAATAAAGATAGTGGAATTTGTGACAAGATCGAATTGGATTATGGTTCTTTGGGAACAAGGTTCTGGGGACAACAGTGATCCACCAGCCATGTTAAGATCTACCTGGAGGTGGTAAACAGGGATGTCACAAACCTACTCCACATTCCCCAAACCATTGGGAATCCTAGTAACAGATGTGTATGCTGCCTAACTTGCATACCGTTCATGGAAGAATATTGGATCAGAGCTCCCACCTGGACACAGACTTTGCCTCCCATCACTCACCAAGGGTCGACAAGCACCCAATACTCTAAGCCGGTAAAGCAAGTTGGAAGATTCCCCTTCCATAGCTGCTTCTATTAACCAGAGAGGGTGCCCTGATCTCCTCAAAAAAAGGGCCGGAGAGGTCCAATCACATTTGTGCAGTGGACCAATCTGCACTGTCCCAGCCCAACTATTATGGGTAGATTTAGGACTGGTTAGTGGGCATCAAACAGTGGTAGGTAAGCTGTTCATCGCAATGATACATATTCCTGACCTGTGTCAACCCCAGAACTTTTTTGCTTTACTTGTGGATTATTTGTACCTATACCTCAGTGAATGGGAACCTTTCTCCACACTCAGTCTTTTACTCTTTTTATGGGTGTCATTTTTAAGACTCTCTATAGTGTCTATTTAATGTATCCTCTTTTACAACTTGTGGCACATACTGCCTATTGTTGCTGGGTTGCCCTTGGGGCTCCCCTTTTAACTTTCTCTGGCTAGCCCTGTGAGAACTACAGTTCTCAAGGGTAGAAAGGATCTTTGGATCACTTTTACATTTTATTAGGTGAGACCAGCATCCCCCACCTTATGTGGAGTTCTGTGGAGATACAACGTATCCCCTTTCTCATTTTAACTGTAAGATTCATGTTACAGGGACAAGCTTACCTTTAATGGCTGGTGGCAGTGAACTTTTTTGACTAATTCGGTACACGTTTACCGCAGGCTGTTTCCACAGCCCCGCTAATGGAACCCATGGTGGCTCAATTTACCAAAATTGCCCCTGTCTTCTTTTTCCGTCATTTCAGTGTACCTTGTCCTTTCTTGTTCCTTTTCCTTATCTCCAGGGTGGGAAAATCCTTTGAGTCAGTTTTGTCTTTAGTGGAAATCCTGTGGATTCCCCGTCCAGGCCCCAGAGTGTCTTTGAAGGAAGGAAGTGAGGTAGGAGTCAAAAACTCAGCAGCCCTTTCTCTTCCAGCCTGGCTGTGAGAATCCAGTTCAAACGGAGAGGCTGGCTGTCGTGAAAGGACTGCTAACCCTCCAAGTGTGAATGCTACATGGGTGTTTGGTTTGCTGGGTTCCTGCATACAAGTGTGATCCTAGAATCTGAAGAAGTAGTCGACCACTGCACCCAAAACCGAAGAGGTTGATGAATAAAACGTGCCTGAGACTATTTCCAGCGACTGGACAGTCTGCTGTGTAACCAGAGCCTGCAGTTACCGTTTCTTCCAATCAACCTGGGGACTCCGAAAATGATGACCCTGACCCAGAGCCTGATGAGACCCACTGTACTCAACAAGACTTGCATTTTGAGCCATACCATGTTGTGCTGCGACCTGGTGGGGCTGTAATACCCCAATACCCTGGGACCTCGAGCCATTGTTTGGTGCACAGTCTTCCAAATTCCAAATCTTACTGAAACTTTGTGGACATCCTGCTAGAACTCCAGAGACTTGAACTGAGTCCAACAAGTCTCCTCACCAGAGTGCAGGACCTTGCAAACTACGAGAATCCGACCAGCTATATTCAGTCTTCTTCTGGCCACAAAGAAGCTCTTGCATGGAGCCTTCCCCATTGATTCCTGCTGAAACCAATCCAGGGTCCTGCCTTCTGTCTTCACAATAAGGAATTTGGCATCTGGGTTTTTGGCTGCTGATTCTGAAGTTCTCCTGCTGCAAACTATTGTGCTGAGTACTGTGTTGACTTGGGTATTACTTGCTTTAAGTCTCTTGTGATTCCTGTGTAGCTTTGGGGTGTTTTCTGCAATTGGAAGTCCTCTCGTCTAGTTCAGCCAGGCCCCTGCTGAAATCCTCCTATGGTGTCTTCCCTGAAGCCCCTGGACCCTCAACTAACTTTGAAAGTGTAATGTGTACTTCTTTGAGCAGTCTTCCTCAGGAACTCTGACTTTACCGGCAACTGATCCCTATTTCACCTGCCTACAGCTGGCCCCTGACCACTAGGGTCCCTCTTCTGCCTCTGAGAGAACTCATGTCATAGAAAAGGGAAGCGATGGATAAGAAAAGGGGTCTGACTTGAAAAGTAAAACAAGTGTTGAAAAGTGTACTTTCTTGTAACATAGTTAGTTGGTAACTGCCCCCTGAGATTGAGCAGTTACAAAAGTTCTTACTTACCTTGAAAGTGTTCTGTCACTTGTAAAAGTATATGTAAGGTTATTTTACTTACCTTGGACATGTTCTGCCATTCTGAAAAGTATAAAGTCTTACTTTCCTTAGAAACTGTCTCGCCATTCTAAAAGAAAGTAGATAGAAGGTTAATTTACTCACCTGTGAATTGGTTCCCCCTTTTCCCAAAAGAAATGCTTTTGGTTCCACTGCACTATTCCTGTTAATATATAAATGTATGATTGTCCCTAATTGGCTCTTGCTTTCCCTGACTTGTTGTTAGCCTGTACAGCATAAGTCTGCCTTAGGTTCTACTGATCCTTAAGTTGCTGAAAGCTCCTTTGAAAAGTACATAGGTTTTAACTGTCTAGAATAGCTGTGTGCCAAACTTGAAAAGTGTTCTTTAGGTGTAGCTGACCTTAGTATGCATGGTGCCATCCTCAATTAGTGTAAAAGGTTCTTAATGATCTTAAACTGTGTTCCACTGAGCTGAAAGGTAAGTGTAATTGTATAGTCCATCCCATGGTCCAACTCCCATAGAATAACTGTATTATCCTGAATCAGAGTTATCGGTTTTTTTTACTGCTGCTAGAATAAGTATTCCACTCTTCTGAAAAGTATATTGTCCAGCTGGTTTACTATTTGATTTATTTGCTAAGCATCACAGTACAACTGCTAGAGTCTACTAACCTGTATTACAGAAAGTAATCTAAAAATTAACTATTCGTTTTTACTCCCCAAGAATAGGTGTGACCTATACTGAATGTGTATGAAAAGGTTTGATTTACCGTTTAAATAAGGTCTATGCTTTAGTCTGTGTACTTAAAGCATCATCTTGTGGTTTTTATAATGTATTTATATGATCTGCAATTGTACTTATTTCCCTGAAGATGTATCTGGGCCTACTTGTATTTAAATAAACCATTTATTTTTTACAATACATAGTGTTTCAGTGTTTCTTTTGACCAGATTTGTATTACAATGTCTGTGTACTCATTCTACAGTCCTCGCTCCCTCCTAAAATAAGCCTGGCTGCTCTGTCTACGCTACCATATACTCAGGTGGTACAGCCTTATACTAAGAGTGGAGTTACTTACTGTCGGACTTAAATGGTTTTACTAAGCCCTCGGTTTGACTTCAGAAAAACTGTCTTAGCAATCAGCAAACCAGGAAGACTTATTGGCCTTGCCACCCGTTTTCAGGTGCCTTGGGATGGCCCTAGCCCAGTTTTCATCATGCCATCTTCTGGGTGCCTAGTGGCCCAATCGTCGATGCTGTGGACCCATTGGCAGGGTCCCTGCCCAGCTAGGGATCATGGAGAAAGTGCTGATGATATAACCCCTGAGTAGATCCTGGTTGGATGTACTGATTCATTAGTTCCACCAACTTTCCCAATCACCCAGTTGCTCAGAACAACATGACAATTGTACTAGCAACGACCTTGAGTAGAGGAAGGAGACTGGAAGAAGAGAGCGAGAGAGAATTAAACATATGGGACTCTGAGGTACACAAGTCCTTAGCATTTGATGACTACCACAACCTTTCATCGACATCACAGAATGTCTTACAAACTACGTAATGCTTTTTGAGTGCTTAGACTACCCACACAACACAGTGTGCATCAGAATATTCCTATTAAATTCTGCCGAGCTCAGGGCCCTGGACAGGGCCAAATGAGACAATTTGGACTTGGCCTTTTGCGCTGTCAACACCCAAACCACAGCTACTGTGTCTATTGCTCCGCCAGGCATATCTGTTGGACTAACATTTCAGACTCCATTTTTAATTACCTGTTTGTTCATCCACGAGGAACAAAAATCCCTGACACCTGTTGCACACTGTAAAATGTGAGTGTTTGAAAGCCAGGATAATGAAAAATGGGAGCATATCAAGACGCTGAACAATCATTCATGCCATTCATGCCATTTCTTGCTACCTTCTCCAGAGAGGAAATCTTACTTGTACCATCCTGAACAACGTATTCAGGAATCTGAGAGAAGATTTGATCTCGTCCCTGTGGCTATACAACTTACAGTTGTTTTAACACAAGTGCCAAGGAATCAAAAAGGCACAGAAGAGGCTACTGTCTATTTGATGTATTGTACAATAGATTGGAATAATACTAACTATAATGGTCCTAGATTTTTAAAGCCCCCACTCACTACTAATGGTGAGACAAGCTAATTGGTCTGTTCTGAATCCTAAACTATTATTTGGGGACTGCATAATAGCACATTTTAGCAGCCCAAATAGTGTTTGCAATCCCATAGTTATAGGCCTGAGCGAAGCAAAGGCCTTAACGAAGGCCCCGGGTCATTACCTGACTCGATAATGCCCCTGCGGTGTGGGGTTTATAGCTATTAGTACCCTGGCCCACCAGACCGGGGTACTAATAGTTGTTTTTCTGTTCTGAAACCCTGCAGCGTTTCATAGTAGAAAAAAAAAATGGCAAAGTAAATGGCCACTGGGAAAGGAAAACAGAGTCCATTTTCCCTTTCCATGGCGGCCATCAGGAGCGGACGCGCTGGGGACAGAAGTGTTCCCAGCGCATTTGCTCTCGAAAAGGAGAAATACAAAGGTAAATGGGGTTGGGAGCCTGGGGAGGGGATTGTGTGCAGAGAAGGGAGAGGGAAAAAAATAACGTACCTGAATCCTCGGTCTTGGAGACGGCGGCCTCCAGTTGTGTGCAGGCTCGGAGCGGGATGGCCCCACTTCGAGCCTCCTCATTGGCTGAGGGTCTGCCACGCCCCTCGCCGGGAACAAAGGAGTGGAATCCCAGCCGAGGGATTCCCGGCTGGGTAAAGCCTTGGCGAGGGCCAATCAGAATGGTTGTTACATTCTGGTTGACCCTCGTCGGGTACTAATGAATAAAATGTGCCTACTCTTTGTCAGGATAATCCAAGGAAAATGGTTAGTTGTCTCGCTAAACCCGATACTCCTTTTGTGTTTGTGTTGAATATCTATTCACTAATGGCTGGAATTAAACCATATGTGATAAGGGCTATAACTGCTGTTAGCGTAATGTCCATGTCTTCTTGGCTATATGTAAATTGCAAAAAAGTTAGACATTCTATGCTATCTGAATCAGAAACCAGTGATAAGAGTAGAATAATGGTTTTCAGAAGGAATTTAAAACTCTTTATACCCTGAGAAAACAAGTACTGATATAAATTGTATGGGAAAATGTGCTGTTAGGCACCAAGGAAAACAACTGCAGAACGTTTGGGGAGATTGGTGTTGAAGATCCAAAATACAATGCCACTCTTAATATATCAAATCATGTAAGTTCAGATGTATGGATACAAATTGTTCTCATCTATTTACGGTGGTAAAGATACACTACCCAAAGAGACTATTACAAAAACACATTTACGATTTGCCAGCCACAGTGAGCTTCTATTTACATTCCTGATGTAAGAGACTTCATTCATTCCATGAAATCAAATAAATGCTCCAGACATGATCTGATAGCAGTAGATCCATTTAATCATCAATTAGATCAATGCTGTCCTATATTATGTAACATATTTCATGCTGTAATAGACGCAGAAATCCTCTCCACATTCTTCGAAATATGCAAAAATGTATCCAATTTTTAAGAAAGGGGATGGAAGGAAACCAGCCTGCTGTAGAGGTATATCCCTGTTAGACTCTTCATTTAAAGTATTTGTGAAATTGGTGCTGATTAAAATTACAGACTAGATTGATAAATATACCATTTTGCCAGAAATTAAATTGGGTTTTAGGGAACATTTGGGCACAGAGTATCAATCACTGAACCTATATCTAGTAGCGACTAAATCCGTATTTATAAAGAAAGAGACATTTTATGCAGACTTTACGGATATGCGAATGGAATTCGATTCTACCAATTGTAAATCTGTGGTTTATTCTACCCTCAATGGGAATGCCAGAAGATGTTACTCTCACTGTTATTTCTTATCCATGACAATGATAATGCAGCAGTATGTATAGATGAAAAAGGCAACACTGCCTCCCTGTTTCCAATAACTCGAGGCTTCTGTCAATTCTTTGTCTCATTGCTCAAATTTGTTCATTTGTATGCCAGAGGTTTGTCATCTTTAGTGCAGAATCTTAATGAGGACATTCCGACAATTAATGGTAAGCGGTTTCTGGATTCATCATTTGCAGATGACTGTGTGCTTTTAGCAGGAACAGCAGGATCTTTACAATGTTTAATTAATGCTTACACAAATGTAATGTATGAATTGGAAATGCTGGTTAATGTTACAAAGTCTTCAACCATGTGGTTTTCCTTTAACGCGTGTAAGAAAGGAAAGTTCTATTCAAACTACATTCCTGTACCAGGTGTCATGAATTCTGATTATTTCGGCATCTAATATGCCTCCAATCTCAAACCTCAAATCTAAATAACCAAACAGGCCTCAAAGATGGTGCAGGCTAGACATGCAGTTTTTAAATTCACCACTAATTACAAACCTCACTTTGTGGAGTTAATGATTGACTGAGATAGAAAACTGAAATTCCTTCTGTCATCTGCTCTGGAATGATTGACTGAGGTAGAACACTCTAATGCCTTCTGTCATCTGCTCTGGAATGATTGATTGAGGTAGAATACTGAGACTGCTTCTATCATTGGCTCTGGGATGATTGACTGAGGTAGAATACTGAGATGCCTTCTGTTATCCACTTTGGGATGATAGAGGTAGAACACTGTAATCACTTCTGTCATATACTCACAGATGACTGACAGAGGTAGACCACTGAAACGCCTTCTGACATTGGCTTTGGGCTGATTGACTGGGGGTGAACACTGAATTGCCTTCTATAATCACCTCTGGGTTGATTGACTGAGGTAGAATACAGAAACTAAAAATGCCTTTAGTCATCTTTCCCGTATGATTGAGTGAGGTAGAATACTGTAACGCCTTCTGTCATCCGCTTTGGGATGATTGACTGAGGTAGAAAGCTGAAATACCTTCTGACATCCGATCTGGTATGATTGAGGAACACTGAAATGCCTTCTATCATCATCTTTGGATTGATTGACTAAGGTAGAACACAGAAATACCTTCTACTGTCCGCTCTTGGGTGATTATCTGAGATACAAAACTAACGGAAATGCCTTCTGTCATTAGTTGTGGGATAATTGACTGAGGTGGAGCACTGACATGCCTTCTGACTTCTGCTTTGGGGTGAATGACTGAGGTAGAATACTGTAATTCCTTCTGTCATCTGCTCTGGGATGAGCAATTGAGAAAGAACACTGAAATGCCTTATTTCATCTGCTCTCGTATGACTGACAGAGGTAGAACTATGTCAAGCCTTCTGTCATCTACTCTGGGTTGATTGACTCAAGTAGAACAATTAAATGCATTATGTCATCTGCTCTGGCATGATTGAGTGAGGTACAACATTGAAATGCCTTCGGTCATCTGTTCTGGGAAGATTGACTGAGAAAGAAGATGAAAATGCCTTCTGTCATTGGATCTGGACTGATTTTCAGTCGTTGAACACTTATATGCTTTCTTCCAACTGCTGTGGGGAGATTGACTGAGGTAGGGCATTCAAATGCCTTCTGTTATAGGTTCTGGGATGATTAAGTGAGCCAGAAGACTGACATGCCTTCTGTCTTCCACTCTGGTTTGATTGACAGAGGTAGACCTCTGAAATACCTTCTATTATTCACTTTGCAATGGTTGAAGTTGAACACTGAAATGCCTTCTGTCATCTGCTTTATTGGATGACAGAAGGCATAGAAGGTGCACAATAAGAGAGAACATTCACATGAGAACTCAAAGAACTGCATCTTCTGAGACTCCAGTCTGGTAGTCTGGGGCCCCAAAGGTAATTTCATGATGCAAAGAAATTGCTGGAAATCTATTGTTACCAAACAGAAAACTGCAAATAATATCCAATGGATCTCATGATCAATATGTGTGTGGTAAAATGAATGTGAAAACTGTATGCGTGAACATTGGTTGCATTAATTTCACTCCACACCATATTTTAATTCATTTGTAAGGTGGAGAGGAGGGGCAAATTGTAAATTATGATTCCTCCTTGCCCTTTCTCTCTGCCATACGTATACCCCAGCAGTTGTGCCAGGATGTATTTTCATGCTGGTGCAATGCTATGGGTTCCTATCGGGTCCACTTGCATTTTGAAACAACAAAAAGTAGAAGGACTCCATAAAAATCCATTGTAAACGCTGCTATACACACATGGCAGGCAGTGTGTACTCATTCTGCACAGCAAAGTGTAAAAAGGTGGAGTTATGTTATGTTATGTTATGTTACATACACTTATAAAGCGCACGGTCGCCCAAAGGCATCATGGCGCTGGTAAGGAAGCTGCAAGCTAGGGAAAAACAATAGGGGCAGAAAGCTAGAACAAAGTGGTCTTCAAGGCTCTCCTAAAAGCCAGATGATTAGCAAAAGATTTAAGTGGTAATGGAAGAGTGTCCAAAGCTTAGCCGCGGCAATAGAAAAGGCTCTGCCACCAAGTCTTTCCCGGTTAAACCTGGGGACCGTAAGTAGGTTGGTTGTAGAGGCGCTGAGGTTACGTTCCAGAATATATCGGGGAAAATTTAGATTGAAGGAACCTCCTAAGCAGAGAATTGCCCGGTGGACAATACATAATGACTTAAACTTGACTCGCTGTACCACAGGGAGCCAATGGAGTCGGCAAAGCACCGGTGAAATATGGGCACCGGAGGGAGAGCCAGTGGTCAATCTGGCTGCAAGATTTTGCATACGTTGGAGCCGTTGGAGCAGGCCAGTCGGTTGGGATAAGTACAAGGAATTACACTAGTCCAGCCGTGAGAGAACCAACGCCGCCACCACCGGGGGGCGCATGGCTTCCGGGATCATAGGTAGGACCCTCTTTAAAACCCTGATCTGATGATGGGCGGACTGACAGACAGCCGAAACCCGGTTTGACTTGGAGAGGGAGGCAGAGAGAATAACCCCCAAATTCTTTACCTTGTTAACAGGGCAGGGTAATGGACCCAATGATGAGGACCAAAAGGCGGTGGTCCATAGTGAAGGGTTAGGAGGCGAGAGTCTGGGTGCGATCAGAAAGAAAAGAAGTAAACCAAGCAAGAACAGAACCGGAGATCCCAATCTGTGCAAGGCGTGATAAAAGGATAGAATGGTCCACTGTGTCAAAAGCGGCAGACAAATCTAGCAGATCAGAGCCCTACTCCGCCTGCATCGACTAGTCTGAACATATCGTCTTGTATTGAGACAAGCACGCTTTCCGTCCCTCTTCCTGGCCTAAAACCTGCCTGTGCATGGTTAAAAATGTTAGAAGATTCCAAGAAGGAGGACAGAAGAGGCATGACCAGAGATTCCAAGAGTTTAGCCAGGAATGGGAGTAGAGAGATAGGGCAGAAATTGGCAGGGACGGTGGGATCAAGAGAGGGCTTCTTGATGAGAGGGATAACCCTGGCAGATTTCAATTCTGGGGGGACCAGTCCGGATTGGCAGGAGTTATTAATAGCCGCAGTAATTTCAGCCAAAATGTCAGGAGCAATCATCGTTTTCATGATGATAGCAGGAATAGCATCCTCAGGGGAGGAAGATTTAATCTTTAATATAGCTGCCAGGACTTCTACCTCACTAAACAGAGGGAAGGTCAACCAGCTGGGAGAAGAATCAGTAGGGGGGGGGCACAAAGCTGGTGGTGTCAGGAGGCAGTGTCATCAAGGATTTAGCAATGTTTGATCTAATCACATCAATTTTAGTGGAGAAAAAAGATGCAAGGTCGTTGCACAGTTTTTGTGATGGCTTAACCATAGAGGTCAGCGATTCAGAGGAAGCAAGAGAGTGAACAATAGAAAATAGAGCTTTCGGCTTAAGTAAGGAATTTTCAATTTTCTGAGCAAAAAACATAGATTTAGCAAGTATAACGCTGGCTAGATAGGCAGAGAGACTGATCTTGTATAGGTCTCTAAGCGCTGGATTGTAATTAATCCGCCACTTACGTTTGGCTTGTCTAAGTTGAAGACAAGCATTTTTTAGTAGATCGGTGAACCAGGGCTGAGACGGTAGTCTGCGGCCTTGAGTGAGTTTCAGTGGAGCAAGGCAGTTGGTGGCAGACGCCAATGACTGTGAAAGTGTGGCTAGCGATAAGGGTCTCAGAGAGGTGCAGTTGGAGGCTATATGAGCACTAAGTGCCTTAGGATCAACAGAACGCCAGGAGCGGAGAAGCGTCTTAGAGGGGAGAACCTTGCCGGGGGGGAGACTGACAGAAATGAGCATGTGACCAGATAGTGATCAGACCAGGTCACTGGCTCAATCGGTCCGGGGTTAAGCAAAGTATCTTTGGCGAATACCAAGTCAAGGATATTACCATGGAGGTATGTAGGGGCTTGAATCAGTTAGCAAAAGTGAAGGTCAGAAAGGCTATCAAAAAAGGAATTGAGTTTGTCTGATCTAGGTAGATTAAAATGTAAGTTAAAATCACCTAATATCACAAGATTGGTATACTGCAAATTTAAATCAGCTACGAGATCGGCAATGTCAATTCCAAAATGACATATGGGACCTGGAGGGCGGTAAATGAGCAGGAGGTGAGCAACACTTGAAGGTGAAAGTATGCACCGACACAGGAGGACTTCCATACTGGATGTATGTGGACAGGGTATCTGGGTAACCATGAATATGTCTTTGAAGATAATTGCAATGAAGGAGTTGAAGCATGTACACCACATTTTTAAACACCACTTGTTTACGCTCTGCTGTGCAAAAGAGGAAAATTGGGTGCAGGTACCCGCTTACGCAAAAAGTGTAAATGTAGCAGGTGCCTTCCGATTATGCGAACTCGAAAATGTGTTGAAGCTTTCCAGTTTTACATGGTTTAAAAAACCTTGAGAGCTCCCTGAAGGAGTACTGCCAGTTGCCACAATAAAAAGCCAGAGTTATTACTGCTCTCATCCATTCAACCACTCCAACATAATCATGATTCATGCTTTTACATTTACTATACACATTTTTCATTCGAATCAACACACTTGAGCTGAACTTCGTATCTATTGACACACACTGTGATGTCTATGGGCCTTATTACGACCCTGGCGGTAGCCATGCCCTTGTTAAGGGCACGGCTGCCGCCGGTAATTATTTTTTACCGGAGCCCAGAAAAGGGCAATAACTGGGTCATGCCAACCTTGGCGGACCCGGTAATTGCCCTTTTCTGGGTGCCAGTAAAAATTCATCCCCATTCCCATTTGAGCCCCACAGGGCCTAATGGGAATGCGGAGGATGCTTACAACGGGCCCGTTAATGACGGGCCCGTTGTTAGCATCCTGGTCTGCTAGCGGGTCCTGCTAAGAACATCTGGTCTGGCCAGGTGTCCTGAGCGGGACCCACAGCAGACCTCGTAATGAGGCAGCCCGGAATGAACGGTGCCGGTCCCTTACCGGCACCGTTCATTCCAGGGGCGCCAGGGTCATAATGAGGCCATGACTGTAAAATGTGGTCTGCTAGTTTCTGATGTGCATTAGAAGGGTATCAGGTAATATTAATCCCACAAATAATGTCGCCATATATGGGAAAGGCCATAGGCGACATTATTTGTGGGGATGATTTATGGGGTAAATGGGAGCAGGGATTGCGTGGGTGTCCCCTGCTCCCTTTAAATAAATATAGGGGTTTCAGAGGTGTCCCCCGCAGGTTTCAAGACTTAATATCACCACAAATAAACAGCGCCATTCTTGTATGGTGATATTGTTGTGGGGATATTAACACATGGAACCATTAAAAGCTATAAGAAATCCTCACACGACCATAATAACAGTGACTCAATGCACGTGCACAGCTATGTTATGGGTTCATGTATTATTTCACAAGCTTTTGTCCGATGCGTTTCATGATCTTGGAGTGGTTTATCAAATTGTGAATGCACATCTTGTGCTACTATTTTTATATTTATTTCAGCCAGACTTTGTAGAGTCCGTGGACATGTATTTAAACTTCATGTATCGTGAACAGCAACATTAAGATATCACAGAAATGTCAGAAAGTAATTCCTTGGGCTTCATGAAGTGTTTCAGCAATATGTCTTATCCTGGGGCAGAAGCTATTTAATATGCTGCACTCTGAGACTGGCACATTTAATTAAGAGTAGCAGCACATAATATGGCTAGAGCAGCATACATTAAAAGTTGAAATTTAGAGCCTAGCGTTGCAGTATCACTAGAGCTTTTTATTTCAAGCTGCTAAACATTTTCGGATTATCTGATTCCCCGACACAGTTTAAACAAATATATAAAAAGAGATGTTTAACATTCAAGTAATTTATTTTAATCTGGTTAGCAGCAAGCCTACAGCACTTAAATAAATAGGTGGACGTAAGTATAAGTGAAAATGTACATTGTAATTAGCAGACTCCGAGCTAAAATGAGATTAAATCATGCTGAAGAGGACCCATTGAAACAAAATAAAAATTGAAAACCAGAAAATATAACCACAATTCATTGCGTATGCTAATTTAACACAAAATGCACTGTGCATGGGGTGCGGTCCAAGTCATGCATGTTGTAGCTATTGTATATGTAGTTTACTTATTTTATACATACATCTGATTTTTATCTGCACTATCATTATTGTGCTTTGTCACTTCTTATGCGTATTTGACTCAAGTAATTGACCTCCTTCATAATATGGCCTATTGCATTTATTAATTATGACCAGAACTCGGATCGTTGATGCCTCACAACATCAATCTTGCAATTTTTACTCAGTGCTTTGCTTTTTAAATTAGCAAATGCCCCTACGGTAAGAGAAGTGGAGTACTTTTGGTTCATACATGTTGCTTACATAGTATGGACCTCTACACACCAATGAACCCAGCATGTCCTACCCCGTGACATTGGACCATGCCTGCATCTCAGTGAGATCTACCACGAAGAGCCAGGAAGCAACAACATCCTAAGCCTCCTCCTCTCCACCCATCCCTCGGATCACTCAGCTAACACCTCACTACTAATTCCCACACCCCTTCAGATGACGGACCAGGCCTAGTGTACTTTACAGAATCAGACCATACCCATTTACTAACACTAACCATTCTGGCAATTATGCACTCCTGAAGCTGGGTGCCACCCATATGGCTAACTTGCACTGGTCTGCACCAAACACAAACAGCAGAGACATTTCAGCACACAGGTAATGGGTATTTTTGAAGTATCCATCAACACCAAATGTTTCTGCATCTACTTTCCTGCTATCCGACTAACACACCCTGACTCTCTTTCAGATCCATGCACAGCGAGGCCAACATTGTTGGCAGAAGGGCACTGTATAAGACCAATTTACACTGCATTCCATATTTTGAGTGTACCCAAGTCCTGCTTCAGAGGATATGCTACTCTACAATCTTTTTGCACTTTGTAACATCAACATTGATTGGTGTGGGGTACATAACATTGCGCTCAGGCATGGCCTGCAAATGGAGTACTGGCATGATTCTACCCTTGATGCTTCTATAGACAACAAACCCAGTTGCGTCTGTAATAAACATGCAATGTAATACGTAATGAACACAAATGTAGTTTTTCAGCAATAGTAGACCCACAATTAACATCAACAGGTGTAATCACACGACACCTATCTAAACATATATTCCTTGTGCGTAAACAAATAACACAGCAAATATTTAAAAATACACATACACGCTACCATCTCGCTACACTAATTACATGCATCCACACACTTATACATACAGTTTCTAGTGCTCTAAATCAGGGCCCTTCTGGGACAGTGTAGACAAAGTACTCTAGGTGTCCCAAGTTACCGAATGGGGCTACAACTAGTCTGCTTATCGAAAAGGAGACTCAAATGTCATCAAGGCCCACCCTTACGGCTGTCTGTCCCACATGCCACAATAGATGGTTGTGACAGCAGGCATTAGGGAAGGCCGGGTTGCTACATGTGTCTGTCTTGACCCTGTGACAATATACCTTTTGCATACATGATGAGAAATCTATTGGCTCATTGTTCAGTGATTGTTTTTGGCATACCTGATGAAGTGCACATTAGCAACAAGAACATAATGCATCAGATATGGATGATTTCACGTTTTGGGTTTAGAATGGATGGCATCAATAGCCAGATGTGGTAATAAAGAATTGAAATGAACACATACAGAATTGAAATGTACACAATTAGATGCCTTTTGGATATATATAATGAGAGGAATTGAGAATGGTTTAAACCAAGTTCATTAACAACATGTATTTTTGTAATAGACTTTATACAGGAGAACTAGGTTTTCTTCTACCTTTGCAGACATTAGGAGTACTCTATAAAATAGAATTGTAATTCTTGTTAACTTTAATTATGATAGGGGAAAAGAAGACATTTGATTTTTTTAGGTTATCACAAATTGAGTACAAAAGCTAAGCTTGTGTGCTCAATGGGACGATTTTAACAATTAAGAAAAATAGTAAAATACTACATGACTCTAATTTTAAATGCTGCTACATTTGGAGTAGGACAAGCTTACCAGGTATTTCATTATACATTCAATAATCCTTAAAATTATTTGTTTCTAATAAATGAATTAATTATGCAAGAAGTTTATTAACATACAGTTCAAAATCCATACATCATTGTGATTTGAAAATGATATTTGTTAGACAAAAATTATTATAAGTTAATGAGTAGAGAACATTCTGTTGCAGTGATGTCGTCGTGTCACGGTGAATGATGACATCATTGTGACTTTGACAAACACTTGGAAGAAACCATTTTGAATTCAGCAGCGATAAGAAATGCTGATAGATACAATGGTAGGGTAAATGCAAATAACTCCCATTTAGAGAATAGATAAAGCAGAACCACCAAAAGGCTTTTCCAACATCTGATAGAGGTAAAAATTCAAGTTGAGTATATATTTGAAACTTATCATATACTTTGGAATATTTAGCCAATGTCCACAAAAGGGTTACTTATCTATACATATTTTGTTTTCCACAATATTCTCATTTTAGTAGCTTAAAATTGACAATGTTTAATTAAGACATATAGGACAATAGACGTTTCACATGGGCATTTAGATTTGAAACATACCATATCATTTAATGTATGTTTCAGCTGAAAAGCTACCATTTAAATATATCAGGAAACAAGAAACTAAGACAATAAGAACTCATTCATGGAATTCCTTCACACATTTTAAGAGAAGTATTTGATATTTTAACTTTAGATTTTGTAAAAATGCATATACCTAGACAACATCCGTTGAAATGATGAGAATGTATGAGTTAAAATGATGTTGTCTTCTATTCTAAACAGAACATAATTGAATACACAGAACACATTACAATTTACTACTTTAGTATTTCTAACAGAATATTGTCATCATTACATAAAAAGAAGGTACACATATTGCATTGCTTATTATGAAAAGTGCAATATAATATGAGTCACCAAGATTGCTACACATTGTTGAATGTTTAAATGGTTACTAGAGAGTGTAGTAAGATATTAGGTATGAATATTACTAGAAAATAAAACCACTTGATTTCAAGTGTTCTGAAATGTTCTGAAATGGTCAAGTGCAGTCTCTTTTTAAAAAATATATCAAAAAGAAAAACCCTAATATATTAATTTTGAGCTATATGTACCTCAGTATTGAATGATTTTACAATTAAGTTCACAGACTGATTGTTGTTATTATTTCAGCCTGGAAAAGGGCCCAGTAAGGCCCCAATGTTGTGTTGGCTGAACCTTAATACTGAATTTCAATTTCACAAGATTGTAACTTTTTGTTGAGATTTGCTATTGGAAGAAGGAATACACAATTGGGACATACAAATAAACATTTGCTAAATGAGAAAAAAATGACTAATTGTCACATGCTTAACTTAACACTTTTTCCTTTTCTGGACATTAAGGGGCATTGTTATTTCATTAGCGCTCTATGCCACTTGGTTCATATTAGAGACTGTTTTTGACACCTCAGTGTCTTGTGAGGTTCTGTGGCAACACATAACAATGGCCATCTGTTTCCATAGCATAAACATCAAGCGTGTCCCGGGAGGATAGCTTAACTGCAACGTGCATGCCTTGGAAGCAAGACGACACGAATCAACACAGGTTCGATCCCCGGTCCGCGCTTAGAAACCTCTGGGTGTTTAAGCGCGTTATAAATATGCAACTAAGACAAAAAAAACTCACAATTACGCAACTGAAAAAACAAACAATTCCTGTAACAGCGCCTCGATGCCCGCGGACTGTGGGAGCGCTTTAAAAATGCAAAATAAATAAATAAATCATCATGTTTTATTATGTTGTTACACAACAAACAGAACACTGCATGAGTTAAACAACTTTTACAGTGGCATCCATGTGCACACATCATTTATGATGTACACACACAGGAACACATTGTGGTTATCTTTACCATAAGCATTTACATGGACATAGCTCCATGATTTGCATGCATGGTGGGTATCATCTGTTAACTTTGACATTACCAGATACCATTCCTGTCCTTGTGTTAAATTATACATGGTTGAAAAGAGACACACACGATTTAGTGAGTTTTAACCTTAGACCGTACATGGCAAAAAGAATACTGGATGCATCATAACCTCACCAGGAAGGGCCATTCCCAGTGGTGGTAACTACTTACACATATAAAAAAAGTGTAACCAATCACTTGTGAGCATATCACTTGCTGTGACAGATGTGTTCTTTCTGCTTAATCAACACTCCTGCCTGCTTCTGGGCAGTGTGGTGTTGTGTGTTTCTTATCTCCACTATCTTTGCCACAAGGGAATGTCTTATCCTCCTTACATAGGTTACCAGGCCCTACTCGGTAGCATCAGCCTCAATGGAGATTCCCTATCGACCCTCACATAAAGATGTCTATTTGGAGATGATCTGGGTAGGGATGCAGAACTGATGCTGCCACATCACCTGCACTAATTCATATGGGCACACAACTTGGCATCTTTGGCCCTGAAGTGAGGAGGGAGTGGCGGCAGGGGGTGTTCCCCTAATTTGAACTTGCTGAGCCTGCAATGGCCCTGCAATACCCTCCAAACCTTTCCGCCGCAGTCCTCTGGGCTTTCGCTCCATTCTTACGGGGAAACTGACATGCCCTTAAGACAGTCAGTACCGGGAGACTTTGTTTCCCTTAGTCCTTTCCTCATGTTGCAGCTTTTGAGCAACATGAAACAAGAGTGCACCGTAACTTAAATTACCTCGCTCTTGGGTCTCTAGTCATTCCAAAGGCCCTAGAAAGTCTTGCTGGACTTATCATGAAATGTGCAAGTGTGTCACGGATGGGACTGGTGGCAGCTATCGTTTCTTTGTGTTTTGAACCCCTTTTTGCCATGTTAACCGCGCTTCCCGCGTTTGGCCAAAATGGGTGGCCTGGCCTCCAAAATGGCCATGCCACGAGGTTCTTTGTCCTGTCCGCTGACCGTCTTGCCCCTTCACCTTCCCCCAGGTCGAGCTGACCCGGGGCAGTCTTTATTTGGTCATGCACTTCCCCGCAAAACACAACGCTTTTGCGGGCTTCTGCATGCCTTGTGTGCCTCCAGGATGTGGGCTGGGATGTCTGTTCCCAATACACATCCTGGGTGCCAGAGAGTCTAGAGTGCCCTTAATGCCTGGGACCACTGTGGTCCGTGATAGGTCCACGTGTAGTGTGAGTGTTTGTGAGAGGATCTCACATTGGGCCTTCTCCGTTTTGGCGCAAACGGAACTTTGGATAAGAGGAGGCTGAAAACCCCACTACCATGTCGATCTCCTGAGTTCTCACGAACAAAGGATAAGGAGCCAAGTATCCTGCAACTAAGAAGCTGAGTTGAGGAATCGCTGGTGACTCGCTGAGGGTTTGGCACCCTGCACTGCTGTCGTCCTGCGAGACCACTCGGCCTCTGATCGAACGAGAAGGTCTGCAAAGGCGCTTCGACCCTTTAGAACAGTGGGAACAACTATTCTCAGCATCTTCACCAAATCCTGTACGTAAGCATCCCTGGGCCATCCAGTGGACTGACCAGCCTACACAGGAACCTTGCTCTGTCACCGCCATCTGGCTTACTGCTAATCCTGTGTCCTCGGCACTCTCACACGATTCGTACACTTGGCGTTCCCAGGTCTGAAGTGAGACATGTGCTTTGGGACCGGAATACACGTGGTTGCCGAGTTGCCCTGCTGTGGTAACAAACCTGTGCGTGTTCGCTGCATTTGGGACACCCTCGACCCTGACTTCTGCTGTCGCGGAATCTACACGGCGTCGAACCATCCTGCTGATCGCATCTGAACCTGCCAGTACCGAAACGGAACCAGAGAAGCCTGGGTCTGCCTGCATCGGGGACCGGTGAGTAGTCAATATCCTAAACGGTCGCCCTCCCGCAGGAGCCTGTGGCTTTCCATCGCTGTCAGAAACAGCAACCCTTTTCCGCACTCGTGCCCTGCTTCTGCCCACAAGTGGAGGCCGCCCTTGAGTAGCGGGGATTTGTTCATCATCGTTTTCTTCACCTCTCTGAACTGCCTGATTTCCCTGAAGAGACTCCCATTTTGCCCGTTGCCACCCGCGTGTGCAGATACTTTTGAGCACAAGGCTTCACTCTTTGTAGGGCTCGGACTTCCTTCTAGTTAGGTGGCCTCTGATGTCGAACTGGGTCTAACGATTATTTGCACTGCCTGTTTTCCTCCCCATCTAGGTGGTCTGCATATTTCGTGCTTCTAATTCCTTAGACCCCTTGGTCTTGTATATATACTGTATTGCTTGTGATGTGTTGGTTTATTGGAGTTTTGCCGTGATTCTTTACTATGGTCGATGTTACAAAGGCCTTGTAATAAATGTGTCTATATTTTTAATATAACACCTGTCTGGAGTAATTTGTAAGCGTCCTTGCTTTGTGTGCTCATTGCAGGCTTTCAGTCACCCTCACCCCTCTTGAGACCTAGTCTTGATCGCCGCCATTTCTACCCTGATTGGCCTGGCTTGTCCAGAGGTTACACTGTTCCAAGAAACTAGGCTGGCCTTCTGAACCTCTCCCCCTCCAGGACAGTTATCCATCTTAACAAATTGGTGTACAGCGGTGGGATACGACTGAAGGTATCCAGTGTTGCGCACGAGGAAAGGCATTTCAAGTTATTCCTAACAGGACACATAGTGAATTGTCTTAGTGTAACTCTTTAAAGGCCATAGTCCTATCTAACAGTATGGAAACAGGTACCTTGTTAACTTTAAATGCTTCTAAATCCGAAACATTGAAAAAGATGTGTGCTGAAAGAGGTGTCTCCTCGCAGGCACAAAAATGGAAATGATCCAAAGAATCATGGCGTGGCAAGAAGCTCAGCTTAGCGCTATAGCTTCCGAGGACAGTGCAGAAGGAGGTGGGGCTGCTCTCACTGGTAGAACTGACAGTTCTGCCGCTGCACTGGTCCACCACGACCATGAGGACAGGGAGGATGAAATGTCCAATGTTTCCTCTGCCAGTGCTGATGGGGAGGTTATACTTGAATTCAAGAAGCAAGAACTGCTGTTTAGGCAGAAGGAGCTTGATTTCAATATAGCCAAACTAAAAATCGAACAGGCACAAAAACAGAATGACAGGGATCACCAGTTGGAACTGGCCAAGCTTCAAGTTGCCAATGGAGCCAAGGGTCCTGGACATGGGTCTGGGGCCTCCTCTCATCCACGGTTTCCAAAAGATCTGCTCAGTGTGTATGAGGAAAAGAATGACATTATGGACTGGCTGAATACATTTGAGTAAGCATGTGAAGTTCAACAAGTTGACAATGCTGATAAAATTGCCTGGTTACTCAGCAGACTGCCCCATTCTGGCTGCAGTGCCATTATGGAAATGTCGAAGGCTGAGCAAGCAGATTTTGCAATGTTGAAGCAAACTCTCATTTTTAAGTTTGGAAAGACTCCTGCCCAATATTTAAAACGATTCCGAGAGTATAAGAAAAAAGAAGGTGGTACTTGGGTATCTTATGTAAACAAATCCTTAAAAAACTTCACTGGCTGGGTCGAAGGTTATAAGGTTTCTACCTTTGAAGGTATGATAAGTCTTGTCATGCTGGAACATATTTTTGCATCTTCTTCCCCTGAGCTTAAGCAGCATTTGGCAGATTCTAAGGAGATAGATCCCAAGAAGCTTGCCATTGCAGCAGATTTGTGGGTGTCACATCGAGTGTCCCATAAGGACAAGACTCATCCTGGTAAGCAGGAGGAAGGGAAAAAGTTCAAAGAAAAGGAGGGTGGAGAAACTGATAAAACTTCTTCTCAAAAGGGACACAAAAAGAAAAATAAGGGTAAGACACAAGAGAACTCACAGCGTAGTGGAGGTCAGCCTCCGAAACAGAACTCTGGTTATAGTAAGCCTCCCTATGTAAACCGACCCAATGGATCGTGTTTTGCTTGCAGAGCAACTGACCACATGAAGGGGGATCCCAGATGTAAGGTCAAAACCTTGGGGGTCCACTCTGCTAATCTGGCCTTCTCCTCCTACAAGGAAGAACAGATTACTGGAGCATCCTTCTCCTCAGACTCCTTCCCCAGTGGGATGGAAGCTGAGGTAGTTTTAGTTTCCCTGGGTTCCTGGGAGCGTAAAGTCGCAGAGGCTTATGCTTGGATTCCAGTTAACACCAAGCACTACTTTAAAGACAGTGTGCTGATCAATGGATTAGATACTCCAGCTCTTAGGGATAGTGGGTGCAGTTGAACTGTAGTGGATTCTACCTTGGTAGACTCAGAGGAAGTTGCCAGAGCTACTCTGATGCCCACTAAGTTGGCTGACGGCCCACCTCTCATGTTCCCAGTAATACCTGTAAATCTTACTATCCATGGTACAGCAGTCAGGATTCCAGTGAGCATTCAGAGAAGCGTCCCAGGAAAGGTCTTGTTGGGCAATGATCTCTGAGCATTAGGGCTCGTGGGAAACACTGCTGACAGACCCTGCACAAGGTCTCAAACAAGGGCAGCACTGACCAAGATCAGTGAGCTGCCCCAGCCAAAGGGGAAACCCAAGGCTAAAGGAGTCAGAAAACCAAAACGAGGGAAAGAAAATATTCCCCCAAACTCACCTACTACTGCGGTGGAGGAAGTTGGCCAATCGCCTGGACCTGACGAGGAGGCCGCGATACCTGAAGTATTTGACCCCAATGACCATCCTGAACTAAACGACTTGTTAGTAGAAGGTGGTCCCAACAGGGAAGAATTCAGTAAAGGCCAATGTGAGTGCCCATCTCTGTAAGGCCTAAGGAGACGGGCCTGCTCCCAGCTTGAGGGTGAACCTCCTGGGATGCATCAGATTTATTGGGAAGGTGGACTCCTGTATAGTGAGCCCACAGAGTCTACAGAAGGAGACCATAGGAGGTTGGTGGTTCCCCTTGCTGTAAGACCCTTCCTCCTGCAGCTGGAGCATGAAGTGCCCCTTGCTGGTCACCTTGGTATTAAGAGGACCAAGCAAAGGTTATCCATGCACTTCTACTGGCCCAAGATGGGGGTGCAAGTAGAAAGTCACTGCAAGAGTTGTGCCTCCTGCCAGTTATCTGGTAACAGTGGCTCAACAATCCAAGCTCCATTGGTACCACTCCCAGTTTTGGGAATACCATTCGAAAGGGTAGGGATCGACATCGTTGGTCGCTTTGACCCGCAAACATCCTCCGGCAATAGGTTTATCCTTGCACTAGTCGACCATGCTACCAGATATCCTGAGGCCATCCCATTAAAAACTGTAACTGCCAAGTCAGTTGCAAAAGCGTTACTTGCCATCTTTACTAGGGTTGGCTTCCCTAAAGAAGTTGTGTCTGACAGAGTCAGCAACATTATGTCAAAGTATATGCAGGCTATGTGGAAAGAATGTGAAGTCACCTACAAGTTATCTTCCGCATACCACCCCCTGACCAATGGTCTGGTTGAATGGTTCAATAGAACGTTAAAGAGTATGATTGGGGCTCTGGAAGAACCTCAAAGAAGAAAATGGGATCTTCTTTTACCATGATTACTGTTTGCCTACAGAGAGGTACCACAAGAGGGTGTTGGCTTCAGCCCCTTTGAACTTCTGTTTGGTCACCCTGTAAGGGGACCCTTAGCCATAGTCAAGGAGAGATGGGAGATGCCCACTCCCCCTATTACTACCAACTTAGTAGACTATGTTTTAGGGCTCAGAAAACGGATGGTACTCCTGATGGGTCTGGCTAGTGACAAGTTGAAGGCAGGACAAGCCCTGGTGAAACATTGGTATGACCAGAAGGCTTCCCTCATCAACTTCACACCTGGTCAGCAAGTCCTGATCATGAATACCATAAGGCCTAGAGCTTTACAGGATAAATGGTCAGGCCCTTACACAGTGGTGGAGCCCCTGGGTGAGGTCAACTATTTAGTGGACCTTGGAAGGCCTGGACAGGCTCCAAAAGTGTTCCATGTAAATAGGCTGAAGGCTTTCGTCCCAAGAGTCTAAATCGCAGCACTGCTACTGGCTTCAGATGTTGAGGAAGAGGAGTCTGAACCTCTCCCCGACCTGTTCCAAAGCGGTCCTTACGATAGCTCCTTTGAGGGTGTCCGAGTGGCCCCTCACCTGACTTCTGATCAGCAGGCTGTGGTGAAAAGTTTGCTTAGGCAATTTTCCCCCCTGTTTTCGCAGTCCCCTGGTTTGACACCTTGGTGCAAACATTACATAGACACAGGAGACAGCGTACCTACCAAAAGTAGAGGATACAGAATGTCAGACAAAGTACGGTCTTACATTAAGACAGAGGTCAACAAAATGTTAGATGTTGGGGTGATTGAACCCTCTAGTAGTCCTTGGTCCAGCCCTGTGGTTTTGGTTCCAAAGGCTGGTACTTCTGAATTGAGCTTCTGCGTGGATTACAGGGCTCTGAATGCTGTCACCAAGACAGATGCACACCCCTTGCCTCGAACAGATGAGCTGGTGGATACCTTGGGTGCCTCCAAATATTTCAGCACGTTTGACCTCACTGCAGGCTATTGGCAAATAGCCCTAGCAGAACATGCCAAGGAGAAGACAGCATTCTCAACTCCAGACGGTCTTTACCAGTTCAGGGTAATGCCGTTTGGGTTAAAGAATGCACCTGCCACTTTTTAGAGGCTTGTGAATCACGTGTTAAACGGGTTGGATGAATTCTGTCTTGCATATCTGGATGATATAGCAGTTTTCAGCGCCACCTGGGAAGACCATGTGAAACACCTCGGGATTGTGCTACAGGCTCTTCAGAAAGCACACTTGACCATAAAGGCTAGTAAATGCCAGATTGGACAAGGCTCCGTGGTTTACCTTGGACATGAAGTAGGTGGAGGGAGGATACAGCCTCTACCCAGTAAAGTACAAGCAGTACAAGACTGGCCTACCCCCACTACAAAGACCCAAGTGAGAGCCGCCTTAGGACTCACAGGGTATTACTGCAACTTCATGGCAGACTATGGTACCATAGCTGCCCCTCTGACTGCTCTCACCACTCCGAAGAAACCCAAGAAGGTAACTTGGACCAACGAGTGTGAGAAGGCCTTCAATGGCTTAAAAGACTCCTTGTGCCAGGCCCCTGTTCTCAGGGCCCCTGATTACCAAAGACCTTTTATTGTGCAGACAGATGCCTCTGACACTGGGATAGGAGCTGTACTATCGCAAGTAGATGAGAAAGGTAAGGAACACCCTATTGGTTTCATTAGTCGCCAGCTTAAGGACAGAGAGCTCAGATGGTCCACAGTAGAGAAATAATGTTTCTCTGTTGTGTGGGCCCTACGGAAGCTGAGACCCTACCTCTATGGGACCCACTTCCCTGTGCAAACTGACCATAAGCCCTTAAAGTGGCTAATGAACATGAAGGGAGAGAATCCAAAGTTGCTTAGGTGGTCCATAAATCTGCAAGGCTTTGACTTCACTATTGAGCATAGGCCAGGTATCCAACATAGCAATGCTGATGGGTTGTCCAGAATGTTTAACCGACCTGAACAAGAAACTCATCCAGGGGTGGATTAGTTCCCCCTGTCCTTAGTCTGGGAGGGGTGAGTGTTAGAAAAGATTTCATAATTGTAGGTAATTTTCCTTCCATGTGGCAACCCCCAAACTTTTTGCTGTTGTTTTACACCCTGATCTAGACTTTGCCAGAGAAGCGCAGCCTTCCGCCGCACTCCTCTGGGCTTTCGCTCCATTCTTACGGGGAAACTGACATGCCCTTAAGACAGTCAGTACTGGAGACTTCGTTTCCCTTAGTCCTTTCCTCGTGTTGCAGCTTTTGAGCAACATGAAACAAGAGTGCACCATAACTTACATTACCGCGCTCTTGGGTCTCTAGTCATTCCAAAGGCCCTAGAAACTCTCGCTGGACTTATCATGAAATGTGCAAGTGTGTCACGGACGGGACTGGTGGCAGCTATCGTTTCATTGTGTTTTGAACCCCTTTTTGCCATGTTAACCGCGCTTCCCGCTTTTGGCCCAAATTGGTGGTCTGGCCTCCAAAATGGCCATGCCATGAGGTTCTTTGTCCTGTCCGCTGACCGTCTTGCCCCTTCACCATCCCCCAGGTCGAGCTGACCCGGGGCAGTCCTTATTTGGTCATGCACTTTCCCGCGAAACACAACGCTTTCGCGGGCTTCTGCATGCCTTGTGTGTGCCTCCAGGATGTGGGCTGGGATGTCTGTTCCCAATACACATCCTGGGTGCCAGAGAGCTTAGAGTGTCCTGAATGCCTGGGACCTCCGTGGTCCGTGATAGGTCCACGTGTGGTGTGAGTGTTTGTGAGCGGATCTCCCATTGGGCCCTCTCCGTTTTGGTGCAAAGGGAACTTTGGATAAGAGGAGGCTGAAAAACCCACTATCATGCCGATCTCCTGAGTTCTCACGAACAAAGGACAAGGAGCCAAGTGTCCCGCAACTAAGAAGCTGAGTCGAGGAATCGCTGGTGACCCGCTGAAGGTTTGGCACCCTGCACTGCTGTCATCCTGCGAGACCACTCGGCCTCTGATCGAACGAGAAGGTCTGCAAAGGCGCTTCGACCCTTTAGAATAGTGGGAACAACTATTCTCGGCATCTTCACCAAATCCTGTACATAAGCCTTCGGAAGCGTCCCTGGGCCATCCAATGGACTGACTAGCCTACACAGGAACCTTGCTCTGTCACCACTGTCTGGTTTACTGCTAATCCCATGTCCCCGGCACTCTCACACGATTCGTACACTTGGCGTTCCCAGGCCTGAAGTGAGACGTGTGCTTTGGGAACGGAATACACATGGTTGCCGAGTTGCCCTGCTGTGGTAACAAACCTGTGCGTGTTCGCTGCATTTGGGACACCCTCGACCCTGACTCCTGCTGTCGCGGAATCTACACGGCATCGAGACATCCTGCTGATCGCATCTGAACCTGCCAGTACCGAAACGGAACCGGAGAAGCCTGGGTCTGCCTGCATCGGGGACCGTTGAGTAGTCAATATCCTAACCGGTCGCCCTCCCGCAGGAGCCTGTGGCTTTCCATCGCTGTCGGAAACAGCAACCCTTTTCCGCACTCGCTCCCTGCTTCTGCCCACAAGTGGAGGCCGCGCTTGATTAGCGGGGATCTGTTCATCATCGTTTTCTTCACCTCTCTGAACTGCCTGATTTCCCTGAAGAGACTCCCCTTTTGCCCGCTGGCACCCACGTATGCAGGTACTTTTGAGCACAAGGCTCCACTCTTCGTAGGGCTTGGACTTCCTTCTAGTTAGGTGGTCTCTGATGTTGAAATGGGTCTAACGATTACTTGCACTGCCTGTTTTCCTCCCCATCTAGGTGGTCTGCATATTTTCTGCTTCTAATTCCTTAGACCCCTTGGTCTTGTATGTATATTGTATTGCTTGTGATGTGTTGGTTTATTGGAATTTTGCTGTGATTCTTTACTATGGTCGATGTTACAAAGGACTTGTAATAAATGTGTCTATATTTTCAATTTAACACCTGTCTGAAGTAATTTGTAAGCGTCCTTGCTTTGTGTGCTCATTCTGGGCTTTCAGTCACCCTCACCCCTCTTGAGACCTAGTCTTGACCGCCGCCATCGCTACCCTGATTGGTCTGGCTTGTCCAGAGGTTACCCTGTTCCAAGAAACTAGGCTGGCCTTCTGAACCTCTGCCACTCCAGGACAGAGTTCAGAAATCCATCTTGACACCTTCTATGGTGCCTTTTTTATTCCTCGGACTCTGTATAAATGTCTGTCCTTAGAATATCTCCATCCACATCATTTTCCTCAATTGGTGGCATTCCAATATATTTTTCTCTGTGGAGTTGTCCTGTGGAACTTCATTTGTGTGGTGTGAGAAAGGTTAGGGTCATTGGTATATGTGTGTACAGGTATGTGTATGGCATGATTAGCTACAGATATAGGTTGTTTTGTTTTGCTATAGCATGTGATATTTCTATTCAGTGTATTGCACTAAGCATGTTTTTCTAAGGTAGAATGACTTGGTATGTATATCAATATTTCTGAAGACATTTCAAAATTGGGGGATCATGTTTATTCTCACAACCGTCTCCATTAACAAAATGTTCTCATGGAATCCATAGCAATCCATTTATGTGCTAATATATCATGATGTACAGGAAGAAAACTGCATTGTATAATTGAGTCAAGGGTATGCACATGAGCGCTGGCTTGCTTCTGGGGTGCTTAATAGGTGCTGGCCACAGATAAGCCTGCTGAGCAAAGAGGAAGCCTCAGCAGACATTATGAAGTGGAAGCAATGGTAATTCTCTTAAGGGGCAAATCTACAATAAGAAGCACTGTCAAATTCAGCAAGCCTTGTAGTAGGAAGTCTTTTTTTGTCCCTTTTGACTCCCCTCTACATGTCTACTGTCTGCTTGTGCCATTCTTAAGTTCTTCCCACATTGTGTAAATCGGTTGCTTCTTTAACTTCCTTGCATAGCCGTCCAAATGTGTCGAAACTAAACGAGATGAAGGAATTTTTGCCCACTGACCGTAAAACAAACACCCATTTTTGAGTCCAGTTTCATTTCAGGTGTTCATTAAGCAGAAGTGCTGTTTAGTTAAATAACACACTTTTGCTAAACCACAACTAATTACTTAGCTTTTATGCATTTCATTTAGCTTTTCATATATTGCACACAAAAACAAGCACATTGTTGTTTAAAGGGGAATTACATTTTGTCATGGATTCCACCTCATTATGCCACTGTGTGAGAGCAACAGTTCTTGCAGTAAATTATCTGTGTTAGTGGAGTGAAAAGGGGGAATTTTATGAATCAATGTCATAAGTTCAGTCTCAATGCAGGATGGGTTGGGGTTACTAAAATTAGATCTTTGATGGCTACTTGTAAGATACGCAGAGAGGAGCAGCCTTTGGGGCAGAGGGTGGTAAGTGGAGCTAGGTGTAGATGTTATTTTATGTTGTGTCTTTTATACTGTGCATATCACCAGTGTGTTGGTCTTTAATCACTGAGCATTGTCCGTGTAGAGGCAAATTCTGATACCGCTTAGTCTGGGAAACAGGTGTGAGCGGTGAAAAGAGGCTGTCTGACATTTTAAGCACATACTTTGAGGCCTTCCTGCACCCCATAGGTGTTTTTAAGCTATGCCCAGGTCAGTAGGAGAACGCACACTCTTCCATTTACTCCCTAGGTCACAAACAGTCATGATTTATAGAGATAAACGCTGGGAGGAACTGGGGATGTTCTTAAATGAAAGTGGATTTCAGTCTGTGGCTCCACTCAAAGCAATGACTGCCTGTCAGTTCTGAGTCCTGCTAGGAACGTAATGGGGGTGTGAGTGGTGGTGCGAGAGGTTTGATTCATCTTGGCCACAGGCTGCGCTGGGAGTTCATCTGATCAATCCAGCCTTGTCTACCCTTCTCAGACTGGGCTGCAGTTACCTTGTCCTGTTAATAGAAGGAATGAGGGTCATTTTAGTTTCAGAAGGGTTGTAGAGTCCACTTTTTCAAATCTTTATTACTGCAGTGTGGCTGTTTTCCCGGACTTAGCACTGCTAATGTGCATTATCCAAACAGGTTGGGCCATGAGTGGGTTGTTCCCTGCTGATTCTAATTTTCCTGCTGGACTTCAGTTGAAGGATGGCATTCCTTCTTTGTGCCTTTCCGGTCGCAGCCCCTTCAGTGCATTTCAACCCAGGCTTCTTACACAGTGGAGAGGGCCATGAGACTGTTGTTCCCTGCTGTTCCTTGCTGGTCTTTGGTGGCAACTGGTGGATATAATATGGATTGGGGTGAGAGGTATATTGATTCGAACTGAGTTTTGTGTATGCCTGTTTAAACGCTTCACTGAATACTGAAGAACTGAAGGTTACTCTGTTTAAGCTATAGTCTTCGATGGGCCCTCTGATTTGACTAGTTACAAATTCACATTAGAGCAAGCTGTGTCAGCACCTTTGGAAAATTAACTACCTGGGTGAGTTGAGGCCTGTAAAGAAATGTGTGAACACGCTTGCGGTGAAACTGTACGAGACACTGACCTTTTTAATGCAATTTTCACATTTACACTTTTTCTTTTAACTTCAAGTCCAATATTCCAAAATTTCTGAACCAAACCTAGAATTTGGACTTAATTTTGGCTTGACCTTGAAATTTATATTGATCCCGGCTAGACATCCTAATGCTCCAAAGCCTATATTCATTAAATAGTTTGTAGTATCAGCTACCTCTGATGCTGTTTGCTACTTTAGCTTAAAAGCCTAGGCGTTTTGGAGTTTCGACCTCTGGACAGACGTCTTTGGATTCTGGAATCAATTATAATGTACTCTGTCTTACATTTGTTCTGCTCTACTTTGCTGGCCAGATTACACTTGGCAGTCTATTATATGATACTGGTATTTGAATAAATTGCTACAGCCTTACTTTGATAATATGAGTGTGCTGAATACTTAAGCCACTATCGGAGGTGTGGCTGTCATTAACAACTGCTGATAAATGTGGGCCAGAAGTTGGGGGTGCGGGGGTTGGACTCTGGCAGCCCCTTCAGCCAATCGGTCGCTCCCTCTGCTGTCTACTCCTTCTTTCTCAGTTTCCTGCAGAATAAACAGTGCACTCTGGGAGTTTTTTTTTTAAGGAATATAACCATAAACTAAGAACCTGCAAAAAGGCAGAGTAGGCGGGACAAGAGGTAGTCAGACCTTGGCTACTTTGTGTACTATTTGGGGTTTTTGACCTGCTGATCTATTTATATTTTTCTTGGTCCTATATACATACATTTTAAGATTTATTCAAGTTTTGCACATTCAACTAGTTAGGTGTCCTTTTCTTAAAACTGTTACATTTTGCAATTTTTCTTGTAATTTTCCATGCATTTTAATAGTAGCTATTTGATGAACAACTGATATTGGTCTAAGAATTACATTTTGTGTTATCCGTTGTAAAGTGTGCAAAGTATTGGGAATGGCGAAAAGAAAGGCTGGTTCCTTGTTCAATTATGTGCCAGGGAGGAAACTAAGAAAATCGAATAACTCTATTGTAATTAAACCTCAAATGTTTTTGCTGGACACTGATTTAAAAGAGGTTCCAGGAAAACCTGACAACAAAATCCAGTGCGTAGAGGACTTTGATGAAAGATGTAATTATTGATTCTGTGAGGGTTCTTCATATGAGTGCGAACAACAAGATTATGGAAAATTGTATTCTTTGTTAAAGTCTATAGGGGACTGTATGACAGCCAGTGATCTGCAGAGATTCAGAAGAAGGACACTGACTCTTTGAGGATATTTCAAGGAACATTTTATTATTAGATTCCGGAATGCAGGCAGTAGAGGCAGCAGCATAATCCTGCAGCTCCTGGCCCTCTGCTTTACATGGATAATTGGAAATAATGAACTCAAAAAAGAAGATTGAAATTGCTGAGAACCCAGTACCTAAGAAAACCAAGTCAGCTGCAAAGATGGGCGAGGTCCCTAGCCCACAAGATATTTACTCCCTTCTTCTAAAAGTGGCACAGGATCTGGGAAAAGTGGCCCAAGATGTGGGGGATGTCAAATCTTCCATGGAGAACCTGGCTCTGAAAGTTGCCCGGATAGACTGCTGAGTCTCTGTCTTGGAAACTGGCACAGCTTCTATGTCATCAGAAATCTCTGGCAGTTTCAGAGCATACAAAAATCTGAAAGATTATTTCCATAAGGGGAGAGCGAAAACCATGGAGATAGAGCTGAAAATCAGAAGTAAAAATGTATGAATTGTGCGAGTGGAAGAAAGATTGGAGGAAGACTTGGTTCAATTGGTGGTTGATATAATGAAAACCACTTTCAAATGTGAGTACATTGCCCCAGTAGACATAGACAACGTCTACAGAGTAGGCAGAAAAGAGGGCCTCAAAGCAAGGCAGATCCTGGTCTTCTTCATGAATAACAGAACCAAGGAAGACATCTTGAGGGCAGCAAGGAGTAAAGAAATTGCATACTACAGAAACAGTAGAATGTATGTTTATCCAGATTACCCAAAAGAAGTTTTGGAAATTGGAACATCTTTCAAGGGACCAAAGGACTTGGCAAGATCTCTGGGAGTGAGAACCTTCCTAAACAGGGTCAACTTGCTGACAATGGGGTTTCCTGAAGGTGAGAAAAGTACTTCTGACCCTAATGAGGCTATGAAGTGCCTGAATGCTTTAGAAAATAACTCTACTACTGCAATGGGTTAATTAGAGCCCTGCTCCTCCATTTGTATGATTTGTACCTTGTTTTATGACTTTACAAATTGACTTAAATGCAATCTCATCAGGAAAATGGCGCCGCTTTGAACTTTAGTTAAATGTTTGCTAATTTAAAAAAAAGGCTCACTGTCTTCTTCCAAGCATAGGCAGAACAGCGTAGCAAAGCATTTGAAGAAAGGACCTTGCGCGTCACTCTATACGTGCGTGTGGTCAGTTGATTCTGGACGCGGACCACAATACGGAAATAATATTCCGCCGGCGAAGCTGCATGGATAATGGGTGAAAATGTTGGGCCACATCGCCAATGGTATAAGGTCTGGCTGGATTAAACGCTTCCAATGCTGCATCTAATGGTATGAGTTCATGGAGCAGAGGGGGAAGTACAGTGAGCCCAAGCAGCAACCTCCGGTAAACTAGAGCCTTGAAAAGCAGAGCAAGGATGTTTTCAAGTATATGTCCCCCCTTTGTCATTTCCCTCTGCTGCCTCACCCTTCACGGTGCACAGAACGACAGGAGCGGCTCGGGGAACCCCTGAAAAGGCTTTCATCATTCCATTATCAATGAGCCGGGCTATGTGGTGTTATGATTTGAGGGCGGTCAAACAGACTCATTGAAAGATTTTAAGTCAATTTTGTTTTACTGACTCGCAATCTTACACTCTGTATTGTATATGCGTAAGAACAGATTAGCCAAATAGACTACACACAGTAATTCAATTTTAGGTTCCCGACTACGGTCTATTTTAATATGACATTTAATATCTCATGGTTTTAAGAGCAATATCTAAAATATGTTAGGGCACAAAATAATATACAAATAAATGGTATGCATACAATAAATTGTGCTTGATGATTAAATTGGGTTGAAAGTTAAATGTATTTGAATATTAAATTTAGTGAAAATGGGATGACCTATGTGCTATGGTTTAAAGCATGTACATGGTGATTTATGAATACAGACTACAGGTTAGCTGATACATTATAAACAAAGTTAGTTTGTTAGGATACACAATTTATAAGAAGGTGTTTGTGACCTACAGTCAGGTATACAGGTTATACATTTTTTTAAATTGTGCACATAATTTCGGAGAAAGTTAGTAGAGTGAAGTGGATTAATGACAATGAGCCTCATTACAAATCAGGCGGTCCGGAAATAACGGTGGCGGTAAACCCGCCGCCACTGTTGTTTCCGGACTGCCTGATTCAGACTCCTGCAGGTGGAAGGTGGTGATCCCGCCAGGTCTGACCTGGCGGGTTTAAAACCGCCCGCCTGCAGGCGGACAAGGAAACACCGGCAGCATTACGAGATGCTTCCGATGTTTCCATGATCCCCATTCCCATTGAGTCCCATAGGACTCAATGGGAATGGGGATTAACACCATTCCGCCTCCGTGATTCCCGGGAAACCGGGGTTGTAATGCCCCGGTAATTCCGGGAATCACAGAGGCGGAATGGTAATACGAGTCCAGCGGTAACCAGGCGGTTTTACTGCCTTGGTTACCGCCGGACTCGTAATGAGGCCCAATGTGTGGATTTAGAATGAAATATAGCTTTACTACCATGGGGTTGCAAATTGGGGATGAATTGAGCATCAGGTTAATCTGTAAGGGAATACTAGATGCAGGATTTAGGTGGAAATCCTTTAATGCTATAGGATGGAAATCGGTTCGACAACAGAAGCTATTGAAAAGGAATTGAGTATTGTCCCTGAAATTATTTTATGCAAATTAGGAATATTGTTGATCAAACTGCAGCTATATTAATTTCACGTGGGTTAGGATATACTCACCGGATGGTCTGGGCATATTCAATTGAGTTATTCATTGTTAGAACTGTGAAGTATGAATTTATGAAGATGGTCAATATAAGGAACACTCAAAGGGAATTAATACATGAACTAGTAATGGCAGGGTTCAGTGGAGATGGCATTGGCTTTCAGGAGAGATATTAGGAGTACTGGGTTTGTTAATTTATGTTGTTTGTTAAGTGAGTTAATTTTTAGTATGGGTTCTGATAATTTAGGAGAGGTGTCCAGGGCGCTGGACACTTTGGAATGTGTTATAAAAGTTTATCTTTTACGTTGTTCTTTGTGTTTTGCATCTACTTCAGAGGAGGTGGGGTTCAAATTTAAGGATTCTACATATGATCAGAGCTCATTGGTTAAGCACAGTTCGAGAGTGGATTTCGTTGACAAAATGAATTTGAAGATGGGTGATGAATTGCCAGTAGTCACATGGAATGTGAATGGTTTAAACAATATCCAAAAAAGAAAAAAAGTCATGACATATTTAAATGATCTAAAAGGTGATGTGTGTTTCATTCAAGAGACGCACCTCCTAAAGAAGGAATTGGATAGTCTGAACAAGCATTGGATTGGGAGAGTGTATGGGTCTTCATTTAATTCAAGGTCTAGAGGTGTGGCCATCTTGATTAGGAAAAACGCCCCAATCAAAGTACTGAAAGAAGTGTACGAGGGGGAGGGTAGAATTGTTGCATTATGTCCCAATATTCAGGGCACAGATGTTATTTTTTGTAATATATATGCACCATCAATAGATGATGGTACCTTTTTCAGGAAAGTTGCTCAAACCATTCAGAATCTAGGGTCAAGGAATATAATATTAGGTGATGACTTCAATACGGTTATTTATCAGGGTTTGGATAGCAGTAGTTTGAGACAATGTAGAAAGATTGACATGCATTCAAGGGCACTGACAGATCCACTGGAGGAACACAATTTGAAAGCTGGCAGGAGGATGGAAATTCCATTGATCAGGGAATACAGCTTTTACTCCGGGGCTCATGCAGCATACTCCAGGTTAGATATGCTGCTCACGGCTGGAAAAACATCAGAAAATTATAAAACAACTAAAATTGGGAATATAGTGTTGTCTGATCACGCCCACGTCGTCATGGATCTAAAATTAGACTTTGCAATAAACAAACAGTATACATGGAGACTAAATAACATGTTATTGGATAACAGTCAGGCCTGATATTGTGTGGGAGGCATTCAAATGTACAGTGCGTGGCATGCTCATCAGTCTAGCGAGCGGTTTGAAGAAAAAATTTGACAAGAAACATCTAGAACTAGAATCAAGCATTAAGGACATCTCAGGGAGCTTGATGGCAAATCCAGCTTGTGCAGTTTTGATTCCCGAAATGATGAAATTGAAAAAGGAGTTGAGAACACTAATTTCAGATCGAGTGCATAAGAAGTACTTTCAGCAGAAATGTACTTATTTTGAAAGAGGATAGAAATGTGACCGCCGTTTGGCATTTAGGCTGAGGAAAAGAGAGTCAAAAAGCACAATTACATGAGTCAAAGGCGTGGACGGGCAAAACACGTTCAAGCCAAAAGAAATAAATGAGATGTTCAGGACATTCTAACCAGAACTTTATCGAAATGAACCACACATTACTGCAACTGGTGGAGAATTCTTAGAAGGAGTACAACTTCCAAAGATTACAGAGGCAGAATCGAAAATTCTAGAGGAAAATATAACAATGGATGAGTTTAAGAAAGCAATTGGGAATTGAATGTCGGTAGAACACCAGGGTATACCACCAGGTAGAACACCAGACAGCAATGAATCCACCGCAAGGGCAGTCACAGCATTCAACCATGCAGATACAGCAGGGCATAAGCAGGGGACAATTGATGACTCCTAGGATAGGGGGTGTCACTGTCGATGGAGGGAATCCTTTCACAGGTCCGCGGATGAGAATGTACCCACAATAGGAGAGCTCACTGGGAGACTTGATGTGTTTGATACTATCTGTAATGCCGAATCCTCAAGAGGAACTGAGGGTTGACGTCAATATAGGTGGCAAATCCTTTTCTTTTTTAATAGACATGTGTACAACATGCTCATGTATACGAGAGGGGAAATATACAATGTCTGGAAATGCCATGAATATTCAAGGTTTCACAGGAGCTACAAGTAGAGTTCCCTTTACTGAAAGGTTGCCAGTCTCTCTAGGAGAATGTGACATGTATGTGCCATTATTATGTTCAAGACAGACACCTCTCAATATATTGGGTCGTGATTTCATGACCAAATTGAACATGACTTTTTCGTTCACTGATGAAGGCATATTGTGTTCAACACCAGGAATGCATTATTGAAACGTGAGTAAGTTTTTTATGGCATTTGCAGGACAAGTGACAATACGAAGAGTACCGTTATAACCAGAAGCTTTTCACTATGGGGTAAGCATTCTGTTAACATGGCTACCAGAAGAACTATGAGAATACCTGATGAATTTTTATTTAGAACAAAAATACCTATGGATGAAGAGCAAGGACAAGTCTTTCCTTTAGAATTGCAAGCAACCATAGTGCAAGGAGAAATGGCATTGCTTGATGGAACTGATTACAAAGGCAGACGATGGTGCACAGTGATTGCTATTGGGGAAGGTTATAGATTTACTGACGTCACTGATGAAGATATGTTTAGAGACCATCCATCAGATGACGAAGTAGTATTTGAAATGATTACTACTTTTTGGGTGAGAGCAATCAAACATAATGTACCTCAAAAAATGATGTTAGCTCAGAAACGTCCTGAGGTTTTTGATGAAGACATGGTGAAAGTGCCGGTTTCATTATGGGCAACAGGCCCCTATGACGTAGCCCTACTAAAGGGGGCTGGAGAAGTAAAGATTAAATTGAAACCGGGAGTTACCTTGAACACGACAGTATCCCATGTCTCGAGAGGTAGATTAAGGTATTTTGAAGACAATATCCGCCATGATGGAACAGGGTATCTTATTGACGTCAGAGTCACTGTGTAATACGTCAGTGTATACGATTTAAAAAAGTAAACTGGGTTGTGGCATTTAATTCAAGATTTACTCCCGATTAACCAGATTGTAGAGGCTGAGTTCCCTCTAGTTCCTAATCCTGCAATACTCTTATGTAGTATCCCTGTTGAAGCACGATATATCACATTGATTGAAAAGTTTTTCCCAATCCCATTGTATAAAGACCCACAGGATCTGACGTCATTTACTTTCTGCCAAACTTGACTGAAAAGTACTTGCCTGCCCCAGGGATACTGTGAGCCTCCATCGATTTTAAATAGAGTCTTGCAGATGGACTTAAGCAATATTGATTTCGAAAGTGTTGTGTTGCAGTTCGTGGATGATATATTGGTCTGTAGCACCTCAGAGGAAGAGTGCAGATGTGATTCAGTTCAACTGATGATTATTCTTGCAGAGAAAGGATATAAAGTAGACAGGGAGAAATTGCAGTATTGTCAAGAGAAAGTGTTATACATAGGTCAGTTAATTTTGCATGAAGGAAAAAAGGTTACTCCTGAGAGAGCTGAGGCTATTTTGAAAACAGTAAAGCCACACACCATAAAGCACATGTAAAGATTTTTGGGACTATGTAATTATGTGAGAGCATGGGTCTTTGACCACAGTTCATACATAAGGCCCTTGGTGCAGGCTCTGAAGAAAGCACAGGCACCTCTGGAAAAAATTGTCTAGACTGAGGAAATGGAAGAAGGGTTTGATGAGTTGAAAAAGACAATTTTCACAGCTCCAGTTTTAGGGATTCCCAATTATGCTGAGGAATTCTTTTTGTTTTTGCACACGAATGGCACTGTTATGACAGCAGTAGTCATGCAGAGAACCACGTTGGGGTGTAGGCCCCTTGCATATTACAGTGTCATTTTAGACCCAGTAATGAGGGGTCACTTTCCTTGTGAATGATCTTTGACAGCTGCCGCGTTCGCCATTGAGAAGGCTGCAAGCATAGTAATGGGGTGTTCCATGACGTTATTTGTTTAACATGCATTATTTGCCATTTTGGAAAAACCTAAAGGCACGTTGACTACTCAAAGGGCTTCTGCCTACGAGGTGGATATATCAAATCCAGCGATTCAAACAGTTCAAAGCAGAATAGTGAACCCTGCCATGTTTGTAGCAGAACCACTGGCAGAAGATGAGCATGCACATGATTGCTCGAACTATGAAGAATTTTATGATGAACTCCCAAGGGAGAAGGAAAATGCGTTGGCAGCTGGGGAGATTCTTTTTATTGACGGTTCTTCTAGAATCGATGAGGATGATAGTTAAAGATATACAGGTGCCTCAGCGGTGAAGCACACGTCCAATGGGGAGTTTGAAGTATTAAGAAGTGCATGACTACGTCTCACTTTTCAGCACAGGCTGCAGAATAAGTGGTGCTGATTGTCGCACTCGAGAATCATGCAGACCAGGAGGTAACGGTGTACAGTCACTCCGCCTATGTGACATCGACAGTACATGCAGGGCTAGCAGATTGGAAAAGGAGGGGCTACCTTCGAGCGAAAGGCACTCCAGTACAGCATGCCACCTTATAGGACAGACTTATTAAAGCACTACAACTCCCAGTAGCCATTGCATTTATTAAGTGTGCAACACACAGTAAAAGGGCAGAATTTATCTGACACGGAAATCAAGCAGCAGACGATGAAGTGAAACGTGTTGCATATTCAGAGAACATCATAAAGTTTGATACACCTGATGTGAATGAAAGCATGGTGGTGATGATGAGTGTGTCTGAAAGTTAAAGCAACTTGTCTAAGACTCATCTAGTAGAAATTCAAAGGGAAGCATCTCAGGATGAGAAAGACCTGTGGATGCGGGGGGGGATGTTCTTTAAGCCCTTCTGAAGCACTGTGGTGACAAGACAGCCCTGGTAAACCGGTGATGCCTGTAGCCTTATTAAGGGTGGCCTTAGAACAGCTACACTACCCTGCGCATGTCACTAGAGAGAGCCTCACCACAACAATTGCAGAGGAATGCTTTGTTCCAAATTTGGTTGAACACGTTACATTTTATGTAGTAAATTGTATTGTATGTCAAAAGTTTATTGCTGGGCACACACTGCCTACAGTTAGAGGAGTTATCCTCAGACCTAATGGCCCTTTTTAGCATTTACAGATCGACTATGTCGACATGCTGCAAGTCTGTAATGGATACAGATATATGATTGTAGTGGTATGTCCCTTTTCAAGGTGGATTGAGGTAAGTCCATGTACACATCCAAATTCCACCTGTGCAGCGAAATTTCTAGAACAAGAAGTGTTTCCTAGATGGGGAATATGTAAAGTATTAGGATCAGATAATGGCTCTCATTTTGTTAATTAATTCTTTGAACAGATAAGCTTGGTGCTTAGTATAAAGCACAAGTTTTCATCGGCTTATCACCTGCAAGTGAACAGTGTCTGTGAGAGACTCAATGACCTGATTAAAGAAAGAATAGCCAAATTGAAGCTTACCTTGAAGAAAGGATGGTTGCATTGCCTACCACTGGCATTGTATGTGTTGAGTATTCAGCCAGGTTCCGACTACCATTTTTATGCCCCATGAGATAGTGACAGGGAGGCAGATGAGGACACCCCTCACACCTCCATTTATAACTAGAAGTGATGCCCAGACAACAGCAGAATTGTTACGAAAGGAGTTACGTGATTACTTAACATTTATGACTACAAGAATCTCTGTCATTTCAGATCGGCTCAAGAGAAAGGGGTGTGGGGCACAGAACACAGAAGGAGATGTTACAACTACAGCAGTTGAAGAATTATGTCCTGGTGATCAAATCTTGATCAGGAATTTCACCAGGAGATGGCACGAGCCACGCTTTAATGGGCCATTTATCGTGGAAGATGTCACGCCATCAGCAGTGAAGGTGCAAGGCAGACATGCGTGGATATTCCTTTGAGATGTAAAGGTCTACGCTGGAGAACCTTCTTCACACCCACCCCAGTCGGAAGCAAGCATCGAGGAAGAACCTCAACACGTGCAGACTAGGTCCATGACGAGGAAGAAGGACGCAGAAGCTGGAGTAGACAAATAAAGAGTATGTTGGACTCTGGCTTGTTTTGGGACACTCTTTTAAGTTACTAAAAAAGGAGTTAAGAGAAGCTATCTGTTCTTGAGCCACAGTAGTTTGGTGAAATTGGACTCAAACATGTTTAAGTCTCGATCGAGAAGGAAAGCATGCCAGATTTCGACGACTGGAAGAGGGAACAGTTCCCTGATTCCTTTCTCACTGAGTTTCTTTGCAGAGGTGCCCATGATGGTGCCCACAGGGGGCGTGGCATGAGCCCATGGAGTAAGGGTGTGCCTAGCTAGAGCTCCCATTGCGATCCTATAACTAATCCTTGAATACTGCAGTGAACGGCAAATGAAGTGAAAACAAACATATCCACGTAATTAGGAAACACATCCCTAGCTCTGCCGAGTGAGAACGGTGAAAAACGGAGTGGCTTTCACCGAGGAAAACAGCCTGCTAACAGGGTGCTGGCTGCTGGCAAGATGGCGGCTGCTGCCTTCACCCTGCGGTAGGCTGGAGGAGGGGCCAAAACCAGTGAGGAGACAGGCCGGCCTGGTGAAGGCGTGGAGCGGGGCACAGGCTGGCCATGAGCTGGAGCGGGTTGGCTGCACACATAGCTACTGTGGAGAAGCCGGTTGTTGAATCCTCTGCCTAGCCGAAGAGGTGGATAGGGTCCTGCAGACTGAGATCCTCTAGTGGAGCCAATGCAAGACAGACCCATCGGCGGAGCTGGAGGGGTGTACACAGGGTCTTGGAGGCACACAGTGGTGCAGGACCCAGTACTGCCAGCAGCGATCAGACGGTAAGCAGGTGAAATATACCTATGGGCCCCGCTGGCAAGGAAACTGGGGTGCGAGAAAGGTGCGGTGAGCGGCACAGCAGCAGGCGATGGAGGAGCTGCAGGCTGTCAACGAATACCCGGAACACTAACAGCGGTGTGCGCAGACCCTCCCGCTGGGCGGCCTGGAGTGACGAAGTGGGTGGAGACAGTGCAGGACTGTAAAGCTGGGAAACGCAGACCCCGCCAGTCCATACTTTGTTCGGGGTACAGAGACCCCTTGGCACTTCCACTGGAACGTTGCTACGGTCTGCACAACACATACGACTGTAGTTTGAACCTACGCCCCAGCAGTGTTCGGAAGGTGGGGTTCTGAAGAACGATAGCCTTTGTCTCCCCCAGCCGAAAACATTGTTCCTCATAACGCAGCAACATTGGCGAGGTGCGCCACACGAGAGGAAAGCCTCCCCCCAGCAAAGCTGCCCCTGGAATGTGGTCCTGAACTGTGCAGGGGGTCCAGCAGGTCCAATACAAGCAGCGCAGTGAGCAAGGCCCCCCGGGCACACAGCACAGAGGGTGCCAGATGAACCAGGACTATCGGATTGCTGGCGGAGTGAAGGTTGGCCTTTCAGTTGACAACACCTACCGGCCTCTCAAATAACTAAAACAGGTGCAGCCATGCAGCCACCTCTGGGACACAGTGTACATTGAGCATGGAACAGGCGAAGGGGAACAGGACATAGTGGGCCACAATGTGACAACAGTACCCAGGAGGGTACATTGAGGGGGCGACCCCAATAAGAAGCAGGAGAAGCAGGAAGCATCCATTGGCATGGCCGGGCTGGGGAACCGGCCAACCTAGGTAGTCCATTAGTCCGGCACATGGCACTGACAGCTGCACACTGACCAACAGTGCAAAGGAAATGCTAAATTTCATGTTGGCCTCGCTGGACTGGCTGGTGAAGTTTCCACACAATAGGCACCATAAAGGCACCGTTAGCTTATTCAGGCTAATACAACTAAATACCCTACACCGAACCTACATGACACTGCGCAGAGTGGCTAAATTCAGCACCAAATCACAACCGCTGTGCCCCTGGTATGGATCGGATGAGGTGGGGCTGATGCACATGTTCTGGAGATGCAGGCACATACAAAGGTTCTGGGCACCGAGAGAACATGCCTGTAGAAGGGTGGGGATTGTACGTTACAACTGGACCCCGAAGAATGCTTGCTCGGCACATACCCTGGGGTTAGTAAATTCAAACATGTAGTTAAATTCATGGAAATGGTGTGCATACTGGCCAAGAGATCTAAAGCGATGTCCTGGAAGTCGGCTGGGGGCCCACAGTATGTATGATGGCTCAAAGAATTTGAGCACTGGGCAGAGGCAGAAAGCAGAGGCTGGAGGGACGGGGTAGCCAGATCGGAGGAAAATTTAAGCAATGTATATGAAGCCTGGAAAACGTTGCTATGGGTCATGTTTCATCCCTCAAATGACAAACCCCTGTGAGCACACAATGGGCCCTTAGATGCAAAAGCTAGACCACAGTTGAATTGTAAAACAATGCATGATTGGAGATTCCCTGGGCGCATCACCCAGACCCAGACAAAGGCCTTGCCGAGTAAAGCCCACACCCACCTGCAGAGTTAAAACTAGAGGCTCAGTGTTGCATGTTGTCCGACAAGTGAAGGAAGTTTTTCAGTTCGTTTTTAGCTTTTTAACATGTTCCTCATTATGAAGTGTGAATCCTAACATACAGGTGAAATATGCTACAATGTGTGCATTTACTGATGCAAGTGTAACTGTTATTATATAAATGCCAATAAAAACATTTTAAAATAAATGGTTGTGCCCAATGACAACGCTCAACGAATCATCATTGCTGTTTTTATCTACATTCTTCGTTCTTGCCCTGTGCTGGTGGGGGGAACCTTTGACGTTTGTAATTTCCTGCAATCGTGAGGAGATTGCTCGCTGCCATAGTAGAGCAAGTTCTTCAGTTTCCCAAGTACAGTAGGGAAAATACAAATGCCCCTATTGGCTGACAATGCGCATAGAATGGTTGATATGGTCTTCAATTACTTAATTGAAGAGTGCCCGCATCTTGTTGGAAGAAAAACTGATGTTTGCATGTTTTTGAGAGATCCAAGGAATAACATGGCACTTAATTAATTTTTATGAGACATCATTGAACAAGTCAAGCTATATTCTGAGAGAACACTGAGGACATCCTGAATGAGACTTTTTGAGGAAGAGATGCAGAGCCTGCTTACTGTAGTCTTCTAGGTCATGCTGGAGAGGCATCTACATTTCGTCTGGTGAAAGGACGACTCTTTTCTACACATCAGGAACCCTATTAATCGTCCTGAGATCAGCCAGCTTCTTGAAGAACTTATTGAGAAGATTAAGATATTACCGGAGTGCTGCCCGATTAAAAATTGTTTTTTCCTTAAAAAAGATTAAGAATGGGCAGCGTCAATAGTAATAAGGTAATGGCAGACAACGAGAGATCTTCACCGTACAAGAAGCTATTGTTGTGAGAAGTGGGGTTACCTGCATGTCATTTACACATGCATTTCATTTATAGTGATACTTCTTTCACTTGCAGTGCACACTGCTTCCATTCATCGTGGAAGACGTCACGCCGTCAGCAGTGAAGGTGTAAGGCAGACATGCGTGGATATTCCTTTGAGATGTTAAGGTCTATGCTGGAGAACCTTCTTCACACCCACCCCAGTCGGAAGCAAGCATCGAGGAAGAACCTCAACACGTGCAGACTAGGTCCATGACGAGGACGAAGGACGCAGAAGCTGGAGTAGATAAATAAAGAGTATGTTGGACTCTGGCTTGTTTGGGGACACTCTTTTAAGTTACTAAAAAAGGAGTTAAGAGAAGCTATCTGTCCTTGAGCCACAGTAGTTTGGTGACATTGGACTCAAAGATGTTTAAGTCTCGATCGAGAAGGGAAGCATGCCAGATTTGGAGTTCCATTTTGACGACTGGAAGAGGGAACAGTTCCCTGATTCCTTTCTCACCGAGTTTCTTTTCAGAGGTGCCCATGGTGGTGCCCACAGGGGGCGTGGCATGAGCCCATGGAGTAAGGGTGTGCCTAGCTAGAGCTCCCATTGCGATCCTATAACTAATCCTTGAATACTGCAGTGAACGGCAAATAAAGTGAAAACAAACATATCCACGTAATTAGGAAACACATCCCTAGCTCTGCCGAGGGAGAACGGTGAAAAACGGAGCGGCTTTCACCGAGGAAAACAGCCTGCTAACAGGGTGCTGGCTGCTGGCAAGATGGCGGCTGCTGCCTTCACCCTGCGGTAGGCTGGAGGAGGGGCCAAAACCAGTGAGGAGACAGGCCGGCCTGGTGAAGGCGTGGAGCGGGGCACAGGCTGGCCATGAGCTGGAGCGGGTTGGTTGCACACATAGCTGACTGTAGAGAAGCCGGTTGTTGAATCCTCTGCCTAGCCGAAGAGGTGGATAGGGTCCTGTGGACTGAGATCCTCTAGTGGAGCCAATGCAAGACAGACCCAGCGGCGAAGCTGGAGGGGTGTACACAGGGTCTTGGAGGCACACAGTGGTGCAGGACCCAGTACTGCCAGCAGCGATCAGACGGTAAGCAGGTGAAATATACCTATGGGCCCCGCTGGCAAGGAAACTGGGGTGCGAGAAAGGTGCAGTGAGCGGCACAGCAGCAGGCGATGGAGGAGCTGCAAGCTGTCAACGAATACCCGGAACACTAACAGCGGTGTGCGCAGAACCTCCCGCTGGGCGGCCTGGAGGGACGAAGTGGGGGGAGACAGTGCAGGACTGTAAAGCTGGGAAACGCAGACCCCGCCGGTCCATACTTGGTTCGGGGTACAGAGACCCATTGGCACTTCCACTGGAGCGTTGCTACGGTCTGCACAACACATACTACTGTAGCTTGAACCTATGCCCCGGCAGCGTTCGGAAGGTGGGGTTCTGGAGAACGGCAGCCTTTGTCTCCCCCAGCCGAAAACATTGTTCCTCATAATGCAGCAACATTGGGCGAGGTGCGCCACACGAGAGGAAAGCCTCCCTCCAGCAAAGCTGCCCCTGGAATGTGGTCCTGAACTGTGCAGCGGGTCCAGCAGGTCCAATACAAGCAGCGCAGTGAGCAAGGCCCCCCGGGCACACAGCACAGCGGGTGCCAGATGAACCAGGACTATCGGATTGCTGGCTGAGTGAAGGTTGGCCTTTCAGTTGACAACACCTAGCGGCCTCTCAAATAACTAAAACGGGCGCAGCCATGCAGCCACCTCTGGGACACAGTGTACATTGAGCATGGAACAGGCGAAGGGGAACAGGACATAGGGGGCCGCAATGTGACAACAGTACCTAGGAGGGTACATTGAGGGGACGACCCCAATAAGAAGCAGGAGAAGCAGGAAGCATCCAGTGGCATGGCCGGGCTGGGGGTGGGGAACCGGCCAACCAAGCTAGTCCATTAGGCCGGCACATGGCACTGACAGCTGCACACTGACAAACAGTGCAAAGGAAATGCAAAATTTCATGTCGGCCTCGCTGGACTGGCTGGTGAAGTTTCCACACAATAGGCACCATACAGGCACCGTTAGCTTATTCATGCTAATACAACTAAATACCCTACACCGAACCTACATGACACTGCGCAGAGTGGCTAAATTAAGCACCAAATCACAACCGCTGCGCCCCTGTTATGGATCGGATGAGGTGGGGCTGATGCACATGTTCTGGAGATGCAGGCACATACATACAAAGGTTCTGGGCACAGAGAGAGCAGGCCTGTAGAAGGGTGGGGATTGTACAGTACGACTGGACCCCGAAGAATGCTTGCTCGGCACATACCCTGGGGTTAGTAAATTCGAACATGTAGTTAAATTCATGGACATGGTGTGCATACTGGCCAAGAGATCTAAAGCGATGTCCTGGAAGTCGGCTGGGGGCCCACAGTATGTATAATGGCTCAAAGAATTTGAGCACTGGGCAGAGGCAGAAAGCAGAGGCTGGAGGGACGGGGTAGCCAGATCAGAGGAAAATGTAAGCAATGTATATGAAGCCTGGAAAACGTTGCATTTGGTCATGTTTCATCCCTCAAATGACAAACCCCTGTGAGCACACAATGGGCCCTTAGATGCAAAAGCTAGACCACAGTTGAATTGTAAAACAATGATTGATTGGAGATTCCCTGGGCACATCACCCAGACACAGACAAAGGCCTTGCCGAGTAAAGCCTACACCCACCTGGAGAGTTAAAACTAGAGGCTCAGTGTTGCATGTTGTCCGACAAGTGAAGGAAGTTTTTCAGTTCGTTTTTAGCTTTTTAACATGTTCTTCAGTTATGAAGTGTGAACCCTAACATACAGGTGAAATATGCTACAATGTGTGCATTTACTGATGTAAGTGTAACTGTTATTGTATAAATGCCATGTTTTTTCCTTAAAAAAGATTAAGAATGGGCAGCGTCAATAGTAATAATGTAATGGCAGACAACAAGAGATGTCCACCGTGTAAGAAGCTATTGTTGTAAGAAGTGGGCTTACCTGCATGTCATTTACACATGCGTTTTATTTATAGTGATACTTCTTTCACTTGCAGTGCGCACTGCTTACTATTTTCATCCAAATAGAGCAAAGATTCCTGTGTATCTTCCTATGCAGAAGGAGGGTGGCAACTACAAAGCAGCCGAGACCTTATGTGATTGTCCCTACTCCGATAGTCTGTATAGAAGTGCCTGGGCCTATGACAAAAAGGGTGTTATAGAGATGTTCCCTGTAGATCAGAAACAGGCTCGAAAGGAAATACAAAGAAAGAGATTATCTATGAGCAAACCTACACAGGTAGCACACGTAAAAACACCAACTCTACTGACAAATGTTTCTATGATTGGCCCAGTAAGAAGGAATTATGCTGATATACTTTATGAGATGATAATAGAAGCTCACACGAAAAGAATGACCTAAGAGAAGTGCTAGGAAGGATGATCATGAGCTAAATGATTATCTGCATAGTACAGCAAACTTGGGGAATAACATATGGTATAAGCATATGAAAGAAGTGGGAAGGAGTGCCTCGAAGGAGGAATGCTTTGTATGTGCACTCCTGCCGTATAGCATGAGGAAGTCTAAGATCTTCATAGCTATTGAAATAGATGTCTAGATAGCACATTGTCTATCACACATAGCACTCTTCTGTACAAGAGTCCAGTTGATGGGTTGAACAGCCTATCTGAAATGGGCAACTGAATGGACAAATCCAAATGAAGACGACTAAGTCCAAGACATGAAGTCAAGAAACAAGGTGCACACCAAGAATCATGTGATCCTATATGAAAAGCCTGGAGTGAAAGGAGCTGAAATCCGATGGGCAGTAAACAGAAGACTTGAGAGTCCGGGAAAATCTGCCGAAGAAATTCGTAGATGGAAGAACAGAGGCCAAATGCAGATTTGGGGATCAGTGTTATTACCAGATGGATGGGAAGAAGGAGTGGTCATCTGCAAATCCTGGGTAGTCATTGGCTGTTATCAGCCAGTCATTGACATAGTGCAGAATGGATGTAAGCCTCTATGGCCAAGACTGCTAAACTACTGACCTGGGTCAAAGATAAAGATAGACCTTTATAGATGGAGCCTCTGGAAAGTGCAAAGCTGTGCTTCAGAGACAATGGCACAAGAAAAGTCAGAGAGTACGAGAACAGAGATTGAATCTTTGATGTACCAGGAATGAAAATTGGAACATCAGTAATCATGGATCATTACTGGGCTTGTCGATCCTGAGCTTATAAGAAGCTGCCCAACAATTGGGGAGGAAGATGCTCACTAGTAAATGTGCATGTTCCGGTGTTGGTGATTCCTGAAAGTGACTTAACCCTTGACAGCTTTCTTAAAGCAGATGCTCACCTGAGGAAGAAGAGATCTGTGGAGCAGATTAATTGAATGAAGAGAGAGAACTATTTCTCAGCCAAGCCAATAGAAGCTTTTGACTCCATCCCATATGAGCACAGACTGTTCAGTCAGACTTTGTCGATATTCACGTTGATCTTTCTGCCGAGTATGCAGATTGGAGCAAATACTAAATAGCTGCAGATTAGCAGATGGGAGTTGCTGCAGACAATCAATACTACCATAAAGGGATTCAATGCTATCAAAGAAGAAACGAGAGGCATACGACTGATGACACTTCAAAATAGATATGTCCTGCACATGATTACAGCTATGGATGGAGGTGTTTGTGCAAAAGTCGGGGAATCATGTTGCACATTCATACCTTCTCATGACAACGGGAATGGTACTTTAACAGAGGCCATAGAGATGTTGATGAAGCTACATGTCCAGATGATAGAGGAAGTCAAAGACATTGCTGATGATGGCTGGTTTGGAGAACTCTTTTCTTGGGTTCTGCAATGGATGGCAGACATGTTGAAGTTCCTTGGATCCCTGATCGTGATGGTGTTGCTTGGGTTCTGTGTGATTAGTATAATAATCTCGCAATGCAAGAAGACTGTAAATAAAGCCAAAGGGATGAAAATCATGATCAATGTTGATTCAGGATGGAAGGCCAGAGACCTGACAGATGAAGAAATCAGAGACTTTGTGAAGGCCAGTATCCATGCACCTGAGGGAACGAAGTTACTGTATACAAAGGACCATAAGAAGTACGTGGGAAAATGGATCTATTGCAGTCCAAGTGGACAGTGCATGCTCATGACTTGGAATAAGGATGAGCATGTGAAATCAGCTGGATGCCTGAAAGGAGTCATAAAGATATGGATACCAAAGAAGCATTTCTTCAAAAGAGGATGTCTAAATGTGAAAGATGATGGGAGAGTGGTTGATGAATCACACAGAGGGGGGGGAGTGTATTGAAGGAGCTATGTATCCCCGCATCAACAATCTCGCCCATATTGCCTATATGTTGGGAACAAGAGTGTGAGACACGTTCAGTCCCATTGAAAATACAGATACGAGAATCCTGGAAGCAAGGTTCCCATTGAGAAAGCCATAACTGCATACACGATAGTATGATGGCCATTTGAATGAGATCTCGGAAGAAACAGAGTAAATGTCTGGAAGAACAGAATGGTGACGTCACACACAAAGCCAGACTGACGTACATAGAAGAGATACAGAGACAGGAGAATGAAGATATTATATAAGGCATCAAGAAAGTATCAAAGATAAGTGACATCTTGGGCTCAAGATGAAGAGGCTTATGCTACAGAAACGATGAAGATATCAAGTCATTTTACACGTGTACATATGCAAAGAAATGCAAGCAGACAAAGTATTCTTGAGGCCATTTATGTAGTGAATAGATTGCGGCATGCGTCAATGTATACATATATAGGAGCAAGTAGAGAATGTATGTTTCCACTATGTGTTATAGCAGTGCTAGACCAGAGAAGGAAGGCGTTTCCAGTGTGTCACAGTTGAAAAAGCAATTGAGTTATAGAAGCAGATCTCAAATGAGCCCCAAGAAGCCCCAAGAAGCCAAGGTCTTACCCTACTGGGATGAACAGACATTAGTTACACATCGTTTGAAAGAATGAAACTCCTGTTCAGAAGACTTGGACAAAAACAAGGAAAATGTAAGAGGTCTATTATAAAATAGTATTTTAAATACACCAGAGCTTATAATTGTGATCTTCAGTCACATGGAAGGATGAAGTTGGACAAACATGACGAACCACACCTACGCATGAAGGGAGAGCGTGCCTTCACTCCCCTGAATTCTCCATAGCAAAGAACATTTTCAAGGACAAGTTCAAAACCTTAATTGACACCAGACCATTGAGATGATGATAGATGATATGCTAATTGGTGGGAAGCTATGGTTATGACCGGCTCAGCAGCACCTGGAAGTAAAGCCTGTGTACTGCTAACATAGGTGGAAAAGTACTGACGGACGTAAGAGTGCCAACCAATTGTAGGGGACACGTAATTAAGGACCCTATAGTTTGTGTAACCAATGGGACGTCATTTATTTATTGACGTTCATTGTGACCTATTTTAGGGGAGGGCTTAGTTGCCCCACCTGTTGTTAAGGAGCCTATCATTTTCCTAGACTAGTATGGAACTTATAGTTAGATGTTCCATTAGAACCAATCACTCTCTTCAATAGCTTTTTGCAGTTTGCCACGTAGGATGCCGTTAGTAAATACGTAGGTTAACGTCATTAATGATGAATTTTTACTATAAGTATTATTTTTTAGCTGAAGCAAATTGAGAGAGCATTCAGTGAGACGTCCGTTGATGTCCGTTGTACTCCTTTATTTTAGATAATTGATATTAAAACAGTCAACCTTTTTCCCAACTACCTGAGTCGTTTAGAGTATTGATGTTTGAGTAACTTCTGCATCCCCATACATCTCATAGTATTGCTACCTCATTTTAAAGGGCTGGGCCTAGTCCCCCAGTTAACGGACTGCTTGTTTAGTTAATTAAACAACAATATAGAATTTGTCATGTCATCTTTGACGTCCTGGATGTTAGTCTTAGCAGTGCGCGGTGATGGCACGAGTTATGGTTGCTCCGCTCACAATAACTGGTGTATTTCTGAGGTTTTTCAGTTTTACTTAACCATAACGTTCCTTTAACAAAGTTTTTCATTGAATTTCATAGGTTTTTATTAGTGCAACTAAACCATAATGTCCCTTTAACGTTTTTTCAGTTAATTTCATTGGTTTTTATTAGTGCAACTTAACCATAACGTCACCTTAACAAGGTTTTCCCAGTGAATTTCATGGGTTATTACCAGTGCATGCTATTTTCCTACAACTTTTTAATATTATACTTAACCCAACATATCAACAACACCTTAAAACTCTGTCATTTCCCACCTTCTAGCATAATTTTTAACACTTCTGTACACTTTTTGCAACTTTTTCTACTATTTTGCTTCTATCGACATCTGCGAATGTCTGATGTCATTGCAGACGTTCCGGACAGTGACATGTCACCATGCGCTTGTGCGCGGCATGATGATGTGTCCGCGAGCGAGTCCTCACTTCGTGATCGGGCATGTGCTTTGAGGACAGTTCAGAACTGCATTTTCTACTGATCTAGTAACTGTCAATCTCAACACATACCCTTGCACTGCTCCTACACCTATTCTTACTCATTATCCATTAATAATCTAGTACAAAGCACATACTTGGAAAAGTATTAGCAACACTGCTATTTATTTTAAAATGGCATCAGCTATTGCCATCCATCCTCCCCAAGAGCCACCACCACCACCAGCTGGAGGACCTAAACAACAAAAAAGCTAAGTACTTTTAAAGACAAAGAAGAAGACCAAGAAGGCTACCTCTAGCACCCAGAGAGAATCATGGGTGGAGCAGTTCTTTACCACTATTGGGAATGTACCAAAGTGACATGCACTGAGTGAAACTTTGTAATCAGTTGCAGACTATCTGGATAGTACTCCTAAGGGGTCCACCTCCAAGCTCCGCCACACCAAATCCAACCACCGATATACTCTCAGAAAGTTTGTTCCTTTTTTTATAGCAAGTAGTAGGCTGTCTTCCACCACCTCATCTTCCTCAACCAATACTTTAACCACACAGCCTACTTCTGTGGGACACACAATTCTACCAGCTACCTTGCAAGCAATAAAAGAGGCTGTTCATCAATATCTTTCGAAGACAACAGTCCTCTGCATATACTGCAACACACCACTCTGCAGGGGGAAGCAATTTCGTAGTGCTTTTGAAGCTGTAATCAAGGAGCATGAAAAACACTGCCCCCTACCTTAGAAGTAACACATGCACAACATCTTCCCCTGTCCACCTGCCCCTCCATATTAGTGTTTGGTGCCTTTTCCCTAATTTCTCTCCCCACCGTACATTCTGAACTCTACTGCAAAAAAAAAGAAAATACTAAAAAGCAACAAAAGAAAGGTTCCTTTGGGAACCACCTTTCACAGTAAAAAATAGAAAAAAAAAAATAATCTAATGGACTTCATCTACTTTACATTTCTCAGTAAAGTACATAGACTCAATAAGATTTTCCAACATTGCCATTAGCATTTTGTGTTATGCTAATGGGATATAATGTGGGCTTCATCCTCCGTTCCAGGGACTGGAATGTGGTATAACGGCCCGGGAACCAAAGTTATCGGCGCAAGCGAAGTGAGGGCGGATAACGAGGACCCTGTACCGTTATCCCCATTCCAGCCCCTGCAATGGAGGATGAAAGCCATTAGCAACCCGGGTTCCCAAGGCGGGAACCTGGGGTGCCAAAAAAAAGGATGGCCACCATGGAAAGGGAAGGTGGGGCTCCATACATAGTCCCTCTTCCCTTTCCATGGCAGCCTGCAGAAGAGAGCACCCTATAACCATATTACCACAAGCAAATTGTTTCCATCCTCATCACCTCCAACCTCCCCAGGTATTGTTTGATGAGTTTGACAGGTGCAATGTTGTGTTTTTCAATAGGTTTTTACCACGATGTTCACGGACACCAGCGGATGTCCTTGAATCCAACATGGCGGATGTTTCCAAAAATCTGACGTGCTTCATGTTTTTCACCATCCAATCAGTGGGCGCGTCCAATGTCCGCGCACATCACGTTGCCCTCTCGGCCAATCTGAGGCCTGCCCACAGACTGAACAGGGAAATGATTTTGCGGACCAAACCCAGATATCTCTAATTTCTTTTTTTACCTACTTTTAGCCCGTTTTAAAGAAAACTAATGAATGGATTTACACCAAATTTACAAAAGCACACTTTCAGGAACCAAGCAGCTGCTCCTGCCACATATTTGGTGAAAATCTGTCCAGCAATTTGGGCTGTAGGCGTGAGCAAATTTTCTTTCCATTGCGAAAAGAAAATGTTTTGGGACCCCTCTATAACTTTGCCCCCCCTTGATGAAACCTCACCAAACTTGCGGGACAATTCGGAGAGGGGCGACTACTTTTTTTTTGCAAAGTTTGGTAAGGATTCGTTCAGGGGGAGCAAAGTTAGAAGACACCCAAAAGTGCTCTTCCTATGGGTTCAGCAATTTACCCATAACAACAGGCCCGCTACCGCAGGCCCTGTAATTGAAGGAAAACACTTTTGTTGCAGGGACGTGACGGTGAGAACTTAAAGCAACAAAACCCTGGAAATTCAGCTAAAGTGACCTTAACATTGCGCCGCCTGTTGCGCAGCCTTTGACCGTAATGATGACATCACAGATCACATCACTGATGACATCTCTAATTACATGTTGTATGAGTACACTGATGACATTACTGAGGCCATCCTGGTAACAAAATTAATTCCATTTTATATAACTGATTTCATCAATAATGGAATTAGACATAACCTCATTTATATGTTAGCACATTTGATTACCTTAATAACAATTTAGGCTGTGGACTTGGCCATGACAAGGAATGGGGTCACTGGCCAGCACCAAAGGCCATAGCTAATGATCGGTTAGTGTTCAAAAATACCAATGAGCATGGTTAAAACCCATGACTAGTATCCCATCACTGTTTTAAAATATACAGTGGGCAATGTTGAAAGCTGTAATCAGTGACCATGGCTAATAGCCATAGCTAGTGCCCCCATTAATATGTTAGAATATACAGTCCGCACAGCCAAAGGCTGTGGCCACTGGCTAGTATTTTTTTTATTTTTTTATTGTAACATTTAGTTCATTACAAACATTTTAATTACAAAATCTCCATAGCACATCAACACTTAATTATCTACTCAGCTCTGCGTTTTACACTATTGTACTGTCCAAGAAGTTTACTACAGAGCAAGTTAAGAGCACCGAACTCCCACTCAAAATACAAATCCACAAGTCCTCCATATTTTCAGTTGTAGGTGCATATTTGCTCAGATGTAGTGATCTCTGATCTCTCAGAGCAGTACATTCCATTAATAAGTGCTTTATACTTTTCTTATTAGCTTCACAATATCTACAGACATCATCCATTGTGTCTTCCATATGTTGCATAAATAGCATTCGTTTGGATTTATATGCATTTAGACGTAGGCAGAGAAAACCATCCCGGTGATGTCTTGAAGGGAATTGGTGCAAATAGTTAGGCATTTCCTCCAATTTATTCATTGACATTCCAAGATCTAAGGCTGTCGGTAAACTTTCATATTTGGACACATTTTGAATCCATGACCATTCTTTAAGATTTTTGTTTGCAATTTGTGGGAGCGCCAACAATGTGTCCATTGTGATATTTCCTTCGTACATAATTGCTTTCACCCTTCAGGACCATGTCAAGAGTAGATCTGTATTCAAGTGATTGCCATCTGAAGCGAATATTCTATATGCTAGTTCTGGATTTGGCATATTCATCTTCCGCAACAGAGTCAATGATTTCCACAAAACGGCACTATAAAGTCCATCTATTGCCAGCTCATGTCTTATTATTGTCATAGATATATAAGTGGGCAGCTTCAAAACACGCTGCCAAAAAATGCCTTCGAGCTGAGGCCAGATCTTACTATCAATGTTCCATCCTGTTTCTGCTCCAAATGTTATTGCAGGTTCCACTTTCATGCGTATTGGGATCATGGAGAATTTACCGAATAGGGTCTGAATTCTTGTTCCTTGTAAGGCTAAAGTCTGCATTCGTTGGAGTAGCTCCTGGACCCAGCACCATTCTCGTATTGAGGTGTTGATCTTGATCCCCAAATATCGAATTTCAGCCACTTCCTTGATCACTTTGTTGTATATTTGCCACTTAAAATTCTTGTTTTTTGTTCCTTTAGCAGAGCCAAACCTCATGATTTTAGTTTTTTCGATGTTTATTATTAGATCATTTTCGTCCATGTTACTTTGCAATTCATAAAGGAATCGCTGTAACCCTATCTGTGTTTGGTCAACCAGGACCAGGTCATCGGCATAGATTACACATTTTAGCTGGATTCCGTTGATTCCATTGATTATTGGTGAGAAACATTTTGCTTTTGGCAAAGCATTCGACACATCTGCAATAAACAATTTGAATAATGTTTGTGCCAGGGGGAAGCCCTGTTTTACCCCTTTGTCTGTTGTAACAGGATCTGAAAGGTCACCTTGTTCATTTATCCTAATCCTGATCGAGGTTTTTGTGTGTAGAGCTTTTATTGGGTGTAGCAGTGATTCCGGACAATTCTGTTTTATTATTTTCATCCAGAGTTTTTCGCGGTTTATGGTGTCGAATGCTTGTTGCATATCACTAATGCAAAAAACAAATTGACTTTCTTTTTATGGCCTTCAGTTTCAAGATGTGTACTATTGCCAGATTTAGCTCGGTCCCGACCCCCTTTGTGAAGCCGGTCTGTCTTTCATCAGCCATTTCCGACTTTATTGCCCACGCTGATAGTTTTTTTTGTAAGAACGTGGCAAACACCTTTCCAATTGTATCCAAAAGGGCAATCGGGCGATAGTTGGCTGGGTCAGCCCGATTGCCCTTTTTAAAGATCGGCACAATTATTGCCTCTGACCACGATGGCAGCAGAGACCGTTGGTCTGCAATCGCTGCGAACAGATTTTACATGAATACAGACCACTCATATATATTTTCTTTTAGCATCACGGTTGTGATGCTATCAGGCCCTGCAGCTCTCGAGTTTTTTAACTTCCCAATGGCATTTTCAATTGCTTCCTTGGACTCACGTACATCCCAGGTACTATCATCCGATGCTGTGTTCATCAGTTCCTGCATTTGACTCACCGAAAATCATTTTTGGAAGTGTTTATGCCAGTCTCCTTCAGCAACTCCATTTTCAAGCCTTTTCGGTTGATTTTCGTGGCCCCTATTCAGAATAGACTAGATCTCTCTTGTATTATTTGTCCTAATTAACGCCAACATTTCCTCTCCACGTTCTTGATCTCGTTGGAATTTGAAAGCTTTTAGCCAGTTCCGGTATTTCTGCTTTCTCAGTTTGATTCTTCCACAGTCTGATGCACCAAACCGAGCTTTTATTTCACATATATCCTTCTTATGCTGTTTCTTTTCCTTAATTACTTTCTTGCTCCAAATGTAGCGGTGAATTTTGACTTTTTTTACATTCTGTCTGGCTCCAGCACTTATACCTGGTAAAAGTACAGAATAGTTTGTTCGAGCACAAGTCTCTTTATCGGCCATCAGGAGAGCTGTGGTCATTTTTGTTATTTGATTTGCTTTTAGCCTAAGTCTGTTTCTCCCACAATTTACTTCCAAGGCTTGATTCATTTTTGTGAACACAGTTCGGCGACATAATGGCCATGACATGATCAACACGTCATGGTCGCTGTTGTTGGTCGACACAATCTTCAGATTGTTTATATTGGTCTACAAATTTTGGGACACCCAGATGTAGTCCAGTGTCTTTTTCAAACCCATATTGTGCCAGGTATAGTTTGGCGGAATGTTATCCTTAACATTCCCATTTACCATTGCACAATCTCGTGCTTCCATTTCAGCATCCCATCTTTGTCTTCTCGATCATTGCGGCAGTTTAATGTTGGAATGATCTAAGAATGTCTCCTGTTTTTTGTAGAACCAAGTAGTGTTCATGTCACCACATACAATAATTGATCATTCTTGATGACTACTTTGGTTTTCATCAATTATCGACATTACTGAGGCAACAAAGTTTGCAGCTGCAATCTTCAGAGGATTCCAGTACACATTGATCAGGAGCAAGTATTGGAATTTTTGATCATGTCCGGTGGGATGTTGGAGTAAGGTTGATTGTACGTAGCTGTTCAGATTGTTTTCTTCTATGACATCCCAGTTTGTGCCAATCTTCACTAATGTTAATAAGCCGGAAAATGGTCGACCGTGGGAGTTTTTCTCAGCTGGATTTATTAGAGTTAAATATCCATCCTTTATAGGAGGGGTTTGCATCCATGTTTCCTGTAGGCAGATGGCAAAGTTGTTCATCAAGTGTACTGGGAAGTCATTATACAGGTGGCTAAATCCATGGGTGTTCCAAGATATCAATGTGGAAAGCCCCTCAGATCCAACTTTGACTAGCTACTTCTTACTCAACCCATGATTTACACTTCCTGTTTGCGAATTTTGGGATATTTCAACCGTCGGATGTTTCCTTATCTCATCTCGATGCTGCCCCATAGATTCCCTGCCGGTAGGTTTCTCTCTACCTACGGGTTCAAGTTCACTTGCCATTGACTCATGTTCAGCGATCTCAAATGCTAAACAGAGTAATTCTTCTTTCGCACCCATCATGGTTTTTCGAACTGCCTGAGATTTTATGTGCAGTAAAACCCAATCAACCCGGGCTTCAGACATGTATTTGACTATGGAGATGTCTTGCGACCTAATGGTCCTTGGCGCCGGCACCAAGTGCAGCAGCCTCATGACATTTCCTCTATTCTGGTTGACATCATTGTCATCGGTGAGCACATTTTCAAGTCTGATTTTCTGTATTAGGTGGCTCGGGCCACCTTATTTATTTATTTATTTATTTATTAAATTTATATAGCGCGCAGGCAGCCCAGGGGCATTGTGGCACTGTTACTTGCAGGAAGACTTAGTTACAATGTGAGCAGGTTGTGCCTTGGGTTACAGTAAGGCAGTGACCTGTGATCAGATATATCACATAATACATCATACAATACAATTATGAGGGCTAGGCCATGTAATTGTTAGATGAACAGGGTCGTTTTCAGGGTTTTCCGAAAGGCGGTCAGTGAGGGTTCAGAGCGCAGGGAGCTAGGGAGGGTGTTCCAGTGTACGGCAGCGAGGTACGGGAAACTGGAGCCCCCTGCTCTGGTCTTTTTTATCCTGGGTACTGAGAGCATGCTGGCATAGGGTGATCTAGTGGGTCTTGTGGAGGAGACCAGGTGGATCCTCTGCGAAAGGTACATTGGGGCGGCAAGATGGACACATTTGTGGGTGATGCTTAGAGCCTTGAATAGGATCCTCTCCTTTATGGGGAGCCAGTGGAAAGCTTTTCTGGCAGCGGTGATGTGCTCTCTCTTGGCAATGCCTTGTGCAGCGCGTAGGGCACTGTTCTGTATTACTTGGAGCTTCTCAAGATTTTTGTTGGAGGTCCCAAGGAAAAGAATATTGCAGTAATCAAGTCGCGAGCCGGTTATGGCCCTGGCTATGTTAGTGCAGGTGTCTTTTGACAGATAAGGTCTCATTGCGTTAAGGAGTTTTGCATGGTAAGCGGCAGAGGAGGCAATGGCGTTTACTTGTCTGGTCATGGATAGATTGGAGTCTAAGTAGACGCCTAGTGTTTTTACCGTGTCAAGTACTGGGATCGTGATTGAGTCAATGGTGAAATGGCTGAACTGAGCATCAAGTTTCTTGATGGTGTCAGGGGAGCCTACGAGTAGGAGCTCAGTTTTGTCGGAGTTAAGGCAGAGGCCATTGATAGCCATCCACATTTGAATTGTGTTGTAGATGTTGTTGAGGGTAGCAGAGTCCGTGTCATAGTTGCCTGTCAGAGTGAGAAGGATCTGTGTGTCGTCTGCGTAGTTGGTGTAAGAGATGCCCATGGCGTCAAGGATGAGGAAGAGGGGGCGGGTGAAGATGTTGTAGAGGGTGGCGGAGAGGCAGGAGCCTTGGGGCACCCCACATAGCATGATAGAGGGTGATGCAGTGGCTAGGTCGGAGAAGACCTGCATGGTCCTGCCTTGGAGGAAGGAGGCGATCCATGTAATGGCTTCTTGAGAGAAGTTGGCTGTGGAGGAGAGGTGGTGGCAGAGGATGTCGTGGTCTACAAGATTAAAGGCTGCCGACAGATCCAGGAGAAGGAGCAAGGCAGGTTTGCGTCGTCCATTTGTTTTTTAGGTCTCTGTCCCATGCCTAGGGCGAAAGCCGGATTGTCTCAGTCCAAGGAGGTTCTGTTCTTCGAGGAAGTGCTGGACCTGCAGGTAGGCTGCTTTGTCTAGAATCTTGAGGAGGAAAGGGACAGTGGTGATGGGGCGGTAGTTATTAGGGGAGGTGGGGTCAAGTGTGGGTTTCTTTATGAGGGGTCGGACCCATGCTTCCTTTAGGCAGGCGGGGACTCTCCCCGTGGTGAAGGAGGCGTTGACGAAGGCTGTTAGAAAAGGGGCCAAGGTGTCTGCGCAGTCTTTGATGATGGAGGCAGGACAGGGGTCGCCTTTGCAATTGGAGGGTTTTATGTTTTTCATAATGTTGATCATGTCGTTTTCTTGGACGGTTTTAAACAAGAAGGTGGGTGGGGCCTCAGTGGGTGATGGGGGCAGTGGTGGTGGGGAGGGTGTAGTGTGGGTGGAGAGTGTTAGTTTGGTGTTCAAGATTTTGGCTTGGAGAGAGCTGATCTTATTGCGCATGGCTGTTTGGATGTTGTCACACCATTCTTTGTCCTTAGTGAAGTTTTGGGGGGTGGGTGTGGGGTTCTCAAGTTCCCTGAAAATGGCGAACATTTCCTTGGTGTTCGACTTGGCCTCAGCAATTCTCTCTTCGAAGGATTTAGCTTTGGCTTTAATGATGGCTTTCTTGTAATTAATTGCAAGGGATTTGAAGTTGAGTTTGTCTTTCTCATCCCGTGATGTTTGCCAAAGAGCTAATGCTGCCCGTTTGTCGGAGCGTAGTTTTAGAAGGTCTTGGGTGAACCACGCATTAGCGTGTCTAGTGGGTTTGGTTTTCCGAAGTTTAAGTGGGGCGATGGTATTGATTGCTGCTGTGATGGCCGTATCATAATTTTTTGCCAGAGTTTCCGGGTCGTTGGAGAATGGGGCTGTGAAGGCGGGTCCCTGTAAGAAGGGTAGGAGTCTTTCTTTGGTCAGTTGACGGGCACTCCTTGTAAGGGCAGGAGGCAAGGGAGGAGGGGGGTGGGATGTGGTTGTAGTGGTGGGGATGTTAAAGGTGATGGTGTGGTGGTCGGACCATGGGGTGGGGGTGTTGCCCGTGACTGTGATGGGGCAATTGTGGTGGGCGATCCAGTCTAGTGATCTGCTTGATCACCTTGAGTGATTTCAACCACTGACTGTATTTTTTTCAGTTGGTATGCCACAGTATGTTTCGTGTTCAGTAGTGTTAAAACTTTGCACTTAGCGTGGTCGTTAAGTACTGATCTTTTGATGGTCTCTTTTTGTGATTCAGCTGCTGCAGTTTTTCCGACATACCCAGCTTCTTTCGCGTTTTTCATTGCCTGGGGATTAAACAGATGCTGAGGAGCAGCAGAACTCTGTTTCCCAGTCTTCCAATAGTCGACTGGTCCGTTTCTAGATACTCGTTGTGGCTCCACATTACAGTCATGGTGACTGTTATCAGAATATGTGGACAGATTGCAGAGATATACCGAAGACATCTCAGAATGAGTGGGATTCTTATCTGAGTCTCATTCTCTTTCTTGGGTTTCCTGCACACAAATTTAAAGGGCCATCAGCAGGTATAGACAACCGTTCTGTGCGGGTTTCTTTCTTGGTTAGGTCAATTTTCTTTCTTGAAAAAAATGTTGTTTTAGTGGGCGTCGTCAAATTTCTTATAAATTGTCTTGCACTGCTCGTCTGATTAGTAGATTTCGCAATGTGTTTCGTCTTCCTTGTTGTTTTTTTTCTAGAGCAGCTCGCCTCTACTTGTGTTTTTCATATGGTTGCTTTTGGGATTATATTTGCAGCTGGGCCACTAAATATCCCGTAAGTCACTTTTGAGGAAGAAGCTCCTGGAACCAAGTCTGATGCTTGTTCAGCCGTGCTTGCAGTCTCATGCACCTTGTTTGTTATTTATGGCAGCGCTTCATTGCTTCTTTCATTTTCTGTTGCGGTCTTATTTGACACAGCCGCAACCATTCCGGTGGAATTCGCATTCTGAGGTGTCTTGTTTTCCATAGTGATTGAGGTGCTCTCTGGCAGTGTACTTGGTACCGCCAGTTTTGGAAGATCTATTGAACCAATGGGGACCGTTAAGTCCACTATGTTTCATTGACTGCCACATTGGGTTCCAACATGTATTCCTCGGCTCGCCGCAATGTGAATTTGGGGTGTGCGATTCTCTTTATTTGCATAGATCTGTTTCAAGAGACCGGAGACTGACTCCATAAGAAGTGTTTTTTCCCTGTTTTCTTTCAAGATTGCATCATGTAATCTGTTGACGCGATCCACATGATGTCCAGATTCAGCTTCCAGTCTTAAATGCAGTGCCATGCATACATTTTCCATTTTCTTTTTTCATTGATGTGCCCCAGGACCGTACCATTATTCTGTATCGCTTCATTTAATGTTTCATACAATTTTTTTAATGGGATTAGTGCCAGTGAAGTCACAGCCAGCGCATTATTGTGTATTTGAATGGCTGCTGCGACTGACAAGTTTGATTTATTTTTGTTAACTTCTTTCGCTGTTGTACAGCATGGAATTTCGTTTGCAGTGTTTCTCGGGTCATGTGTTCCAGTGATTGGTGAGTTACTCGGTCCCTGGCTCTTCGGAGCTGCCACACCCATCGAGTTTGCTGTCTTGGGCGTGGAACAGCTTGCCGGCCTCTTTCCATAGTAACGAATCTCGCCATCTCGTTGACGGAGACCCCCAGCTCCTTTTGCTCGGAGACCCACATCGACTCCCTGCAGATATTCTGGAATACCTCCCCAGTCCATCCGGTCTGGGCGAACCTTATCCAGACTCGCTGAAAGGACATCCACCTGCAAGGTTTGTTAATCTACGTTTGTTTTGTGTGTTGTTGCATGACTGTACTTGGGTTGTCTAAGGGGCTTTTATTTTTGTTATCATTCCCTTTAATGAAGCTGTCTGTCAGCTTTCCTTTTATTATTTCAAAATCCGCTTGTAATCTTTCAGTCAAGCGGGCTTCTCGCCCCGCTAAATCAAATCCCAAGTTCGGCATGTCCAATGATTTCCCCGCAGGCTGCAAGCTGATGTTATTAATGCAGGTGTTACCGGGACTTGTGGCTGAAAGGGAAACGTTTTTAGTTTCAGGGGCATCTATTTTCTTGACATGACTGCCTGTTTTCAACTGAAGTGTACAAGCAACGTTTTCCCGCAAGGTATTATCAATTCTTTGAGTCTCAGTAACGGTCTTCTTAGAGCCGTCGAGCTCCAGTGGGAATGTCAGTTTTAATAGATTAGGTTGAAAAAATCTATTTGGCACGTCAATTCCAAGCAGGTCGGTGTCAGTCACATCAAAGGGGGATTGAAAGACACCAGCGTTGACCTCAATCACCTCGGGGCTTTCATAGTTCACAGCTGGCAATTTTAGAATATTGACGCGTTCTTTAATTCGACTTGCGTCATCGCTTGTGTTGCTTTCATTCATAGTTTGCGTTGACAACGTGGCTTTCCTATCCACGTCATCCTTTTTCTGTGCCAATTGCTGCCAATATGTGATTTTATCTGATACTAGTTTTTTCGAAGACGGACACACATCTGAGACTGAGTCTGCTACCGTAGTGTGCAATGGTTCCTCATACTGGTCGGTAGACCAGTCGTACCCCCTCAAGTCACATATTGAAACTGCTACTTCTGAATCCATTGTCAAATTCTTATCACAAACTTGGCGGCCCTGACTTTTCAGGGCGTTTTCATTTTAAAGGAGTCAACGGCCCGTTTCCAGCCTTAGGTTCTCGCTTACCTGCTGTCAGCTGCGGACTGCTGCAGACTGAACTCTGCTCACGAACTCCGCGCGTGCTCCGTGCTGCCCTGCAGTTTTTAAAGGCAAGTTGGGCTTGTCTATCTTAAAGATACAGCAGTTTTTAGCGAAACACCAAAGTCCTCCACAGTGTAGCTGCAGCTCCTCTCACCAATGTCGACTGCTGCAGACTGAACCTTGCTCACGAACTCTGCACTGGCTAGTATTGTGTAGGAGACCATGACTAGTGGCTGGTTAGTGTATATAATATACAGTGGACACAGCCGAAGGCCATAGCTAGTGGATGGTTAGTGTATATAATATACACTGGGTATGGCTGAAGGCCATTGCTTATTGCATTTTATTATTTTAAAATATACAGTGGACATGGCCAAATGATGTACAAACTGCTCAAGGTCAAAGGCCATGGTTAGTTGCCCATTTATATGTTATAATATATAGTGGGCACAACCAAAGATTGAGCCCCAGAGGAGCAAATGGGATCTCCTTCTTCCATTCTTACATTTTGCCTACCGAGAGGTACCTCAAGAGGGGGTTGGCCTCAGCCCCTTTCAACTTCCCTTTGGTCACCTGTTAGAGGACCCTTGGCTATGGTCAAGGAGGGGTGGGAGTTGCCTAGTCCCCCTAACACTACCAATGTGGTGGACTATGTGCTAGGAGTAAGGAAGTGAATGGTCTTCCTGATGGCTCAGGCCAGTGATAAGTTTAAGGCTGGGCAAGCTCTGGTGAAACACTGGTATGACCAGAAGGCGTACCTTGTCAACTTTACACCACACCAACAAGTCCTGATCATGAACCCTATAAGGCCTAGAGCTTTACAGGATAAATGGTCAAGACCTTACTCAAAATTAGAGCCACTGGGTGAGGTGAATTATTTAGTGGACCTTGGAAGGGCTGGTCAGGCTCCAAAAGTGTTCCATGTGAATAGACTGAAGGCTTTCATCCCTAGGGTTGAAATTGCTGCACTGCTCTTGGCATCAGATATAGAAGAGGAAGAATCAAACACTCAAGGCAGTCCTTCAGAACGCTCCATTGAGGTTTGAGGGTTTCAAAGTGGCCCCTCACCTGACTTCTGTTCAACAAGATGAGGTGAGAATTTTGTTGAGGCAGTTCTCCCCCTTGTTTTCCCAAGTCCCAAGTTCCTGGATTGACACCTTGGTGCAAACTTGACATTGACACAGGAGATAGTGTACCTACCACATGTAGGGGATACAGAATGTCAGACAAGGTGAGATCCTACATCAAGGCAGAGGTGAACAAGAGGACCCACCGGTCCATACTTGGAGTGGGGGAATGGAGACCCTTTGGCACTCAGAAGGTGGGGTGCTGGAGAATGACAGCCTTTGTCTCCCCAGCCAAAAACATTGTTCCTCATAATGCAGCAACATTGGGCGAGGTGCGCCACACGAGGGGAAGCCTCCCCCGGCAAAGCTGCCCCTAGAACATGGTTCTGAACTGTGTAGGGAGTCCAGCAGGTAAAATACAGAGCAGCGCAGTGAGCAAGGCCCCCCAGGCTCGCTGCACAGAAGGACTATCGGATTGCTGGCTGAGTGAAGGTTGGCCTTTCAGTTGATGACACCTACCAGCCTCTCAAATAACTAAAACGGGCGCAGACATGCAGCCGGCCCTCGGACATGGTGTACATTGAGCATGGAACAGGCGGAGGGGGACAGGACATAGGGGGCTGCAATGTGACAACAGTACCCAGGAGTGTACGTTGAGGGGACGACCCCAATAAGAAGCAGGAAGCATCCAGTTGCATAGCCGGGCTGGGGTGGGGAACCGCCGAAACAAGCTAGTCCGTTAGGCCGGCACATGGCGCTGACAGCTGCACACTGACAAACAGTGCAAAGGAAATGCAAAATTGCATGTCGGCCTCGCTGGACTGGCTGGTGGAGTTTCCACGCAATAGGTTCCATACAGGCACCGTTAGCTGATTCAGGCTAATTCAACTAAATGCCCTACACCGAACCTACATGACACTGCGCAGAGTGGCTACATTCAGCACCAAATCACAACCGCTGTGCCCATGGTATGGATTGGATGAGGCGGGGCTGATGCACATGTTCTGGAGATGCGGGCACATACAAAGGTTCTGGGCACAGAGAGAACAGGCCTGTAGAAGGGCTGGGATTGTACGGTACGACTGGACCCCGAAGAATGCTTGATCGGCACATACCCTGGGGTTAGTAAATTCAAACATGTAGTTAAATTCATGGACATGGTGTGCATACTGGCCAAGAGATCTATAGCGATGTCCTGGAATTCGGCTGGGGGGCCCTCAGTATGTATGATGGCTGAAAGAATTTGAGCACTGGGCAATGGCAGAAAGCAGAGGCTGGAGGGAGGGGCTAGCCAGATCAGAGGAAAACGTAAGCAATGCATATGAAGCCTGGAAAACGTTGTTTCCAGATGACAAACCCATGTGAGCACACAATTGCCCCTTAGATGCAAAAGCTAGACCACAGTTGAATTGTAAAACAATGCATGATTGGAGATTCCCTGGGTGCATCACCCAGACCCAGACACAGGCCTTGCCGAGTAAAGCCCACACCCACCTGCAGAGTTAAAACTGGAGGCTCAGGGTTGCATGTTGTTCCGACAAGTGAAGGAAGTTTTTCAGTTAGTTTTTGGCTTTTTAACATGTTCTTCAGTTATGAAACATGAATCCTTACATACAGGTGAAATATGCTACAATGTGTGCATTTACTGATGCAAGTGTAACTGTTATTATATAAATGCCAATAAAAACATTTTAAAATAAAAGGTGGTGCCCAATGGCAACATTCATCGGATCATCCTTGCTGTTTTTATCTACATTCTTTGTTCTTGCCCTGTGCTGGTGGGGAGAACCTTTGACGTTCGTAATTTCCTGCTATTGTGAGGAGATTGCTTGAAGCCGTAATAGAGCAAGTTCTTCAGTTTCCTGAGTACAGTAGGGAAAATACAAATGCTCCTATCGGCTGACAATGCGCATAGACTGGTTAGCATGGTCTTCAATTACTTAATTGAGGAGTGTCCACATCTTGTTGGAAGACAAACTGATGTTCACACCTTTTTGAGAGATCAGAGGAACAACATTGCACTTAATGAATTGTTACGAGACATCATTGAACAAGTCAAACTATATTCTGCTAGAACACTGAGGACATCCTGAATGAGACTTTTTGAGGAAGAGATCCAGAGCCTGCTTACTGTAGTCTTCTACGTCATGCTGGAGAGGCATCCACATTTCATCTGGTCAAAGGACAACTCTTTTCTATACATCAGGAACCCTATTAATCATCCTGAGATCAGCCAGCTGCTTGAAGAACTTATTGAGAAGATTAAGATATTAACAGAGTGCTGCATGATGTTGCCCGATTAAAATTGTTTTTTCCTTCCTTAAAAAAGATTAAGAATGGGCAGCGTCAATTGTAATAATGTCATGGCAGACAACGAGAGATGTCCACAATGTGCAAGAAGCTATTGTTGTAAGAAGTGGGCTTACCTGCATGTCATTTACACATGCATTTTTATTTATAGTGATACTTCTTTCACTTACAGTGTGGACTGCTTACTATTTTGATCCAAAAAGAGCAAAGATTCCTGTGTATCTTCCTATGCAGAAGGAGGTTGGCACCTACAAAGCAGCCGAGACCTTATGTGATTGTCCCTACTCCGATAGTCCGTATAGGAGGGCCTGGGCATATAACAAAAGTCACCAGACATCCTTCCTTAGAAAAGGTTGTTATAGAGATGTTCCCTGTACATCAGAAACAGGCTAAAAAAGGAAATACAAAGAAAGAGATGGTCTATGAGCAAACCTACACAGGTAGCACAGGTAAAAACACCAAGTCCACTGACAAATGTTTCTATGATTGGCCCAATAAGAAGGAATTATGCTGATTTACTTCATGAGATGATTATAGAAGCTAACGAGAAAAGAATGAGACCTAATAGAAGTGCTAGGAATGTTGATCATGAGCTGAATGATTACCTGGATAGTACAGAATACTTGGGGAATAACATATGGTATCAGCATATGAAAGAGGTGGGAAGGAGGACCTCTAAGGAGGAATGCTTTGTATGTGCACTCCTGCCTTATAGCATGAGGAAGTTTAAGATCTTCATAGCTATTGAAATAGACGTCCAGACAGCACATTGTCTATCACACATAGCACTCTTATGTACAAGAGGCCAGTTCATGGGTCAAACAGCCTATCTGAAATGAGCAACTAAATGGACAGATCCAGATTAAGACGAGTATGTCCAAGACACAAAGACAAGAAACAAGGTGCACACCAAGAATCATGTGATCCTATATGAAAAGCCTGGAGTGAAAGGAGCTGAAATCGGATGGGCAGTAAACAGAAGACTTGAGAGTCCAGGAAAATGTGCAGAAGAAATTTGTAGATGGAAGAACAGAGGCCAGATGCAGATTTGGGGATCAGTGTTATCACCAGATAGATGGGAAGAAGGAATGATCATCTGCAGATCCTGGGTAGTCATTGGCTGTTATCAGCCAGTTATTCATATAGTGCAGAATGGATGTTAGCCTCTATGGCTAAGACTTGCTAAACTACTGACCTGGGTCAAAGATAAAGGTGGACCTTTGCAGATAGTGCCTCTGGAAAGTGCAAAGCTGTGCTTCAGAGACAATGGCACAAGAAAAGTAAGAGAGTATGTAAACTGTGATTGAATCTTTGATGTACCAGGAATGAAAATTGGAACATTAGTAATCATGGATCTTGATTGTCGATCCCGAGCTTATATGAAGCTGCCCAAGGATTAGTGAGGAAGATGCCCACTAATAAATGTGCATGTTCCAGTATTGGTGATTCCTAAAAGTGACTTAAGCCTTGACAGCTTTCTTAAAGCAGATGCTCACCTGAGGAAGAAGACATCTGTGGAGCAGATTAATTGAATGAAGAGAGAGAACTATTTCTCAGCCAAGCCAATAGAAGCTTTTGACTCCATCCCATATGAGCACAGACTGTTCAGCCAGACTTTGTCGATATTCACGTTGATCTTTGTGCCGAGTATGCAGGTTGGAGCAAATACTAAATGGCTGCAGATTACCAGATGGGAGTTGCTGCAGACAATCAATACTACCATAAAGGGATTCAATGCTATCACAGAAGAGAAGAGAGCCATATGACTGATGACACTTCAAAATAGATTTGTCCTGGACATGATTACAGCTATGGATGGAGGTGTTCATGCAAAAGTCAGGGAATCATGTTGCACATTCATACCTTCTCATGACAACGTGAATGGTACTTTAACAGAGGCCATAGAGATGTTGATGAAGCTACATGTCCAGGGGATAGAGGAAGTCAGACATTGCTGATGATAGCTGGTTTGGACGCTCTTTTCTTTGGTTCCACAATGGATGGCAGACATGTTCAAGTTCCTTCGAGCCCTGATGGTGATGGTGTTGCTTGGATTCTGTGTGATTAGGAAAATAATCATGCAATGCAAGAAGACTGTAAAGAAAGCCATAGGGATGAAAATCATGATCAATGTTGAATCAGGATGGAAGGCCAGAGACCTGACAGATGAAGAAATCAGAGACTTTGTGAAGGCCAGGATCCATGCACCTGAGGGAACGAAGTTCCTGTAACCAAAGGACCATAAGAAGTAAGTGGGAAAATGGATCTATTGCAGTCCAAGTGGACAGTGCATGCTCATGACTTAGAATAAGGATGAGCATGTGAAATCAGCTGGATGCTTAAAAAAATTCATAAAGATATGGATACCAAAGAAGCATTTCTTCAAAAGAGGATGTCTTAATGTGATCGATGATGGGAGAGTGGTCGATGAATCACCCAGAGGGGGGAGTGTATTGAAGGATCTTAGTACCCCTGCCTCAATGATCTCGCCCATATTCCCTATATGTTGGTAACTAGAGTGTGAGACACGTGCGGTACCATTGAAAATACAGATACGAGAATCCTGGAAGCAAGGTTCCCATTGAGAAAGCCATAACTGCATCCACAATAGTATGATGGACATTTGAATGAGATCCCGGAAGAAACAGAGTAAATGTCCGGAAGAACAGAATGGTGATGTCACACACAAAGCCAGACTGACGTACATAGAAGAGGTGCAGCGACAAGAGAATGAAGATATTCTATAAGGCATCAAGAAAGTATCAAAGATAAGTGAAATCCTGGGCTCAAGATGAAGAGGCTTATGCTACAGAAACAATGAAGCGATCAAGACATTTTACATGTGTACATATGCAAAGAATCGCAAGCAGACAAAGTATTCTTGAGACCAACTATGTAGTGAATAGATTGCGGAATGTGTCAATGTATACATATATAGGAGCAAATAGAGAATGTATGTTTCCACTACGTGTTATAGCAGTGCTAGACCAGAGAAGGAAGGCCTTTCCAGTGTGTCGCAGTTGAAAAAGCAATTGAGTTACAGATGCGGCTCTCAGATGAGCCCCAAGCAGCCCCAAGAAGCCAAGGTCTTATCCAACGGGGATGAACAGACGTTAGTTACACATCGTTTGAAAGAACGAAACTCCTGTTCAGAAGACCTGGACAAAAACAAGGAAAATGTAAGAGGTCTATTAAAAAATAGAATTGTGGTCTTCAGTCACATGGAAGGATGAAGTTGGACAAACATGACAAACCACACCTACAGATGAAGGCAGAGCGTGCCTTCACTCCCCTTAATTCTCCATAGAAAAGAATATTTTCAAGGACAAGTTCAAAGCCTTAATTGACACCAGACTATTGAGGTGATGATAGATGATATGCTAATTGGTGGGAAGCTATGGTTATGACCAGCTCACCAGCACCTGGAAGTATACTGACTCTACCTTCCTCCTTGGGGAACCGGACCTGACTACCCACACGAGGTAACATTCAACATCAAGCCCCCTGCCACCCACATCTTTGCCAGCCATGCTTGCATACCCACCTAGCAACCTGCCTAAATAACACTTACCACGGCTGACCTGCACCCTCTAACATTCGCAGAACTTCATCTTCTAACTCCCATGCATATGGCATGTGATCTTAACCCACCTAATGCAACGCACGGCCAGCGCACTTGCACTGGCCCAACCACCAGTAGTCCATGTCCTGTCTATCCTGAAGTAGGCAGCATCCTGCACCCAGTCTGCGCACTGCCCTAGATGCTGCTCAGCTCACAAGCAACATACCTGTTGTTGATTTTGCACTGCCTTAGCTAAAATCAAACCTGCCTACTGCTGATTTTGCACTGCCTTAGCTAAAATCGAACCTGCCTACTGCTGATTATGCACTGCCTTAGCTAAAATCGAACCTGCCTATTGATGATTTTGCACTACCTTAGCTAAAATCGAACCTGCCTACTGCTGATTATGCACTGCCTTAGCTAAAATCGAACCTGCCTACTGCTGATTTTGCACTGCCTTAGCTAAAATCGAACCTGCCTACTGCTGATTTTGCACTGCCTTTGCTAAAATCGAATCTGCCTATTGTTGATTTTGCACTGCCTTAGCTAAAATCGAACCTGCCTATTAATGATTTTGCACTGCCTTAGCTAAATTCGAACCTGCCTACTGTCGATTTACTGCTGATGTATTGCCCTAGCTAAACACTGAACTGCATCTACCATGCTCCTTAGGGCGCTCCTCCTCTTATTGCTCCACTCTGTGTCATCTGGAATAACAATCCTCACTCAGCCACGCACACATCCGATACGGCCCACTCACCCTCAGCCACCCGGCATTATGTCTCGCCTCAGCCCGGTCTCACAAACATTGCGCATGACGAATTCTGCACCGACACCCACCTCAGGCTCCCATCACCCCACCACCAACCTCAACCCCTACCTCAATGACCCGGCCCTCTGGCTTGAACACTTTGCCAGCAAGCCCACGCCGAACCAACCATGCCCCTCTTCTCTCAGAAATAAAAGATTAGGCACCAGATTCCGCATACGCCCTATGCGCTGCAACCTTCCAAAGCAATCACGACACTCACTCCCGTGCCTACCAGTAGCACCCAACATCAACAAAACCCCCTCTTCAGAGGTGAAACTGCCTGTCATCACAGGTGCTCTTATCAACGCCAGATCCCTCCCTGCCCACGCCTTAGACATAGCAGAACTTATAACATCGTCAGATCTTGACTTCATTGCCATAACCGAAACTTGGCTACATACCGCTTCTGGGCCATCACTATCCCTTGCCATACCACCCAGCTTCAGCATAATGCGATGCGACTGTACCTCTGTTTCCCTCGTGAGGGGGTGGCCTTGCCATTATCCATAAAATCACTCTGGACCTAAGAGTAATGACCAACACCAAACTTGAGTCAGCTGAATTACTATCAGTCGAACTCACACTAACACCCAACCAAACAGCCACCATCCGCTTAATCTACCGGCCCCCAGGCCCCGCTCCGACCTTTGTTGGTGACATATCCACCCTCCTCCTTGACATCGCCAAAACTAATTCACAAATCATCATCCTTGGCGACCTCAACTTGGGACTTGGTGACCCTAATGATCCCGCTGCACTCGATTTGGAAAACACTCTCTCGAATTCTGACTTCACCCTGCACATCCTAGGGCCCACGACACTCCAAAGGCAGGACCCTTGACTGGTTAGCCAGTTCTAATTGCAACATCAATGTCCTAGCCACTACCCCTTGCCTTTGGTCAGACCACCACATTATCACCTTTAATATTAAAGCCTCCCCACGCATCCTGACCATGATAGCACCTGCGCTCCCAACCAGAAACAAAAAGGACATAACCAAAGAGAATCTCCTCCCTTTACTACTCCCTACACTAAATGCGGCCACTGACGCCTGTAATGACCCAACTTTCTTAGCTGACATCTACAACTGTAGCATGCTGACAGCTATAGATACTATCGCCGCCATCAAACTGAGGAAGGCCAAACCTCGTGCTCATTTGAACTTCTGGTTCACCCCACAGCTAAGAGCACTCCGTAAATCCAAACGCACTGCTGAAAACCATTGGGAAAGCCACCCATCTGACGTGCACAAAGACGGCTTCTTCCTGGCTTCGCTTACATACAAAGCAGCCATTATAGAAGCGAAAAAAGAATCCCTAAATAATCGCATCCTGCAGGCTGACTCCAACTCTAAGGAACTATTTAAGATCCTAAAAGAGCTTGAAACCCCCGTTACCCCCCCTGACACCTGCATTAAAGACAGCAAATGGTGCGCCAATATCCAGGCAGCATTACTAAATAAAATCACCATGCTTCAATCCAAAATTACAGCCAAACAAATTAACCTAAAATTAGACAATGACCCTCCAACCGCCGCAGGGGCCTTCTCCCCTGAAGTCCCAAACTGCAATCGATTTACCTTCTCACCGCTCACCAGTGCGGAGGTATAAAACATTATCCTGAGGATCAAACCATCCAACTGCCAGGGCAACCCCTGCCCTGCCTCAATTATCAAGGAATCCGCCCACTATCTGGCCCCTTTCATAACAGCCTTCATAAATTCATCCTTTAAAAAGGGTACTGTCCCTGACAACCTCAAGGACGCTTGGGTGATCCCCCTGCTTAAAAAACCCTCCCTCGACCCAAGCATACCTACCAATTACCGACCTATCACCACTGTCCCGTTCCTGTTAAAAATCCTGGACCGTGCAGCATACCTGCAAATCCAATAGCACCTGGAAGCTAACAATCTCCTAGGCCTCAGACAATCCGGCTTCCGTCCCAGACATAGAACTGAGACAGCTCTACTAGACTTAAAAACCCAGATTGAAGTGTTAAAGGAAAACGGCAAACTTGCCATGTTACTTCTACTTGACCTATCTGCGGCCTTCGATCTGGTAAATCACCAAATCCTATGCAAACATCTTCACTCAGCCACCCACTTCTCACCATCAGCTACGGCCTGGATCAAATCCTTCTTGAGCAATAGATCTATGCGGGTCTTTTCTCAATCTCCAGCTCCAGATCCTTCCCCGATTCACTGCGGCAACCCCCAGGGCTCTTGTGTGTCACCAACGCTCTATAACGTATTTACAAAACCACTCTTTGATGTACTTGACCATCTGGGTGTCTCCTATACTAACTACGCGGATGACACCCAGATACTCATTCCTATCACCGGTGACTACGTGGCGGACACCAAGGCCCTGAATGAGGTCTACCTGGTCATCCAAGCCTGGATGGCGCAACACCAGCTATGCCTCAACGATGACGAGACCGAGCTCCTCATCTTGGGCACCACGCAACGTCTCAGCAAACTTGAGCCATCCTACCGAGCATTTATCATCGATGGCAACACCATCCATGTTTCAAAGGACACCAAAACTCTTGGCGTCTACCTTGATGCCACTCTATCACTAACCCGACAAACAAACGCAGTCAGATCCTCCTCAGCCTACACCTGCAAACTCATTACAGCCTGCAGGCCATTTCTGACTACACCCAACACTGTCACCCTAGCCAGAACGCTCATGGCCAAAATTGACTATGGGAGCGCCCTCTACCTTGGAACGAGCCAAGAGAACTTGAACAAACTGCAAATTACCCAAAATAACGCTATTAGAGCTGCCCTAAACATCCCTAGAAACCATCACATCTCGGAATCCAGATCCAACCTACACTGGCTACCGGTCAAACAGAGAATTTCACTGAAAGTCTTAGGCCTCACCCACAAATGCCTAGCTAACCAAGCCCCACCATATCTTTGCAGCCGGCTTTCCAGACACGCGCCTACCCGCCCGCACGGAACGGCTCAGACCCACTGCCTAACCATTCCCAGGTTCAAACTCCAAAAGGCGGGTGGATCTAGCTTCCCCGTCCTAGCCTCTAAGCTTTGGAATGCTCTCCCTCTCACCATCCGTGCTGAAGAAAGCTTTAACGCCTTCAAATCTAAAACTAAATCCTAGCTCTTTAACCAGCCTTGATGCCCAGACCCACTTCGGCAAACGCTTGCCACAAGCTACGTCTGTATATATGTATATATTGCCTGTATGCCCTGATCACTATGTAATGTAAATTTGTTGATTTTATGTAACTGTTCGCTCATGTAACCATGTCTAAGTTGCGCCCTGATGCCTACGGGCCTGATGGTGCGCGTTACAAATAAAACAAATACAAATACAAATACAAATAGCCTGTGTACTGCTATCAAAGGTGGACGGATGTAAGAGTGCCAACCAATTGTAGGGGAACACGTAATTAAGGGCCCTATTGTTTGTGTAACCAATGGGATGTCATGTATTTAGTGACGTTCATAGTTACCTGTTTTAGGGGAGGGCTTAGTTGCCCCACCTGATGTTAAGGATCCTATCATTTTCCTAGGCTAGTATGGAACGTATACTTAGATGTTCCGTTAGAACCAATCACTCTCTTCAATAGGTTTTTGCAGTTTGCCACGTAGGATGATGTTAGTAAATACGTAGGTTAATGTCATCAATGACAAATTTTTACTATAAGTATTATTTTTTCTCTGAAGTAAATTGAGAGACCATTTGGTGAGAAGTCCTTTGATGTCCGTTTTACTCCTTGTTTTAGATCATTTATATTAAAACAGTCAACCTTTTTCCCAACTACCTGAGTCGTTTTGATTATTGATGTTTGAGTAACTTCTGCATCCCCATTCATCTCATAGTATTGCTACCTCCTCTTAAAGGGCTGGGCCGAGTCCCCCAGTTAATGGACTGCTCGCTTAGTTAATTAAACAACAATTTAGAATTTGTGATGTTATCTTTGACGTCCTGGATGTTAGTCTTAGCAATGCACGGTGATGGCGCGAGTTATGGTTGCTTCGCTTACCATAACTGGCGTATTTCTGAAGTTTTTTAGTTTTACTTAACCATAACATTCCTTTAACAAAGTTTTTTCATTGAATTTCATAGGTTTTTATTAGTGCACCTAAACCATAACATCCCTTTAGCAAAATTTTTTCAGTTAGTTTCATTGGTTTTTATTAGTGCAACTTAACCATAACGTCGCCTTAACAACGTTTTTTCAGCGAATTTCATGGGTTATTACCAGTGCATGCCATTTTCCTACAACTTACTAATATCATACTTAACCCAACATAGCAACATGTTTGTCCAATTTACAACATTTCACCTTAAAACTCCCACCTTCTAGCATCATTTTTAACACTTCTGTACACTTTTTGCAACTTTTTCTACTATTTTTGCACCGTCGACATCTGCAAATGTCTGATGTCATCGCGGACGTTCCCGGACAGTGACATGTCACCATTCGCTTGTGCGTGGCATGATGATATGTCTGCGAGCGTGTCCTCACTTCGTGATCGGGTCTGTGCTTCGAGGACAGTTTAGAACTTCATTTTCTACTGATCTAGTAACTGTCAAGCTCAAAACGTACCCTTGCACTGCTCCTACACCTATTCTTACTCATTAGCCATTAATAATCTAGTACAAAGCACATATTTGGAAAAATATTAGCAAAACTGCTATTTATTTTAAAATGGCATCAGCTATTGCCATCCCTCCTCCCCAAGAGCCACCACCACCACCAGCCGGAGGGCCTAAACAACAAAAAAAGCGCAGTACTTTTAAAGACAATCAAGAGGACCAAGAAGGTGAGGTAGAGGAAGTTCCTACCTCTAGCACCCAGAGAGAATCATGGGTGGGGCAGTTCTTTACCACTATTGGGAATGTACCAACGGCTAAAGCTACCAAAGTGAAATGCACTGAGTGAAACTTTGTAATCAGTTGCGGACTACCTGGACAGTACTCCTACGGGACCACCTCCATGCGCCGGCACACCAAATCCAACCACCGATATGCTCTCAGAAAGTTTGTTCCTTTTTTTTTTTAGCAAGTAGTAGGCTGTCTTCCTTCACCTCATCTTCCTCAACCAATACTGTAACCACACAGCCTACTTCTGTGGGACACAAAATCCCACTAGCTATCCCGCAAGCAATAAAAGAGGCTGTTGATCCATATCTTTCGAAGACAACAGTTCTCTGTATATACTGCAACACACCACTCTGCAGGGGGAAGCAATTTAGAAGTGCATTTGAAGCTGTAATCAAGGAGCATGAGAAACACTGGCCCCTACCTTAGAAGTAACACATGCGCAACATCTTCCCCTGTCCACCTGCCCCTCCATATTAGTGCTTGGTGCCTTTTCCCTAATTTCTCTCCACACCGTACATTCTAACCTCTACTGCAAAGAAAAAAACCCATAAAAAAGCAACAAAAGAAAGGTTCCTTTGGGAACCACCTTTCATAGTAAATAAATAGAACAAAAAAAAATCTAATAGAGCCCTCTACTTTACATTTCTCAGTAAAGTACATAGACTCAACAAGATTTTCCAACATTGCCATTAGCATTTTGTGTTATGCTAATGGGAATAATGTGGCCTTATTCCCCCGTTCCAGGGACTGGAACATGGGATAACGGCCCGGCAGCCAAAGTTATCGGCCCAAGTGAAGTGAAGGCAGATAACGAGGACTCTGGACCGTTATCCCCATTCCAGCCACTGCAATGGAGGATGAAAGCCATTAGCAACCCGGGTTTCCAAGTCGGGAACCCATAGTGCCAAAAAAAAGGATGGCCTCCATGGAAACGGAAGGTGGGGCAACATACAAAAGGGAAGGTGGGGCTCCGTACATAGCCCCTCTTCCGTTTCCATGGAAGCCTGCAGAAGAAAAAGAGTGCACCCTATAGCCATGTTACCACAAGCACATTATTTCATCCTCATCACCCCCCAACTCCCCAGAGATTGTTTGATGAGTTTGACAAGTGCAATGTTGTGTTTTTCAATAGGTTTTTACCACGATGTTCACGGACACCAGCAGATGTCCTTGAATCCAACATGGCGGGCGGTTCTCAAAATCTGACGTGCTTCATGTTTTTCACCATTCAATCAGTCGGCGTGTCCAATGTCCGCAGACATTACGTCGCCCTCTTGGCCAATCTGAGGCCCGCCCACGGACCGAATAGGGAAATGAGTCGGTGGACCGAACCCAGATATCTCTAATTTGTTTTTTTTACCTACTTTTAGCCCATTTTAAAGAAAATTACTGAATGGATTTACACCAAATTTACAAAAGCACGCTTTCAGGACTAAGCCGCCGATCCTGCTGCAAATTTGGAGAAAATCTGTCCAGCGATTTGGGCTGTAGGCGTGAGCAGATTTTCTTTCCATTGCGAAAAAAAATGTTTTGGGACCCCTCTATAACTTTGCCCCCACTTGATGAAACCTCACCAAACTCGTGGGACAATTCAGAGAGGGGCGACTACTTTTTTTTGTGCAAGGTTTGGTAAGGATTCGTCCAGGGGGAGCAAAGTTATAAGACACCCAAAAAGTTCTCTTCCTATGGGTTCAGCAATTAACTACAGGCCCGCTACCGCAGGCCCTGTAATTCAAGGAAAACACTTTTATTGCAGGGATGTGAAGGTGAGAACTTGAAGCAACAAAACCCTGGAAATTCATCTAAAGTGACCTTAACATCGCGCCCCCTGTTGCGTAGCCTATGACCACAATGACGACATCACAGATCACATCACTGATGACATCACTAATTACATGTTCTATGAGTACACTGATGACATTACAAATCACATTACTGAGGCCATCCTGGTGAAAACATTAATTCCATTTTATATAACTGATTTCATCAATAATGGAATTAGATATAACCTCCTTTATATGTTTGCTCATGAAAACTTTGAATACCTTAATAACAATTTAGGCTGTGGACTTGGCCATGACAAGGAATGGGGTCACTGGCCGGCACCACAGGCCATAGCTAGTGGTCAGTTAGTGTTCAAAAATACCAATGTGCATGGTTAAAACCCATGACTAGTAGCCCATCACTGTTTTAAAATATACAATGGGCAATGTTAAAAGCTGTAATCACTGGCCATGGCTAGTGGACTTGGCCATGACAAGGAATGGGGTCACTGGCCAGCACCACAGGCCATAGCTAGTGGTCAGTTAGTGTTAAAAAATACCAATGGGCATGGTTAAAACCCATGACTAGTATCCCATCACTGTTTTAAAATATACAGTGGGCAACGCTAAAAGCTGTAATCACTGGCCATGGCTAAAAGCCATAGCTAGTGCCCCCATTAATATGTTAGAATATACAGTCGGCACAGCCAAAGGCTGTGGCCACTGGCTAGTATTGTGTTGGGGACCATGACTAGTGGCTGGTTAGTGTATATAATATACAGTGGACAGAGCCGAAGGCCATAGCTAGTGGATGATTAGTGTATATAATATACAGTGGGTACGGCTGAAGGACATTGCTTATTGCATTTTATTATTTTAAAATATACAGTGGACATGGCCAAAATATGTACAAACTGCTCAAGGTCAAAGGCCATGATTAGTTGCCCATTTATATGTTAGAATATATAGTGGGCACAACCAAAGATTGAGCCCCAGAGGAGCAAATGGGATCTCCTTCTTCCATGCTTACATTTTGCCTACAGAGAGGTACCTCAAGAGGGGGTTGGCTTCAGCCCCTTTGAACTTCCTTTTGGTCACCCTGTTAGAGGACCCTTGGCTATGGTTAAGCAGGGGTGGGAGATGCTTACTCCCCCTAACACTACCAATGTGGTGGAGTATGTGCTAGGAGTAAGGAAGAGAATGGTCCTCCTGATGGCTCAGGCCAGTGATAAGTTTAAGGCTGGGCAAGTACTGGTGAAACATTGGTATGACCAGAAGGAGTCCCTTGTCAACTTTACACCACACCAACAAGTCCTGATCATGAACCCTATAAGGCCTAGAGCTTTACAGGATAAATGGTCAAGATCTTACTCAAAATTGGAGCCACTCGGTGAGGTGAATTATTCAGTGGACCTTGGAAGGGTTGGTCAGGCTCCAAAAGTGTTCCATGTCAATAGTCTGAAGGCTTTCATCCCTAGTGTTGAAATTGCTGCACTGCTCTTGGCATCAGATATAGAAGAGGAGGAATCAAAAACTCTTCCTGACCTGTTCCAAGGCAGTCCTTCAGAACGCTCCATTGAGGGTTTCAAAGGGTGGTCAGTCAAAATGTCAACAAAAAAAAGTCGAATGACAAAAATGTCGAAAAAAAATATTGAAAAAAAAAAGTCGAATGTATTATTTTTTTATTTATATGTATTTTTTGGGTTCGGTAAGTAAAAAAAAGGGGTAAAAGAAAAAAATAGAAAAAAAGGGGGATGGGGGAACCCCCCATTTCGAAAAAAAAAACATATTGAAAAAGAAATTTGACTTTATTTTTTTCAACATTTCTTTTTCTGCATTTTGACTTTCGACATTTTTGTTTTCGACCAAATGACTATAAACTGTTTCAAAGTGGCCCCTCACCTGACTTCTGTTCAAAAAGACAAGTTGAAAATTTTGTTGAGGCAGTTCTCCCCCTTGTTTTCCCAAGTTCCTGGTTTGACACCTTGGTGCAAACATTACATTGACACAGGAGATAGTGTACCTGTCACGACCCTCGCCCAAAACCCCCCTCTGGCAAACCCATTGGCCAGGTGGAGTCAGGACTCGGGCCTCTAGAGCCTGGCATCCTCTTCAAAAGCCCTCATGGGGCCAGTCTCATACACCATGAAAAACAATGTGCTTGGGTACTACTTTATTGTATTGTCAACCAACATGGAGGCATTCACATAGCTTGGTTCCTAAGAACCAAGCTATACGGTCTAGTGTTTTGGGTGTGGTAGCCTAGGGACTACTTTACCTGGACTATTTTGTTGGGGATATTTAAACCACACCCGAGCAAGACAACACGCTTCGCATTACTTTGCAGCTTGCAACGTGACGCTCACCGTGTCCAGCTATTCCCTCGAACCTCGGAGAAGCAGAACCTGCAGGGAGACAAAAGGAACATCATTAGCAGCAGCATCTTACCTGCAGTCTTCACCTTTAAACACGCTCAGCTACTGAGAACAGCTTCCTCGAATCTGCACGCCTCCCAGACGGAACGACCTGAAAGAGGAAGATAGAGGCAACATTAAAGAAAGCAGTATAGACATTTACAAATTAGGAACTGCTCAAAAGGCTTACCTGGATGGTCGCCTCTCGTCTGGCACCACTCCGGACATTACACTCGCGCTGAAGAACACTGCAACCTACAAGGAAGGAAAACACAGGTTAGCAAAGGCAAGACTTTGCAGCGCTGCGCATAGCGCTTACTTACCGCATCATAGCACTCTTAATGTGCCATCATTTACCAGCGGGGCTCAACCAAGCCAGTTTGCAGCGCTGAAGCTCTGCATACCTAAGGGAAGAAAAAAGAGACATGTTAAACACAGAAAGGCATGCACGATAGCAACAAAACTAAAGAACAGCAATAAGACCTACCTGAACAATATCAAATGGGCCGGCGTTGGTGAAGTAACTGGACCGCACTCGCCCATGAAAGACAACACACCCCTGCAAAGAAGGCAGGACAGAGAGCACGCCTAATTCTACCACAAGGTGAGGAGAGAGCGCCAGAGGGACTGAAATCATACAGGGTTGGAGGGAGGATACTTACCCCAGTCGGTCAGTCTTGAACACAGTCCTCCTGTATTTTCAGGCAGAACCTTCCCCGCAGACCACATCAGGGCAAAGCTGAGAAGCATACCAGCGAGTATCCCGGCTGTGTTGTGTCTCTGTGGATACCAGGTGAGCGTAACAGAACGCGAAGTATACCATAACAAATCCACCTGGGCGCCATGGAGACACCAGAAATTGACCAATTGGCCCAATTACTAGGAGAACTTCGTGCTGAGGTTCATTCTGCCCGCCAAGAGACTAATGCCCTCCAGAGAGACCGAATAGTGATCAAAGAACGCACTGACAGATTAGCAGGCAATACTTGCAATCACAGGCAGGACAGACGCCTCTACCTGGAAGCAATCCAACAATGCAAAACCCCGCCATACCACCCACTCTGGTACAGATCACGTTACCCCTGGCACCACCAGAAAGGTTCTCAGGCGACCCACGGAAGTATGCGGCATTCATCAATCAGTGCCGCCTTCATTTTCTTTGTAGGCCTGGAGCATTTCCAAACGACCAAGCTCGGGTAGCTTTTGTTTCATGATACCTGAGTGGTAGTGCAGCAGATTGGTCGATGCCGTTGGTAACCCATGATGATCCTCTATTACATGACTTTGGGGGGTTCCAGAGAGAAATGGAAAAACATTTTGCTTGCCATACCCAGGAACAAGTAGTAGACAATGAACTCTTGTCCCTCCGACAGAGGAATCAGGACTTATTAACGTACATTGCTACCTTCAACAGACTGGTTGCCGAAGCTAGGTGGCCAGGAAACAAAAGAACCACGTTATTCCATTGAGGCTTACAAGGCGAATTAAAGGACGTTTTAGCTCAGGTGGTTGATCCGCCCAGAGACTGTGCAGAATTCATAAATCTGGTCATGCAGCTAGACCACCGGTTGCAGGACCGAAAGGCAAACCGGTCTAAGACGGACCCTCGGACCGTGTATGTTCGACCAAGGGAACACACACCCCGTGTACCTGAAAATGCTGTAGAACCCATGCAGATTGGAGGGATATGGGCTCCATTAACAAAACAAGAGCGGCACAAAAGAAGACAACAACAGCTTTGTTTGTATTGTGGGAAACCAGGACATTTCCTGAAGGACAGTCCAGTAAAACCCCCAAGAAGAACCTTCTGGGCCACAGAGAAGGATGAAGCTAAGGAATCGGAAAACTACCAAGCTCGACAAACGTAGAGGTCAGTTTGTCGAGTAAGAAGAAAGAGTTGCTGACTTCGCACTTTGCAATACCAGTGATCTTAATTAACTACCAACAGTCGTCAAGAATGCATGCCGTTGAAGCGTACATCGATAGCGGAGCAGTTGGAAATTATATTGATCAAGAACTGGCAGCAGAGATGGGGCTTCCTTTGTGTTCTAAGCCAACTATGGACAAGGTAACCACCATGGATGGGACAGAAATCGCTTCCGGACCAGTAACCCAGTACACAGCCAAGGTAACCTTGCTGTGCCAGGACGGACATCGGGAGTCTATTTCATTCGATCTCATCAATGCACCTCAGTTCAGGCTAATACTAGGGATGCAATGGTTGGTTGCTCACAACCCTTTGATAGACTGGCGGGCATGAAAATTAACCTTCCCCGGTGACTGCTCCCCTGCCTGCTATTACCAAGAGGAGAAACCCGACGTCTGTATCCCCATGACTCCCGGAGCGACAGTATCAACCCTGGCAGCAACTAATACCTTGCTAAGGGAATACCATGATTTCCAGGATGTTTTCCGAAAGGACCAAGCCATTACATTGCCGCCGCACAGGCCCTATGACTGTCAGATCGACCTTGTTCCTGGTGCACAAATCCCTTGCAGCAGGATCTACGCTCTCACAGAACCAGAAAACCTTCATTTGAAATCCTATTTAGACCAGTACCTTGCAAACTGATTTATCCATCCTTCGAAGTCCCCCGCAGCCAGTCCTTTGTTCTTCGTACCGAAAAAGGAAGGAGACTTGAGAACCGGTATTGACTACTGCACATTGAACCAGATCACCGTGAATAACCGCTACCCCTTGCCACTTATCCCTGAGATGCTAGACCAAGTTAAAGATGCCCAGATTTATACCAAATTGGACCTTCAAGGAGTGTAACACCTGGTCTGAGTCAGAAAAGGAGATGAATAGAAAACCGTGGTTGTTTGAATATCAAAACTAAATACGGCTTGTTTGAATATCAAGTCATGCCCTTCGGGTTATGCAACGCTCCTGCGGCATTCCAATATTTCATGAATGACATCTTAAGGGAGTTAATTGAGCACCTTAGTGTACATAGACGACATCTTAGTATACTCAGCCTCCGAACAAGATCATGTCAGGCACGTTCGTTCAGTCCTCACAAAGCTCCGTCAACATTGCTTGTTTGCAAAGCTTGAAAAATGCTTTTTTCACGTCACCGAAGTAAAATTTCTTCGTTTTATCCTTACTCCAGGAGGCACCAGAATGGAGGTGCACAAGGTAGATACCATTCTGAAATGGCCTTCACTGACGTCTCTGAAAGGGGTACAGAGCATGCTGGGCTTTGCGAACTTCTACCGCCGGTTCATCCCAGACTTCTCTCAGGTTGTACACCCAATCACAGTACTATTACGAAAAACAATAAAAAGTTTGCTTGGCCCGAAGAAGCAGAAGAAGCCTTTCAGGAACTTAAACAAAGGTTTACCTCCGCTCCAATCCTTCGACATCCTCGTCCAGACCTCCCTTATGTCGTAGAAACTGATGCGTCCAGTCTCGCAATGGGGGCTGTCCTTTCACAGAGAGACCGGAAACTGGCCAGCTACATCCTGTGGCCTTCTGGTCGAAAAAGTTCTCATCTGCAGAGATTAATTATGCCATCACGGACAAGGAACTCCTGGCTATAAAATCTGCCTTTAAAGCCTGGAGGCACTACCTTCTGGGGGCCAGACACACCATTACAGTCATCACAGACCACGAAAACCTGCAATATCTCAAAACAGCCAAGGCCCAATCCTCACACCAATTACAGTGGGCCCTTTTCTTCACTGAATATGATTATGTAATCACATTTCGACCAGGAGTCAGAAACGGAAAGGCGGATGGCTTATCTCGCATAGGCATAGATGAAATAGTATATACAACTCCAGACCCGGTACCTATAATACCTGAAGACAAACTCTTAGGTATCACGACAGCCTTAACACAAGCAGAAGTATAAAAAGAAATACAACGGACAATGAATCCTGATGCCTACCTCGCATGGCAAACTCAAGGAGAACAATATACCATCAAGGACCATCTACCCTTTTTTAGGGATCGCCTATATGTACCCAAGAAGGAATTACAACAGCATATTATTTCAAACTATCACGATTCACTGATCGAAGGGCATCCTGAGATCGCCAAAACCCTAGCTAAGGTGAAAGAGAACTTTTGGTGGACTACCTGGCGTAAGGACATCATTCAGTATATTCAGTCCGGCGGTGTCTGCGCACAAAATAAATCACAGAAACAAAAACCATCTGGTCTCCTACAACCATTGGACATTCCTCCAGTTCCATGGCACACTCTTTCCCTTGACTTCATCACTGATCTACCTCCAAGCCAAGGGTTCAACACCATCCTTGTAGTTGTGGGCTTATTCTCGAAGATGGCCCATTTTATTCCTCTCAAAGACCTGCCCGACACAGCCACTTTAGCAAAAGTGTTCCTGAAGGGCGTGGTTAAGCTACATGGCTTCCCTTCGGTTCTGGTCTCTGATCGAGGCAGCCAGTTTGTTTCAAACTTCTGGAAAAAATGTTGTGCAATGGCGTAGATCGACGTTCTGCTATCTACCAGTCACCATCCCCAAACAGACGGCCAAACCGAGAGAAGCAATCAGACACTCGAGCAATATTTACGGTCCATGCTGCACCACGAACAAAGGAATTGGAAAGACCTACTATGGATAGCCGAATGTGCATATAACAATTCTTTGCATTCAAGGACGGGACAAACTCCCTTCTATACCCTTTATGGCAGACATCCACGTACCTCTGAACTAGACCTTCCAGCCAGCTTGGAAATGCCAGCGGTAAAGACTCTACACACAACCATTACTCAGGCTTTCAAAAGGGCAAAGGAACACCTTATTCACGCCAAAGAAAAACAAAAGAGATTCGCCGACCAACACCGGAAAAAGGCCCCTGATTATCAAGTAGGAGACAAAGTTTGGTTAGCCGCTAAATTCGTATCCATCAAGGGAACCCGGCCCTTTCATCCCAGATTCTTAGGGCCCTATACCATTAAAATAGTACCAACGGGCTCCTGGTGAAAGCAACCCTATTCTGCCCAGGAAGGCTAAAGTTGCTAGAACAAAGGTGAAAGGGTTGTAAGAACAGTCTTACTATGTAACCTCGTCCCTTCTATTTTTCTTCCACAAACCAGCACATCTAAGAGTATGAATGACACAGTCGAAGAGAATTCCAAAACAAACGTTTTTATATTCGGGAAGGATTTTAAATTTCTGTTTTTGCATATAGAACATCATATTAACAACAACAACACATGAGCAATCATAAATTGCATAATCTGAAACAAAACGTCTACACCAGGTGTTTCAGCCTATAATGGAGCTAGGTGAGCCATTTCTTCCTAGGGCCTTCATCATGACGAAGGAAATATTATGTGGTCAGGATGTTCAGGGAGTGCTGAAATAGGAAAGGAGAAAATAAGATAAGGGGAGGCTCGAAATAAATTCGGTTTGAAAAGTGATCAAAAATCACTATATGTCTGACTGGCAAATAAGACAAGACATAGCTTACCTGTGGGGACGATAGTCTAACCACAGGCGAAAGGTAACGGTGATGACCTAATAGAAAAATGTATAATACCAAGTAAGTATATCAGGTACTCATAAAATTCCATAGGTGAGTAGGGGGACAGAAGAATCCATATACAAACAGTTAATGGATCTTACCTATTAGTGGTCGAATTGCGTCCGAGACTTAGTTTGTGAATACATCTGTCTTGGTACAAATAATGCTATAAGGAAAAAATGGGAGATTTATTGGGGACCACTAAAGTCGTTGTGCTAAGCAGTGGCTCAATATGTCGACAATGCTCTAGTAGCCATGGTTACGTTCATTTGCTCCTCACCCCTGAGCTGCTCCCCCTTTTTTCAAAAATGTTTTTTTACACTCTACAACCTTTAATGTTTTTATGCACTAGCACCATTCAATCGGCATCCCGTTACACACAACCTTTAGCGTTTTGTTTTGGCAGCACCATGTCCCAATCCAAGATGGCGACGGGCACTTTATCTTACAACGCTTAGCAACGGCATCCTTTCGCCGCTTAGGAGCATTCATTCGATTGAAATCGACACCGCTGAAGGTGCTAGTCTCAGAGCCCTGCCGCCACTAGCAGCATTTATCGCACACAAGACGGCACCGTATTGCTTACTTTCTCCGAGCACGGACAACGGTAAGAATATAGACGCCCGAGCCCGAGCACAATAGTTTTTATCTGCAACCAACGTTGCGATCTGAATGTTTTTGATTCCCTTTACTCTTTATGTATTTTAGACCCCGTGCCCTTGATTCCATCAGATGGGTCCTTTGAGCACTCATTTCTGCTCATGAGAGATTTTCACTTTACACCCTCGGGTAAGCATGCAACCTTTCTTGTTTACCCTTGCTTATAGTCTACAACGACTTTAGTGGTCCCCAATAAATCTCCCATTTTTTCCTTATAGCATTATTTGTACCAAGACAGATGTATTCAGAAACTAAGTCTCGGACGCAATTCGACCACTAATAGGTAAGATCCATTAACTGTTTGTATATGGATTCTTCTGTCCCCCTACTCACCTATGGAATTTTATGAGTACCTGATATACTTACTTGGTATTATACATTTTCCTATTAGGTCATCACCGTTACCTTTCGCCTGTGGTTAGACTATCGTCCCCACAGGTAAGCTATGTCTTGTCTTATTTGCCAGTCAGACATATAGTGATTTTTTATCACTTTTCAAACCGAATTTATTTCGAGCCTCCCCTTATCTTATTTTCTCCTTTCCTGTTTCAGCACTCCCTGAACATCCTGACCACACAATATTCCCTTCGTCCTGATGAAGGCCCTAGGAAGAAATGTCTCACCTAGCTCCATTATAGGGCTGAAACACCTGGTGTAGGTGCTTTTTTACCCAACACATTCTCACCAATTGTTTTGTGTTTTTTCTTGAGAACTGTATGATTTATTCTTTGTGCTCCATTTGTTCACTCTGTGTTTGACACCTGTCGTCCTCCTGACTGTAACGACGGTAGCATTTGCAAAAACGCTTTGTTAAATGACACCATCCTGTTTTAGACAGGCTTTTGTTTTGTTTCAGATTATGCAATTTATGATTGCTCATGTGTTGTTGTTGTTAATATGATGTTCTATATGTAAAAACAGAAATTTAAAATCCTTCCCGAATATAAAAACTTTTGTTTTGGAATTCTCTTCGAGTGTGTCATTCATACTCTTAGATGTGCTGGTTTGGGGAAGAAAAATAGAAGGGACGAGGTTACATAGTAAGACTGTTCTTACAACCCTTTCACTTTTGTTCTAGCAATCCTATACCATTAAGGCAATTATAAACCCAGCAGCCGTGAAACTGGATTTACCACCTAATCTACACATCCACCCGGTATTCCATGTGTCCCTCCTGAAACCAATGCAACCCGGCACACGGATTGGGACACCACCTAATCCCATACTTGTTGATGGAGAACCAGAATTCGAGTCAAAGATATCTTGGACTCTAAATACTCTAGGACCAAGCTATATTATCTTGTCAATTGGAAAGGATTTGGACCACAAGATAGATCCTGGGAGCCCAGTGAGAATATCCACGCACCACGTCTAATCAGGAAATTCCATCGGAACTTCCCAACCAAACCTGGGCCAGACAGAAGGAACACCATGGGAGGGGCCTTAGGGGGGAGTGCTGTCACGAACCTCGCCCAAAACCCCCTCTGGCAAACCCATTGGCCAGGTGGAGTCAGGACTCGGCCTCTACAGCCTGGCATCCTCTTCAAAAGCCCTCATGGGGCCAGTCCTGGCACCTATGACGCCAGGCTCATACACCATGAAAAACAATGTGCTTGGGAACTACTTTATTGTATTGTCAGCCAACATGGAGGCATTCACATAGCTTGGTTTCTAAGAACCAAGCTATGCGGTCTAGTGTTTTGGGTGTGGTAGCCTAGGGACTACTTTACCTGGACTATTTTGTTGGGGCTATTTAAACCACACCCGAGCAAGACAACACGCTTCGCGTTACTTTGCAGCTTGCAACGTGACGCTCACCGTGTCCAGCTATTCCCTCGAACCTCGGAGAAGCAGAACCTGCATGGAGACAAAAGGAACATCATTAGCAGCAGCATCTTACCTGCAGTCTTCATCTTTAAACACTCGCAGCTACTGAGAACAGCTTCCTCGAATCTGCACACCTCCCGGACAGAACAACCTGAAAGAGGAAGATAGAGGCAAAATTAAAGAAAGCAGTATAGACATCTACAAATTACGAACTGCTCAAAAGGCTTACCTGGCTGGTCGCCTATCGGCTGGCACCACTCCGGACATTCCACTCGCGCTGAAGAACACTGCGACCTACAAGGAAGGAAAACAGGTTAGCAAAGGCAAGACTTTGCAGCGCTGCGCATAGCGCTTACTTACCGCATCATAGCACTCTTAATGCGCCATAATTTACCAGCGGGGCTCAACCAAGCCAGTACGCCGCGCTGAAGCTCTGCATACCTAAGGGAGAAAAAAGAGACATTTTAAACAAAGAAAGGCATGCAGGATAGCAACAAAACTAAAGAACAGCAATAAGACCTACCTGAACAATATCAAATGGGCCGGCGTCAGTGAAGTAACTGGACCGCACTCGCCCATGAAAAACAACGCGCCCCTGCAAAGAAGGCAGGATGGAGAGCATGCCTAATTCTACCACAAGGTGAGGAGAGGACGCCAGAGGGACTGAAATCATACGTGGGTGGAGGGAGGATACTTACCCCAGTCGGTCAGTCTTGAACACAGTCCTCCTGTATTTTCAGGCAGAACCTTCCCCGCAGACCACATCAGGGCAAAGCTGAGAAGCATACCAGCGAGTAACCCCGCTGGGTGGCATCCCTGTGGATACCAGGTGAGCGTAACAGTACCTACCACAAGTAGGAAATAAAGAATGTCAAACAAGGTGAGATCCTACAACAAAGCAGAGGTCAACACAATGTTGGATCTTGGAGTGAATGAGCCCTCCAGTAGTCCTTGGTGTAGTCTTGTGGTTCTGGTACCAAAGGCAGGTACCTGTGAGTTGAGGTTCTGTGTGGACTACCAGGCTATGCTGTCACCAACACAGATGCACAACCCTTGCCTATAGAAATGATGAGCTGGTAGATACCTTTGGTGCCTCCAAGTACCTCAGCACATTTCACCTCACTGCATAGTATTGGCAAATAGCCCTAGCAGAACATGCCAAGGAGAAGAGAGCATTCTGAACTCCAGAAGGCCTTTACCATTTCAGAGTAATGTCATTTGGATTGAAGAATGCACCTGCCACTTTTCAGAGGCTCGTGAATCATGTCCTTAATGGGTTGGATCAATTCTGTTTTGCATATCTCAATGATATTGCAGTTTTGTGGGATGTTTTAGCCCACTAGGCTCTGCCCTGCAGCATCACTGTGTGCTGGTGGTACCAGAATCAGCAAAATGGCAGCAAATCTCCTATGGGTGCCAAAACCTATGAAAATTGTGCTTTGAAACCGGAAAAGATGGCCGCCAATCTACTTTGCCTTTGTCAGTAGTAGAAGGAGACCACACTGCTGAAACCTGTCACTGGGCTGCCCACTGAGTGAACATGGAAACTGCATGAAAGGCAGTGTTTTATTGCAAGGAAACCCAAAAATTGCTCTGAATCCTTTTTTCCTTGGCTGCTGAAAATACAAAATAATGGTTCAAAACATCAGAAAACCTCCAACATCCTTGCTGGTTGTTACCCATCACTTTATTTGCGGAATCAACAACTTGGATGAATACTAGCTCCACAAAATATGTGACCTAGATATGCTATTGCTATCAAGTTTGTAAAATTGTAAATATGTATTATATGAAAAGTAGATTTGATCTGCAAAAACAAAGGGGAGGGTTTTCCTGCCCCATAAACCACATCGTCATGACACTCAGTTTTCTTCTCCAATCAAGGGAGAGGAAAGACCCTAACCAATAGAATACCTAGAGGGTGTGCCAAGATAATTCAGCATACCCACCCCTTCAGTAAATACATAAATAGAGACAGTTGAGGGCTCACAAGACACACCCACACCCACATTCTCCCAACAACCGATTGCTGACGGAGCACTTTGCAAGAGAATTCCATATTCCAGACTCCATAAACTTTGAAAGCAGAAAGGCCAATTTTCAAAGCTGAACCATTCTCACGATAGCCTTTAAAAACCCAGAAACCAGATTTTACCCCAGACCTCTAAGGGGAACCAAAGAACAGCCTGGCTGTGCTGTAGCTGATTTCCTGCTAGGAATTATTGCCAGAATCCAAGGATCCAACCCAGTAGAGCTGTGCTGTGACCATATAGCTGTGAACCAGAACCAGAGCAGATCCAGTCCAGTCTCACTGTGAGGTGCCCAGAGCGCCTTGCTGATTGCAGACCAGAGCGCCTTGAATCCAGTCCGGTGTGCCTAGCAGAATTCCTGTCTGGAAATCTTGACTGACCTGAATCCCTGACTGTTCTGTCCAAACATTGCTAGTGGGTATCCTTAGTATAGGACTGTCACTAGCATATGTATTGTCCATAAATCATCCTATCCAAATCCATCCCATATTATATCCAGAACTGCATTGTTAGAAATTATTAATGTCTTGCCTGAACTCTTTCTCTTATCCTCTTATCTTTTGTATTAGTAGTGTTAAAATCATCTTTGTGCTGATCTATATTTTCTGAAGAAAGGCGAGCGTCTCGGCAGGCCAAACCAACCAGAGATATCCTGGGCTGGTGGCTGTGCTGTCATGTAGTTTGCATCTTCATAGTCTACCTCTAGTGTAAAGAAACCTTGCTTGTAATTTTAAAAGCGCATTATTGTTTTGCAATTTTGCCTCTTTCTGAAAAAAACGACCTCTACAAAAACCTTCAGAACTTGTTCACCGTTTATGCTAGAAACAATATGTAAGTGTCTTCTTGAGGCTAACATCCTAAGCTTTCCAATGTATCCAAAATTGCATCTCATCTCCTTATAGTTTTTCCGCAATCATGCTTACCGTGTTTGAAAAAGTTTGCCACAAATTTTTCATTTGGCTCAAATCTATAGCGTGTGAAATAGCTGTTCATTGCACCAACCTCAAAATTAAATTTTCAACTTGCCTATTACTCTATATTCATTGCTAGTGTTTATCTGAACCCATACAAAGCAGCCCCCACTAGTATTGAATCCATTTCAGTGAATTAAATCCATTAATGTGTTTTTACCATTCATGTAAAGCCAACTTTAAACCATTTTTGACAAGTTTGTCAATCAATTCTGTTTTTCTCTGTGTTTGCTGGGGGAAATTGGGATTGATACTATTTTGTTGAATTCTGTGTTCCTGAAACCTGTTTTCTCTCCTTCCATCTCTTTATATTGCATATTGGGGGGATTGAGTAGTGTGCAGGGGAAAAGAGTAATCACATTGCATTTTGATTGAACCCACACAAAAGTATTATCTCTGTGCTGCCTTATTTTTCCTATCATTACTCCTTGAGATTAAAGAGATTGTTAGTGTGACATCACCCCATTGGTGATCATTGTATAACCATTAAAATAGTGCGATATATATATAGTGCATACATAAAATTAATATTTTTAATTTTGCAAACCAGCCTGCTTCCTGGTTCAGTGTGACCGGGAGGGGGAGGGATTCAAAGAGAGGGGCGTGATATAAGTGGTACATCATTCAGAAATAAAAGAACTTATAGACATAAATAAATAATTAAGGGTTTCAGCTGTGCATCACACGCTAGGCATTGACTTAGGTGGAGTGCTGGGTTGAAATCACTTACAGTTTTCAGTGCCACCTGGGAAGAACATGTGAAACACCTCAGAATTATGTTGCAGGCTCTTCAGAAGGCCCCCTTGAGGATCAGTGGTCTACCTTTGACATGAAGTATGTGGAGGGAAGATTCAGCCTCTACCCAGTAAAGTACAAGCAGTACAAGACTGGCCTACCCCACCCACTCAGACTAAGGTGAGAGCCTGTTTGGGTCTCACTGGGTATTACAGAAAATGTATGGCAGACTATGGCACCATAGCTGCCCCTCTGACTGTTCTCACAACTCTTAAGAAACCCAAGAATGTCTCTTGGTCTGAGGATTGTGGAAAGGCCTTCGGTGGCCTTAATGACTGCTTGTGCCAGGCCCCTGGACTCAGGGCCCCTGACTACAATAGACCTTGTATTGTCCAGGCAGATGCCTCTGACACTGGGATAGATGCTGTACTATCACATGTAGATGAGAAAGGCAAGGAATACCCTGTTGGATTCATCAGTCACCAGTTTACGTACAGAGAGCTCAGATGGTCCACAGTAGAGAAAGAATGTTTTTCTGTTGTGTGTGCCCTAAGGAAGCTAAAGCCCTACCTCTATGAGACCCTCTTCACTGTGCAAACTCAACATAAGGACTTAAAGTGGCTCCTGAACATGAAGGGATAGAATTCAAAGTGGCTTAGGTGATAAATAACCCTGCAAGGCTTTGACTTCACCATTAAGGATATGCCAGGTGTCCAACATAGCAATCCTGATGGGTTGTCCAGAATATTTAACCGACCTGAACAAGAAGCTCCTCCAGGGGTGGATTAGTTCCCCATGTCCTTGGTCTGGCAGGGGTGTGTGTTAGGCAAGATTGCCATTTATGGGTAATTTTCCCTTCAGTTGTGAACCCCCCAACTTTTTGTTTTTGTCTGACCATCCTAGCCTGACTTTTAACAGTGGAGCACAGCTTTCTGCTGTGCTCCGCTGGGCTTTGTCAAAAACAGAGACATGGCATACAGTATGTTTATGCTGACGGTCTAAACAGATGTACTTAGCATTTGAAAATAAGGAAAACAAATGTAGTGAAGAATAGCAAGCATACATTTTCTGTAAGAGCACAGGCAGACCTTTCGAAGGATACGTGACTTGCACAGGTTATAAGAGTGTTTAAATTTAGGTCACATTTTGGAAATTAAAGGTTTGTGTAAAACATTGCAGTAGGAGATGTATGAAAATGTTATCAAAACCAAGATTAAACAACAAATGTCCTCCCTTCCCACATTCCCACAGGTGCCCTGATAAAAATGGTACCAAAGGCTAAACCACTGTTACTTCAAATGCCCTAAGGAATACTGCATTTGGCAGTCTGGATAACCTACAGATTTGGGACTGGGCTGTCGTAGCCACAAAGGAAAATCGGGAACCCCATGCAATTCTGAAAAGAAGACACCCATGGAAATCCAAAGAGGTCTGACATTTGCAAATCGCACTAGAATGTATTACCCACAAGGCCCGAAAAATTCCAAAATGTAGGGAAAAAAACTCAAAGTTTAGACTTTTGGCACCCAGGAAACCACCGAAACACGTCGACAAGAACACATGTCCTATCTTCCCACTTTCTCAAATGTGTCCCGACAAAAATCATACCTCACTTGTGTGGGTGCACTTATCTGGGCACAAAGGAAAAAGGCTAAACCACTGGTAGACCAAAGGGCCTGGGCAGACATTTGTTTTTTCAAAAGTGTCAAAATGTAGATACAAAAAAATTGTGAAATTTGCGCAAAGAGCTTCAGCTTGGCCCCAAAAGCATGCCTTAGCAGATCTGATGTTAATGCATCCTGTCTTTTATTTGTTCAAGTATGCCAACATGTAGGTACAGAAAATGGCAATATAGACTTGGGGCCATGACCTGGACATTATGGCCATGGCAATTGCCACCAGGGAACGGCTTTGGAATTAAAGTGGGCACCGGGCCTGGCCTCCAAAAATCCCCAATATCTACTCTGAGATGGCTAGCATGGACTAACCATGAACAGTGGCCCACAGTCCCATTTTTGATGATTAATGGTTACTGGGACAGCCTACATGCCATAACCAATGCTTACTGTTGTTTGATTAATGGGGCAGTAGCCATGGACTCAAATCATGAACAGAAGCACAGTCCCACAAATGGGCTATATTGGCTACTGAGCAGGGGTGCAGGCCAGGCCCACTCTCTACTGTGAGTCGCTTTTTTGCCCACAAACCTTCTACTCTGTACAACAGTCTCATTATGGTATAAGTTGGAACTGCACCAGTTTGCATTGGGTTGGTCCAGTGTGTACTGCAGTTCTATTTGGTGGGGCTGGGGTCATGGTTGAGCCTCATGCCCTAGGCAATTTACCCATGACTTGCATCCCCAACCTGTGCTGCTCAATGTAACACAAGTCAGTATGCACTGCAAAAAATATGTTTGTTAAAGGAACATCATGAAAACTCTTTAGTATTCGGTAATAAATGTTGTTAAACAGACATTTTGATTAAGTTGCCCTAATGAAAACCATTTCAATTGAATGAAAAATGTTAAATGTTAAAGGGAAGGTATGGTTTAGTTGCTCAGGCTACCACCTAGAACGACAAAGGTGACATCAAAGCTGGCATCATCGGTGACATCACTGCTGTGTTATATGTTGAGGTAATCTATAGGCTATATGCTACTGAGCTAGAGTTCACTCTGAATTCACTGTAATAAATACCCCTCTGAAGTGAGCTTTGATAATGTACCCTGGATGGCACCACTTCAGGTAAAGTTTATGGACGATAATGGATCATCTTTTCTCAGCAATGGAGAGGATGGTTTTATGCCAGCCACAGAGCTGTTTTAGTTTGCAGCTATCTTTTCAGCTGTATTGTAAACTATACACAACCTTCATATTAATAAATTGTATTGAACTAGATGAAAATATGATGCTGATATGGTACAACTTTCGAAGTCCCCTAGATTGCCCACAGAGTTCAATGACTATAAGAAAAACCCACAATAAACATTTGATTCTATGGAAAAAATCCAGCTTAATCTTCATTGCCAGGAGAAAGAGCATGCATCGGGAGCCCACCTTTTCTACAAAGGTATAACTTTAGAACTAGGAAGACAACTCATTGAAACCGAGTCACAATTCTAGCAGTTTTCGGAATTACAGTTTACGACAGCACATATTTATACACATCTGCTGCACATAAGGGAGCTCATTTTGCTCTTGATGTGACGTTAAATGAATTTGTAATAACCCTGCGTAGGACTTTAACACATTCAATTAATGGTGCGCATCAGTTGTATTCATTTGAATAGCAGAGAGGAGGGGCACATCGTTAGGTAAGATTCCTCCTCCCCCTTCCCCTTCGCTATACAGATTCTCTGAGCTTTTGCACCAGCATGCATTGCATATTCATGCTGTAAATTCCTATGGAGTCCGCCTGCATTTAACACCAGCAAAAAACAGTCAGACGCCATAAGAATCTATTGTAAACATGGCATGCAGTGCCTGCATGGCAGGCAGTGCTTACTCCATCTGCACGTCTGAGTGCACGTCCAAGCGTGGCTTACAGGCAATTGCACCACCGTTTTACACTCTCCTTTTGCACTCTGATGTGCAAATGTTGAGAATTACGTGCAGGGGACCTGTGTGCACCAAAGTCAGGGACGTAATTTCACCAAAATGCCAGGGGTAGTGAAAGTGACATCACATGACCCTTGACCTCTGAGGACATCACAGGAAGTGATGTCATTTGACCCAACCCCAAAGTCACATTGCAGGAAGCGATGGAATACCACATTTCACCCCTTGACAAAACAGGAAGTGGCATCATATAGCATTTTTTCTAAGTACACTACGAAACATATGGTTACGATATCACTGTAAAGCCATATACATTTCATACAAGAATGGACCACCATATGTATCGTTAATATCAGCGCGTATAAGCCCATTTATCAAATTTCTGTGAATGCAAGCAGACGTCCAAGTCCAAACGATAATGATGTGTTGTTATATAGCACTCACGCATAAGCGCTTCATATAGAACAAATATGCATACAATAACAACCAACCTGTGTTGGTACTCATTTATCTACCTCAGCAGGATTAAAGGCTGAGTTGACCTTTCAGGCAGCCGAACCGGCAACCTGCTGACGTTCATTGCAGCAGCGAGTGCTTAACCCACTGAGCTATCTTACCAGCTATAGCTATTCGAAAATATGCTACTCAAGAAACATAGAAGCACATGCTGCCCACATTTTGCTGGCCACAGCCCAAGCGCCTCAATTAAATAAAAAAACATAAAAAAAGGATTTTTTAAAACTTATTTTTAGGGGTAGCAAGGGAGACCACAGGGGTAGCAAGGGAGACTCCTGGTGACCCCTAAATGACGTCCCTGACCAAAGTGGAAACAGCATGTCCCCAAGATTGCTTGAGTCCTCACCATTTCCCAACAGCAGTGTGGCATAGCTGTTGATGTTGTTGTGACTGCCCTGATAGTCATTGGCTCTAGAGTGGGTAATACTGTGTTATATATCCCAAAACATTGTTTAGATGCCCGTTTTCTAGGTTGAGCATCTTCAAATACTTCTGTTTTGTAGTTTGAAATGTTATATCTATGTAGGTTAATTCTTTCATGTAGTTCCTGTCATGCCTCACCTACACATTTTGCAGCCATTTCTTGTTTTGGATGAGATATACAAACTTGGTTATTTTGCAGTTGTATGCTGGTTGTACCTGTATTGTTTGGTTCCATTGGTTTATTATGAGAGATTCTGCACAGATATGTGGATAGGTTTTGGACTCCTAATATTGTACAGGAATGTCTGAGGTCTATTGGAAATACATTTTTGGTCAGTGCCCATTCTAGATTTAATTGCATGCAATTAAGGAGGTTTCCTTGAAAATGTCTCTCAGCTCATCATCGCTGCTGAATATTGGTTGAATGTACTTGACAGTTCTATGAAATTACATTAATGGTGGATTATAACAGAACATGCAGGGTATTTGTTCGAAGTTCCACTATCCCTGTATGGTAGCAGGTTGTCTCTAAGCATTTTCAATGCACAAACAAATTCACTGTTCATTTTTTTGGCTGAATGGCCATTTTTCAAGGGGTATGCTGAGTTGATTGCCCCTTGTTTTCCTATTGAAACATATATCTTGGTACCAGATAGATTGGCTTTAGGTAATTGTTATTGATCACGGCAAGCCGAAGGTTTCTCAGGAGCTTGAAAAGGTAAACAACAAGTTGTAATACAACACACTGGTAGGGTTTAACTACACAATAGAATGCGTTCTCTCTGGCGGAAGTGCTACTTGACACTCATCCTATCTGTAGTTGGGTGGGAACTCTGGCTGCAGGACCTGAGAGGAGGACAAGGTACAAAGGGGTAAGTACAGTAATTACTGAAGTTTATGACATATATAGTGGAAACAGTGAGAAAAGCAGTACCTGGAAGCTGAATTAGATAGCAATGGAGAAAGGGGAGTAGATTCAAATCCTGTCCTGGTAACATAGAGTTCCACTCAACAATAATGTCTTGAAACAAGATGCCTAACTCATTTCCTAACTAAGAGTAAGCAAGCAAAAAGATACTTTACATCCAAGGTCCTGGGTCCCAGGGTCGAAAGGGTATCTGGTACCATTGCGAAAAATACAAGTGAAATGTCTCGTACTTCAAATACTCTTCTGAATGGATGCCCCACTCCCATGATATGGGAATGCTTCAGAGAAAAGGACCCGGAAGTGTCACGTCAATGCGTGGTTCCTGAGGCAATCAGAAAATGAATGTCATTGCGGATCCATGCCCGCGTTTAAATTTAAGCCCAGTGCGACGGTTGTATGTTGACAAGGTATTCAAAACCACGGAGCGTTCTCATTCGCTGTTGTGCCCGCAACTGTCAAGGAAGGCGGTGAGCGCTGGAATAGTAAGTAGGGAATTGGAAAGGGTCGGGGTTCCTAACAGTAATACATAATTTTGTGTGGATTGGATGCAAATGTGTCTTGTGCAGGTATTTGTTTTTATCCATAGGTTTCTATATATATGCATCTGTTTCTAGCTGGTGTTCCTTCCAACAGAGACAGTATTTTCTAATAAGTGTATGCCTTCTTAGAGTATTTCATGGTATACATTGGTGGAAGTCATTTAGTGACTTATAGAATCATTTACGAGATTTTTTGCTTCCTGGATAAATAAATAAAATCGCATCAATGTCTCGCATTCATGTTAGTCTTTTCTATGACTTGTTGTAAGCACTCTTGTTCAAGGATTACTGTGAAATTATTAAGATACTCAGGCATATTTTATGTGCCAATGGTCAGCCCGTTCTTTTGTAGGAAATGGTTCCCATTGAAGCAACAATGATTATGTGTGAGTATGAATCTCATGAGATCAGTGATGCCCTTGATTGGGATTTTCCTGTACGACATTTAGCAGGAATCACAGGCATGCCGCTATTCCAACTTCATTTTGAACGTTGTAACTAAGTGAGGTGATATCCATTGTCGCCAGGAGTGCATTCAGTGGTACATGTTCTACCTATTGAACCTTTCTGAAAAAGTGGGTTGGGGTCTGTACAAAACCGTTTGTGCCCATTACACAAGATTTTAAGATTGATTTGATAGATGAATAGCTTCATATTACTCAAGGGAGGATCGGCCATCCTGATTTACTGTTTTGTGGATCTTTGGGAGCAAATACAGTATCCCAGGAATTGGAATTTGTACCCACAACCTCTGTGAACTCTAAACAGCTCCCTATTATGACAAAACAGTCAAACGTTCATAATGAAGGGGCTATTGATACAGAAAATAGAGGAACATTTTATCACAACCTTTTGCATCAACTATTGTTCAAACTTACTATATAATCTAATAGTAATGTTGTCTTAAACCACACCAATGTTTTGAAACTATTACATGAAATCCCATGTCTAGTTTAGAAGATGATATAAGAATGGATGTAGTCCATCTAATCCTCTCCTCTAAGATAGTTGTGAAGGTGATTCTGTCGGATGTAGAGTCTATTCGACAGATGGGCAATGCAATGCTATGATGACTTCAGTCACAGGAAGGTGCGTGTTGAATTGTCCTCTAATACGAGGACTAAAGAATGGCAAGGGGAATCTCTTAAAATTGTCTGCCATAAGGGCTGCTCACTCACACGTTCTGTCTTAGTGAGCCTTCTAAGATGTAAAACTCAGAAAATCAAGATGATTGCTCAGTGCTCACACAAAATCTGTTAGGAGGTTTTAGAAGACTAGGAGAACTAGGCAAGTATCTTTAACATTAGAATGTCCCTGGATAGCCTTGCATTATTAGTCTAGAACACAAGGGGTTTCAACAGCTTTCTAGCCAATGCTTACACCAAAAAACTTCTCTGTGACCAAAGTATTTTTTTTTTCAAGAAGCATGGTTGCATACGCAAATTGTCTATGATGGGTATGTGACAATTGAGCAACGAGCGATACAATCTTAAAGCACTATGAGATTGTCTCAAATAAAGAGTATGGCCAATTGGCTGTAAAAATTACTCTGAAAAGTGATCTTGTGTTAAAACCTATTGTACTTGTGAAAGTTTATTGGAACCCATCGAAGTACAAACTGAATGAATTTTTGGTTACGATGGGTGAACTATTTGAGAGACGGAAGAAATGTTATATTAGGAGGTGATTTTAATTCAGATTTTAAGTCTGTGATGAATTATAAAAATAACCAGGTATTGAGAAATCAGCTATCCAATGCACTGAGTTATAAACATGAGAAGAAATGGGGGGAATGTGTATAAACCTGGAACCCCTGCAGAGCAAATGCAAGTGTTAAGGGTGACACCCAGGGTAAAAATTCCTGGACAAGCAGTAATTTGCAGTCATGTATTGACTATTTATCTTTATCTCCCTCATTATTTGATAAATCTGATCTCTTCCGCATTATGGATACATACGTAAGCGATCACAGCATATTAATGGCTGTATTTAGCTTAAAAACGGTGGCCAGAATTGCAAATGATTTCAGTAATTTAACACTGCACCAGAAAGTCCATAATAGCAAGGAAGATTTGCAATGTTAAGAGTTTTAATAATTTTGTTCAACAAACCTTTCAAGAATTAACATTAGGGTTGAGAATCGATTCTATCACCTCAGTCAATTTGATGTGTTTTATTATGAACAGTAGATGATTTATAAAAGTACAAACCAAATTAGATACTGCTTTGATCTGGCAGTTCAATCCAGGAAAATAGCATTAAGATGTGATATAAGGCAATTAGTCGCGACTAAACATGTGGAAGGGCTTACAACCAGAGAGCTCAGCAGTTAAGACAATCATATAAAACATGTATACAGCCTATAGGCATGTCTTACTGCAGTATGAGGGTGAATACATGCTGTAAACTATTGTATCAAAATATTCACATAATTTCTTGAACGTAATTAATAAGTTAACCTTTACCCATGGATAATTTAACTTCGACATACAAAATATTCAGACGCTTATAAAGAAATCCTCTAATTCTTGAACCCCAGGCTCAAATGGCCTTGGTAATTACATTCTGAAAAGTGATATCTCTCTTTGGGCAAGTGGTTTCTTTATATTGTTTAAGAACATTGTTGCCAATACATCCACTCCTCTGACTTGGAAATTGGCAACTATCCTTCTGATTTACAAGAAAGGCGACTGCGCGAACCCTACGAACTAGCGCCAAATAGCTCCTTTGGACACAAACCAATAATTTTGCAACCTTAGTTGTAAATTGTGGGCTATTTCAGTTGGGAAATTGCAAACACTTCAAACTGGGTTTAGAAAAGGAATGGGAACATCCTTAAATGCTTTCTTTATGAGCTGCATTTAAGAAAAAGCTTGTTGTAAGGATGTGTTTTCCATATATGTAGCATTAGTGGATTTCTCCCAAGCTTTCGACACATTAAACAGAGCTTTACTGTGTGCGATACTAGATGTTGCCTGATCCACTATTGGCTATTTTAATACATCTGCATAAGGACATGTCCCTACAAGTAAGACTAAACTGACAGGGTGGCCTGATGAAACATTTTGGAACACATAGAGGACAGGGTTGTCTCCTCACCCCTTGCCCGTTCGTCCTTTAACTTTCTGATCTGAGTGACTGTCTAGCTGAGTCAGTTTTTGCCCCACCAAGAAATCACATACTGCCTGACATATGGGGATGATGTTGTCCTTGTAGACCTCACACAATTGGGTCTCCAATGCCTCACTGGTGCCATTACTAATTACGCATCTATTAATGAAAGGACAATTAACGGCAATGAAACTAATTCCATTTGTTTCTCTAGAAATCTAAAGAAATATTATGGCTAAACATGGGAAAAGCTAATTCTGTGTTAACACGGAAGCGCATGTTATTTACCTGGGGTTTAACTTGGACACTAAACTACAAGGGTTTGGTACTGACAAGATTAAAGAACATGGCATCCCAATTTGCTCCCCAAATGAAGAGAATAAATGCTAAATTCTACAGATTCTCTTTGCTTCCCTTCATTGAATCTTGTAGGCTCGAAGTAATCCCTGAACCATTCTGTACGGACAGGAGATAGCTCACCTGTCCAGACAAATTGGCTGGGAGATAGACAAAGCTGGTATTTGGAAAAAGGCACTGAACCTCCTGGATTGTGTAATAATTTTAGCTTTGAGATATGAATTGGGGCTAGTCTTAATGACGGGTTGGTATAAATGGAAAGCACTCTCCTTCTACCGGAAAATACTGAATCCGCCAACAGAACTGAACTTTTTTAGATCTAAAATATAATGCATCTGTCTGACTCAGGGCCTATTGTTGGCATTAGGACCTTGGCAGATCCATTTTAAGTGACATTAACCAAACATCGTATATGATGGAGTAGAATCCAACGTTAACTAAAAGGGTGTTATTCCAGAGAGACTGGATCTCTACAATTGCATAGCTACCAATTGTACACACGTTTTTTTTTAAGGAGGATAAATCACTGGGTTCACTCCCGAGATAATTACAAAAATGTCATAAATCGTATTGCGGATTTTCATAAGATGCTTTCTTCACTTGTGATTTAGTAATAAACACTTTATTCTGGAAGCAGCATTTAGCACCTTATAAGATTTAACACTCAAAGAATTTATCGAGAATAATAATCGATTATGTATAAACAAAAACTAAATTAATAAACAATGTACCATTTTAAAAAATGTGGGCAGGAAATTGACTATGATCTATGTAATTTTCATAATCTTTTAGAGTATGAGTTTTATTATTCATATGATTACGTTCAGGTAACTAAACATTGCTGGAGATATAACACTGGAACATTGATTGGACATTTTAGAAAAAACTGTAATTGAATTGATTAACTTTATCTTTTAAAGCAGGGGGCTGTAGCTTCGCGGTCGAAGCAGCCAAACACTGGAATGCACTCCCACTCTCTTTAAGATCTGACACCTCCCTCTGGTCCTTCCACAGGAAACTTACAACTTGGCTATTCACACGAGATCATGAATTTACTGGCTCCACCGCGAATGTTGTGCATGCAAAGTAGCTCCACATGTTTAAAAATGAGTGCACTGATGGCCAGGGCCTTGCACCTCTGTAACTGCTGTCCCGACCTCAGGGCTACTCACCTCAGAATGTTGTTTGTCATCTATGTAACTAGCACCCAGATACCTACGGGTTCGAAGCACTCTACAAATGATGAATAAATACATGTAATATTTCTGTATTTTTGTATCACTGTGTTATGTTTAAGGATAACTTTGATTAACCAATCCACAAGTAAATACAAATACAAATACACACAATTACTTATCTGTTTATTGAATATGTCGGATCTCACACGTTTTCTGAGACAGCTGATGCAGGTTTCAGGTTTTGGGCTAAGGCAATATGAATGTGTCCAGTTTGAAATTTGTTTAAATCATTATAATAAAGGGCCGGCATTTTCAATGTTTTAACACTACGTGTACAACTTTTTTTAAAACATATCTTGCTACCTTTTTACTG